>NC_139344.1:111775770-112423270 GCF_055883805.1 Amblyomma maculatum | reverse complement strand
CGAACGTTGTCGTATGTACGTGACACTCCGAGATGCCCTGCTGTAGGGGCGTCGTGAAGGTGCGCAAGAACAGTAGAGCGCAGATGAGTCGGAACGACAAGCAAAAGGTCTACACCATCTGGGCGCATATTATTGCGAAAGCAATACTACTTTCACTTTTCAGCCCTTCGCGTAGCGAGGCGGTAGCTACCATTGACCTGTAGCGTGACCTTTGGCGCGCCGCCAAGCACAGCTGCAGAAAAACAGGGGCCCCAACTCGCGCCGTCAACTCGCGAGGCGGTAGCTACCAACCGCGGCCTAACTCCCGCTCCTTCCACGAGAGGCGCTACAGCCGGAGTGACATCATCCCATCTGCCGCAAAATCAGGGGCCCCAACTCGCGCCGTCGGCTCGCGCGGAGGTAGCTACCAGCCGCGGCCTAACTCCCGCTCCCTCCGTGAGGGAACGCTACAGCCGGAGTGATGTCATCCCTGAGACTGCTGTGAGACCGTTTAGAACGACGTTTGGGGCGCCGGTTCGGGTACGCCCTTACACACCGAGAGTTAAGCCCAACGTTGATCTACGGACGGGCGAAGCTGCATTTGTGCCACATGCTCCTAAAGCTAAGAAGAATTATGGGGCTGCAGCCGCAGCTACCGTCGGGGGTGCAACGTTGGATACTATAGGAGGTGGCCTAGCGGCAGGTGGAACCAACGCAATCTCCAGGGATGCTTTCATTTCTACTGGCGTAAAGAACGCCGTTGCAGCCGGTGCCGGAGCGGCAGTTGTACATTCTGCCTTAACCTCACCCACAACCAAGTATATCGTTGCAGCCACGCAATCCTTGCCTCGCTACTACTCCTTGCCTCGCAGTATTTCCCGCTCAATTTAATCCAAACGCCAGACTATTTAATCATAGCGCCATAGAATTTAATCTAGGCGCCACAGAAAATAATCCAAGCGCCAAAACATTTAATCCTGCCGCCACTGATTTTAATCTGCTCGCACTTCAACAGTTCCTGGACAGCCAAGACCATTAAATCTATTTCATCAACCCCATAATCATGCGCATCAAAAAATTGGGCTTTCTGAGCGTATTAATATGAATAATGTTGTCAAGCGATTTTGGTGGGTCATGTGACAGTGTAATGTGATTTGGTGTGACATGTGCGATAATGCGCCCATTTTTCAACTGTATCATCATGGGTGTCAAATGAAAGGGCTTTTCGAGCTTAATAAGGCGAATATAGCAGTAAAACGATTTTGCTGAGTTACATGACAGTGTAACATGATTTCTCTTGACATGCGCGACAATTTGCTTTTTCTTTAACCTTCCAATCATGGGTATCAAATGATCGGGCTTTCTGAGCGTATTAAGATGAATAAGGTTGTAAGGCGATTTTGATGAGTCATGTGACAGTGTAACGTGATTTGGTTTGACATGCGCGATAATGCGTCCCTATTTTCAACAGTATCATCACGGGTATCAAATGAAAGCGATTTTCGAGCTTAATAACGCGAATATTGCAGTAAAACCATTTTGCTGAGTTACATGACAGTGTAACATTTCTTTGGACATGCGCGATAATTTGCTTCTTCTTTAACCTTATAACCATGGGCATCAAATGATCGAGCTCTCTGAGCATATTAAGATGAATAAGGTTGTAAAGCGATTTCGATGAGTCATGTGACAGTGTAACGTGATTTGGTGTGACATGCGCGATAATCCATCCCTTTTTCAACAGTATCATCACGGGTATCAAATGAAAGGGCTTTTCGAGCTTAACACGAATATTGAGGTAAAACCATTTTGCTGAGTTACATGACAGTGCAACATGATTTCTTTGGACATGCGCGATAATGTGCTTTTTCTTTAACCTTATAATCATGGGTATCAAATGATCGGGCTTTCTCAGCGTATTAATATGAATAAGGTTGTAAGGCGATTTTGATGAGTCATGTGACAGTGTAACGTGATTTGGTGTGACATGCGCGATAATGTGCCCATTTTTCAACAATATCATCACGGGTATCAAATGAAAGGGCTTTTCGAGCTTAATAACGCTATTATTGCAGTAAAACGATTTTGCTGAGTTACATGACAGTGTAACATGATTTCTCTGGACATGCGCGATAGTTTGTTTTTTCTTTAACCTTATAACCATGGGTATCAGATCGAGCTCTCTGAGCATATTAAGATGAATAAGGTTGTAAAGCGATTTCGATGAGTCATGTGACAGTGTAACGTGATTTGGTGTGACATGCGCCATAATCCGTCCCTTTTTCAACAGTATCATCACGGGTATCAAATGAAAGCGATTTTCGAGCTTAATAACGCGAATATTGCAGTAAAACCATTTTGCTGAGTTACATGACAGTGCAACATGATTTCTCTTGACATGCGCAATAATTTGCTTTTTCTTTAACCTTATAATCATGGTTATCAAATGATCGGGCTTTCTCAGCGTATTAATATGAATAAGGTTGTAAAGCGATTTTGATGAGTCATGTGACAGTGTAACGTGATTTGGTGTGACATGCGCGATGTGCCCATTTTTCAACAATATCATCACGGGTATCAAATGAAAGGGCTTTTCGAGCTTAATAACGCTATTATTGCAGTAAAACGATTTTGCTGAGTTACATGACAGTGTAACATGATTTTTCTGGACATGCGCGATAATTTCTTTTTTTCCAACCCTATAATCATGGGTATCAAATGATCGGGCTTTCTGAGCGTATTAAGATGAATAAGGTTGTAAGGCGATTTTGATGAGTCATGTGACAGTGTAACGTGATTTGGTTTGACATGCGCGATAATGCGTCCCTTTTTCAACAGTATCATCACGGGTATCAAATGAAAGCGCTTTTCGAGTTTTATAAGGCGATTATTGCAGTAACAGGATTTTGCTGAGTTACATGACAGTGTAACATGATTTCTCCGGACATGCGCGATAATTTGCTTTTTCTGTAACCTTATAATCATGGGTATCAAATGATCGGGCTTTCTGAGCGTATTAAGATGAATAAGGTAGTAAAGCAATTATGATGGATCACGTGACAGTGTAACGTGATACGTGATATTTTTAGCTTTTGGCACCCTATAGTCATGTGTTCCTAATGATTCAGATTTTTTAGAATAATGGAGCGAATGTTTCAGTAATATAGATTTGCTGAATTACGAGGTCATGTAGCGTGATATGGTGTGACATCCGCGATTGTTTCCCTCATTTTGAACCGTACAATCACAGGTATCAAATGAGTCGGTGCTTTGAGAGCAGAAAGATGAGTACTGGAATGAATAAATATTGGTGAAATATGAGACATTTTGACTTGACACGGTTGATATTTCATTAAATAAACACTTTTTTCAACCCTATCAGCACCGGTATCAAGTGACGAATAGTCTTTTATAGCACGCCAAGGCAAATACTGCAGTAATACCTTTTTTTTCTGACTGATTTGGCACAGTTACGCGGTTTGTTTTTAGATACGCGGTAATACATCACATTCTCAATGTTATCATGATATTTGCCAGAATCATTCACTGAGTGCAGACAAACTATTTTGCAGTAAAGCTTTTCTGCTGAGTCATGAGACGATGTTTGGTAATTTGGTTTGACATGCGCGATAATACGCTTTTTGCATCCCTATTGCGCTTGGTGTCGAATAAATCGGTGTAAAAGGCTAAAACTGCAGCAAAATAATTTTGCTAAATTATTGTACGAAGCTACGTCATTCGCTTGGACATAGCCGATAATATGCTAATTTTTCATATATTTGTTAGGGGCATAAGTTTACTCGGCTTCCTGAGCGTTTAGCCGAATGCAGTGAAATAATTTCAGATTTTTCTCAATTTGCCTACTTTTGCTTGACATGCGGTAAATGACCCTCTTATTGCCTTCTCATGATGTTAAAGTAGATCGACTTTATCAGCGCAAGAATGCTACCAATGGAATGCGTTTTAGGACTTTGACGATATTGCCAAATTAATCGGTAATTGCTATTTATAAATGAAGTCAATGGTTCTGCAGCCGTTATTAGTATAATAGCTGATGACATTCCAGCTTGAACCTAGCAACGAGAGCTGGAAAAGGAGAGAAAAACAAGCAAGGCAAAAATATGCGTATATTTATGGTAGGATAAGCAAATAGACATACACCCAGGACTGCCTGCACAATTACACTACAATAGGTCACTGACTCCGGCCTTGAGACTATCAAATTTAATCATAATATAAGCGTAAAGAGTAATACCACTTCAGCATCATTTTTACATATACTACAATGCTCTGGGTGATCATGTCGGAGCTGCTACGGATAACTGACTTAGAAAATGTTGTAATATAAATACGTTTCTCTCGGCATGTAGTGGATGTTGGAAGAGAAAAAAATAATTTTCCTGCTATGCGCGGCCCTATTTTTTTGGACACTTGCTACGATAGCGACATCTTGAGAAGATTTGGCTTTTGCTAATTTAGGCGTCCTCCAAGTGCAGGAAGTTCAGTGCTGTTGACCGCAGCTGCCTTGAAGATTTGAAGGCAGTAGTATAATACTGCCAAACTGTTAAATAGAATCGAATAAAAACAGAGAGTGTGATGTGTTGTAAGATAAGCCAGGTAAGTAAGAGGGCGTACTATTGTCAAAGGAATCCCTCTGATGGCTCCTTCGCTAGGTGTTCTATTTTCTCAGCGTATCACGAACTTGCGGAGCGGATACTATGTAGACCGCGATAACTGATGAGTGTGAGGGGATACAACCATGTAGGTAGTTTCCTATATGCACGTCAAGGATTCCGGATAACTGAAAGCTATTTCTTTTACATATATTGTCACTGCAGCTTGCCGCACTGCCGCTTAATCTATTTACAACCTTGGCCATACAAGTAATTTCTGAGAGGTAAAACGGTCTTGTCTTACTAAGCCATAATCCCGAAATCCCGCGTTCACTAATACGCCTTTGAGAAACACTATATTTAGACGGGCCAGGAAATCGGCGCTGCTGATAAAATACGCATACTCCTGTCAAGTGCAACGCGAATGCGAAGTAACAAACAGATAAATATTTGCTACTCGAGAAGATATATCTGCGGGAACAATTAACACTCCAAACGGCAGTCTGTTTGCCCTAAAAGTTAAAGAAGAAAGAAATACTGCGTTCATGTTTGTTTCCAACAATTAAAATGTATTTTTTTTTTCTTGTTCGTCTTTTATATGAAGCCGATAGCAGATTTTGTGACCCTGCGGTGTTGAATTATTTCTGAAATTAGTGATTTTCTTAGGCGAGGCGGACATGCCACAAACGAACGTTAACAAATTGCAAGAGTATCAACGCAGAGCTCTCATTACACTGTCATTGGTTGACAAACGAACAGAGGAAAAAGAACGAGAAGCTCATGGTAGTAGGAATTGTTCATGTCTCCTATCTGCTCTTTTTGTTAAGAGAAAAAGTAAATTATCTTGTTAGTGAAAGTATATCTGCACAAACATTGTCTATGCCCATCACTGAAGAGCGTACGCAGTTGAACGACGATGGTGGCAGCCTTTTCCTTGTCCGTGCTGCAATTTTTTTTGTACACAGGCGAATAAATGCTAGCGTTGTAAGTTACGCTGTTGTATTCCTTCGATTTCTAATTGGCAATAAAGGAACTACGAATGAATGAGTGCGGCTTCGGTTCCGAAACTCTCGTGCCATCACACCTGGGGAACAGAAGGCGCAAAGCATCCAGTTGAAACCGAAATTTGAAACACTCGGCACTTTCCACGACCACACAGTACCCTACTACGTATATGCATGCCTCTGTCTTTCAAAGAACCGTGCTGATAGGTCCTCCGCCACTCATGCTTGTGTGGAAAGCCGTAGAAATTATTCGACTTAAAAGCGTCCGCCGTGTTCGCGTAGCCGCCGGTGCAGCCAACAACGCACCAATTTTCGCCAGCCTTGTTTTGACCAGACTTCATTTAACGGAACATATTCACACAACTAGCCCAAATTTTTGCTCTCCTGATGATGTATGCACGCACAACATCATATAAACAATAGCATTTCCAATTTCCACACAAACCAAAGACAACGAGCGCGCTCCAAAGCGCAAGCCCCGCGGCGCATGCCAGCAATGAGCGCTGTCCAGTCCCTATTATTTACATTTGCGTGGGTATAACACATAAAATTCTTTTTTTTTTACGTGAGGCGGCTGTGCTACAGGCCCTTTGCAAGCGCGTGGTGCTGTTATAGAGACATTTTATACTAACGACAAAATTTAGCTCCCCAGTCGCCAATGACGGTTCATGTTAGCAAGTAATCTGCACGAGTGGTCCCGCCAATCGCGGTAACAATGTAAAGCGTGTCAATAAGATGTAGACTATATTGAAGTTTTATGGTTTGGTGATTGCCAATGCGCTAGATCCGGCTCTTGCTTTTAAGCAAAAAAAAAAAAAGAAAAAGATGCCTGTGTCAATGCAGTGACGCGAGTGATCACGAAAGACGTCCGTGCAGGACTTTATAAAAGGAACAAGATATACGAAAGGTTGTTTTGCGTACAAAAACTCTTCTTCTGCCGAGAATTTAGTTCCAGCTTCGGACATGAGTGCATGTTGAACTGTTGTGTCCATTTTACATGTCATCATCATTCAGAGCCGGCTCAACGAAGGAAAAGTTGTGTCTGTCGTATGCTGAGCAATCGGAAGGCTCAATCTGCTGCAAAGACCTCTTCGCGGCGTCGACCAAGAGTGCGCGTCTGTGTGCTTTCTTTGTGACATTTTGTGGGGTTGTCAACAAATCCTGTTGATGCTCGCGCAAGAATGCTTTCACTGAGGATTTAAATTTGGAAAAAAATTCTTCCATGGGATTGAAAAATGGGCTGTATGGAGGCAGCCTTCTCACAGAGTGGCATTCTGAGGCCAGCACTGCACTTTCGGCGCGGCTATGTGCTGGCGCGTTGTCGAAAATGAAAACTGCCTGCAAATCAGCGTCTTGTTCCAAAATTTTTTGTGAGGCTTCAGTAAGGAATTCATTAAATACGGCGCAGTGAACCCTTTCAATTATCCTGTAGTGAAGCAGTCCATCTAGGGAGATGCAGGCCAAAATGTTCACATTTGCACCTTTCGTGCTAGGCAAGAGTCGCACAGCTGGCACACCGCGCTTAGATCTTGCGAAGCTTCGCGAACACCACACATTGTAGTTTGTTTCGTCAATATAGTAGCGGGCTACTGTGGTACCGTGGTCCTGAAGCCATTGGGCGTATCCTCGGCGCTCGCGCTTAACATCACAACGGTTCCTTTCGATTGGCCTTGGTGTGGCAAGCTTCAGAGTGTAGCCATGTCCGTCGAGAAAGGCGGTCGATAGTGGATGTACTGATTTGTAATTCCGGAAACTTCTCTATGAGGCAACTCCGGATCTCAACCAGGGTTGACGACGGATTACTGTCAACAATATCGCACAATGCGCCCTTGATGTTTGCGCCAAACTTCTGGACAGAGCCACCGCGCTTCTTCGCTTCTTTCCTATCAGTGGCTGCAATAGACCGAACAGTCTTTATGTTTATGCCAAGTGCAGCAGCAAGCTGATTCAGGTCTCCACCGCGCCTTGCCACATCGATGATTCTTTCGCGGTCGGCTGGGGACACATGCCGGTAAGTTTTTTTGCTCTCACTAGGTAATTTTCTTGGCCGCCCTCGTTTCTTGGAGTTCTCCATCTCTGTCAGCTGTTCAAAATGTGCCGTTATTCACTCCCGAAAAAAAGCATAATCGCCGATAAATTTCACAAAAGAAGACGGAAGGACCGAACAAACGTTGTGCGCCGCGCGCAGTGCTTTCGGACGTCTGCTCTCTCGGCTCGGAAACGCATGTGCTACCGTCTGCATCAACTGAAAAAAAAAAAAAAGGGTATTCTCTTCGAAATATAAATGTAATAACTAATAACATTTATTTTTCTGCCTTCAGATGATAGCTAAGTTCACTTTACTTTTGCTGTCTCATTCACAACTTGCGGGCAACCACTCTGCGCTCGAGTACGTACGTCGTCTGTAAGAGAGAAAGCGACAGAGACATTTACCAGACACCCTTAGCAGACGGCAATATTGTTGTGTACAGGGAGTATTTCTTACACTTCTCTTCTTTTTAACTCAGTTACTTCAGAAAGTTTTGGCGTTTCTCTACTGAAATAATATATGAATATATTAGCCTCAGCATGCTGGCAAGCAGACGACAGTATAGGGTCGTCTGCTAACCCCATATTCTTGCCCCCAAACCTACTGATACGTGAAGCATAACGTGAAGAACTTTTCATCGGCACGTCGTCCTGTAAGACGTTTTCCGGCATGGAATACGCCCGAAGAAACCGAGTGGGGCGCGCAGGCTGCTCCGTTCAGCGTGTCTTGTATCTTTGCTATTCGCCGTTTTTTGTCACGTCCAGCGCGCTAGATAAACGATATAGTTGGAGAGTAAGCGGCAGCAAAGCTGTTGCGTGTGCACAAACTGGCGTCTGAAGGTGCACATTTTTCCAAACCATGTCCCCTCTCCCGTACTCCGAACGCCCATATTCTACTCCTGCGGACGACGCTACATGCGTGTTCTTAAATGGAGATGTTTTGATAATAAGAGGCATTAACTCTTCGTATCCACAAGTAGGCTTCTTAAGTTGTGTTTTACGTGTGGCTACAGCTGAAACATGCAATATTAAGCCTAAAAAACAAAAAACAAAAAAAGCTTTAGGCACCAGCATGGAGCCACCCTATCAGCCAGCCGCTGCTGGGCAAGAATATGGGGTTAGCAGACGACCCTATACTGTCGTCTGCTTGCCAGCATCAGAGTCCTTCAATGCTTTTCTGGTCACGAAACTCCTCCGTCACGCTATGGGAGAGGTTCATATACCGCCCGCGCCTGCCGCGCCACGGCGCCACTGGGCACTGAAGGGCATCGTTCGGCGAGCCAGACGGCGAGCTCTCACTGTCGCGGCCGGCCGGCAAGCGTTGCTGCTGGTAATTTGAGTGCGAATTTCGACGTCTGCTGTTGTGTTGTGCATTGACATCATGTAACTCGTGTGCGTGGCGCCATGCCGAACACTTGTTACGTACCAGGATGCCGTTCCGGCTACAAAGGCGTGACAGAAAAGGTCTCGTTGTTTCGCGTCCCTGCTGACAAGGAGCTGTCGGAAAAATGGAAGCGTGCAATACCTCGGGAAGAAGCTGGTGACTTCAGTTTTGATTCTAAATATGCGCGTGTTTGCGAAAAGCACTTTCACGCTGCGGACATCATTCGGGTCGAGGAATTCGCTGTGAACGGCGACGCAGTATCATTGCAGCGGGGGAGGCCGGCGCTCCGCCCTGACGCTTTCCCAAGGATTTTTGAAGGCCTTCCAGGCTATTTGACGAAGCCCAAACAACGTAGGCGGTCGCCAGTAGCTCGTATGCATAAGCGCTAAGTATTTTGTCCACTGCTGCTTCTGCCACTAAAAGGCGGCTAGCAGTATTGTAAAATGAATATCAGGTTGTGTTTGTTCTTCATTTCATGCAACTCCTTGTTTTGTCTTGTAATTACCACTATCATTTTAATTTCTACTGCTATTTGAAATGTTCCTATTCTACTAATTGAAATGTTCTTAATGTTATCCTCACATTTGTTAGCCTCCAAGTTTCCGCGTCATAAGTTGGTGCCAGCACTAACTTTCCTCTTTCTTTTGGGGAATGAGTTCAAATGGAGACTACCGGCTAATCATCCTGCAACTCATTCTTGATTGGCTAGTTTTATTGTCATGGTCAGGTATCCCTGTCACTATATTTACCTCAATAAAAGCATTGCCAATGTCCTTCAATGCTCTGGCATCGTGAATCTTTTTTCTATGCCAGTGCATTGAACATTACTCTCATCTCTGTATTAATTGTACTACTATTTTTTGTTTAATTTTATCTTTTATATTTACACTGTTACTCAAGACATATTTTTACTCCGCCTGCATACACGAGTCGCCTGGCAGCTTTGATAATTGCTTTATTGTGCTTTGTACTTATGATGTCTACTACAAGACTATCGCTTCCCTGCATTGCCACGTCCTGTTGCAATAGTTACTACCCCTTACTGATTTATTGTGTGCTTTCGCTGTTTGTGAAGCTCATGTCTTCAATATTTCATCGTGTAGTTAGCAAAAATTTTGTTCTACTGTATGCACAGCAATATGCGTCATTGATGTTCAAAAAGAATTTTCTGAGAAGTATTTGTGCGCTTTTTGCTGTAAATGTTGAAGAATGCCTGATGACAGCTGTGTAATCATATTTTCCTCTCTTCACATATCAAACACGGCTGTCTGTTAAAACCGGCTTGCTATTGCTTTTTCATAAGTTATTCATATTTGGTTTTCTTATGCCTACTGTGTATAGGTCCATATTTTTGCAGATTGGATGCGATTGTGCAAAAATATGTAGATAATGTTTGTAATTCTTGATAGCTTTATGATGATGTCAGCATCATAAATAAAATTTAGTATGTGAACTGCATTACAAGGAGCATTAAAAATAGGCTGGGTCAGTGGTAAATTGGCACCCAGGGTTTTGCAAATTAATTAGGCCAATGCGCCTACTGTGGCAATCATATAGAATTTTGCGGTGGGAGAACTACCGACAGTTCCTCTTAGCATCGAAGAAAAATTAGGTTCGGACACATAGACCAGAGATATGGCCCACGACTGATGAGCCGCTGACCGTATGCATGAGGTATATGGCAGTTAGTAACACAGATGCCTGCTAATAACAATGCAGTTACAGCAGCTTAAAAAGGAGCCTAAGTTACAGAAGATGGGGCACAAATGACACAACTGAACAAATGCAGACCAGTTGTATTGAGGTTTATTGTAATGTATTGAGGTTTATTTTCCTTCCAAAAAAATGAAAGAGGGAAGTTTGGGGTATGAGACATCAGGGTAATAACAGAGACCTTCAATGGTAATAACTACAGAACTAATGACAACACTAAGAACTTAGAAGGCGTTAGCTGGCAAAACAATTGGAAGAGAGGTATGTAGGGAGGAAAACAAAAGAGAGGTCAATATAGAGGGGAAGCGAGTGCTTAGCTGCTGGGATGGCGATCTCCTATTCGAAGGAGGGCAGGGCTGCAGGTAGGTCCAGCAAGGCGGAATTTTGGGCGAGTTGCTAAGTGTTCATCATTTTTGCACACAGCGTAACAAGAACGGGACACGAGACGAAACACAGAGCGGTTGTCTGTGGTAGTCTTTCGTCTCGTGTCCCGTTCTTGTTGCGCTGTGAGCAAAAAAAAAAAAAAAAATGACTGCAGGTAGGTCGTTGCGGGGCTGATTCAGTGTCGAGGACGTTGGGACCAGAGCCTGACGTTGGCTCCCCGCGGGGCCTTGGTGTAACGAGGGTTGACATAGTAGGTTCTGATCGGTGTCGCGATCGCTAGCCGATCACATGCTTGCCTGATGCACGCTCCCGACCGCACGCATCGACTAGCCCAAACGCTCTGTCCGACCCTGCGCTTCCACTGCCGGCTACATATACGCGTCTTGAAAGCGGGATTCACGCTTGAGCTGTCAGACCACAGTTAGGAGGTGTTGAATGGGGACTACGGTCATGTTTCTGCGCGTATTTCGCCAACTGCAAGCTAACGGTTACGCGCTTCAAGATTTGAGATCGAAAACGACGATGCGAAAGCAGCAGACAAGCAACTGTCCTCGTAGCGCATATCGCTTCCTTCTCGCAACATCGTCAGCTTTATATCGTTGTCTACAAGGCGTTAGTGCGCCGCATCACGTTCAAAAATGTACAAGGGGGAGTTCAGAATAAGCAGGAAGCTGCGCAGTTGTACAGAAATCGTCTGCTTCAGAGAAGTATCTGTACGTCGTTGCGTCGTCATTTCCTTCCCTGCGCCTTTCTGATGGAAGGTCGTTATAGTGTTGTTAGACTAGATTGGAAGGAAAGCCAAACCGACTGTCGCTGAAATTTTCGACTAATCGGGTGCAAATACCTCCTGTGATTTAAAGCCGGCTGGGCCGGGCAGGCGGCTCCGCCGCGGCTCGATGCCCTTCAGTGCCCAGCGGCGCCTCTAGCGGCCAGTGCTGACCCTATATGAAACTGAGGCGGAAGTTTCGTGACCAGAAAAAAGCATTGAAGGACTCTGCCAGCATGCTGAGGCTAATATATTCATATATTATTTCAGTAGAGAAACGCCAAAACTTTCTGAAGTAACTGAGTTAAAAAGAAGAGAAGTGTAAGAAATACTCCCTGTACACAACAATATTGCCGTCTGCTAAGGGTGTCTGGTAAATGTCTCTGTCGCTTTCTCGCTTACAGACGACGTACGTACTCGAGCGCAGAGTGGTTGCCAGCAAGTTGTGAATGAGACAGCAAAAGTAAAGTGAACTTAGCTATCATCTGAAGGCAGAAAAATAAATGTTATTAGTTATTACATTTATATTTCAAAGAGAATACCCTTTTTTTTTTTTTTTTTTTTTTTTTTTTCAGTTGATGCAGACGGTAGCACATGCGTTTCCGAGCCGAGAGAGCAGACGTCCGAAAGCACTGCGCGCGGCGCACAACGTTTGTTCGGTCCTTCCGTCTTCTTTTGTGAAATTTATCGGCGATTATGCTTTTTTTCGGGAGTGAATAACGGCACATATTGAACAGCTGACAGAGATGGAGAACTCCAGGAAACGAGGGCGGCCAAGAAAATTACCTAGTGAGAGCAAAAAAACTTACCGGCATGTGTCCCCAGCCGACCGCGAAAGAATCATCGATGTGGCAAGGCGCGGTGGAGACCTGAATCAGCTTGCTGCTGCACTTGGCATAAACATAAAGACTGTTCGGTCTATTGCAGCCACTGATAGGAAAGAAGCGAAGAAGCGCGGTGGCTCTGTCCAGAAGTTTGGCGCAAACATCAAGGGCGCATTGTGCGATATTGTTGACAGTAATCCGTCGTCAACCCTGGTTGAGATCCGGAGTTGCCTCATAGAGAAGTTTCCGGAATTACAAATCATTACATCCACTATCGACCGCCTTTCTCGACGGACATGGCTACACTCTGAAGCTTGCCACACCAAGGCCAATCGAAAGGAACCGTTGTGATGTTAAGCGCGAGCGCCGAGGATACGCCCAATGGCTTCAGGACCACGGTACCACAGTAGCCCGCTACTATATTGGCGAAACAAACTACAATGTGTGGTGTTCGCGAAGCTTCGCAAGATCTAAGCGCGGTGTGCCAGCTGTGCCTAGCACGAAAGGTGCAAATGTGAACATTTTGGCCTGCATCTCCCTAGATGGACTGCTTCACTACAGGATAATTGAAAGGGTTCACTGGGCCGTATTTAATGAATGAATGAAGCCTCACAAAAAGTTTTGGAACAAGACGCTGATTTGCAGGCAGTTTTCATTTTCGACAACGCGCCAGCACATAGCCGCGCCGAAAGTGCAGTGCTGGCCTCAGAATGCCACTCTGTGAGAAGGCTGCCTCCATACAGCCCATTTTTCAATCCCATAGAAGAATTTTTTTCCAAATTTAAATCCTCAGTGAAAGCATTCTTGCGCGAGCATCAACAGGATTTGTTGACAACCCCACAAAATGTCACAAAGAAAGCACACAGACGCGCACTCTTGGTCGACGCCGCGAAGAGGTCTTTGCAGCAGATTGAGCCTTCCGATTGCGCAGCATACGACAGACACAACTTTTCCTTCGTTGAGCCGGCTCTGAATGATGATGACATGTAAAATGGACACAACAGTTCAACATGCACTCATGTCCGAAGCTGGAACTAAATTCTCGGCAGAAGAAGAGTTTTTGTACGCAAAACAACCTTTCGTATATCTTGTTCCTTTTATAAAGTTCTGCACGGACGTCTTTCGTGATCACTCGCGTCACTGCATTGACACAGGCATCTCTTTTTTTTTTTTTTGCTTAAAAGCAAGAGCCGGATCTAGCGCATTGGCAATCACCAAACCATAAAACTTCAATATAGTCTACATCTTACTGACACGCTTTACATTGTTACCGCGATTGGCGGGACCACTCGTGCAGATTACTTGCTAACATGAACCGTCATTGGCGATTGGGGAGCTAAATTTTGTCGTTAGTATAAAATGTCTCTATAACAGCACCACGCGCTTGCAAAGGGCCTGTAGCACAGCCGCCTCACGTAAAAAAAAAAAGAATTTTTACGTGTTATACCCACACAAATGTAAATAATAGGGACTGGACAGCGCTCATTGCTGGCATGCGCCGCGCGGCTTGCGCTTTGGAGCGCGCTCGTTGTCGTTGGTTTGTGTGGAAATTGGAAATGCTATTGTTTATATGATGTTGTGCGTGCATACATCATCAGGAGAGCAAAAATTTGGGCTAGTTGTGTGAATATGTTCCGTTAAATGAAGTCTGGTCAAAACAAGGCTGGCGAAAATTGGTGCGTTGTTGGCTGCACCGGCGGCTACGCGAACACGGCGGACGCTTTTAAGTCGAATAATTTCTACGGCTTTCCACACAAGCATGAGTGGCGGAGGACCTATCAGCACGGTTCTTTGAAAGACAGAGGCATGCATATACGTAGTAGGGTACTGTGTGGTCGTGGAAAGTGCCGAGTGTTTCAAATTTCGGTTTCAACTGGATGCTTTGCGCCTTCTGTTCCCCAGGTGTGATGGCACGAGAGTTTCGGAACCGAAGCCGCACTCATTCATTCGTAGTTCCTTTATTGCCAATTAGAAATCGAAGGAATACAACAGCGTAACTTACAACGCTAGCATTTATTCGCCTGTGTACAAAAAAAATTGCAGCACGGACAAGGAAAAGGCTGCCACCATCGTCGTTCAACTACGTACGCTCTTCAGTGATGGGCATAGACAATGTTTGTGCAGATATACTTTCACTAACAAGATAATTTACTTTTTCTCTTAACAAAAAGAGCAGATAGGAGACATGAACAATTCCTACTACCATGAGCTTCTCGTCCTTTTTCCTCTGTTCGTTTATCAACCAATGACAGTGTAATGAGAGCTCTGCGCTGATACTCTTGCAATTTGTTAACGTTCGTTTGTGGCATGCCCGCCTCGCCTAAGAAAATCACTAATTTCAGAAATAATTCAACACCGCAGGGTCACAAAATCTGCTATCGGCTTCATATAAAAGACGAACAAGAAAAAAAATACATTTTAATTGTTGGAAACAAACATGAACGCAGTATTCCTTTCTTCTTTAATTTTTAGGGCAAGCAGACTGCCGTTTGGAGTGTTAATTGTTCCCGCAGATATATCTTCTCGAGTAGCAAATATTTATCTGTTTGTTATTTCGCATTCGCGTTGCACTTGACAGGAGTATACGTATTTTCTCAGCAGCGCCGATTTCCTGGCCCGTCTAAATATAGTGTTTCTCAAAGGCGTATTAGTGAACGCGGGATTTCGGGATTATGGCGTAGTAAGACAAGACCGTTTTACCTCTCAGAAATTACTTGTATGGCCAAGGTTGTAAATAGATTAAGCGGCAGTGCGGCAAGCTGCAGTGACAATATATGTAAAAGAAATAGCTTTCACTTATCCGGAATCCTTGACGTGCATATAGGAAACTACCTACATGGTTGTATCCCCTCACACTCATCAGTTATCGCGGTCTACATAGTATCCGCTCCGCAAGTTCGTGATACGCTGAGAAAATAGAACACCTAGCGAAGGAGCCATCAGAGGGATTCCTTTGACAATAGTACGCCCTCTTACTTACCTGGCTTATCTTACAACACATCACACTCTCTGTTTTTATTCGATTCTATTTAACAGTTTGGCAGTATTATACTACTGCCTTCAAATCTTCAAGGCAGCTGCGGTCAACAGCACTGAACTTCCTGCACTTGGAGAACGCCTAAATTAGCAAAAGCCAAATCTTCTCAAGATGTCGCTATCGTAGCAAGTGTCCAAAAAAATAGGGCCGCGCATAGCAGGAAAACTATTTTTTTCTCTTCCAACATCCACTACATGCCGAGAGAAACGTATTTATATTACAACATTTTCTAAGTCAGTTATCCGTAGCAGCTCCGACGTGATCACCCAGAGTATTGTAGTATATGTAAAAATGATGCTGAAGTGGTATTACTCTTTACGCTTATATTATGATTAAATTTGATAGTCTCAAGGCCGGAGTCAGTGACCTATTGTAGTGTAATTGTGCAGGCAGTCCTGGGTGTATGTCTATTTGCTTATCCTACCATAAATATACTCATATTTTTGCCTTGCTTGTCTTTCTCTCCTTTTCCAGCTCTCGTTGCTAGGTTCAAGCTGGAATGTCATCAGCTATTATACTAATAACGGCTGCAGAACCATTGACTTCATTTATAAATAACAATAACCAATTAATTTGGCAATATCGTCAAAGTCCTAAAACGCATTCCATTGGTAGCATTCTTACGCTGATAAAGTCGATCTACTTTAACATCATTAGAAGGCAATAAGAGGGTCATTTACCGCATGTCAAGCAAAAGTAGGCAAATTGAGAAAAATCTGAAATTATTTCACTGCATTCGGCTAAACGCTCAAGAAGCCGAGTAAACTTATGCCCCTAACAAATATATGAAAAATTAGCATATTATCGGCTATGTCCAAGCGAATGACGTAGCTTCGTACAATAATTTAGCAAAATTATTTTGCTGCAGTTTTAGCCTTTTACACCGATTTATTCGACACCAAGCGCAATAGGGATGCAAAAAGCGTATTATCGCGCATGTCAAACCAAATTACCAAACATCGTCTCATGACTCAGCAGAAAAGCTTTACTGCAAAATAGTTTGTCTGCACTCAGTGGATGATTCTGGCAAATATCATGATAACATTGAGAATGTGATGTATTACCGCGTATCTAAAAACAAACCGCGTAACTGTGCCAAATCACTCAGAAAAAAAGGTATTACTGCAGTATTTGCCTTGGCGTGCTATAAACGACTATTCATCACTTGATACCGGTGCTGATAGGGTTGAAAAAAGTGTTTATTTAATGAAATATCAACCGTGTCAAGTCAAAATGTCTCCTATTTCACCAATATTTATTCATTCCAGTACTCATCTTTCTGCTCTCAAAGCACCGACTCATTTGATACCTGTGATTGTACAGTTCAAAATGAGGGAAACACTCGCGGATGTCACACCATATCACGCTACATGACCTCGTAATTCAGCAAATCTATATTACTGAAACATTCGCTCCATTATTCTAAAAAATCTGAATCATTAGGAACACATGACTATAGGGTGCCAAAAGCTAAAAATATCACGTATCACGTTACACTGTCACGTGATCCATCATAATTGCTTTACTACCTTATTCATCTTAATACGCTCAGAAAGCCCGATCATTTGATACCCATGATTATAAGGTTGCAGAAAAAGCAAATTATCGCGCATGTCCGGAGAAATCATGTTACACTGTCATGTAACTCAGCAAAATCCTGTTACTGCAATAATCGCCTTATAAAACTCGAAAAGCGCTTTCATTTGATACCCGTGATGATACTGTTGAAAAAGGGACGCATTATTGCGCATGTCAAACCAAATCACGTTACACTTTCACATGACTCATCAAAATCGCCTTACAACCTTATTCATCTTAATACGCTCAGAAAGCCCGATCATTTGATACCCATGATTATAGGGTTGGAAAAAAAGAAATTATCGCGCATGTCCAGAGAAATCATGTTACACTGTCATGTAACTCAACAAAATCGTTTTACTGCAATAATAGCGTTATTAAGCTCGAAAAGCCCTTTCATTTGATACCCGTGATGATATTGTTGAAAAATGGGCACATTATCGCGCATGTCACACCAAATCACGTTGCACTGTCACATGACTCATCAAAATCGCTTTACAACCTTATTCATCTTAATATGCTCAGAGAGCTCGATCATTTGATACCCATGGTTATAAGGTGAAAGAAAAAGCAAATTATCGCGCATGTCCAAAGAAATCATGTTACAGTGTCATGTAACTCAGTAAAATGGTTTTACTGCAATATTCGCGTTATTAAGCTCGAAAATCGCTTTCATTTGATACCCGTGATGATACTGTTGAAAATAGGGACGCATTATCGCGCATGTCAAACCAAATCACGTTACACTGTCACATGACTCATCAAAATCGCCTTACAACCTTATTCATCTTAATACGCTCAGAAAGCCCGATCATTTGATACCCATGATTATAGGGTTGGAAAAAAAGAAATTATCGCGCATGTCCAGAGAAATCATGTTACACTGTCATGTAACTCAGCAGAATCGTTTTACTGCAATAATAGCGTTATTAAGCTCGAAAAGCCCTTTCATTTGATACCCGTGATGATATTGTTGAAAAATGGGCACATTATCGCGCATGTCAAACCAAATCACGTTACACTGTCACATGACTCATCAAAATCGCCTTACAACCTTATTCATCTTAATACGCTCAGAAAGCCCGATCATTTGATACCCATGATTGGAAGGTTAAAGAAAAAGCAAATTGTCGCGCATGTCAAGAGAAATCATGTTACACTGTAATGTAACTCAGCAAAATCGTTTTACTGCTATATTCGCCATATTGAGCTCGAAAAGGCCTTTCATTTGACACCCATGATGATACAGTTGAAAAATGGGCGCATTATCGCACATGTCACACCAAATCACATTACACTGTCACATGACCCACCAAAATCGCTTGACAACATTATTCATATTAATACGCTCAGAAAGCCCAATTTTTTGATGCGCATGATTATAGGGTTGATGAAATAGATTTAATGGTCTTGGCTGTCCAGGAACTGTTGAAGTGCGACCAGATTAAAATCAGTGGCGGCAGGATTAAATGTTTTGGCGCTTGGATTATTTTCTGTGGCGCCTAGATTAAATTCCATGGCGCTATGATTAAATAGTCTGGCGTTTGGATTAAATTGAGCGGGAAATACGCAATAAACAATAGTTGAACCATATGCCGTGGCCAGAGTGAACACTGCATAACCATAAGCATAACCACAAGCACCACAACCAGTTACACCACCAGCTGAACCTAGGCGTAGCCATAGCTGTTGCTTTCGCAATTACCAGGCTTAACCAAGCTAAGCCACTGCCAATTTTTTTGCATCTATAATGTCTCGATACGCACACAGACATACTGATGGATGGATCGGAGCTCTCGTTGAGCAGGTGATCAATAATGGAGCGCAAGGAAGGGTCACGACTGTTCGACACCGATGCGGAGAAAGCCCGAGACAGACAAAATACAGTCGTCGGCAGTACGGTCAGGCAGTTCGGGAGGATCGACAGGATTGCAGGGTAAGCAGTCAGCGCTTTGACGTAAGCGGTCGGACTTGCACACAACAGTAAACATGTACTTTTGTAATCGCAAGGCCAGCCACCACAAGGCATGATGGCCCGTCACTACGCCGAAGGGCCTCCCCAAACAAATAAGGGGGGAATTTGGTCAACGCCAAAATAAGTGCGAGGCTTAAAGAACGGAAATGCGCCCAAAAAAAAAGGTCCGTGTCTTTTTTTGCGCATTTTCTTTCCTTAAGCCTATACGACCGACTCGCCCAACAAAAGTGCGAGGCATTCGCGCTACGTAATGGAGCAGTTGCGCTCGAGCGAAGATAGCAGGCGGTTGGCATAAGCAATCACATGAGAGTGGCCTTGCTCGTATTTTGGCAAGGATGATGCCAATACCATGGCTACTAGCGTCGGTGCGGAGTTTTGTAGGTGCAGACGGATCGAAGTGGGCCAGGACAGGGGGAGTGGTGAGGGCGGAAATAAGCGTTGTAAACGCATGAGCTTGCTCACTGCTCCACGAGTAATTCCCATTTTTCTGGCGGGTAAGGGCCGCGCTGTCTGCGAAGTTCCGAATGAAGCGACGGAAGTAGGGACAGAGCACGAGAAAACTTCTCACATCACTTGAGTTAGGTGGAGTAGCGAATTAACGGACTGCGCGAGCTTTATCAGGGTCGGGCTGCCCACCAGTTGCATCAGCGAAGTAGCCCAGGATTTTGATCTGGCGGTGGCCGAAGCTGCATTTCTTGGCGTTCAGTTGAAGGCCAGAGCGGCGGAAGACAGCTAGGATCGTAGAAAGTCGGTGAAGGTGGCTTGTGAATGTGGGAGAGAAAGCGACAAAGTCACCTAATTCGCACAAACACGTCGTCCGTTTGAAGCCACGTAGGAGCGAGTCAATCATACGCTAGAAGGTCGCAGGAGCGTTACAGAGGTCAAATGGCATGACTTTGAATTTGTATAATCCGTCAGAAGTGACAAATGCTGTTTTCTCACGGTCGCATTCGTCGACGGTAATTTGCCAGTATCCGGAAAGTATGTTGATAGACGAAAAATAGCTGGCACCATGTAAGGAGACAATGGCGTCGTCAATTCTCGGGATAGAGTTAACGACTTTTTTAGTTATCTGATTAAGATGGCGGTAGTCAACACAGAATCTCCAAGTTTGACCTTTCTTTTTGACGAAAATGACAGGCGATGCCCAGGAACTGCAGGAAGGCTCAATAATATTGCCACCTGACGGTTCGAGGTAGCGCTTGAAAGACGAAGTTGTAGACTCTCGCGCGCTTCGGCTAGCTAGGACTGTGGACTCTTGAGCTTGTGCCTTTGTGTTACCGTTTCCTGGGAACCTCTGTCTTGACTGTGTGTATATGCCCCTGTTGCCGATTCCCATAAATCCCTGTTTTCGTGACAGTTTTGGTGGAGGTGCTGGGTGATTGTCCTCTCAATGTCGCACACCCCTCCGCGAACCAACGACACCGAGCTTTTGCCTGTGAACACGCCAGTTCATCGCGTCAGCCGGAGGAACTTGGGCCTTCCTCCCGAACACGGGCCCTTGGATTCCACTTCAACAACGAGCCACCGAACAGCCACGCAAAACACTACGTCGGTCATGCAAGGTACTCCTGTTTACTTTCAAAACCCCCGAGTGCCGAAATCGTTCCATGGCACTGCGCATGAAGACGTTGAGGACTGTCTAACTCAGTTCGAACGAGTCGCATCCTTTAATCAGTGGGACAACTTAAAGCTACGGAACGCCATTTTCTACCTGGAAGACCATGCTTTGACACGGTATGAGAACCGAGAAGGCACATTAACATCATGGCCTCAGTTCCGCCGTCTTATCATAGAGGCGTATGTCAGCCTGGATAGGCGCGAACGAGCAGAACGTGCTCTACAATCTCGGAAACAGATCCCAAACGAGTCCGTCATGATGTATGTCCAGGACATGACGAAACTATTTCGACGTGCGGGTCCCAACATGTCTGAAGAAAGAAAGCTGCGCCACCTGATGCATGGGGTTAAAGAACAGCTTTTTGCTGGTCTTGTACGTAGCCCACCAACTACAGTTACCTCATTTTTAACAGAGGCGGTCACCATGGAAAAGATCCTACACCAGCGCCGCTCGGCGGTCTACGACAGCCCAATCCTCGCTACGACTGCTGCCGAGCCTCTTACAGCTGCTGTAAGCAATACTGAACACCTCCGAGATCTTATTCGTGCAATTGTACGCGAGGAACTGCAGAAGGTTTGTGGCACGTTCCAACCCAGGGGTGATTCTCTCGCACATATGATCCGCAAAGAGATTCAGCAAGTCACGCAGCCATCTCTGCATGTTGTTGAAGCTCAAAGTACCCCTGTTCCTGATTATTCTCGTCCGACTTACGCTGACATTCTCCGACGCCCAGTTCCCGTCCAAGCTTCGTTTTCTACGTTACCACCAACCCAGTGCATGCCCGTCCAGCAGCAACGCAACACATTCCTGCACAGCAGCCAACGCGGTACGCGCGGCCACCGCGGTCAAACATTCGAAGAACGGACGTCTGGCGGGCCCCTCGGAGCCGCCGCCTTTGCTACCACTGTGGGGAACCTGGTCACATTTTCCGGTGGTGCCCTTATCGGGAACTCGAACCGGAGGGTTTTTACACCAACGCACCAAGACGCACGTTCGGTCAACTACCTCGTGACATTGGGGACAACCTCGCACAAGACAGCCTCCGGATGGCGCTCCGACAATCCAGGTCTCCATCCCCACGTCGGCAATCCCCTTCAACAACTGACGGCTTTCCGCGAGTACCGCCTGGTCGCTCACCCAGCCCCCACCGGGAAAACTGAGTAGAGCGACCTCCGGGGGCGGGGCCGCTAAATGTCAGCACAAAGAAGTCCCCCCAATGAGAACAGATGTGGATTTTGGAGCAGAAACGACAGCATTTGGTTCACGAGACCGGCTATCGCTGGACATCCCTGTGTGCATCGATGGTCATAATGTCAGCGCTTTAGTGGATACCGGAGCAGACTTCGATTTTGAGTGGGAAGCTGGCAGCGCACCTTAGGAAGGTTATGACACCATGGTGTAGCACGCAGATACGCACGGCTGGGGGCCATGTAATTACTCCTATTGGACAGTGCACGGCTAAAATCCAGATTCGTACGTCAAAGTTCGTTGTCAGCTGCGTCGTTCTCCGGGAATGTTCTCGTGATTTGATTCTCGGTGTGGATTTCCTGCGGGAATATGGCGCCATCATCGATCTCCGACAGCGAACGGTCTCGTTCTCAACGGAGAAAGCCGCTGCCAGCCCCACCGATGGCCAACGTACGTGCGCTTTACGAGTTTCAGCCGAGTGTGTTTCAGTGCCTCTCCGCTCCAGCGTGTTTGTGAGTGTTGTGTGCGGCGGGCTTCGTGACGGGCCGATAATAGCTGAAGGCAACCGTTCGCTTTTATTTTCTCATGGCATCTGTGCAGCTCGAAGCCTAATTATTCTCAGCAATGGTCACTATGAGCTTCTCGTCACGAACTTCACGAATGAATCTCGCCACCTCTATCGCTCTACTGCCATCGCTTTCGGCGAACTGTTAAAGGAAGTTTCTGAATGTTTTGTGCCTGACATTATTGATACTCCTAGTGTTCTAGACCACATCGATGTTAGCAGTGACTTTTCTGTCTGTCAACAACGCGACCTGCGTGCCTTACTGCTGGAGCAGAAACGCCATCATCGAAAGTCCGGCAAACTTCTATCACCAAGCATCGCATCTTAACGTCTGACGATGCCCGACCTATTCGACAGCAGCCGTACCGTATTTCGGCCAAAGAACGTGAGGAAATTCGGACACAAGTCCAAGAAATGCTTAATGATGATGTTATTCAGCGGTCTAAAAGTCCATGGTCGTCGCCAGTCGTGTTGGTCAAGAAAAAGGATGGCACGCTGCGTTTTTGCGTTGATTACAGGAAACTGAATGACATCACAAAAAAGATGTACATATATCCGTTGCCCCGTATCGACGATTCACTCGATCGACTTCGCAACGCCAAGTTCTTTTCCTCTTTTCCTCCATTGATTTAAAAAGTGGTTATTGGCAGATAGAAGTGGATGAGAGCGATCGGGAAAAGACTGCCTTTGTGACATCCGATGGCTTATATGAATTTAAAGTATAGCCTTTCGGTCTGTGTTCAGCGCCAGCGACGTTCCAGAGAATGATGGACACCGTACTTGCTGGTCTTAAATGGCAAACCTGTTTGGTTTATTTGGACGACGTCATCGTGTTTTCAGAAACGTTTGACCAACATCTTAAGCGACTGCGAACGGTATTGGACGCTCTTCGCTCGGCCGATTTGACACTCAAACCGGAAAAATTTCACTTTGGATATCAGCAGCTGAAATTTCTCGGTCATGTGGCTAGCGCTGACGGTGTCCGGCCTGATCCTGATAAAACAGCCTCTGTAGCCAATTTTCCCATCCCTACCACGAAGAAAGCAGTCCGGTGTTTCTTGGGCCTGTGCGCGTACTATCGCCGTTTCATTGCCGATTTTGCCAAGATTGCAGAACCTTTGACGCGCCTGACACGTGATGACGTCCCGTATTGTCTGGTCTTCCGAGCAGCAGGAGGCATTCACCGAGCTGCGCTAACGGCAGCACAACCCTCCCGTTCTTGCACATTTCGATGAGGACGCTGCCACCGAAATTCACACCGACGCCAGCAACGTCGGTCTGGGTGCTGTTCTGGTCCAGCACCAGCAAGGCGAGGAAAAAGTGATCGCTTATGCCAGCCGCACCCTTTCTCGGGCAAAATCAAACTATTCAACTTCTGAAAAGGAGTGTCTCGCCGTCGTTTGGGCCACAATGAAATTCCGACCTTACCTCTACGGCCGTAAATTTAAAGTTGTGACAGACCATCATGCTTTGTGTTGGCTGGCTAGTCTTCGAGATCCATCAGGACGTCTTGCACGGTGGAGCCTTCGTATGCAGGAATTTGATTACTCTATCGTTTATAAGCCCGGACGTAAACGTGAAGATGCTGACACACTGTCTCGATCACCCGTGGAGTTGGCCCATTACAGTACGGATGAAGACGCCCATTTTCTTGGCATTATCAGTTCCTCTGATTTAAAGGCCCGGCAACGGGCTGATCCAGACCTCAAAACTGTGATCGATCATCTGGAGGGTTTCGATTCTACAGTATCTCGACTGTTTGCTAAGAACTTGACATCCTTCTGTACGCGCGACGGAATCCTCTACAAGAAAAGCGCCGGCAACAGTGACCGAGCCTATCTCCTAGTCATCCCTGCAGATCTCCGCGATGAAATCCTTCATGCTTGCCATGATGAACCCACCGCTGGACACAACTGGGCTTTGCACGCCCAATTTGCTTCTTTGTGCTTCTTTTTGCACATGTCCCAGAATTTCATATCTTCTTCGTGCGCCTCGAACCAGATGCGAGCCGTACCCGCCAGGTAGAATGTGACATTCACAAGCACTAGGGCCGCATCCCATATGTTGTGCTTACTGACGCACCCGTAAATAGCGACTTCAGCGTCAGCATAGTCGTTCTCATAATAGGGTGTGTTGACATAAACACGGTAATCGAGGTTCCATGATCATTTTTTGTTTTCAATGAAACTTTTATGTGTGGTGGGTAAATATCTCGACACAAAGGAATCAACCTATATATTTGCAAGATACGGCGCAGTTTTGTCGAAAAAAAAATCGTATATCACTACAGGTAGAAAAAGCAGTTTTTGCCGTTTCAAAAAGTTGCAAGTTTGGAGACCTGCTGCTTTCGTACTAAAATTTTGTCATCCATTATTTTTACTCAGGAAATTTATGCAACTTTTATTTTCATGAGATTTGTTAAAAGCCTGTTTTGTTGTTGCAGTTGATAAGTAAGAAATTGCGAACATTGCTCCAGGAGCCACGCGCTATAAGAAAGCCCATTTTCGTCCTTAAGTACGGGCAGGATGCTGTTGTTTGCATTAAATCTTTTTCTCTTTATTATTCAGATCATTTCCTTAATTTCAGGCAAAATTTGGAGCTCTAGGCCGCTAGCTAGGTGTGCTCTCTACAACTCACCAAATTCGCCCAAAATTCGATAACAGCAAAAAAGATTCAACTTTGATTCCAATTAAAAAAGCATAATGTTCGATTTTTATGAAAACTCTCTCAGGAATCGCCAGTACCTCAGAATTATTTCGGCCTAAAAGTGTTACATTATACTGTTTAAATTTATAAAAATAAGTATAAAACTGAGCGCTTGTTCTGAAAATTGTCAGTATTCATTCAGTCCTACATTCTAGCACGACTTAATATTATAAGTGTTGTCACTGAAACTTTTTGTGTAAATTAACCAGGCCTCGTTCTTTATTTCTGAAAAAATTTGAAGCTCTAGAATTGTTTATTTCTCCATATAATTTTCAATTCAGCCAAGATTCAAAATTATCAAAAATAGACAACTTTCACTCAAATTTAAGAAACTACTGTATCTTCGATTTTTTATCAAAATCTCCTAAACATAATCGTAAGTACTTTATAATTATCAGGCATAAAATGCATTGCATTATGTATACTAAGCATATAAATATAAATATAAAATTACACGCATGTTTTCATTCTGTATAAGTACTTACGGCTTCCCCTTAATGAGTAGGCGTCGAAAGGTCGACTTGTTATTTGTTGAATTTAGTCCCATTTCAACTTATGCAATATCCAAAGCCTTCTAAATGCTTAAAAAGTCGTTTTCTGCTTGTTGGCAGTGTTGATTATTTAAATGGAATAAATTCGCTATTTCTGCTAACTTCATTGGAGCTCTTTGCACATAAACGACTGCGCGTGCACGCAATGGCTTGAAAGGACGACAGAGTTTACGACCAAAATTTCTTATCACATTGTTAACAAAGGCTTCCAATTTATATACGGCAGCCATTGAAGATGAGAAAAAAAATGCTGTCACGTGGGGTGACAATTCTGAAAGCGACAAATGACGAGACAGGTTCCACTTAAATTAACTTTTTATTGGGCCGCCTTGCCGAATGAAGCAACTCGGTGGCAGCGATAGCAGCAATTGTGCTCAGCGGCCGTCAAACTATGAGTGTCCGCTGCGTTCCTCAGCGACTCGATTTAAAGCCAGCGATGAAACATCTAGATAAAGCGACACAGGTGCAAAACAAACTGCAACATTGTATTCTACAGACTTGAGTGACTGGAATAATTCCAGGTACATCGCGTCTCGCGACAGCGAGCGAAACAAAATACAAAACAAAGGGCATAGGATCTTTCCGTCAGCTACAAGCACGGTTATAAGGCTGCATACCGGCGGCTGTTGAAAAAAAAAATATATATTTCAATGATCCGCGGCACTACTCATTTGGAAAGCTACTGAGTTCGATTTCTCTCGTTGCACGTTTATGAAATAGTATCGGTGCACATATTGTCGTCGCCGAAACCACGTTAGCTGATTTTACGTAACAAAAAAAAAAAAAAAAGAGCTGGTGTCCGTTTTAATTGCATCAAGAATGCGAGCGATGTCACTTTAAAAACCTGAAACGTCGGAAAGTCAATTCAGCTTTGAAATGAGCATTTTCTACGTCCAATACTTCGAACCGCATTGGCGATTAGAAAAATTGAATAACTGGGCTGGCATTTGATGTTAACGGCCTTCAGTTTGGCTATATAATCTGATCACTTGAAATTAAAAAAAAAAAACATTTTTGATTAGATAATTATCGGGAATCGATCGTCTTATATATTCAGCAGTATCACGTCCGTAATGTCCACCTTGCTGTATGCACAGACCGCATCGATGCACAGACCGCATCCCTCAGAGGTTTTAAAATGATATGTTAAACCTGAAAAAAAAAAAAAAAAAACAAAATCACAAGCTGTATTTCCTTATACTGTATTAATAAGACTGCCGTTTATCAGTCCAGCTCCTCGATAACGCGTCTTAATTCCCCTCGGAGTTGCTTAGCTGGACAATACTCTGATGAAGTAGACGCTGGCGAGGTGTTTCCTTGTTAGTCCTCTGCGCCGAGTTTCCGCAATCCATAGTATGTCATGTATCGAGGCAGACATGCTGTAAGCACTAGAGTAGAAATCGGTTCAGCCTGTTGCAATCGGGTGATATGCCTATTTTTGGCCATTGATTCCCCGAACATTAGCTCTGACGAAATCTGCATCGATTCCCTTTCACGTAGGCGTCTATACTCAGAAGTTGGTATCGTGCTGCGACATAATTGGCGCGGATGGAAATGCTCGAAAGCCACCTTCGCCGCCATCTAGTCCGAGCATCAGGCATCGCGGCGTGCTTATTTTCCTCGAGTTTCCGCGACACCGCTGGATATGGCGACGGCTGCTCAACGGGCAGGTAGCCTCAGAATGCCTGTCCCTGTGGAATCTGCTCTGCTCGGAGAGCATGGGTTGCGGCACTAGATGTGTGCGAGTGTGCGAGACAGCAGGACGTGGACATGAGAAAGGAAGCTTTCCACGTACGCTGCCCTAACTTGTAAACGCATTCCAAAGACACATTTCGAAGGGGCACGGTGGGTTTCAGGCGGGATAAGAGCCGGTGTTTTCCCCGAGTCCCTGTGAGCTTGCAGGCTAACAAACAGAAGATGCAACGAATAGAGCGACGAGATGAAGAAGGACTCAGTACGCTACACAACTACCACCCGGAATGTAATCTGCAAACGCTTTTCGTTTGCGCACTACCGCAATACTGCCAATGTCAGAGGTCTCCTTACTTGACCGATCGAATGCCTTAGGAACGCATGGTCGATGATGAAACGCGTGAAATATTGTCCTTTTTGGTTGTCGAATTATTAAGGATATTAAAACAATCGCTACTATACTGGTCTCTTCAGTATTTAAAACATACTTTGACCTAGCTTTCGTGCCGCTACTGCAATTAAGGTTCCGCTGCCAGCTGCTGAAAGTCGAACCACCCTTAATGAGAGCGCACGCCGACGAATTAGTGAGGGAGGTATGTTTATCCCCGCCTTTTCAATCGGAGGGACCAAGGAACGCGGCTGCAGCTATTTGAATGTTCTGTGCGCCGCTAACGATACGAGACCGCGGCTTTGAATTCAATGTTCCTTCGCACGAATAGCGCTAATGGTGGAAGCAACAACTTAAAATATTCGCTGGCGTGCATGTTTCTGAAGTTTTTCAAGAGGATATCCATATGAGAGAAAACTTTTCCTGAGTGAAAAACTGTCTGCGCCCTATCTAGAAGCTTTTCTGTTTTTCTCCTACCGATTTACTCGTAAGTAATATGTCTGAAGATCAAAGTGATATCATCAACTATCTCTTAGCCTTGTGAGCGCAGCTGTTTTTTTTTTTTTTGTTAAGCGGCAAAGTACAGAAACACCGGTGTGCTGTGCCATCTCAGTGCACTTAAAGAACCCCAGCTGATCTCAATTTATTCGCAGCCCTCCACTACGCATCATGGCCCTCATAACCAATACATCGCTTCGGGACGTTGAGCCCCAGAATTCAAAATTTACAGTAAGCGAAAGATTTCTCGGAAGATGCGCCATCATGGCTGCTTTCATCGCTTATTTGTGAACAGCGTTGTGACGTCTAAAAGAACCGCGCTTTTTGGCCATTTTTTATGCTGCGATGATGCGTGATGTGTTTGGAAGCTTTTATGGCTTGAACAGGGAAGAATAAACTTCCTCTCGCTCTCTCTCTCTCTCTCTCTCTCTCTTAGTTTCTTTAAAGAAATGTTTTATTTTTGGCAATAACTTGGTCAAAGACTGTACTGATATTTTGGCTGCTTCGGCATGTTTTGAGTACAGATAACGCGCAGTTAGCGGAAATCGCGACACAGTATTGTCGCTGCGGGACCACCCTGTCTGCGAGGTAGTTCAGAAGTAATCGTGTTCAAAATACTTCTGGTCCTGGCTTTGACAGCTTTGAGCCTGGGCCCTCGAATCCTGTCGCGAGAACCGAAAGCTTATGCCTACATTTTTTTGTTCCTTGCTTTAGATTTGTTTGAAGGACATTTCAGCATCTTCCTTTTGGAGACGGCTGCTTGTGTTTCATAACTTTTTTATACTGAAATTATCTTTTCCTGTCGCATTTATTCGCTCTTACGTCTACGTCAGCACACTCTGTGCTGTAGTGTCCGCAGTTTTGGGTAGAAGCGTCCGCCCGTGATTCCGATGTTTGCATAATTAATCGAACAGCCCATCGATTATAGCATAGACGCACTAAGAAAATACGTTACGAATGAACGCTGGTGCTTAATGCTTCGCCCCATCAGTTTAAATATGGTGCTTGTGCCCTTATATCAAAGTTCATGGGCTGTGATGCACAGACATTAATGTTCGTTCCCTCAGCTATTTTCGAATTTTCTGACCTGGAAGAAGATGAATTGCCTTTGGAAGCCCTCGGTTGCGTCTTGTAGCCCTGTTGTCCCTTGCGTGTCGTGAAACATGTGGATCTCAGAGAATAATTAGAGAGATATTATTTTAGTCTCCGTCATATTCCACTCAGCTTTCTATTGGAGCCGATTAAGCAGTACGAACGGATGGTACTTTTATTCACCTATGTATAGATTAAGAAGACGCGGATGGTTCCCTGAAGCCTGATTCTCTGATGATTCTCTGAGCTCTGACGCGATATCCCATGATGCATACGCTGCGCAGGGGAGCATGCAATAGAGGGTTAGGGTGTAGTGTGCAGGAAAATAAGGCTGCGATGCTTTTCTCGCTTTGCGTGTGCCATTCGACACCATCTGACTTACGCCTAAGGCTGAAACGTGTGGGATTCGGGCTTGCTGCGGCTGCCCTTAGCGCGGCCGCCGCCCGCTTCCCAGTTGTTCTCCTCGTTCCCTTTCTCCCGCCTGAGGCGGCGGAGAGAGGCTCGGACGACTTGTCACTGTCGTTCGGGCCCCAGCTCCGCCCTGGCGTCCCAGTGGCTGTTCCTATTGGCGCCTTCTGGCCGGAACATGGCACCGCTTCGACGGCCACGCTCGCGCGACCCTCCGAGCGGGGCCCAAGGAGAGACCCCTCCGAGACATCGCAAGGTGCGTACGCTACTGTTCTTGTCTGCCGGCCTTTGTCCGCGCAGACCAGTGTGTACTCGAGTTCGTCTGCTCCGGGTTGTACCTGAGAACGAAGCTCGAGCCTGTCGATCGTGATCCAACGATCCGCGACAGGCGTACCTTGCGGTGGTTGCCCACTCTCTCTCAAAGGAACCCTCCGGTCACTGCGAGAGAGAGAGAGATCACAGCACGCCCTTCATTGTCACTGCGTGCGCGCAGCGGAGCCTTGCTCCTGGGACGCGGTGACTGAGTGTTTGTGTACCGCTGGTGGACGGCGTTGAATAAACGTCTTCTGTGTCACTAGGAGGCTTGTGTTTTACAGCGAAGCGCTCTCCTCCCTGCGGAGGTTGAGTGCACGCTGTGGTGTTTCAGTGTGCGCGTGGTAACGGCTGATCGGGGCTTCGGCTCGCGCGACGCTCGAACCCGCGGTGGTTGGTGGCCTATGTCCACGTAGAAGACCACAAACGCATCACATTTTTTTGTTGGTCGGCAAAGTTTGGCTGCTGATTTCATTCCCTCCTGTGTTTTGCTGTTAAGAAGCACTGCCTACATCATATATGCCTCTAAATTGAGCAAGTGAGGACTTCTTGCTGCTTTACTCTTTCAGCAATGACCAACAAGTTTCGTTAACTACTGCCTAGGTCCAAAAAAAAACAAAAAAAAAAAAAAACGTGTTCGTCACTCCACATGTAAGAACATGTATATATGTTTTGTTTCGAAGAATACCATGAAGTGCACGTATAGTGTAATCTCTAGAAATGAATATTTATGCTTTTGTTTGGTGCCTGTGCTTAGCTGCTTGGTTATTTAGTACGCACATAAACGGGCATCTAGCTTCGATCATGCTTCAATATCGCATTAATCAACGAATCATGCAGTTTTAAATGGCTTTTTCATTATTCTATAGTAGTAGTGCGTTCTGTAATCATCATGCAGTGAATTAAACTAGAATATGACTTTCGGGAACGACCGATGTTCGAGTTCTCATTTTATTGCGACCCATGCGCGAGAAACAGCCCTTCTTTTTCGTCGTAATACAGTGTGCGAGCAGGGGGAGCAGTGCGATCAGCCTTACTACTGTCCCAAGAGTAATAGTTTCACCTTTTTAGGAAACGTAGCGCAAAGAAGACAAGGACAAAAAAAGAAGGAAACACACGCTACGTTTCCTAAAATGCGAATGCACCAACTCGCCCAATTTAGCATTCTTGTGCAGTTTAATAGTTCCACCGCTGCTGCTTTTATTGGCGGTCTCATATCCTCTCGTTTTGTTTGCAACTGCTATTGCTCCCTTCGCAGACTTTCTCAATCGCTGTCTGAACGTTCAAACAGCTCAGCTATTCGTCGTCATGGGACAATTAATTTCTTCCGTATTGGTAGCCTCTGCCGAGCTTTGCCACGCAAATACGGCGCCTTTTTTGCTTCGCCGCCGGCTCAGAAAGCCAACAAAAACTGCGAGAAATCAAGAAAACGCCCAGGAATGGGCCTGACCTTTGCACTTTAACTTTTGGCAAATCTTTTTAATCCGAACTCGACGGTATTTCCTCATAGTAAATAGATAAGTCGGCTGAGACGAGTTGGGCAGATTGAAGAGCTACATTCTGGATGATCGTGCGAACTAGAATCGTCCCGCTTTGAGCAGTATGTCGGGGCGTCGTATAGAGCAGGGCTTGACGTGAACTGATTCAAGTTACGACGATCATGTTCACGATTACGGGAACTGAACGCGACCGTTAATTGTTTAAGCCCTCTAGTGGTAACGAAAAATGCGGGACTATGGGATATAGCACGACAAATTAGCATCGGTGCTACTTTGGGGTTACTAAACTCAAGCTTTGCAGGTGTTGCACACCAAATGTATGAGGTTGGTATTAACGCAGCGGCATGTGCGAGGGGTGTTCAGAAAGTAATGCCTCTGACATTTGTTTCCCAACGCCAATCACTCAAAGTGTGCTGTTTACAGATAATGTTGTGTGCTGTGTCGCATTTGATGGCGCGTAGTAGCATCGCATATGTGCTCTCCGTATATACCTTTAATGTAACCTCAGTCATTGTGAACGGCCTTGCGCCCCCGGTGAACAAGGGCGTGCATGAATTTGCATCAGCTTTCTTCCTTCACGGCGCCGTCATGGGCGACAACACCCTCGCTTGCACCAGCCTGAAAACGACAGAAGCGGTTGCCGGATTTGTCCGCACTGTACTGGCTTATCCACCTTACACTCCTGACTATTGGAATGGTGTGATTTTCACCATTGTACTTCGCGGATCTATATTTGTGAACGACGAGTACGAATGAGGCGAGGACAGGTCATAACGTGAGGAAACAAAAATACAGACACTGAGCGAGATTCCCGCGGTATATATGCGTGGGCGTTAGTTTTCTACACCATGCCGCGTAATTATGTTATCACGCATGTAAAGAAATAACGGACACGTTAATATATCCTTTCAGGAAACGTCCGATCACTCAGTGCCCAGTCATGTAGCTTGCCACCTGTCACACAGAGCCGCTATTGTATAAACGATGTGTGCAGCAAGGCTTTTAAGTGCCGAAACATCATTAGCCGACATCCAGCCGTAAATTCATGTGCCGAATTCCTCTCCTGACGAAATACCATGTTGCGGCAGCTAACGTTCAGAGTCATCCGCGATTCAGTGTCAACACTGACGAGAAACGTTTTTGACCACCATCAGCTTCTGAGATTACCGATAGATATTCGGAATGTTACTGATCACCGTCCGCACACCCCTCATGACAGCAACATGGCGTCATGGCGTATTTATACCCAGGATAAATTGGAAAGCGGCGCACATGGAACTTCATGAAGACGACGATGGTCACTGCACAGCGCGAGATGTTTTGCAGTTTAGAACGAGGCGTGATCGGCTGCGGCAATAGCACAGGAGCACGACGAAGACGCCGTACCGTGTGGTAGCGTTTCACGATGCTCTCCGCTACAAAGGTTCAGTCGGCCTCTGGCCGAGGTACTGCTCAGATTAAAGCCAGCAGTAATGATTACCGTGTTGTCCTTCCCCGCTTCCCAACTGGTAAGCTTGTCATCGACTCTGTTTTTCTACATGCTGACCTCGCCGGTCGCCCCTACCGTGCCCAAGACTTCAGAGACGCCCTTAGGAACGTGGTGGTTTTGGAAGAAATAAGCTCTATCGGACAATATCAAATGTCGCATGTTTGGATGGTTACATATAAATCGGCGCACTCGAATGGAAAACTAGTCTCATGTGGAGCTTTATTGGTTAAGAACAGTCGCTGTGTTGTTGTGGATCCGGAACCGAAGGTGGTAAAGCCGAAACTTCTCTGGCTGCCTGAACGCTTAGATGACTCCTTTATTAGTGAAGCTCTACAAGTTATGACAAAGTCACCTCGATTTCGAGAGAAAACTGGAAAGTTACCGACATGGAACAGATGAAGACACTCAGCCGAGATGTGACTGGCTATTGCCGAAGGGGTTAGCGTTGGTGACGTTCCACATCAGCTAAATGTGTGTGGAGTGCAGAGCCTCGTTTTTATACCTGGCCGGCCACCTCTCTGCCTCCGCTGCAATCGTGTAGGACACATTCGTCGGCACTGCCGTACGCTACGTTGCGAAGATTGACGGCGTTTTGGCCACACAGCGGAGGAGTGTGTAGTTACATACGCGGACAAGCTTCGGCACCGAGTCCGGCCTCCTGACGATGCATTACGGGAGCACATCTTGGACGCCTCTGAGATAATTGATGCGTCTGGCGACTTTTCTGCCGGCGTTGTGGCCGAGTCTTCAAGTGCCACTCCACAGGCTACTGAGGAAGAAAATACTGCTCATGCGTCCAAGGGTAATGGGAACAACTCAGCGTCTCAGGCCTTGGACGAGATGTCATGTCAAACTTCCGACAAGGCGCCAACCGCAGACGAGTCATCACTCGTTCCCGAACACCCAGCGAGTGTCACTGCGAATATTGTGAAACCTGTGGCCGTTGCTGTGCAACAACGTCCAGACCAGGGCCCAGTTCCTGTGGCTGACGGGCTCGCTGCTGCCGACGAGCCAGTCTTGAAACGCCGTGCATCATGTGCCTCCGAGTCCAGTGAGGAGGACGATCAAGCTGGCAACAAGCATCGTCGTCGCGGTCGAGCGTCAAAGCACAAAGGGAAGTGCCGGAGTTCGCGGTCGAGGAAGCCTGGCGGTGGTTCGGAGGCGGCTTCACCTTCTTCCGACAGGCAAACGGAATTGTAGACAAAACTATGTGCTGTCACCATGGCGGTCTCTGAAGAGATAGTGCTAGCAACTATCAACGTACTTACGGGGTCTTAGGTCTCGCCAGAGACAGATGCAACTTCGTCGACTTTTGCACAGCAGGCGTCTAGATTTTGTGGCAGTCCAAGAAACGAAGATATAGAACGAAGAGGAAACCGAGAGGGCGCTACAGCCCTTTTTGGAAGATTTTAATGTCATTGTTGCGCATGTGTCGGCAGGTTGTTTTCTGTTTCTGCGAAAGACGCTGCCTTGTTCTGGTCTAACTTATACCGACGCCGAGGCCGGTTGATATGTTGCGATCTTCTACTCTTTAGGAAGCCATGGCAGATAATTAATGTTTATGCTTTCAATACTGTGAATCAGCGCATAAGTTTTTTTGAACACATAGCCAGCTTACTTGACTGTGACCGACATCTTGTGCTAATGGGCGACTTCAACTGTGTTTGCAACCTCATACATGGTTCTGGGCCGGACGCACGTAGTGACAGGAGCGGTGAACTTTTGCTCCGTGTTACAAAAGATGCGGGAGTGGTTGATACAGGGGTGTCCTGCCGTGCTTCTAGATCATTCACCCACATTCAGGGGCATTCTCACGCTCGTCTAGGCCGGATCTGCGCACCTTGTACATTAGTTTCCCGCTGGCTTGTTTGCGAAACTATACCGGTTTCGTTTTCTAATCATTACATAGTAGTAACCCGGCCCGGTGGCAATGACCATTCAAAGCTTAGGCCGCAGTGGAAACTTTGGAAGTTACACTCATCACTGGTAAATGACCAAGAATTTATCCTTCGTATGCGCTCACAGGTCCAATCATGTTTTGCCAGACATCTACCATTATTGGCCGCTTGGGAAATGTTCAAGCAGGAAGTACGTGCGATAGCAATAGAACTTGCCTCAATTAAATCTTTCTACAGGAAACATCAGGAGGAGGCATTTAACAAAAACGTGTGTAACCTGTATGAACTATAGAATGTGAATCCCCTGGGTCATATACGGACGAAATTGCTAGCGTCAAAAGTGAATTACAAAGGAATGATGCGGAACGATACAGGGGTGCCTTACTTCGATCTCGTGTCAAGCGTGCTTGGCACTGCGAACGGCCGACGCGGCAAGCTTTGCTTGATGAACGTCATCGTAACGGCACATTGGTTACGAGTACGAGTGAGGTTACGTCCGCATTCGTGGATTATTACTCGATGTTGTTTAGGGCCACTCCTCCTGTAAAAAATTCTGACATTATCTGGCGTTTCACATCTCTGGTGACCCCTTTATCAGAAGATGATTGTTCTGTAATTCGTAGCCCTTTCACGCAGCAAGAGGCAGAAGTGGCAATTAATCAATTACCTCTCTCAAAAACGCCTGGTTCTGATGGCATTTCCTCTGAATTTTACAAAGCTTTTAAAACTGCTCTTGCTACTATCCTGCTAGATGTCTTTGTGATGAGTTTTGATCTAAAAGCTCTTCCCGAGACATTTACGAAGTGCCACACAGTCCTAATTCCAAACGGTACTGATGAAGAAAAATTACGCTCAGTGGAAGGCTAAAGACCAATCACACTGGCATATGTGAATTACAAGATTTTCGCCAAAATTTTATCAAATCGCCTACAGTTCGCAATGTCGGTTCTCATTGGCCTCACCAGACGTGCGGCTTGAGGGGCCGTGCCATACGAAGTAATGTACATATTGCGCGCACAATCCTCGATTCGTGCTCCTGCTCTCATGATCAGGTTGCTTTACTTCAGGTCGACCTCGCAAAAGCATTTGATCGAGTTTGTCATTCTTTCCTGTTTTCTCTTCTGGAACGAGCGAATGTTGGTTCTGTAGTGCTGAAGGGGGTGCAACTTTGCTGTAGAAATTGTTCGACTCATCTAATTGTAAATGGCCACCTATCAAGCCCCGTACCAATCAACTATTCTGTGAAGCACGGCTGTCCGATGTCTCCGCTGCTTTTTGCTCTTTACTTGGAACCACTTTATCTGAGTGTTTTACATAACAGTGATATCCATGGCTTCCCTCTCCTTGGAAATGAGGTTAAAGTGCTTACTTATGCGGATTATCTTGCGTTTTTCTGCACTGACAAACCAAGCATAGAAAAGTTATAGCCAGCATAGAACAATTTGGCATTGTTTCTGGTGCTCAAATGAATCACTCCAAGAGTTCCGGCCTTTAGTTTGGTTCGTGGGGCTCAACACCGCCTCTATATGCAGGAATTGAATGGTCATGTGTGCCCCCTAAATATCTGGGCGTTCCACTGCATGCATGTAAGTCAAGTGCAAATTACTGAAAAGAGCACGTTCAAGTCGTCCAGCGTTATGCTAATACATTTGTCCCTTATCGGCTTTCAATATACGGTCGGGCTCAGGCCTGCAACATGTTTTTGGCGACAAAACTTTATTACGTGCTGCAGGTCCTTCACTGTTCTAGGCATTACATCCAGCGTTTTCACCGAACATTTGCGACGTTTATTTGGTCATCCAATTTTGAACTGATTCGACGTGATAACCTATTCAGACCTGTTTGTGCAGTGGGGCTCCGCTTAGTGCATCTGTATGTAAGGCAGTTAGTTGCCCGTTTCTTCTTTTTTCGTGATTGTTCACATTCGATTATTAGAGCATTCCTACAAGTTAATTTCGTGAATTTGCTTCCTGACTTAGTGGTTTCCTCAGATTTTACTGACCGCCCGCAGTTACTAGGATTTGTGCAGGAAGTTTAGGCTTCGGTGACGTTTTTGACAGCACGATTCTCGAATGAGCACTTATATTCTGTTTCGCGCAAGAGACTATACAAGGAATTGATAGCAATGCTTTTTCCGCCACCACTGTATCGTTCTTTATACTTTTGTCTTAAGGGTCATGATGAGTTAAAGAGGGTGCGCAAAATGCAGATTTCTCCGTGCATGACAACATTTTTCTTTAAATTACACACCGAAGCTCTACCTGTTAACACATGGCTCCATAGGAAAAATATTTTTGTATCTTCTGTAAACTGCCATCTGTGTAACGTGCCTGAAACAATTGAGCACTGTTACATTAATTGCAATGACGCAATTCTTTTCTGGGATGTGCTGCTAAGAACTCTAAAGAAAAGCTTTGTTCTCAATTCGTACAGCTTGCGGTATCTTGCTGTTACACAATCTTATTACGAACAATATGACATGTTTTTCTTTATTGGACTTCATAGCTTGTGGAAGACACGCATGTTGGATCGCAACGCTGAACCTGTTGTTCCACCTAGACTCCATTTTAGCAGAATGATGCTGCAACTGAAGGACATTTAGAATGAAAATGACTTTCAACCTGATTGGTCTTCGCCGGTGACACGGGGTGTTTATCTTTGCCTGCCTTTTAGTTGTGTTTTCTGTAGTGAATCTCAGCAACGGCTGAGTGCATTGTAATTAGTCTGTGTACATAACCCTTTCTGTACATAGCCACGTGTAATAAATATCATGTCCGAAAAAAAAAAAACTGCGGCGATAGCAGAGTGCTTTCGTGCCTAGGCCGGGAATTTGATCTCTTCATTCTAGCGCGAGTTCAAAACCAAGTCGCGGCAATGCATTTTTTGCGGGCGCAGCAAGCGCATGCGCAATACATGAACTGCGCAGAATAATGACCTTTAAAAACGGTATACCAGCACTACCCCTACTGCAAAGCTACCACCATAAGCATAATCGACCATGCGCCTAATACGGTTCCGACCGCATCTATCAGTGCCACTGTCAAACAGAAAGCTGAAGAAACAGCCACAACGCTAGCCATTTTCTCCACGCTCCCCCTAATACTACATTCACCATCACAGACTCACGGGACATTCGTCAAAACTACTGCAAGAGCCTAGTATCCTCGTATGCGGTAAGTATCCTCAGACCTATACGCCACCAGCTCATGCAATATTACGTGAGGTGGAGCCATGGCCTCGGATCCCTTCCTGGGAACCAGCGTGCACACATTGCCCCCCGCACAATCGTCACTTCGCCACCAGGAACCCTCGTCAAGCGCAGTCCCTCACCGGAGCCAGTACCGAATCAATGCGCGTCTCCTCCAGCATCAACGCATGGCAGGGGCAGAGATACCCAACAAGCAACGGCAGGTCGCCGTCTGGCGATAAAGTTTAGTTTCCCGCACAAACCACATCCCAAAATTTAACCCATTTCCACACTGTAATGAATATCCTTCCTTACATCACCCCACCTGGCCGTGCCGATTAAATCCGGAAGTCCCCTTGTCACCAAACCCTTCCCAGGGGAAGCCGTAGTGTGCGTCTCGGATCCGGATGACCAGCGCAAGCTGGTAGACCAGGCCACGTTTACGACAGCCACAGCAGAAGACCTGAACTGAAGGCCCAATCCGGACAGGTGAATTCTTACTGTCGAATGTTTTACAGCATCGTCACAAACATCGACAAAGTAAAACGAAGCGCGGGTGTCTGGCAAACTGCCTAGCTTCGTTCGGGCAATCGATGAAGCGAAGATCAAAAGTGCCGCACTGGTATAATTCGGATTGCCCCCATGCACATAAGGTTGTTGTGAATTGGCACTAGCTGGTAAATGCAAAAAATGTCGCTTGGCGTGCTTCGGTTTACTTCTGGGGCACCTCTACGTCACCCTGTAGCCTTGATCCTTCGCAGTTTGTTCATTTTTAGAACGACATCGTTACAGGCCGCATTTTGCAGAAAAGTTGGCGTTATTAGGCGAAAGTCACGCACATGCCTCTGGAAGGTGACATGGCCGGCCACCGACCAGTAGCTGGATTGTGTGAAGTCACGAGACCTTATGAGATGCCCGAGTTCGCCGGCGCTGCGTGAGTACAGTTGCAATCAATATGAAGGTGATCGCTCGAGCCGCAACCGAGACAAGGAGCAGCGCCACGTTACGTCATCACCTTCCGTGGCGAGGGAAACATCTTGATAGCCCCTTCCTTCCTCCATGATAGCCCCTCTCTCTCTTTTCGTTGTTCCTGTAACAGCTGACACTCCCCGCTAGCTAGTAACAAGTTTTTCTTTTTTTTTTTTCACGCGTCATGAAGCAGGATGCGGTGACAGGCTCCGATAAATCTGGAATGTTCGCCGAAAGCTCCACCCTAGCGCTTCGCAGCGATGTTTATCTTTTATTTTGTATTATTTTATTCTAGGACCGTTGAACTACGTTCTGTTCACCTTATCAGCTTGCGCACAGAGGCGCCATTATTAGCCAATATTTGAGGCAACGACAGACAAACAAGGTTGGTATGACAGGGAAGAAAACAGAAAAAAAAAGCCGGCGAGTTAGTCAGGGGGGTGATGCTTGTAGCCCGGAAGAGCGTAGAAGGGCAAGAAGGCAGCGCAATCATTATCTCCGCAGTTCCAAAATCAGCCGCTATGCAGCCTGAAAACCCCACCGGTCGGAGCTCCCGCGATCACCTTCATATTGATTGCGACTGTACTTGGGTTCCACCTTATGAGGTAAGAATCGAACCCCCCATCTCGGGTGAAAAAAACTACTCCTAGCAAGCACGACCCTAAAGCCTGGTTAAAGCGGGGCTTTATTCAACGTCGTGTAGTATGCACACAATGTGGTGTCTTTTGACTGTATTCTGATGAGTATGTGCGAGATAACAAAAGGCACACGTTAAGGGAGTGGTGATAAGGCGAGCTGCAAAACGCACGTATGCGGACGAGGACCCGCAAGGGAAGCAGCAGATGGAAGTCACTAAAGCTGTCGCGTGTATCTTTAAAGGAAGAACTTCAGTGTTTACTTCTGCTTTTATTTTCTACAAGCTTCGCGAGTATCCAGCCCCTTCTAAAATTCGTTCTGCATATGTTTTCGAAATGGCGCTGCAAGAAAAAAAAAAAAAAAAACCGAAGCACTGTGGCCCGACGCGCACTAACCGTGGTATATACAACGCGGCCATAGCCCGCAATACTAGCTAGACGCAGTAACAGACAGAGCAGAAACGAAGACGACGGAGCCAGAACAACGAGAAAAACGCAGCGTTTGTTTCAGACAAAATTTCTACTTTCTACGCGCACAGTGCGGCCGATGCTGCAATGAAACACGCAGAGATAAAAAGAACACAAAGTTGTCAGAGCAAGAACAGAGGCGAAAGAGGAGTATCCCATCCGGATCGATTGCACACTGATTTGCATGCCCATTTAATCTCTTCGCTGCGTCGATGAATCCGCTGCGCTTGGCTTAAAAAGTTCCTTACATTGCTGGAAATGAAGCGCTGATGGTAGAGCCGCGAAATCTCTTCTGCCGGTGTAACTTCCGAGGCGGTACGAAGTGGCTAAGCGCGCACTTTGGTGAATCCGCTGTGACCGGTAGAAGCTCTGTTTGGGCCACCTCTGCGATTATGCTGGCAGAAATTTACCGCAAGGGTGCCGTGAGCGCCAGCGCGCCATCAGTGGATCACTGCCGCAAACAAGTGAGCGATTTCAGTCGAGCGAAGGGCATTCATTGGCGCCGAGAAATGATTAGATGGGCGTGCAAATCAGTCTGCATGTGTTGTCGCCTTCCTTTTGAACACAGTATTTCCGTTTGCTTTTACCTTTTACTCTTTTCGTCCTTTTATTCCCTTTTTATCTCGCCGTTTCCCCTCTTGCACCCTGACTGTTTCAGATGCCCCCATGGCGTCGGCTTTAGGCACTGCTATGGTTGCGTGCGCACAGGAAGAATACTAATTTCCTTTAACTGATCATTGCGTGGCCCTAGCGGTCTTGTCACGGTCTTCATTTCTGCTATCTTTTTTTCACTCTAGATTAACCGCTGGTCCATATACGATCCCTCCAAGTTTGTTTGACATTACGTGCCTCTAAACAAAGCGCTAATTCGTTCCTACGCATTCCTGAACCGAATAAAAGAAAAAAAAAAGGGGGGGGGGGGGTGGCTTTCTCAGATTGAAATTGAAGTTAGATACTGTAGACTGCTTGCGTGTATGAATGCGGAAGGCTCGAAGAACCTGCCCGTAAAATGTTTTAGAGCAAGGTTTTCGACATGTGCTATTAGTTCTTCTTACTGATTGTTCACGATGTGCGTCTGCATATTACACGTGGACTGCAATGCTTTATGCGGCATCTGGGAGGCGTGTCCGCCAAAACCTATATTTGAAACCATACAACTGGAAGTACCGGTACGGACAAAAGTGAACGGAGCACGAAATTTTCTTCTAAAAGTTTTTTTCACGCGTTGCGTAATAGAAACTGGCAATCGTGGTACGTACGGACCGGTACTAGACGCCAGTGCCTCTTTCACTTGGACAAATATTGTTTTCTTATCTCCAGTGCACGAGGCGTGATTTTAATTAAACGAGAAATTATGCTCCGTTTATTTATGTCTGCACCTGTACATATGTCGCTTATGTCGATGCTCTGTAGTTTAGAAGAACTTCTTGTTGGGCTAGTTGGTGCATGACTTTGTTGTTAAGCGCGAGTTGCGCACACATAAAAGACGAACTCCATCGTTCTCTTCCTGTGTTTGTTCTTTATGTCTGCGCAACTCGTACTTAACAACAAAGTCGCTGCTGCGAGTCCCAGTCGCAAGCAAGTCTATAAATTGACTAGCACAGGTATACGCTATGTGCAGCGAGAAGTCGCATGGCATCCCCCGGAACGCTCTTTGGTACGAACGTCGGGAAACCTGATGCCATGTGGTGTTCGGCCAATGGCAACTGCATATGTATACACGAACGATATGTATAGACTACCTGCAGTGGCGGTGGCACCGGTTGCGGATGGGTTTGGACGCTTGGACACAACTCGTTCTTCGTGCAGCAGTCAGGGAGGCCAAGCATGCTCTCATGCTTTCTTTCACGAGACACTTCCCTCACTTCTATCAAGTAACCAATCGAAGGTTTGACGCATTATCAAACTCTCAGCAAAAACTGTCATATCGCTGGTAGATTTTGACGACCATCCCGTGCGCAATGAAGACTGCTGTTATGTTTTGAACGCTGTTTTTACAAATTTTTTTTTTTTCTGATTCTTCAACTACTGCTGTGCCTAGTTTGTGCAATTGCAATTTTTTTCCTATGGACCCGATAGTTGTTGACTCTGTCGAGATAATGAACTTAATTCATAAGTTAAAGCTCTCATCCTGTTCTGGCAGCGACGAAATCCAAAATTTCTGAAAAATACAGAAGTGTATTCATTCATTTTATTATCGCATATTTTCACACAATCCATTCAGTGTTCCACTTTGCCCGCACGACTGAAAAGTGGGGAAGGTGGTTCCGCTATTTAAATCAGGCAAGCCGCAACACTTAATTACCGACAAATCTCCTTAACTAGCATTCCATGTAAAATTTTAGAACATATTGTTACGGGGGAGAGAACGTGTGGACGACGAAGTGGTGTGGTCGTAGACGACGACCACCGAGGAGCGCGTGCAAGATGAAGGGCTATTCCTGAAGACGGCGACGCAGACAGTGTGCATGCTCAACGACTCTTGAAGTCTATCCGCCGAGTTCTGCCCTTCGCAGCGCAAGTCCTACCTAACACATCCCCGTAACAATATCATCTACTCTAACCTTGTCTCTCCTCGAATCTAACTCTTTCTTCAGCTCGGCTCAACATGGCTTTCGTATATACTACTCTTGTGAAACTCAACTTCTTACTTTTACCCATGACATAGCTTCAGCCCTTTATTGTAATATGCTTACTGACTGCATTTTTCTTGATTTGGCGAAAGCGTTTAATAAGGTTCCTTATAACTTATTATTACTAAAGATAAGTATGTTAAATATCGACCCTAATATACTAAAGTGGATTGAATGCTTTCTAACAAACCGTTCTCAGTATGTAATAGCTAATGACTGTGCTTCACCATCTTGTTTAGTGAAATCTGGTGAACCTCAAGGTTCTGTATTAGGTCCCTTACTTTTCCTAATATATATACATTACCTCCCTGCATGCGCTAATTCTGTTATCAAACTCTTTGCTGACGACTGGGTCCTTTATCGCACAATAACTACACCCTCTGGCAGTCTTCTTCTACAAGCCGACCTCAATAATATTTCTAACTGGGGTAGCATATGGTTAATGACTCTTAATAATATTAACAAATGTAAGCACATGGCAGTCGACAGCCTTTAATGGCTCATCGTTGTCGTCAGCAAGTGTCACACTTTTGCGGCGGCTCTGCAACTTAAAAACTAACTTAATAAACGACGTCTTGCAGCGGGGAATCGAACCTCCATACCTTGGATCCCCAGCCCAACGCTTTCCCACTGCGCCACGCCCCGAATCGTGAAACGCTCTTCATAATTCCCCTTGTCTACCGTGAGGATGATAGCGGGATTTTTCGAGTGATAGATTCTGCGCCTTTCCTTTCCAGTGCACGAATTATAGAACGCCGGTGAACTTTGATGCCTTCAATGAAATGCTGCTTGTGTTCGACAAGGGGCTCGCGGTGTACCGTCACGGCAGATCATGACGCCACCAGGCGATTCATGCATACGAAGCTGACCCCGTCCGATCCAGGCGTCTGTGCGGCGCCTTTCATTTGCCGCTTGCTCGAACGCCTCACCACACAGCAAACAGAAGCAGACCCAGATGTCTAGGAGGCGTTAGTACTGCCAGCACCAGCGACGTTTGAAATTGATTTACAGGATATAAAAGGCGCAGTATATCTGTCACAATTCTCCGCGTACACATGTACCATGCCGTAAAGGAAGGGAGAAATGTGAAACAGTAGTCACCGTCCTTACTCGAAGCATCATTCACCGCCACATTCGCAACAAATGCGTAGCAGAACGCGGCACTCAGGCTTTCGCCTTTCACCGCTTTATTTGCCAAAGTGTCTTGTAATTTTTTTCGCCTGAGGCGAGCCTTTTTGCCAACTTCTGGACTTGTGGGTAGCTTTAGGCTGCTATCGCTCGCCGGGAGCCATGCGGCCCTCTTGCTCGATGCGCGGCCAATCTACTGCTCCGACGGCACGCATTCACGAGGCACGTCGTCTGTTATCGCATGTTTAAGAAAAATAAATGCCCTGCAGTCTCCCTTTTTTATAATCTCTTTTGTTGATTACTTGTGCATTCGTGCCTAAAGAGAAGGACTACAGAGTATTTTTGGAAACTGCTCGCAGCAGTTCTGTTTGTTCGTCTCAGCTGCTAGATTTGCCGCGCAACTTAATGAAACACGGGCAACATGTTTATTGCCACCAAGCAAATCACGCAGGAAAAAAAAAGTAGTGGGCGTCGTCCCTTCTCTATATACACACCGATATGGTACCCCGTTTGACAAGCGCGATCGCAGCAAAAAGCGGCTTTCGGAATGCTAGTATGTAGCATTTCCAAGCGGCGACGGGATTATTATTCTTTTGGTCCGCAGTCTTTTCTTCAGTGGCAATAAATGTGGTGCCCAAAACATTATTTTCCTTTATTCTGCTGTCCACCGGCACGTTATGATTTACGTCAAGGTGCCGCTATAGTAGCTGATAGGAAAGAACTGGTCCGTGGAAAGCCCCTTCGCTTTTCGAAGGCAGTTTGCAGAAACCATCCAGTCCTTCCCCTCGGGCACGAATACGCAACTGATCACCGAAATAGACGAGATATAAAAAAAGAATCTGCAACATGTTCTTCCTTAAACATGCGACAGAAGACGAGATGCCCCGTGAATGTGCGCCGTCAGTGCAGTAGGTTCGTCGCGCATCGAGTAAGACGACCGCCATGAAAGGACTGCATGGCAGCTGGCGAGCGCGAGCAGCCAAAAGTGACCACTAGCGCCAAAGGGCGGAAAAAGCCTCGCTTGGCAAGGAATGAGCGTTCAAGCAGTCAATCTGGCAAATATAGGACGCTCGTGCGCTAAGACACCACCTCGACGCTATCATATCGCTGCTTAGTGATGTCAAATCCATTTCAAAACGACACTATGACATTTCGCAAAGTTTTATCCGTGACTGTACGCGGGTAGCCGTACACGAGTTGAACGCCGTGGCACTGGACGCTCGGGACAGCTGCTCGAGTGAGCCTCAGTTCTTTCCTGTTACTGTGCAGAGTGGTCCGCACAAGGGCTAACAGGTGCAGTTGAGGTCTCAATCTCCGAAACAGTGCCTCTCGTCCGGAGCATGTCCATACGACGGTGCACAACCTTTCACGACATGCGCACCCTCCGTTGTCTTTGCCTTTCCATCTCTCGCGTAAATAGCAGCAATAATTGCGACAAACTAACTAGCTCTCAAAAGCATTTCGACCGGAAGCTATGAGGACCGGCCAGCCCACAACCAAACAGATGATAATCTTCCCTGTCAAAGCGCCAGAAACTTAAGAACAAGTCATGAAAGAAACTTCGAACCGAACGTAAAGCTGCATTCCGCAAGCCACTCGCTCTTTCCTTCGAAAGCCTGCTGCTTGCGGCAGGTATGGCCTCTCCTCCTGCAACCTCCTCCTCTGCTCGACATCTCGCTATTTGAAGGCGGAAACCACCGTGCGTGGCGACGTAGATCACTTCGTAGCTAATTTCCTGCAGCTATCGACCACAGCGGCGGATCGCGGGCCATTTCCCGTGTTCCAAGCGCCACTCATCGCGAGTAAACAGAAAGCATATATCGATTGCATCCGCGAGCAGTGCATCTGAAGGGCCGTACGACACTACCGCGACCTGGAATGGGAAGCATCTCAAATATTGACGAGTTCACGTAGTTCCCATCGAATAGTGAGCGCAGCTCCATCAATGGATTGCACGTGACAAAGGAGAAGAAGTGAACTTTGCCGAGGAGACCTCACTGAACCAGCTACAGGTTGGAGCTTGCGGAGGTCAGCCGAGACAAACGTTTGCTATTCGCCGTTATTTCGCATCGCGACTCGAGCCTCAAATATAAATTACCTGATTCATCCGCACAGGCGCCAACATGCCAGCTTCCGCTTGCGCGTACCGCCAACCAAGTTAATATAATACGGCGCATTGACCGATCATCGGCCAGTCAACGCCGCGTCATTAAGGCAAAGCTACTCGCGTGCGCACAGACTCTCTCTGCCAGTGGGGTCGTCGCCTGCTGCGCTTCTCTTCCTCTTGAGCACGAAACAACCGCTGTTGCCCCAGAAGTCCACGAAATTGGAAAATTCGCCCTGTCGCTGCAGCAATATTAAACGTGACCAGACTTCTTTTCTTGAGATTCTCTCATGTGCTGCTGGCAGCCATTGTGGAACATTCTTCGACTGCGCGGCTGTTGGTTCTTCTGTTTAGTCGTCGTCCTCATCATCATCGTCACACCAGACTGATAATTCCCACTGATGGCGAATGCCTCTCCCAATCCCTCCACGGTCCAGTGCCAGCTGCATCCATATGATTCCTGCAAACTTCCTACTGTCTCATCCGCCCTCCTAAATTTCTGCCGCGCCCAGCTACACTTGCCTTACCTTGGAATCCAATCTGCCACCCTTACGGACCACCGGTTATCTTGTGTTCACATTACGTCACCTGCCTTACGGACCACCGGTTACCTCGTACTCGCATTACATGACCTGCCTTACGGACCAACCACCGATTATCTTGTATTCGCATTACATGACCTGCCTTACGGACCACCGGTTACCTTGTACTCGCATTACATGACCTGTCTTACGGACCACCGGTTACCTTGTATTCGCATTACATGACCTGCCTTACGGACTACCGGTTGCCTTGTATTGCCTTACGGACCAACCACCGATTATCTTGTATTCGCATTACATGAGCTGCCTTACGGACCACCGGTTACCTTGTATTCGCATTACGTGACCTGCCTTACGGACCACCGGTTACCTTGTATTCGTATTACATGATCTGCCTTACGGACCACCGGTTACCTCGTACTCGCATTACATGACCTGCCCTACGGACCAACCACCGATTATCTTGTATTCGCATTACATGAGCTGCCTTACGGACCGCCGGTTACCTTGTATTCGCATTACATGACCTGCCTTACGGACCATCGGTTACCTTGTACTCGCATTACATGACCTGTCTTACGGACCACCGGTTACCTTGTATTCGCATTACATGACCTGCCTTACGGACTACCGGTTGCCTTGTATTCGCATTACATGACCTGCCTTACGGACCAACCACCGATTATCTTGTATTCGCATTACATGAGCTGCCTTACGGACCACCGGTTACCTTGTATTCGCATTACATGACCTGCCTTACGGACCACTGGTTACCTTGTACTCGCATTACATGACCTGCCTTACGGACCACCGGTTACCTTGTATTCGCATTACATGGCCTGCCTTACGGACCACCGGTTACCCTGCCTTACGGACCCATGTTCAGGGCGTACGCTTTTTCTAGCTCGCTGCCTGGCTTCGTGCCGTCGTCGGCATCCGCAGTCAGGAAGCAAAATAGGAAGAGGTAGATCCTCCACGTTCAGGGTAAAAAAGCGAGAGAGGATAGAGGGATAGGGTTTGAGAGGGGAGGCAGGCGGGTGAACTAGCAGCTTGGGCATCCGCTTTGGTTGCGGGAGTTGGTCGGTTTGAAACCCACCGACGAACAAGGATGGGTACAAGCGCCTCTTTGCTTGGCGGCCAGCTTTCTTATGGGTGCGCGCTTCGAAGAGGCTCTGCAAACCGTGTTGATCCCTTTCGGGCAAAAACACAGTTTGGAACACTAAGCCTGCAGAGATGGTTCATCTCACTACGTTTAAAATGGCGGCAAAAATTACTACGCTATAAACATCGCACCTAAAGAAAACCATACGCGGTAAGCGGTCCCTCAAAGGTCTGTTCTAAATTATCACTGCACTCCCGGAAGGAGAAGGAAGATGAGGAGGAAAGGCAGGGAGGTTAACCAGTAAAAGCAACCGGTTTGCTACCCTGCACTGGGGGAAGGGGATGAGTGGATATAAAAGTTGTGAGAGAGGGCAAGTCTAAATTCCCAACCACCTGAACACTCCTCGCGAGGACTTAATACGTCATATAGTGGTATTTAACAAGGCGGGGCTTTACTGTAAGGACTTTCAGCTTCGGTTTTCATAACGCCGGCACTTTCATCTAGCAGCATTAGAATCTCTTTTTTTACAAAATATCTTCCCTTTCCGGCCTCTGCGCTCATTTTCTAACCTCCACCTCACGTAGTATCGTGCTAGGCGCATAACATTCGCTTCCAACCGCGCTTCAAGACTGTAGCAGTGGCGCGTTTCAACGAGACAGCGTTAGTACACTGTCGTGACGCTGGGGCTACGTCGACCCGGCCTTCACTTGGTAGCGTGCAGAGACTCGGGGTTGAAGTAGGATTGAATCTTCGAAGTTGGTGAAATATGTACAAGCAGGTTTAATGGCACTTTGAGAAACTTATTTACAAGATTATTTACACGAAAAAGAAGGGTACATCAGCAAAATGGCAAGCGTTAAGAGTTCATAGCGAGAAGCGACTGGATGAGCCGTTTACCCAGGGCCCAGAGCGACATTTCGTGCTCTGCAGCGTCCTTAAAAACCCCCTATGTCCAGCCCCTCTCTGAAGATGCTGACCAACCAAATCCAGGGCACGCCCCTCAGGTATCGGCATCCAATCGAACACATCACTGCACTGATGGTCTGAAGCACTGACTGGTCCGGCATTCATTCGTTGGGCGTGATCACTTGTTGGCGGGAAAAGCTTGGGAACGGCGAGGAGAGGAGGTACATTTCTATTCTTCAGCAAAGAAACCACAGGCTGGTTCTGACAAGGGGGTTTACTTCTCAGAAACCCGAGTGCACGTGGCGCCGCATAGGGCTCCCAACATGGTCCCTTTTCGACAATTGCAAATCTTTCCTGCATTCCCGGGAAATCACTTAATGGCCGTATGAGTCATGCTCCTTTCTTGTCCTGCACGTCAGCGGACATGTCACTCTGTCGTCTCCTTTGGATAGGAGGCATTCATCACTGGAGGATAGCACTTCTCGACTGGAAGGGTGAACAAAAGAAAGAAAGCACTTCCTGCTATTTCCCTCAGGGGGACGTTTCTTTGTGTTTTTCCAGAGGTTCTCTTGACAGGGTCAATTTGGCATTTGCAGGTTGTCCACAAAGCAAAACATGCTTACAAAACAGGATTCCTGGAAACAGGCTCACTTAGAGCCATTGGACCATCACCACATATTCACAAAACTTATCCATGCCCACAGGCGAACAATAGAGCGCGCAATTGCGGATGCTTGGTCGTAACAGCCTCCTCCCCCGCCAGAAGAGTCTCGGAGGGCAGCAGTCCCAGCTGCTGCATGAAGAGACGACTTAATGGCCTGCACGTGAACGCTTGAAGCTCGCTGTTGCTTGTCGCGTTGTCTTGATTGTTGTAGGCCAAATTGCTCGAGCTGTCTGAAACTCAACCACATGTCGAAGCAAGCACTCGGCTCCCGTCTGAAGAGACCAGGTCAAAAGAAAACTGCCATTGTTGTTCGAGAAAAGCCCACTCTCAAGACGTTCAGGACCCACGTATTCCTAGAAAACCAAACGTGCTGCTTTACATAGTCACACATATACAAGCGCACGAAAAAAAAAAAAACCTGATTATCAATTTGGATACATGGTGAGGAACATCTCGGACCGCTTAGAAAGAGCGGCTAAGCGCGTCCGCATTCCCATTTAACTTCCCCTTTTTGTATCTTATTTCAAAATTGTACTGCTGTAAAATCAAGCTCCACCTAAGAAGGCGACTGTTCTTCGATGTCGCAGTTTGCAGCCAAGCCAGGGGACAATGGTCCGTCTCTACGGTGAATTTGGCCCCTCCAAGATAGCACTGCAATTTTTGAATGGCCCATACAATGCAAGCGCATTCTTTCTCTGACGCGCAATAAGCCCTCTCTCTAGAACTCAGTTTTCTGCTCAAGTAGAGCACGGGGTGCTCATTACCGTCGTCATCTCTCTGGCAGAGAACAGCACCTAACCCTCGATCACTGGCATCACACTGGACCGTGAATTCTCGGCCATAGTCTGGAGCTCGCAATACCGGACGGCTAATCAGCACAGCCTTCAGGTTTACGAAGGAGGCTTCCTTTTGTTCGTCCCAGACTACATTTGTCGGTTCTGTCTTGCGGAGAGCGTCGGTCAGAGGGCTAGCCAAAGATGAATAGTTAGGGATGTAGTGATTGTAGTATCCCGTCAGACCCAGGAATGCTCGAATTTCCGTCTTCGTGCTCGGCCGCGGGTAGTCTGCTACCGCAGAAATCTTAATCTCGCTGGGTTTCCTGAAACCTTGACCTACATTGTGACCCAAGTAGTCCACGGTCGCCCTTGCCAGGCAACATTTCTCGGCCTGTACGGTTAGTCCAGCTTGACGCAAAAGGCTCAGTACAGCTCTTAGATGTACCATATGGTCCGCCCATGAGTTGGAAAAAACCGCAATGTCATCTAAATAAGGCACCGCGAATGTTTCACACCCCTTTAAAACCCTATCCATGAGTCGGGAAAAACAAAATGGAGCATTTTTGAGCCCGAAACTCATCATTGTTGGCTGGTAGCTGCCCGTCGGAGTGACGAAAGCCGCGTATCTGCTGGCGCGTTCAGTGAGCGGTACTTGCCAGTATCCTCGAGTAAGGTCCAGCGTAGTCACATATGCCGCTCTACTGACCTGTTCTACTCTCTCCTCAATATTCGGAATAGGATACACTTGATCCCTGGTGAGAGAATTTAGCTTTCGGTAGTCTACCACAGGCCTAGGGTCTTTACCTGGAGCTTCTACTAAGATCATAGGCGAAGCATAATCGCTTTCCGAGGGTTTTATTACTCCCAATTCCAGCATGCGAGTTACTTCCCTATCCAGAATTTCTCTTTGCCTTGGAGAGAATCGGTAGCACCTTGATCGCACTGGCACGTCTGAAGTCAGCTCAATATCGTGCTCAGTCAAATCAGTCCTGCCTGGCCTGTCCACGAAGCAGGCCTCAAACTCTGTTATTATTTCGCCCAGATCGGACAGCTGGGATTTCTTTAGTTCTCGCTGCTCCGTCTTTCTGAGAAGCTCCTGAGCGTTGCTTCCTTTTCCGCTGAGGCAAATCAAGTTATCCCCAATCTCCTCAGGAAGGTTTAACGTTAGATTTACCACGGTTTGCTCCATAGCTAAGTCCTCTCGGTTTTCACTTAAAAGTCTCGTTAGATTACTAGACGCTGGCGGCAAGAGGTTACTCCCAAGGACGTCCTCATTCCGCGTCTCATCAAGCTCACTTTCAAGTTGACTTATTTGAGATGCCTTGCTCTCAAAGTTTCCTGACCCACTGTCTTCCGCATCGACCACTGTTTTAGCTGTCGTTTCCTCCGCGGTGGATTTTTCTGGAATTAGCAGTGTAGCTAGTTCTCGCGCCTTTGAACGTGTTAAGGCTGGCACAACTCTGTCTCCGAAAAGGATGCCCCTCTTTCGCAGTAGCATGCCCGATTTGTTGGAGAACAAATACGGATAGCACTTAGGAAGCTTTCCTGAAACGGCAGCCTCGGTTGTTAACTTGCCGAAAGGGCCCTCGATGACCACGTTCGCGATTGGCAAGCACACACTCTGTTCCTCCACTACCTGGCGGATCCACGCACACTGTCCTGTATAGTCGGAAGGCGACACATACGCCGGATGGACAACATCCATCGTTGCGGCCGAATCGCGCAGTACCTTGCAAGGCTTCCCGTTGACTACTAGGTCATGCAGGTAGGGTTCTAAAAGCTGCATATTTTCATCGCAGTCACTGACATACGAGAAAGCAATCTTTTCTTTCCGGCAGTTGACGGCAATGTGACCCTGCTCATTACACCTAAAGCATGTGAGCGGCTTCCTAGCCTCAAGCTTGTTCTTTGTGCTCTTCGCGTTGGTCACTTCTCCACTTTTCTCACTGCCGTCCTTTCTAGGACGTTTGCCTGAAAAAGCCTTCCTTTCTTCGTTTGCAAATCTAGCAAAGTGCCTTTTCTGACGGTTATTCACACTCAACTTGGGATTGCGGGACCTATCCACTGCTGGGTTGCTGAATTGTCGGCGCGAAGCGTACTCCTCAATGAGTTCGGCAGCTTCAGTTGCCGACTTAATGTCGCCTCGGTCCTGTAACCAATTTCTTTCTTTTTCTGGGAGGCAGCTATAAAACTGCTCCAAAAGAATTCGCTCGACTACAGCGTCCCTATCACTGTAGGAATCGGTGCTCTTTAGCCACTCGCCCAAATTAACTCTTAAATTGTACAGGAATTCAGGGTAACTCTCGTCCCTGGACTTAGTAGCGTTCCGAAAACGTTGTCTGAACGCCTCGGCGCTAAGCCTATACTTTCTCAGAAGGCAAGCTTTGACCTTCTCGTAGTTGTCCGCGTCCTCCTTGCTTAGCCGCGCGACAACCTCCGCTGCCTCGCAGGGCAGAACCGTCAATAATCTCTGAGACCAAGTGTCTCGCTGGAAGGACAGTTTTTCGCAGGTTCGCTCAAAGTTAGCCAGATACAGACCGATATCCCCTGATATCACATATGGCTGCATGTACTTTGACATCTTGAAATCTGCCTCCTTGTTGAGACGAGGTACCGCTAGCTGGGGACAATCGCCCGACCTCTTGCTCAACTCTAGTTCTAATTTCCGGAGCTCAATTTCTAGCTCCAGCTTTTTTGCTTCTCTTTCAATTTCACGCTCTTTCTGCTGTCTGAGCTGTTCCTTTTTTTGACCGATGAGGTTCCATGCTTCACTGAGCTCCTCATCATCGGTTCCCAGATCAGTGATTGCCTTTATAATCAAGGGTTTTCGTGCCAAACCACTTGTATCAATTCCCAATTCCTCACACAATAGCAACAGGTCCGGTTTCTGCAGCTTTTGTAGGTCCATGATCGCTCCGAGTGTCGGCTACTTCCAAAACAACTGTGCAAACTACCAAACCTAAAGGCGTTTCCACACTCTCTTTACCAGTTCTAAAATCTAACCCTGTTCTAGAACCTGGTCCACATCAGAAGAAAAGCCAAGCACTCACCCACACATGCGATCGATGTTCCGAGCTGCCCTCTTGGCCGATTGTTGCTCCTGCTTGTTGCTTGAGATGCCACCTCCGATCACAAGGTGTTGTGGCTTGTAGCTTCAGATCCACCTCCAATCACCAGATGTTGTGGCTTGTAGATTCAGATCCCACCGCTGGTCACCAGTGTTGGGGCTTTATCCCACCGCTGCCACCAGTTGTCGTGACGCTGGGGCTACGTCGACCCGGCCTTCACTTGGTAGCGTGCAGAGACTCGGGGTTGAAGTAGGATTGAATCTTCGAAGTTGGTGAAATATGTACAAGCAGGTTTAATGGCACTTTGAGAAACTTATTTACAAGATTATTTACACGAAAAAGAAGGGTACATCAGCAAAATGGCAAGCGTTAAGAGTTCATAGCGAGAAGCGACTGGATGAGCCGTTTACCCAGGGCCCAGAGCGACATTTCGTGCTCTGCAGCGTCCTTAAAAACCCCCTATGTCCAGCCCCTCTCTGAAGATGCTGACCAACCAAATCCAGGGCACGCCCCTCAGGTATCGGCATCCAATCGAACACATCACTGCACTGATGGTCTGAAGCACTGACTGGTCCGGCATTCATTCGTTGGGCGTGATCACTTGTTGGCGGGAAAAGCTTGGGAACGGCGAGGAGAGGAGGTACATTTCTATTCTTCAGCAAAGAAACCACAGGCTGGTTCTGACAAGGGGGTTTACTTCTCAGAAACCCGAGTGCACGTGGCGCCGCATAGGGCTCCCAACATGGTCCCTTTTCGACAATTGCAAATCTTTCCTGCATTCCCGGGAAATCACTTAATGGCCGTATGAGTCATGCTCCTTTCTTGTCCTGCACGTCAGCGGACATGTCACTCTGTCGTCTCCTTTGGATAGGAGGCATTCATCACTGGAGGATAGCACTTCTCGACTGGAAGGGTGAACAAAAGAAAGAAAGCACTTCCTGCTATTTCCCTCAGGGGGACGTTTCTTTGTGTTTTTCCAGACGTTCTCTTGACAGGGTCAATTTGGCATTTGCAGGTTGTCCACAAAGCAAAACATGCTTACAAAACAGGATTCCTGGAAACAGGCTCACTTAGAGCCATTGGACCATCACCACATATTCACAAAACTTATCCATGCCCACAGGCGAACAATAGAGCGCGCAATTGCGGATGCTTGGTCGTAACAACACCCATGTCAAAAAAATTAAAAAAAAAAAAAAACACTGGCGGCTTCGGCCGCTGGAAGCCCCGCAGCCTAAAAAAATCGGAAGCATGCTGTTTGCAGGCGGTAGTTAGCAGGCGATTAACAACAGGACCTTTGAATCCCTCATTTGAAGGCTCGCAGCCTCGAGCTTTCCTCTGGCAGTTGGCAGGTAACGTGGTAGGACGTTTTATTTATTTATTTATTTATTTATTTATTTATTTATTTATTTATTTATTTATTTATTTATTTATTTATTTATTTATTTATTTATTTATTTATTTATTTATTTATTTATTTATTTATTTATTTACTTACTTATTTATTTATTTATTTATTTACAAATACTACAATACTGCCTATTACATTACATTAACTGATCAGCGAGTTGTGTGATATCACGAGACAGGGCAGCATGACTGAGTAGGAAGGAGCTGCCAAGTCGCGCAGCACCTTTCAAAAGGAAACGGGGCAGAACTAATTGGTCGAAGGTTAAAGAAATTGCCACAGCACAATAAACGGTTCCGAAACAATCATTAATGTATACATCATTTCTTAACATCCGTGTAATTAATGTAATCACGCACCGAGGATGCAGAAAACCAATGTTCAATATACCAATCCCTTTTGAATGATCTGTGAATTTTTAAAGTCGTGTTTCATTTTCTTAGTCTAGCGATCTGTTTCTCTGTCTGAAGAGTGGCCCCAGCCCAAACGCGTTACGGACTCGCTTCTCTTCTTGAGTGCCTCTCGATGTGAAGTGAAGTCGTTTTCCTCCCACTGCTCCTGACTGTCCAGAGAAACTAAAGAAAAAAAAATCAAGACAAGGTAATGAGGCTGGCGAGTTCCTCTAGACGTCTTCCTACTTTTCCTTTTTCTACGGGGAAAGGGGGGGGGGGGTGAATGGACATATGAGGAGTTAACGACGAAGTGGCCGATACTCCTCCCTCACTGCAGCTAACAAACTCCTGTTCTAACAATGTCGCTCACAGGAAGAACTTGATTGTTGCCTACTTCTGTAGAGCATTGAATTTATTAATAGCTACACAACGGGGCCACTCAGCCAACCACACACCTCGCCGGAGTACGTTTGAGCATTCGGCTGGGATAGATGCTCCTCGGAGGAGCATTTCTGTCCGCTTCGTCCGGAAGCCGTTCTGAATGCTCCTGTTCGCCGTGAGAAATGCGCCATTCCAACGTAGCAGACAGCAAGACGTGACGGCTGGAAATTGTTCCATCGTGAGCATTTTTCTTTTCTTTTCGCTCGTTCTTACATTGCGATGAAAAGATGATTCGGCCCGATCCTCAATCACAGATGACTGGCAGTTAGCACTAATTAAAGTTTGTTGACGATATCGAATAATTTATGTAGCAATGAACAAGAATTAATGAGTACATAGCTTAATATAGAACATACATAATTACTGGCACGCAACAAGCACACTGTAATTAGTTTCCCGCCTATGCGCAACGCGAGCGACGTCCTACTGAGAGCTCCACCTAACGTACATTTCACAGGCCATTCAACTAACTTTATCTACTACCTAGCAGTATTCAGCAGAAGCGACTACCCATTAATTGGTTAGCGAATTACCTAGAGCTCATTAGCTAAGTATCTAATAAAGTGTTAACAAGAGCTAACCACTACAAGCAGTAACATATAAATAGCAAATAATCTCGCATGTGATTATGGTAATGATTCCCTACTTCAAACTCACAATATTTACTCCAAAGTTGCCAGTCACCCATGGTGTGAGCCTCCAGCAACCTTGCTTCGATGAACATCAAAGAATCCTTATGGAAGTGAGCGTAATGGATGGCATCGAATATTAAAACGAGGAGACAGCAGGTCCGCAGCATCTGAAAATCATATGGGTCAGATACCTGCGGCAGACTCTCCGATACAAGGCCTCCGAGAAGTGAGAGGAATGTAACAAGCAACATAGCGATTCGAGTGCTTTTCAGGAGCAGATATCCTTGCTACGTGTAGAACCAATGACGGTATTGCACAGAAGTCATATATTCAAAGCTGGAAACAAACTTATACCGCCCCGCGTCCCCGTATATTTCCTCAAACACAGCCACCAATCCCCGTGTGTTAATGAAGGATAGTGAAACTATAGAATCACGCAATCCTCTCACGGAAGTCCGCTGTCTTTTTTCTAGAAGTTACCTGAAGTATAGGCTTTGCGATATGTAGGAGCAAGAGGTCTGAGCAGCTCGCTGCACTCAAGCGCACAACTTGAGAGTCGCCATGGAAAGACGTGGCCTGTCGAAGAGCTCTCAACGCGCTGACGCAAACATAAAGCAATCGATACTTTTCTTCGCGAAGCAAGTCCTTCATGCACGCTGTCAAGTCTCATCTGGCTGCGCTCCACAAGCGGCCATGGACGTAAGCAGCCAGAAGATGCGCGCGACAGAGTGAAGACCAGATCACGAATCGCACTGTGATTTTGCCAGTTCTTGAACAGACTAACGGCGGGCGAGACTCACACAGATATTCAGAAACGTAAAAAGGCTGCGCTCATGATTACGCAATCGATCGCCTGAAAACAAAGATGTTGTTTTAACGCCGAGCGCACGTTCGCCGAGACCCCAAGGGGAAGGGGGTAGGGGGATAACAAAATTTCCTGAGTGGTGAACACAGTAGTAACTAACGTTAAAGGTTGTACAGACATTCAAGCATTGCTGCGAAGCGGCTGCTACGAAAGGAAAACGCGCACTCTTGAGAACAAAAATTACCCGGTGTTGAATGAACTGTGTAAACTGATTAAGACGGACGGAAGCACTGTTTGGCACAGTTTTTCTAGGCGGTTTATCACAGAGAGACAAGCACCGAGTTTGGCAAAGTGTTAAACGTCTTTCGCTAGCTCCGTTTATGGGGAAAGGAAACGCGCACTATTTGTCTCGCTTCGCGGTGGTCATCTACACTTACAATTAACGACATACAATTTAACTGCGGTCGGTTCGAATCCGTATCGCAAACCAGACTTGCATGACACCGCTATGAATAAAGCAGAAATTTCGGAGAGTTGCTGCGTATTCATTTCGCTCACAGCGCACTAAGACCGGAAAAAAATTAGCTGCGGTTTAGCTTGTGGTTAAACCTGGAGTTACGCGAGAGCAATCTGCATGGCTACGCGAACTCGAAAGCAAACACATGGCTTCTTCATACTCCTCCTCATGCTTGGAATTAGAATTCCTGCAGTGGATGTGTGATAGGGTATAATTTCTCCTTGATTTTTAATGTTCTACAAGTAGCTTATTTATTCAGTTCCCGGTCTGCTCAATGTAAGCCCGTGAAAAAAAAAAGTGGAGACACCACGCTTACCGCTGCGGTTGCTGTTTTTTCTCTGTAAAAAAAAAAAAAAAAAAAAAAAAAAAAAAAAAAAAAAAAAAAAAAAGAACATGTGCCAGAAAAACATGATGGGACAACATAGCAACTGTAGTTAGGAGGGTAGCTTATGCATATCTCAGAAATAACCGCTTCACTGTCACAAAAAGCTGGAAGGCAGTTTTCTCAAAGCGCGTGGTTCCTCTACTTTTGCTCACGACTGTACATACGCGGCACCGAAAACATGAAAAGGAGATCTAATAAGCCATCGCCACCTCACAGGGAATAAATGCGTGACGCACCTGACAAGCTTCCCTCTTTCCATCTTTCTTCCGAATGGCTTGTTTGTACATTTTTTAGGCATTTCCGACCGCCTCATACCTCAAAGCGGACAGCGACCACGGATTACGTTACAGCAACACTGCGCTGGAAATAAAACCACTAATTAGCCGTACTAATAAGCACTACTAAATGCCCCAATTAATTCGCACTACTCACTATTACTCCCATTTAGATTACTAATTAACACTGTTAATTAGTGGCATTGATTAAGATCATTACTTAGCAACGCATATGTCCATACGACAATACTGTCGCATCAACTCTTCCCGACGTGTCCCCTAATTTCAAAGCAATAACTCTACCACTCTATGTAGAAACACAGGGACCGCGTCTTTATCTCCGGATGACCTTCAAGCTCGGCCAAACTAGTCAGCCTGAGTAGCGGCAAGTCTCGCTTAGAAGGGTGTGCTATAGCGGACTGGTTAAGATCGTTTATGGTCCCATGACTAATTGACCGCTTTACTAATTATGCATCGTTATTGTTTACAGATATCTAGAAAATTGTGATTATATTCAACTTTTAAGCTGCAGCATCAAGCTCTATATCTTTGGAATAGGTATAATGACAATGACCTAATTGCAGGTCCTAATTGCCATTCATAGATAATTGTCATCAAAAATTGCATTAACGCTACAGCATCAAGTCATATATCGCTAGACAGTTATGGCGAGAGTGTTCCTTGTGATTAAAAATGGACTTTATACTACAGCATCAAGTCATCTATCGTTGGATATCTTCTATCAATACAGTTGCACAAAACGAATTGCAGGTTTTAAGCAATTTCCGTCGATTAGCTGCGAATAAAACTTAAACCTGACGCTGCAATGACAAATCACGTATCGTTGAAAAAGTTTTTACGATAAGACACCGTAAATACATATCGTGACACAATTCTACCACTCGATAGATGTGTCATGTAACTATGCCAGTACCCTCAGTCGATAGGTGCGTCATGTGTGCCAGCACCCCCAGTAACTTTCCTAAACGATTTTAATTATCCGACAAAAAACTAAACGTCCACACTGCCTAGTTGCACACCGAATTCTTCGCACTGCCAAGCTTTTCTTGATGCATGCTCCATTTTCAGTTTTACTGAAGTAGTTGATGGTCCAACGCATGTTATCGGCAGTTCTGCAAACCTTCTTGACCTGACTATCACCACTAACCCCGGTATGATAAGCACAATAATTTTCACGCTTGAACTCGGCGATCGTGTTTGACTCCATTTTGACCTAAACTTCTCACCGCTTGTGATTGCTTTCAGTTTATTCTACTTGCCTCATTTTCTTTATTTTCGAGCTTGTATCATTCGGTGTTCTGCATATCGTTTAGCCCTTACTGTGTTTCGTTCATTTCGTGTTGATTTTTATTATATACGATACACCACTCCCCTCTGTAATGCGTATGTGCTTAAGAGTAAGAAAATAAAATGAAACAGGATGTAACCAAGGTTAAACCCCTTTTTCTGCTGCTTTGTTTGTTTTTGCGGAGTGTCCAGCATCCGGGGCCATGAAGAACCTTCGTGTGACTTTGCGCGAGAATAGCAAAACAAAATTCCAAACAACGTGTGCATACTACGATGCTTTTTTTTAACAAAACTTCTTGTCGGGCTAGATGGTGCATAACTTACATTTTGAAATCCTGTGTCCTGTGTATTTCCTCTGTTGTGCGCGTGTTCTTGTGCGCTTGAATTCATTTCAAAAATACTACGATGCGTTCCATGTAGCGCGCGAACGAAGGCTTCCACCTGATTGCAACGAGACATAACAGCAAGGCAAAACCAGAAAATTTCGGCGCTTTCTGCCGCTCTATTGAAACATTTCCGCACAAACCGAGAGACTCCTGTGGTCGGCTGGACAACCAAGTTGATGTACAGATGCGCAAATGATGACGATGGCGAAAACATTAACTATCCAACGCTTCACCTACAAGAAGGTTCTAGGGCAAAGAAACGGCGGGCAAGGCGTCCGTCTTTTGGCACGTTGAAGGAATCATAGCAGTGGCCCATTAGTTTAAAAGTGGTCAGGCAAGCAATGACCACTGAAAAAGGTTTATGCCGCATTTGACAATGTATCCTGCCTCGGTCCGCCATTCTTGGAGGCTGGAAACATGGTGCGAGTGCTAAGAGCAAACTTTATATATATATATATATATATATATATATATATATATATATATATATATATATATATATATATATATATATATATTCCTTGAAGTGCGGCAAATTTTCCGTGCAGACGGAAGAATACGTAGAAGTGAAGCAGGCACAACGTAGAATAAGCATATGGAGCAATTTAAGCCAAAGGCTTTTCGTAAAAAAAGTAATAATAACAAAAATCGTTCCTACGCGCGCACGCACATTCATGCGGAAAGCGCTGCCGGTAATGATCGGAGACAACTGCTCTAACAAGGCTAGCTATCAGGACAGGTTCAACTACATGAGCGGCATCCTTATCGCATTGTACCTTTGTCTGGTACAGCCACTGCTGTTTTTTCTGCGTCCACGAGCCTAACAGCTCAGTATGAGCGCACAGAAAACCCAACTTGATTGGCAAGCAAGACAGTTCGGCAATGCTCACAGTTGGTTATAGAAGACGATCAATGGCGCCTTTATGCCGACGCCACTGAGTAGTGAGTAGTCTTGTGTTACGCTAAAATTCCTACACCAGGTATTACTACCGCCGATATTACTCGGTCATCACAATCACAATGACGAAGCTGGAAGTTCCTCAAACCTCATCTGATATATGGCTACCTCTATAAAAAAAAAAAAAAAAAAAAATGTTAGGTTAACACGATCAGCACAGGAGAATTGGGCCGAGAATCTGGAAACTCGAAAATCCGGTAAAACCTGGAGAGAGCGCCATAAACCTGGAGAGAGCGCCAGGTGGGGCCACAATAGACGTCTATGGCGCTACAGCTTTGACCGCGCACAGCAGAGCAGAGCTCGCGCATTGTGCCATGTTTATGATAGCGCCGCACCGAAGAAACATATTACAGCGTCACAAGGCGTACATGTCAAAAGAGGGAAGCAATAACTTCACAAAATTACGACCCCCCCCCCCCCTCCCTTCCCCCCGGCTCTATTTCTGCCCGGCTCCATTTGCCAACTATTGCTCTGACCTCAGGTCGCACTTTATTGAGTTCCTTGGAAGCAGCAACCACACGCATGACGCAAGACGCTTACCCCGCACTGCACCGACAACTTCGAAACAAAAGGAAATAAGTTAAATTCCCTCATGCAGTTACGCCAGCGGTTTGCTTCAATTCCATCGCTGTCTTTAGACGGTTATCGCCTGGTGCGTAAAAAGAAAAAAAAAGAAAAAAAGCGTGAAAAACAAGCTTAAAACTCATTACAGGGAGAGGAATTTCATCTGGCATAATAAAATTCGCGGGAATTATTTCGGGCACTTTTTCGCCCGCTCAGAACCCAGAGGCGCACTGCTCGTCCATGGCCGTGAGAATAAAAAAAAAAAAAATCATTCTCCGAAAAGTAATATTGACTACACATCTTTATTTATTTATTTATTTATTTATTTATTTATTTATTTATTTATTTATTTATTTATTTATTTATTTATTTATTTATTTATTTTCGATTATTTTTTTTTTTGTCCGAAATCAGCCATACAGGCAGCATCGCTGCGAATAAGTCCCGAGTTGAAAAATAGTGGAAACTTACCATCTGTCAGCGGACAATTTATAGGCAGCAACGCAACCAAAACTTCTGTCCAGCACAATGCAACTCTTCTGAACAATAACCGCTGCGCGCAAGGCGGCACTGCGGAGAAGATGAAATGTGCCGCGAACGCGCAGTTCTTCGGCGCAATGTTCTTACTTATTCATAGCATGCGGACTTACTATTCTCAGACGCAAGGGAACTAAACGAGACGCCCGAAGCGGTCAGCGTGTGCCTTCACTACCCGAGCGCAATTTTAGCGACGCATCGTTCCCACCCAACGACGCGTTCGTTGCTGCGCCTCGCTTTCGTTGCTGTGAAGCACGCGCACGACGTCCCTCATATCGCACGCCATTATTAGCAAAAGAGCTCCAACCCAGAGCGACCGTTGTCGTAAATATCGCATACTGTTGTCTCTGCAACAGCTAGTGCATCGTCTCGCAACTGTTATATATATATATATATATTGGCTTCTATTTCAGCCTTTAAAAACATACGATTCATTGCGGAGTGCATGACCCCTGAAAATATGAACACGTTACCATAAACCACATGTCCTAACATGCGCGTGAATGTATTTGCCCTAATGGTGACTAGCACACAGCACTGCGCAGCGCAGATCACCCAACAAAACATCAAGCACATAGCCGCTGATACTCAGCGCTGCGTATGGGTTCCATGTCCGCAATTCCTGCGAACGACACCTTTCCTGCGTCCTTCCTGCCTCTTTCCATCTTTTTCTATCGAACCTGTCCGCACGTGCCCACAGACACGCGCGAACTTCTCGCTCTCCGCGTAGCTATCGAACAGACCGGCCTAATACGTCCGGCTGTCTCCATCCTTTTTTTACATCCTTCTATTCACAGCCCCACCAACCGAAAAGCTCAAGTTCCTCGCTCACTGATAGAGAGGTGCAGCACTCGTGTAAGTCACGAAGGCACGCAGCCGCCAATTTGGACGCGAGGCTCTCGGAGCGGGCGTTCACCGTCGCAGATCAATCAACGGCGCTGGCACGCGCCTTTGGGCGAGATACGCCAGTCCGCGAGAGGAGCCGTCATCGGAACTCCGCACGGGCGGCCCGCGCCGCCCCCGAGCCAGGACCCAATCTGGGCAGGCCGCGAACCCCAGACCGGGGCTGCTCGGTCGAGCGAAACCCTATATACTGGGGGTGTCACACGCACACGCGTGAGCAACAGAACCTGCTCCACCACAAGGTGGCCTACTACATAGGGCGTCACACAGTACAGGTCGTCTGAATGAAATATGTAACGAGTTATTGGCGGCCCGGATGTGCTGCCCTTGATTTTAACCAAATGTTGTTGTTGTTTTTTTTCATTCGAAGGCTTGCCATGTGGAATAGAATGAGGCTGAACTTAAAGGAAGTCATGTAGTCTAATTTCTTTAAAGGAACCGGAGAAAGCTCTATTGTACATTAGCCGCAAGTGTAAATGTTCCTCCTTTGTAGCCGACAGTTCAACTTGCAGTCGTCTTATTCTTGACGGCTGCATTCCTGGGCATGTTTATAAAATGTGGCGTAAATCCACCTCGGCAGCTGACCGAATCAGTTAGTTAAAATCGATTAATCTTCACGCCACAGCCCGTACGGATACAAGTTTCAGTTAGAACGCTCAAGAGTGGCACAGGAATTCGCAAATGGCGCAATTTCTGAAAAAGCATGGCTTCACTGCGATAGATTTTTCCCGCACTCCTAAAAAAGAGCGCGAAAAACCAGAGCAGCGTGCGCCGGCGGACGATCACGGGCGCACATATATCGCAGCTGAATCTGCTTCAATTTAAGGCAGTCACTCCAAACGGCAACGGAAGCGCGCAGACCGAACGATATGCAAAGCGCTACCAAGAACCGAAATTCTGTGGATTTGCGCTATTTTTTTTTTTTTTTTCCTCTGAGCGCGCAAACCGGATACCCACCACAATGCAACAGGAAAGTTGAGCTTTGGGGAGTTGCTTTTCATGCAGTGCGGCTTTGTAACTGAAAATCTTCCCGAATCCCCTACGGCTGAGTCGATACTAGCATGAAGTAAATGTTTACAGGTCATCAATGAACTAATACGACGGTAATGCGTGAGCATGGCTCGTTACCACTGCATAGATCGCAACCCACCAGCTCTTAAGTAGTTCGTTTTCTGTCGACTTTGTTTCTACTTGGCGCGAGGTAGAGGACGCGTGGCGTGCGGCCCGCGCTGTAGCGGTGGCACAGCCACGCCCACTCCACTGCTAGCCGCAGCGTACCCGTTCCCATGTAGCGTCGTCTCCACGAAAAGGTATTCCTCCCCTGATCCCAACGACATGGGCTGCGGTGGCATAGTGGAATGCGTGCTCGGTTCACAACTCAAAGAAGCTCGAAACTTGATGCCCGCCTATTTTGGTTTCGTTTCTTTTCTTACGTCGCTCCTCACCGGCCTCAAACGGGCAGCGTAAAGTTTCTTTTTCAGAAAGGGGGCCTATAATTGGCTCATACATTAAAATATGCTCATAGCCCAAAGCGACCACCACCACCAACAACGCTTCAGTTAGGACCCTGCTAAATGCGCTGCGGTTACCTACTGAGACCGCGGTCCACTTGGGAAGACTTTCATATGCATACAATGTACAGCTGAAAACGGTACAGCAGGCCATGGACGAAAGTTTGCGCTGCTTTCCGCTACTTTGAACTCCCACGGTGAGATCTTGCTCTCTAAACTAAGACTGTAGAAAAGCGATTGCGCAAGAAGCTTAGTTTAGATAGGTTGACCAAAGGCACTGAACTTAACTCGCGAAACAACCTGGGAATCTTCTTTTGGTGCAAAAGAAGCATAAGATTTATTTCCGATAAGGGTGATTCCTTCAGAGTGGGTCTTGGCCAAGTGTTTCGCATTGTTTGCCCAACAGCAGCCCCGCCGCGGTGGTGCAGTGGCTAGGGTACTCGACTACTGTGCCCAAGGAAGCGGGATTGAATCCCCGTCGCGTCAGCCGATTTTCGATGGAGGCGAAAAGCAATGCACCCGTATGATTTGCGATGCCAGTGCACGTTAAAGAGCCCCAGGTGATCGAAATTTCCGGAGCCCTGGACTACGCAGTCTCTCAAAGCCTGGGCCGCTTTGGGATGTTAAACCCCATAAACCAAACCAAAACAATGGCAACTTATCTGCTTAGCATAAATAACTTCTTTCTGACTAAACAAGCGAACGACTTTGTTACATCACATCCCGACAAGAAAATTTAAGCTGTCTCAGTTTATGTGAAAGCTTAGTATCAATCGCTGCCGCACACCTTACTAGCGCGTGCTTAATACTGCATTGGCCTCTTCGGAGCTACGGGAATTTCAAGTGCCGGCTTTTTATAATTTCTTCGACTTCATCTGGAACCCTCTCTTAACAATTTCGAATGACAAGTTTTACCGACAAAACTAAAGGGCGTGCACTGGTACCGTTTTACCGCCTGTTCTTAGTGATGTCTTCAAGCCACCCTGACAAAACCCTGATAAGTCATTTTGAGAAATCAAAAGGTTATAATTTTCAGGTTCGTTGACGATTCTTCACTGTTGCCCCGTGTTGTGCCAGTGTTGCGTCATCTCGTTCGCTTTGGTTCTGTTTTTTCGCGCAGTTTAGTACGAATCCTCACCAACTAGCACAATGTTCGGTTCTTATTAATATGGATCCAGTGAAGCGATCGGAACGCCCTTCAAAACGAATTAAGCTAGCAAGATTTTAGCAACCTTACCAAGTCACCTCAGTCCATTAATGCCAACCCACGAACTGGCATGCAGCAGGGAAATACGTTTTCTAAACATTGCGTTGCCAGTGAGAACCTGCAGGTTTCCTAGCGTTATGAACCTTGCTCCAATAAGTCCTCTTCAGGTTTTCGCTTTGCAAACTTTAAGTCAGTAAGCATACGCACTTAGCTTGCTTTTAAGATGGTTTAGCAAAACCTCGCCGCCAATACAAGCACCAATGTTTTCAAGCAAGTGAGACGGATATAATGATTTCAGTAATGGAACGCATTCATAGGAGTCTCTGCGCTCTCAAATGAGTCTCCGTAAACGAGCAGTGAAAAGAAATGGGTGGCTGTAGGTGCCTCCTTATGTTTACACCGTTTCAAACAACCTGAAGAGGACTGCGAAGAAGCCGACGTGAAACTTAGGCTCATTGCTCCCCACAAGCCTCGCGAATTTTGCAAGCTCACGAAGTGCTACGGTTCCTTCAAACGAAAATATGATACAACGCAGAGCACCAAAACGCGTACCTATGCTGACTGCGAAGATTGCATTGTTCATAGCTCCCCGGTGTGTTGGGGATATACTGGGCGCTGCCTCAACGACCGGCTGCGCGAGCACAACGACACTGTAAGAATCTCGTTCGAGGCCTTCGTGGTCATTCACTAAAGAAAGTGTCGCTACTGTGTGCAGTTCATTAATGGAAAAGTTCAAGAGAAACTAACTCGAGAGATCGTGGAAGCACTAAAGAACAGCATGCAACCGCGTCAAGCCTTTATGGATTTCGTTATTGAGAAAAGAGGTTGCTTTACTTAATACGGCAAATAGAAAGCCGTATTAAGTAAAGCAACTTCTTTTCTCCATAACGAAATCTATAATGGCTTGACGCGGTTGCTTGCTGTTCTTTAGTGCTTCCACGATCTCTCGAGTTAGTTTCTCTTGAACTTGTTTTTGCTGTCAGTTTACAGTGCTTAAGGACAAGCTTAAGGCGCATGAGGCATTGAACGAATAAACCAGTTCAAAGCATTGCGTTTTCTTGTCTTTTTTGTTTCTATGTATCCGTGTTGATTATAGCGCTGCCGGAAATGATGACGAGAAGTCACGGCCAAAAAAGAAGGCACGCACGTGCGTTCAGCACGCGCACAATGGCACGAACGCGAACTTGCTCGCTTTCGCCCGTGCTCAACCAACCCTGGACATGCTTGAAATTATAATAATTGCGCTTAAAAAAAAGAGCCTTTATCTGCGCACGCCACGTAAGCAGGGTCTGCTGCGGAAGCCCCATAGCGGTGCGCTTACTATATTACAGACGAGACGACACAAGAGGGCAATCGCAAACTAAACGAAGCAGTGCGGTATTTGATAGTCATCTAGACAGAAAATCACCAGGCAATGATGATGTGAAAAAAAAAAAAAAAAAAAAAACAACTCAAGGATAAGGAAGCCAAAAAAAAACAAAAAAAAAAACAGCTTAACAAGCATCAGACAGACGTCATTTTTACCTGCCTTTCTGTGCAGATAAAAGCACCTTTCCATTTTGGGTCCAATGCTAGAAAAGAGGGCGCCCGCATGGCCACCGTCATGTGTTATCGCAGCCACTGTAAAGGCATAGCTTGTACGTCATATCGTCTGTAAATTATTCAGCCCCCCCCCCCCTCCTTTTCCTACACCCAATGCTAATAAAACGCATGTGGGTACGTTTGCACAAAGGAAGCTGGGAAAAAATTAGTTTTCGCTTCCATTACTGTACCTACCGATTTAACAGTCGTGTCTAAACGTGTTAATTGTGTGGCTAATCACACTAAAGGGGAGTCGCGCCCACCCACCGCTCAAGAGCCGCGGCACTTCTACCGGCGCCCTCATTCCGCAACAAGGACTGAAGTAATGATCCAAGCCACCGAAGCAAACATCAAAGGTTTCTATTTGCATATTATACAGGTTATGTTGCTATCGTATTTGCAAACTACCACATCAAAGAGCGCCACAGAAGACGGCAACAAATTAAATCAGGCTTCGCCTCCCTCTCCCTCAACACATTCCCCTCTTCCCCATCCACACAGCCGACATTCTCTTCCCCCGCATCTTTGACGAAGCCTTGCCAAACTTGACAAATTATTCTGGAGTGAAATTATTAGCATGAATGAGCCGTGGGTGCGGCAAGTACTGTGAAGAAGACACGATGTTATCACATATCGGCTAATGCGCTACTGAATTAACGCTGCACTTTGAATCACTCCCCGCGCAGCATTTGTACGAATGCAAATTCGCATAACAACTCGAATTTCTGGGTACTTGGGCGCTTCTATACACAATAAACAAACAATTAATAAAAAAAAAACTCTTATTGTAGCTTCCCGGTATATTCGGTTGTGGATGTTATTTCGCCAGGAACTCTAGTGAAAAGTGTCTAAACAAAACTGACGTTTCTAAGTCACCGACACTCCCCCTCCCCCCCCTCCCCTTCCATTTCCCCACGCGTACCCGGCGAGTAAACACGAGTGCAGAAGCAATGAACAGACCGGAATGTGACACGCCACGGGGAACAAAACGGAATGTGACACGCCACCAATCAATCGGCGACGCGTCATTTGCAGCGGCGAAAGATTTTGCCGGTGCACCATGTTACTCGAGCTCGTACAAGAGTGCTGCTTTTGTAGCGAAAGTAACCACTTTCAACGCGACACTTTTGCTTTGATCAACGGTAAGCTGATCACAGAAGCCCCCGCAAACTATAGTTCCAAGGGTGCCTAGCTCGCGCTCGGCTGGAGCGAAGTTAACGACCGGCGTCTGGTCTGACCACATCTTTCTCCGCAGTTACTAGAGGGCGCTTTCAGTTGCCCCAAATTAAGACCGCTTCCGGCCTGACGCGTCTACAGTCACAGAGGCAGCAAAGCGCCGCTCAGCCAGTAACCGCCGAACTACGCGTCGTGTGCCACCGGCCACAGGAGTCACGTTTCCCTGAAAGCCCCAACCCAATGTACTTTGCTACGCATTCTTCGCGGCCGCCTAATGTGTCATAATAATGCCTTCGGAAAATAGCCTCAATAAAGCGTCCAGTTTCATATTGCGCCGGCTCTTAATGAGCACGTACTACATCAACGTTCAAACTGGTTTCCAGCGCGTGCGAAGATTATTCAAGATCAGCTGACATAAGGAAAAACAAACAATGCAAAGGAGAAATAAGCACTATTCTACGGTTACGACACTGTCGCTTCCGAAACATGCCACAAAATGCTGTCACGACTTAATTCGCTTGTCACGGATGCAAAAGTTTCGCAAGTTTGGCACAGCAAGGTTTTCGCAAAGAGAGGATATCAAGGATGATATCAAATTCTGTTGCCACTATACATATTGTCACGCAGTATTGACGAGGTCGACGACACAAATAAAGGGGGCGATGATTGCACTAAAGAAACTCTTTATTTGGGCTGACTTGCGCCCGCAAAAGAATTAAGCAACTCGGCGGCGGCGATAGAAACAAACGTGCTCGTTGATCGTCGAACAAAGAATGCCCGTCAAACTCGTCAACGCTCAATTTAAAGGCTGCACAGAACAATCTAAATAACGTCGCAAACAGCTACCAGTACGGGCTGGAACATTGTGGAAAGACACCCGAATGGCCGGAACCTTCGAGACAGATCTCGGTGCATCTTGCGCTACAACGAAACTGATAAAGGTGTGACTCGCGACATCGAGCATTAACAAACAAAGATTATGGAACTGATACGCGGTCCAGAATCAGAGTGATAGGCCTGTATGCCGGCGGCTGTTAAAAAACAACAAATACAGTTTTGAAGGTTTCGCGGCATTACTCCCCCCTTAAAAAAAGCATCGCCTCGATGTTCCAAAACAAAGCAACCTAAACATAAACACTGCGAAGTTTAAACACCACAGATTCATTAACGCCCATAATAAGGCTTCAGTCGTACAACATGTACGATTTCTGGACGTGCGCGTCGCCGTTGTGATGCTGACGTTCCGTCGGGAATGACTCCATAGTCCAGTGGTCCGACGCGGCGAATGATTTTGTACGGCCCAAAGTTTCGACGCAACAACTTTTCACTTAATCCGCGACGGTGAATTGGTGTCCAAACCCACACTTGGTCTCCTGGATTGTACTCTGCGTGGCGTCGTCGTAAATTGTATCGTCGGCTGTCGGTGCGCTGTTGGTCTTTAATACGTAGCCGTGCGAGTCGTCGGGCTTCCTCTGCACGCCGCAGGTAGGCGGCGACGTCAAGGTTGACCTCGTTGGTTACGTGCGGTAGCATTGCGTCGAGCGTCGTCGTGGGCTCCCTACCGTAATTGACAAGCTTGAACGGGGCCGCTCTGATCGTCTCCTGGACTGCCGTGTTATACGCGAAGATCAAGTACGGCAAGATGGCGTCCCAGGTCTTGTGTTCAGCGTCGACGTACATGGCGATCATGTCCGCGACTGTTTTATTCAGGCGCTCCGTAAGGCCATTGGTCTGGGGATGGTACGCAGTTGTTCGGCGATGCCTTGTATGACTGTATTCCAGGATGGCTTGCGTCAACTCTGCCGTAAACGCCGTTCCCCTGTCCGTGATGAGCACTTCTGGGGCGCCATGTCGCAGGAGAATTTGTTCGACAAAAAATTTGGCGACTTCTGCCGCGGTACCATTTGGTAGTGCTTTTGCTTCGGCGTAACGGGTAAGGTAGTCAGTGGCCACAATGATCCACTTGTTACCCATAAACGAAGCTGGAAAGGGGCCAAGGAGATCCACCCCAATTTGTTGAAAGGGCAGGATTGTGGGCGGAATCGGGTTTAGTAGTCCTGCTGGTCTGATCGGCGGCGTCTTGCGTCGTTGGCACTCACGACATGTCTTCACGTAGTGGGCAACTTCGGCAGGCAGTCGCGGCCAGTAATACTTCTCCTGAATTCGACGCAACGTGCGCGCAAATCCGAGATGGCCTGCTGTGGGCTCATCGTGCAACGCCTGCAGAATTTCCTGCCGGAGGTTTTTAGGCACTACAAGAAGCTGCGCGGTCTTGTTGGGTGCGAAGTTCTTCACGAGGAGGCCATTGCTTAACGCGAACGATGATAAATGTCGCCTGAACACACCAGAAGGGGAGGCGGTCTTTCCTTCCAAGTAATCAGCTATTGTTTTAGCTCAGGGTCTGCTCGCTGTTGTTCTGCGAAACTGCTGGCGCTCACCGGTCTTAAAAAGGCGTCGTCGTCATCGTCCTTCGGGGGAGCGTCGACGGGAGCGCGTGATAAGCAGTCTGCGTCGGAATGCTTCCGGCCCGACTTATAGACTACAGTCAAGTCAAATTCTTGAAGTCGTAGTCGTAGGCTCCATCTGGCAAGGCGGCCGGAGGGATCTTTCAAATTAGCCAGCCAGCAGAGCGCATGATGGTGGCTAACAACCTTGAATGGTCGGCCGTATGGTATGGACGAAACTTAGAAGTAGCCCAGATGATCGCAAGGCAAAGCTTCTCGGTCGTCGAGCAATTGACTTCGGCTTTTGTGAGGGACCCGCTAGCGTAGGCGATTACTTTTTCCTGTCCGGCACTCTTCTGGACGAGAATGGCTCCTTGGCCCACACTGCTCGCGTCGGAGTGAATTTCGGTCTCGGCGTTTTCATCAAAGTGGCCAAGTACCGGAGGGCATTGCAGGCGGCGCTTAAGTTCGTCGAAGGCTTCTCCTTGCGGCGCTTCCCATTTAAAAGGCACATCAGCCTTTGTAAGCTGCGTCAATGGTTCGGCGATCCGCGAAAAGTTTCTGACAAATCGTCGATAATAATTGCGCACAACTCAAGGAATCGGCGCACAGCTTTCTTGTCGGCAGGCGGTGGGAATTGTGCGATTGCAGCTGTTTTCTCCGGGTCTGGGCGAATACCGTCCTTGCTAACGATGTGACCTAGGAGCCGGAGTTCTTCGTAGGCGAAGTGACACTTCTCTGCTTTTAGCGTTAGTCCCGATGACTTGATGGCTTCCAGCACTGCCTGTAGTCGTTTTAGATGGTCTTCAAAGTTCGACGAGAAGACAACAACGTCGTCCAAATATACCAAACAAATTTGCCACTTCAAGTCTGCCAGGACTGTGTCCATTACTCGTTGAAATGTGGCTGGTGCGGAGCAGAGGCCAAATGGCATCACCTTGAACTCAAAAAGACCGTCAGGTGTGATGAATGCGGTCTTCTCGCGATCTCTTTCGTCGACCTCAATTTGCCAATATCCGCTTTTCAGGTCCATCAATGAGAAGTACCTTGCATTGCAGAGCCGGTCGAGAGTGTCGTCGATGCGGGGAAGCGGGTAGACATCCTTCTTCGTTATGCTATTCAAGCGGCAGTAATCAACGCAGAAGCGAAGTGTGCTGTCTTTCTTCTTCACCAAAACGACTGGTGCGGCCCAGGGGCTGTTCGATGGCTGGATTACGTCATCACGCAGCATTTCAACTTGATCGCGAATGGCCTGGCGTTCTCGCGGCGATACACGATAAGGGCTTTGGCGCAGAGGTCGGTCGTGTTCGTCCGTTATAATGCGGTGCTTGGCCAGTGGTGTTTGTCGTACCTTCGATGACGATGAGAAGCACTCCCCGTAGCTTCGAAGCAGACTGAGAATCTGATCTTTCCTGTTGTGGGTCAATGCCGCGTTGATTTCAAATGTGGGCTGACGGAATAGGTCCGGTGCGTTTTCCAGCGTTTGGTCGTGGAGGGCGAATACATCTTTGAGGTCCGCTAATTCGTCGAGAAAAGCGATCGTCGTGCCCTTGTTGAGATGGCGGTATTCTTCGGTGAAGTTTGTTACCAGAACCTGAGCTTGACCTCTCCGGAATTTCGTAATGCTTCTTGCGATGCCGACACCTCGTTCTAAGAGCAATTGAATATTTCCTTCGACGATGCCTTCAGCGGTTTCGATGTTTGCGCTACCTACGCAGACTGCGATGCTTGATCGGGGCGGGATGGTCAATTCTTCATCGAGGACGTTTAGAGGGATGTGTTGCATCGACGTCGTCGTAGCAGGAATGGCTTTGTCTGCAGAGCTTCATGAGCTTGGATCGTAGGTCGATGATAGCCCTATGTTCATTTAGGAAGTCCATGCCTAAAATCACGTCGCGGGAGCACTGCTGCAAGACCACGAAGCTGGTGGGGTAAGTACGCCCATTCACGGTTATTCTTGCAGCGCATCGTCCCGATGGAGTAATCAGGTTGCCACCTGCGGTGCGAATCAGCGGGCCATCCCAAGCGGTGGTAACTTTTGTGAGCTGAGAGGCTAACGGTCCACTAATGCCTGAATAGTCAGCTCCGGTGTCTACTAGGGCAGTGACTCTGCGACCGTCGATATCAACTTCAAGGTCACTTGTTCGCGTCCTCGCATTGCACGTGGGCTGTAGTGTCAGATCTCGGCTCTGTCGTTTCTTCAGGTCATGGCCGGGGCATACAGTTGTTGCTTCACTGGGCGGCGGTGTCTGCTTGCACTCTGGTCGCGTTGTCGTCGATGACGTCGTGTGGAGCGGCGGTGAAATGGCTGCGTTGTCGTTAGTGGTCGTCTGCGGCGGAGGATGTTCGCCTTTTCGCCGTTGAGCAACCTCACCTCCAAAGGTTGCTCTGTTTAGTTTCCCCTGCGCGGGCTTGGGGACCTTCCGCGCATACTCTCATCATAGATACGGTCTGGCGACGCAAAGCGGGCCCTGTACGGTGATGGGGATCTGAACCGACGGCTTGGTGGCGCAATCTCACCGCTACGCAGATAGTTGTCAATTTCTTGTGGTCGTTCACCTGGGCGTGGTCGTGGAGCGTCGACTGCAAAACCGCGGAGACCGATTCGTCGGTACGGGCAGTGGCGCAGAATGTGGCCGGCTTCACCGCAGTGGAAGCATAATGGCCGGTTGTTTGCAGTCCTCCAGGCGTCGCTCTTCCTGGGGTTTCGGGGGCGTTGGTAGGCTTGGAGGGCGGGGGCCAAGGGGCGGTTTTCAGGAACAGGGCGGTAACGGCGCGGGCTCGGAAAGTCATCACGTCGGGGCGCAGGGCGACGTAATGCACCAGCGTAGTTCATTGCTGTTGCCTCTTGTGCTGGAACAGTCGCAGCCGTCGCTTGAGGAACGCCCAGCGCCTGCTGGACTTCTTCACGGACGACGTCCGCGAGCGTCGCCATCTGGGGTTGTTGCGATGATGGCATCAATCGGCGGAGCTCCTCTCGCACAATCTCCCGGATGAGGTCCCGAAGGTTCTCTCCACTTGCAGATGCGCTGGGGTAGTGGCTTGAGTAATCTGGCTGAAGTGGTCGCTCGTAGTGGCGCATCCGGGTGTATACAACGTCTTCTCGATGGCAGACGGTTCCGTTTCAAATTCCGCCACGGTTTTTGGCGGATTTAGGACAAGATTTGCAAAAAGCGATTCTTTGACGCCTCGCATTAAAAATTTGACTCTCTCACCTTCAGTCATGTTAGGGTCGGCGCGGCGAAAGAGGCGCTTCATCTCCAACGTACGCCAGGATAGGTTCGTTAGGAAGTTGGTCTTGACTGAAGGAGGGCCTGGGCTCTTTCCTTTCGGACGATGCTTGAAAAGGCAGTCAAAAACGCTTCCTTGAAAATGTCCCAATCCTTCATAGCTGCCTCATGATTTTCGAACCAAACTCGGGCATGTCCTTGAAGAACAAAGTAGACCTGCCTGAGTTTCGCAGCGTCGTTCCAGCCGTTGAATTCTGCCACACGGTCGAAAAGGTCCATCCAGTCTCCAGCATCTTCATCCGGTCGTCCATGGAAGCAGGGGGGCTCACGGGGTTGGACGAAAACAACCGGTGCTGTAGGTTGGACCATTGTCAGCGTCGATGCCTTCCGAGATCGAATGGGGTCAGGCAGCAGACCGTGTTCGGGTTGTAGGCCTTGAAGTCGGCGGCTGGCTCGGTGACCTGTAGGCTGGTCTTCCAGGGCGACAGGAACACGGCTTGGGTCTTCGCTTGAAGGATCAAAGGCAGCACCTCCACCAGATGTCACGTAGTAGTGACGAGGTCGACGACACAAATGGAGGGGGCGATGATTGCACTAAAGAAACTCTTTATTTGGGCTGACTTGCGCCCGCAAAAGATCTAAGCAACTCGGCGGCGGCGATAGCAACAAACGTGCTCGTCGATCATCGAACAAAGAATGCCCGTCATACTCGTCAACGCTCAATTTAAAGGCTACACAGAACAATCTAGATAACGTCGCAAACAGCTACCAGTACGGGCTGGAGCATTGTGGAAAGACACCCGAGTGGCCGGAACTTTCGAGACAGATATCGGTGCATCTTGCGCTACAACGAAACTGATAAAGGTGTGACTCGCGACATCGAGCATTAACAAAGATTACGGAATTGATACGCGGTCCAGAATCAGAGTGATAGGCATGTATGCCGGCGGCTGTTAAAAAACAACAAATACAGTTTTGAAGGTTTCGCGGCAATATACTCTGTCTCAGAATAGCGCGCGTGTGTGTGTGTAAGGGGGGGGGGGGGCACTATTCATGGACTCAATTTTCAAAAACGCGTGTAATGATGCTGCATTCTTCATTTACGTCGTTCTTTAACATTTCTGCTCCTGAAACTGTAGTATGCACAGCTGCTGTCAAAAGTGAGGGAAGGCTACTCATCGAAAAGATCTAATTTATTTAAATCTGAAGCCTAGTAATAGAGGTTTATTGGTGCACTGGATAATTCGCTGAATGACAATTATTCTGCACGCATCTATTCAGAAGTGCATAGAGTGAGGGCGATTAGATTAATCTTTTTCCGTAATAATGCCTTCCATTTACTTTCGACACTAGCTGTACTTCTGTATTTGATGTGCTTGCATCTATTATGTGATCTGCAGTATGAAATAAATAAATGAACTTTCCTGGACACAAAGCGGCTAAATGACCATGGTCGCAAATTCACGACGACATTAAGCTTGAAATAGCGAAAAAAAAAAGATGTTGCTGCAGGTGGCAGAATATCTCTGCATACAAACGGGCGACAACGCGTTATCCCGACTACTTGCTCGCAAAATATCGTTTACTGAGTTCGCTATATGGCACAAAGAAAAAAAAAACATGGACCATGAAAGACGGAAAATTCACCTAAATAAAAAAATCTCAGCTAGGTAGAGCGCACTCTAGGAAGGATCTGCTATTTCGTTTCGTACACAGCTGCGTACGTCACATGTAAAATGGCTCATGAAAAGTGCATCCGTTCTTCTGCGAACAAGAGCGCGTAGCGGTCGTTTCTCTTCTCTTTTTTCCTTTTTCATGTCCTTCAAGAACAAGAAATGATCCCATTCTGAATAAGCCATAACCTGCCTTCAGTAAGCAGATCTCGTTGCAAGGCCCAATGTGCTAGCCCAATTAGAAGGAGTACCGTTGTATACGTACGCTCTGTCCTCACCCGAATCGCTGGTGCAGATATAAACGAACAGTGGAATAAAAAGAGGCAAAGAAAACCTCAACACATTGCAGACTAAGGTTGCAGCAAATCATATAAAATGTACACAAGAGATTTATCAGGCACGCTGCATACTGGATGCCGCAGTTCGGTAATGAAAGAACATAGCCAAAACAGACATAGAATTATATATCGCGCTTTACTACAGACCTTAGCACCGGGGTATGCGTCCTTGTCTTATTTCTCTCCTTTTATTACAGCCTTAGCTGTTTATCCATCCTATCATTACCCTAGATTGATGCCGTAGGTCACACGCAGAAAGATATATCTCTCTCCCCCTCTCTATCTCCGTCTCCACTCACCCCTTTTATGGAAACTGCGATCCCTTGTAATGTAGGTTTCAGAAATACGTGTAAGACAACATGATAGATAAAATATACCCCTCTGCTGGAGCTAATTAGCTGTTTAAGTATATATTTACACTCATTGACAGCGTAGGCCGTCAACAGGGAGACGAGGCCAGGTCCCTTATCGAAAACTTTAACTGTTCCCTCTAACATAAACATGTAATTTCTGCGTGACGTGAAGCAAGAACTATATGAACCAATGGACAGGGCCAAACGTAAACATGCAATTTCTGCGTAACGTGAAGCAAGAAATATATAAACCACTGGACAGGGCCAAACGTAAACATGCAATTTCTGCGTGACGTGAAGCAAGAACTATATGAAACAATCGACAGGGCTAAACGTAAACATGCAATTTATGCGGAACGTGAAGCAAGAACTATATGAACTAATGGACAGGTCCAAACGTAAACATGCAATTTCTGCGTGACGTGAAGGAAGACCTATATGAACCATTGCACAGGGCCAAACGTAAGCAGGCAACTTCTCCGTGATGTGATGTAAGAACTACACGAACCAATGGACAGGGCCAAGCATAAAAAGGCAATTTCTCCGTGACGTGAAGCAAGAACTATATGAACCAATGGACAGGGCCAAACGTAAACATGCAATTTCTGCGTGACGTGAAGGAAGACCTATATGAACCATTGCACAGGGCCAAACGTAAACATGCAATTTCTGCGTGACGTGAAGCAAGAACTATATTAACCAATGGACAGGGCCAAATGTAAACATGCAATTTCTGCGTGACGTGAAGCAAGAAATATATGAAACAATCGACAGGGCCAAACGTAAACATGCAATTTCTGCGTGACGTGAAGCAAGAAATATATGAACCAATCGACAGGGCCAAACGTAAACATGCAATTTCTGCGTGACGTGAAGCAAGAAATATATGAACCAATGGAAAGGGCCAAACGTAAACATGCAATTTCTGCGTGACGTGAAGCAAGAACTATATTAACCAATGGACAGGGCCAAACGTAAACATGCAATTTCTGCGGAACGTGAAGCAAGAACTATATGAACTAATGGACAGGTCCAAACGTAAACATGCAATTTCTGCGTGACGTGAAGCAAGAAATATATGAACCAATGGACAGGGCGAAACGTAAACATGCAATTTCTGCGTGACGTGAAGCAAGAAATATATGAACCAATGGACAGGGCGAAACGTGAACATGCAATTACTGCGTGACGTGAAGAAAGACCTATATGAACCATTGCACAGGGCCAAACGTAAACATGCAATTTCTGCGTGACGTGAAGCAAGAACTATATTAACCAATGGACAGGACCAAACGTAAACATGCAATTTCTGCGTGACGTGAAGCAAGAAATATATGAAACAATGGACAGGGCCAAACGTAAACATGCAATTTCTGCGTGACGTAAAGGAAGACCTATATGAACCATTGCACAGGGCCAAATGTAAGCAGGCAACTTCTCCGTGACGTGAAGAACTACACAAACCAATGGACAGGGCCAAGCATAAAAAGGCAATTTCTCCGTGACGTGAAGCAAGAACTATATTAACCAATGGACAGGGCCAAACGTAAACATGCAATTTCTGCGGAACGTGAAGCAAGAACTATATGAACTAATGGACAGGTCTAAACGTAAACATGCAATTTCTGCGTGACGTGAAGGAAGACCTCTATGAACCATTGCACAGGGCCAAACGTAAACATGCAATTTCTGCGTGACGTGAAGGAAGACCTCTATGAACCATTGCACAGGGCCAAACGTAAACATGCAATTTCTGCGTGACGTGAAGGAAGCCCTATATGAACCATTGCACAGGGCCAAGCATAAAAAGGCAATTTCTCCGTGACGTGAAGTAAGAACTACACGAACCAATGGACAGGGCCAAGCATAAAAAGGCAATTTCTCCGTGACGTGAAGCAAGAAATATATGAACCAATGGACAGGGCCAAACGTAAACATGCAATTTCTGCGTGACGTAAAGGAAGACCTATATGAACCATTGCACAGGGCCAAACGTAAACATGCAATTTCTGCGTGACGTGAAGCAAGAACTATATTAACCAATGGACAGGGCCAAACGTAAACATGCAATTTCTGCGTGACGTGAAGCAAGAAATATATGAAACAATCGACAGGGCCAAACGTAAACATGCAATTTCTGCGTGACGTGAAGCAAGAAATATATGAACCAATGGACAGGGCGAAACGTAAACATGCAATTTCTGCGTGACGTGAAGCACGAACTACATGAACCAATGGAAAGGGCCAAACGTAAACATGCAATTTCTGCGTGACGTGAAGCAAGAACTATATGAAACAATCGACAGGGCCAAAGGTAAACATGCAATTTCTGCGGAACGTGAAGCAAGAACTATATGAACTAATGGACAGGTCCAAACGTAAACATGCAATTTCTGCGTGACGTGAAGGAAGACCTCTATGAACCATTGCACAGGGCCAAACGTAAACATGCAATTTCTGCGTGACGCGAAGGAAGCCCTATATGAACCATTGTACAGGGCCAAACGTAAGCAGGCAACTTCTCCGTGACGTGAAGTAAGAACTACACGAACCAATGGACAGGGCCAAGCATAAAAAGGCAATTTCTCCGTGACGTGAAGCAAGAAATATACGAACCAATGGACAGGGCCAAACGTAAACATGCAATTTCTGCGTGACGTGAAGGAAGACCTATATGAACCATTGCACAGGGCCAAACGTAAACACGCAATTTCTGCGTGACGTGAAGCAAGAAATATATGAACCAATGGACAGGGCGAAACGTAAACAAGCAATTTCTGCGTGACGTGAAGCAAGAACTACATGAACCGATGGAAAGGGCCAAACGTAAACATGCAATTTCTGCGTGACGTGAAGCAAGAACTATATGAAACAATCGACAGGGCCAAACGTAAACATGCAATTTCTGCGTGACGTGAAGCAAGAAATATATGAAACAATCGACACGGCCAAACGTAAACATGCAATTTCTGCGTGACGTGAAGCAAGAAATATATGAACCAATGGACAGGGCCAAACGTAAACATGCAATTTCTGCGTGACGTAAAGGAAGACCTATATGAACCATTGCACAGGGCCAAATGTAAGCAGGCAACTTCTCCGTGACGTGAAGAACTACACAAACCAATGGACAGGGCCAAGCATAAAAAGGCAATTTCTCCGTGACGTGAAGCAAGAACTATATTAACCAATGGACAGGGCCAAACGTAAACATGCAATTTCTGCGTGACGTGAAGCAAGAAATATATGAAACAATCGACAGGGCCAAACGTAAACATGCAATTTCTGCGTGACGTGAAGCAAGAAATATATGAACCAATGGACAGGGCGAAACGTAAACATGCAATTTCTGCGTGACGTGAAGCAAGAACTACATGAACCGATGGAAAGGGCCAAACGTAAACATGCAATTTCTGCGTGACGTGAAGCAAGAACTATATGAAACAATCGACAGGGCCAAACGTAAACATGCAATTTCTGCGGAACGTGAAGCAAGAACTATATGAACTAATGGACAGGTCCAAACATAAACATGCAATTTCTGCGTGACGTGAAGGAAGACCTCTATGAACCATTGCACAGGGCCAAACGTAAACATGCAATTTCTGCGTGACGCGAAGGAAGCCCTATATGAACCATTGTACAGGGCCAAACGTAAGCAGGCAACTTCTCCGTGACGTGAAGTAAGAACTACACGAACCAATGGACAGGGCCAAGCATAAAAAGGCAATTTCTCCGTGACGTGAAGCAAGAAATATATGAACCAATGGACAGGGCCAAACGTAAACATGCAATTTCTGCGTGACGTGAAGGAAGACCTATATGAACCATTGCACAGGGCCAAACGTAAACATGCAATTTCTGCGTGACGTGAAGCAAGAAATATATGAACCAATGGACAGGGCGAAACGTAAACATGCAATTTCTGCGTGACGTGAAGCAAGAACTACATGAACCAATGGAAAGGGCCAAACGTAGACATGCAATTTCTGCGTGACGTGAAGCAAGAACTATATGAAACAATCGACAGGGCCAAACGTAAACATGCATTTCTGCGGAACGTGAAGCAAGAACTATATGAACTAATGGACAGGTCCAAACGTAAACATGCAATTTCTGCGTGACGTGAAGGAAGACCTATATGAACCATTGCACAGGGCCAAACGTAAGCAGGCAATTTCTCCGTGACGTGAAGTAACTACATGAACCAATGGACAGGGCCAAGCATAAAAAGGCAATTTCTCCATGACGTGAAGCAAGAACTATATGAACCAATGGGACAGGGTCAAACGTAAACAGACAATTTCTCCGTGACGTGAACCAAGAAATATAAGAACCAAGGGACAGGGCCAAGCATAAAAAGGCAATTTCTCCGTGACGCGAAGCAAGAACTATATTAACCAATGGACAGGGCCAAACGTAAACATGCAATATCTGCCTTTCGTGAAGCAAGAACTATATTAACCAATGGACTGGACCAAACGGTAGCATGCAATTTCTGCGTGACATAAAACAAGAACTATATGAACCAATGGAAAGGGCCAAACGTAAACATGAAATTTCTGCGGAACCTGAAGCAAGAACTATATGAACTAATGGACAGGTCCAAACGTAAACATGCAATTTCTGCGTGACGTGAAGGAAGCCCTATATGAACCGTTGCACAGGGCCAAACGTAAGCAGGCAATTTCTCCGTGACGTGAAGTAAGAACTACATGAACCAATGGACAGGGCCAAGCATAAAAAGGCAATTTCTCCGTGACGTGAAGCAAGAACTATATGAACCAATGGACAGGGTCAAACGTAAACAGACAATTTCTCCGTGACGTGAACCAAGAAATATAAGAACCAAGGGACAGGGCCAGGCATAAAAAGTCAATTTCTCCGTGACGCGAAGCAAGAACTATATTAACCAATGGACAGGGCCAAGCGTAAACATGCAATATCTCCCTTTCGTGAAGCAAGAACTATATTAACCAATGAACCGGACCAAACGGTAGCATGCAATTTCTGCGTGACGTAAAACAATAACTATATGAACCAATAGAAAGGGCTAAACGTAAACATGCAATTTCTGCGTGGCGTGAAACAAGAACTATATGAACCAATGGAAAGGTCCAAACGTAAACATGCAACTTCTTCGTGACGTAAAAGAAGAAGTATATGAACCAATGAAAAGGGCCAGACGTAAACATGCAATTTCTGCGTGGCGTGAAACAAGAACTATATGAACCAGTGGAAAGGGCCAAACGTAAACATGCAATTTATGCCTGACGTAAAAGAAGAAGTATATGAACCAATGGAAAGGGCCAAACGTAAACATGCAATTTCTGCGTGGCGTGAAACAAGAACTATATGAACCAATGTAAAGGGCCAAACGTGAACGTGCAATTTCTGCGTGACGTAAAACAAGAACTATATGAACCAATGGAAAGGGTCAAACGTAACATGCAATTTCGGCCTGAAGTGAAACAAGAACTATATGAACCAGTGAACAGCGTCAAACGTAAACAGCCAATTCCTCCGTCACTTGAAACAAGAACTTTGTGATTACAATATAACAGTTCCCGAAATGTCGAAGTTAGAAGCTGTGCTTCATGCACTAAACGGAGCTTTCAGCGCAGCACAGCGTTAACATGGCGCCAATCTTTAGAGCTGCACCAGACTATGTACTGCAGCTTACTCAAAATTCATACCGGTTCGATGCGCTTAATACCTCCAGAATCTTTAAATGCAAATGTACTTTTCTATTCAGGCAGAGTGCAAATAAAACAGATTCCACCACTTGGCAAACGTCGAAGGTATATATAATGCCCGAAACGTAGTTCTCCAATAAGTTTCCGAGTGGAAGCGGAGCCCAGATAGCGTTAGCCGTATACGTTGCTCGAAGCCCTTTTTTCTTGCATGACCTTGTGCATAAATCCGCTCGCGCTAGGGTGAATTTCAAATGAGCTGCGCAAACATCAAATCCACAAAAGGCTTCTACTCATCCCAGCTCCGGACAGCGATAGTCACCGAGTACCATGAGCGATTCGAGACGGCATGCATAAATATAAATCAGCGTTTAGCAGAGGATTTCCATTCACAATCGTAACTCGGCACCGCAGACGACTCCTCCGCTTCGTCGATTCCCAGAAACAGCACAAGTGGATTGTTTTTGCCGCACATTTTCAACCGCGCTACGCTTCCTGGATCTCGTATATTCGCTTTAAAGCGCAACGTGAGACCCTGGAAACATACGGGAGGGCAGCGTGGCCAATACCACGTCCAACAGTCTCGTCGGCTCTGTCACATTCCGGCGCTGGCCACTTAGCCGTTGGCGTCACTAATTGCGAAAGTGGCAGTGGAAGCGCAGAATGGCTTCTCGAAGTACCTCTTTTTTTTTTTTCGTTGAAGAAATCTGTGAGCCCTTTTTGGAGTAGACACCCGAAATTAAGCCTACTAAGAGGGCGCCGGAACTTACATTAGCCTTGCGACTGCTAGGCCAACTTCATACGGACTTGTAGACGAACTTACCTGAAAAAGAGAAACGAAAAGCACTGTTAGGAATACAAAAACATTGCCAATAACGTTTTTTTCTTCTCTTAAACATAAAGCAAAAGAGCATAGAGGAAAAACGACGTCTAGAAACCAGAAAAATTGGTGGCTTCTGTTTCTTCCACCAAGTTCCAGAGATGTTAAAACAGAAGGTTGGGCGAGCACTTCCCAGAAACAGAAAATACAAAGCGAAGAAGGAGATGTTCACCTGGAAGCATTGTCCCCTTTGTTACTCCCTTGTCACGCTGCCAGAAAATGCCTAGACGAAATGTACAGCCGCCCAAATATTTAACTGTGATTCTGAGCGTTACAGAGAAGATAGCCTGCGGGAAGTCCAAGTATAAGCAAGGACTCGGTAAGCCCCTGCTTAATCTTGACCTTCCGGCTAGTTTTACCTGACAATACGCAGGAGCACGGAAAAAGCGACCATCGTGCACGCCAGTTAAATATTCGGCCGGCTGTAACCCTGTAAAAGGACGTACTAAATGTATACTCCGACGTACGTGGCGCGCGGGCGAACTCCGGTGGTAGTCGACCACGCCATGGTGCAGAAAAGTATGAAATGGTAAGGGGCACAGCTCTCTGCTCCTGCAATCGTGCGACATTAAGTTGGCAATCACAGTCCGCGGCGACTTTGTCGCCTTCCTGAGCGGCTGCATAATTATGGCCTTGTCGGCAGAGGCGAGCAGTCTTCTTTTGTGGGGTATAACTCGCAAAGCGATCGCTTTACGCAGGACGCTTCCGGTCTCTGCTTTGCCCAGGCCATGTTGCTCGGCTTAAGCAGCTCTGCCGGTGGCGGCATTGAAAGAAGCGTACGCGGCCACGAAACGAGGCAGGCCTAACAAGAATGCAGAAGCAGCAGCGCATTTGAGTGCTCGTTGAGCATGTATACATCCGCCTGCAAAAGAGGGGAAACGCAAGCCTTTCACTGCAACGAAGCACAGTGAAAGAATTGATTTCAAATGCCCGAACGCGTTTCGAACCGCTGCCGCTTCGACACCGACGTAGGCCGTCCTCTACATGCGTGTGTGTGTGGGATCGTGGCGTCATACTTGAAGGCGGCGCGGAAGCAATTGTTCCACGCAGCATCCCCCTCACCCTGGACCGCAGCTCTTATCCTGGAAAAGCCCTCACTCAGAGGCCCCTGACAGCTGAGAGATAATAATGAAGTGTACGGTGCCATGTCTCTGCCTTTTTCACGGTGTTATTACAAATTACAAACAAAAATTAGCTGTGGTTTAGCTCTGGCTAGCCCTAGTTGAATTGCGAAAGCAACGGCGACGTTTTGCCTGCTACATTATTCCCCTATCCCGCCCTATCAGTGTAAGGTGCTACATTATTGGGGACACTTAAGCGCATCCTTTAAGGGTATGACGCGAGAGCGTAAGCTACCAGCCCACATATAAAGTCGCGCTTCAACTAAGCCGTATTGACGTGCCTGTGTGTCGTAAGGGTAACGAGAATGCAAACGGTTCTGGCAGGCTCATCCTGATATCACCCTCCCATACGAAAGTAGCGACCCGAGTTGGCAGCTCCTGCCCGTGGCATATGGGTAACGTGAATTCAAATGTCATGGCAGGCTGATGTTTTTATGAGGGTACCGTAGCTACGCCTCTTCACGGCGTAGCTGCGGCCACCCGAGGTCTTGAAAACACACCGCAGTGTAGCTTTCGCTAAAAAAAAAATTCGTCATACCTCAAATGCACAGGTTGATGGTTTGGTTTGGTTTGTGGGGTTTAACGTCCCAAAGCGACTCGGGCTATGAGAGACGCACGAAGCCAACGAAAAGAAGCCCATTGGTCGTCTGACAATTGTTTTTTTTTTTCTTTACGGAAATAAAGTTTTCACCACCACCGTATGGAGGACTCCGGAAATCTTGACCAACTGTGGTTATTTAACCTCCACAGACATCGCACAGAACACGGGTGTCTTGCTTTTCGTCTCCATCGAAAAGCAACCGCCGCGGCCGAGATTCGATCCCGCATCCTTGGGCACAGCACTCGGGCGTCCTATGCACTGCACCACCACGGCGGGGCTAAATGCAGAGCTTGAATCATACCTCAACGAACACTGAGTAGAAAAGAGAAAGAATTTTTATAACTCATTTGGGCAGCATTTATTCAGATTCGGATTGAGATTTATTTTTCAACAACACTTGTTTGCCGAGGAGGCGACAAAAAGGCCAGCAAAAGCTGCCTGACGAAGCGTCCGCCCTCTTTACACTCTCTCTCTGAGCAGTAGGCAAATTTATCCAAAGAAAGAAAATACATACAACATACAATACATACATTACATATATAACACAGTACATGAAGACCTAAAAAAAGTACATATTCACATAACTTAGAGAAAAAAAAATGCTGCAAAAGTTAGCTTCGTGAGTTAACATGGTTACAAGACGTCGCACATAACAATACAATATCGGTACCACTGAAGATAACAGAAGGCATGAAAAGTTTAACCAAGCAAGCCAAAAATAAGGTTTAGTTTTCTAGATTAAAAACTTTCGAATCGATTTGTACACAAGGAATGAGTCATTGCTATGTCACAGAAAAGACTTGGGTTAACTTTTTGCTAACTGCTCTCACAGAACCATTGACCTGAATGGTTTCTATAACACCAGGGTATTTACTTAGAAGATCAGCTATTTGATAATTTAGCGTTTGTGTGGTATAGGTCGTGCGCATCGGTTCTTTTTTACAGGTCATATGTCGAAGGTTATGGTCGTGGTCTCTAAAGAAGAAAGTTTGAAAGAACACAGCCGAATTCATTTTCATTTGATTGTATACTTTTCAATGCTATTCTTTTGTTCATGATATTCGTGATAGTTAATACCTGACGTTTCTCGAAAAGTGGGGCTGAGAGAGCTCTGTATGGAGGGCTTTCTATTAATCGCAGGACTCTTTTCTGTAGTATAAGCAAGTTTTCCATATTTGCATTTATTGTCGTTCCCCACACAAGAATAAAATACTGTTGACTATACACAAAGGTATAATGCATTGTTTTTTTAATCACATCTTTAACAAGCTCCTTACCTAGAAAATAACTCCGATTGATCTGGAAATATCTTTTCGTACTTTTTCAAATTGCAAAAATCCAGCTCAAATTTTCTTAAAAAATAACCCCAAGCAATTTGCGAGAGGTTACTCGTTCTAGGTGTTCCCCATGAAATTATGTAATAGGTTCTATACTGACAGCTTTATTTTTGGGACAAAAAATACTGCACTTTATTTTATTTATGTTTAAGTCTAATTGATTAATAGTAAGCCATAGTGACAGTTTGCTTAGCCAGCTGTTTGCCTCTCAAGCATTTCTAGTCTGTTCCCGAAAAAATACGTGTTTATCATCTGCGTGCAAGAAAATATCGGGCGTCACGTCATTAATATATAATATAAAATAAGAACAGTAAGGGCCCAGACCCTTGTGGGACCCCGTATTTTATTGCTCCTAGACCTGACTTTGCTTGGTTAATCTGCACGTATTGCTGTTGACTGTCTAGGTATTAAGGTAAATGCGATCCCTCTGATTCCATAGTTGTACAACTTTTGTAACAATATATTGTGTTTGATGGAATCATCAAACACTTTCTTGAAGTTATGGAAAAGTCCTATTGTGTTACATTTTCGTTCCAAGTTGTTTATTATTTTGTCTTTATTATTAATTACCGCCTTTCCAGTAGATGTGTCTCTCTGAGCGCCCCCCCCCCCCCCCCCATATTGTTCTTCCGCAATAACACTTTCTTGTTTACAAAAATTTCATAAGTGACTGTAGATAACCCCATGATTTTTGAAAATATTGCCAAGACCAATATTGGTTGGCAATTATTTAGTTCGTTCTCATCTCCCCCTTTAAAAATTACAGACACGTTCGCAATTTTAAGCTCGTGAGGAAACACCCCAGTAGAAGAGATTAAATTACATATGTGAGAAAGTGGACTACTGATATTTGGTGCTACTAATATTATAGATTGAACCCTGAGATCATCGATTCCAGAGAATTTATTATTATTTAGGTGTCCCATAATGGTACAAATTTCTTCTGGGGTGATGGGTACAAGGAAAATCAAGTATCGAAGTTTTGATTTCATGCATGTTTTATAATCACTATATAGTCGATGCTGGGATTGGGACCCCCGTGATCGTTAAGTTTGCTTGCTAGCAGGCACCCTGTGTAGGACACAACTTCAACTGTCAATTCAGTAAGGTCCCTTCTCTCACATTCAGACATCAAATTATTTACGGTGGTTCAAACTTTTCTGGGATTGTTGTAAATCTCAGCAAACTTATTCTCGTTATACATGGCTCGCGCCCGTTTAATATAAGAATTAAGTTTCTTTCTGAATTTAGCGTTTGTATGCCAGTCCTGCGCGAAGACTTAAAGAGCGGAGAACTTGCCTCATTAAGTTTCGTTCGATGCCCGGATGTTAGCTTTCGGTTTTGGCTCGATGTCCCCTCACGGTCGCTGATAAGAGCAGCTAAAAGCATTGCATGCTTAAAATGCACTGCGAAGAACTGTATTCTATCAAGCTAGCGTTAAGGCTTCCACTCAACCCAAAAGCCGTTGTCTGTCAATTATTCCGACTTCGAAAGAAAATAAATTCGGCCAAGACAGTTTCGATGCCGCAGTAGCGAGAATAGACCAACCTAGCTGACCTCTCCTGCAGAGCACTAGGCCATAGCCGAAGGCGAATACGTCACATGTTTGGCTGCCACTCTCTCGCGCTGTGTATATCGCATGCCGTCGTCGCACAGCCGCGGCCAGTCAGAAAGCGGCGTGTCGCAGAGATGTGGAGATCAGAGGCGGCGCGAGGTCACAGGTGGTAAACAAAAAGAAAGAGAACGCCGCCTTCGAGCCGAGGTCACGAGAGTTGCTTGAGCTAGAGAGACGACCGAACAGAGGGAGTCTCCGAAACGACGGGGATACAACGAGAATATCCTCCACGACAAATGAAACGCGTGAAAAATGCCCCACGCATATGGAAGTACAAGCTACGAAAGCGAGGGATGTCTATAGCGCATATACTTCGCATTCGGCCAGCTAAGCTAAATCCGCCGCAAACTAAGATGACATCCGCAAATTGAGAAGACGTGAGCAATATCTGGCACGTTTGTGACATGCGCATATTTTGCTGCGTGCAATTGTTCTCGTTCACCATTCAGGAATTCGTCAGTTACCATGCTCCAAGTTAACCATCGTCATGAAAACACAAGCGGAGGTCTGTCAACGCAACACCTTTGATGGCTTTTCACCTCTGTTACGACCCCGCAAGCTACACGAACGCTGACTCAAGCTTCCGAACGCATCTAGTACGCCTCATCACCGCAGCACGATCCGTCAGCCACTGAATATCGTAATTCAAAGAAGCAAGAGGAACAGAAAAATATCCAGTTATTCGCTGAGTCAACCGTCCGCTTCTAGACTGCTGCCCTGACATCTCCGTCCAAGGCACGTAAGTGCGGATTCTGCGCGTATACTGGCGGCATTTCGAAAGCAACACAATAGTCTGCACCGGAAATTTCTTGCCCGTGATAACTCGGAAGCTCTTCATCGCGCATTCAGGCGTTGGCCCGTCTGCGGAGAGTGCAGTCTTTGTCATGGTAATCCCATCGCCGACGCCACAACAAATAAACATTCCGCGCAAATGCATGAAGAAACCCCTCTGCGCCCACTGCCTACAGCCGGCTCCCTTGCACGAAAAAAAAAACCAAACAGGCACGAAAAAAAAAAAAAAAAAGCCCTATAAACTTTCAAGGAACGTTATCAGCTTCCCCAAGAGCAGGAAACGCGACTTGATAACGCACTCAGCGACTGTTTTCTTCCGTTCTCGGCGAACGCAATGCCTCTCTTCCTAACTGGTGCGCCGTCACCGGCGAGGCACCGCAAAAGAACGGCAAAGGCAAACCAGGAGCGAGCACAGAAAAAAAACCAACGTCCAAAGTGTCGCATATATTAACAGCGAAAACGTTAGCCAGCCAGAGCAGGTAAGAGAAACTGCAGAAAAACCGAATCATCTAGCCATGATGGCCTTTACCAAGGAAGGGTCCCTTGCAATAGCAATTAGGATGCAAAGAAGTATTGTTTTCGCTATAGAGTTTCTTACAATAACGAAAGCTGGCAGCCTCGTACTTCATCCACCATGGACGACTACGGCATGCCAGTAAAACAAGGCTTCGAATGTAGCTGGTTCACTGTTCCACGGATTGCAGTTTTTTTTTTTTTTTTCGGTTCTTTAGTTTTGTTTTCACCGATGTTTTGCGCGCCTCGGCGTCGTGTGAATAACCGCCAACGCACGAAGTTCGCACTAGATCCGAAGCATCCAAAGGCTGCAATGACTGACTGAAACGAGTATAATCACCGTAAGGAATGTGCAATTACCGTAACTGTATTTCTGTGTGTCAATGCACAGACGTAATCTACTTTCGCTGTGAAGAGCGTCGATCATTTCACATGAAGTCGCGTACAAGCTTATACCCGCCTTAGTTGTGTTTCTGGCTGTACCATCGAAAGACGGAAATCTTTTGTTTCCCTCTGGTGTGCCCTTTAGTGACCTGACTTTATATTGTTTACGCCGTAATGATGGCTCTTGGGTAAACTTATCTGATTTCCGAAAACAGTGCACATGTTCTGCATACCGATCGACACAGCAAACGAAAAATTAAAATAACGCCTTTGCCAGGCCTCAATTTTTTTTTCTTATTGCGTATGTGCAGATACACGTCGATTCAGTAAAGAACGGATTTATGAGCTGCTCTTGATGATAAACGGAATTTCACGGTCTTGGAATCTGCGTGGTACATTTCCGAAAAGCTGGGTTATGCGGCGTCAACTCGCAATAGCAGACGAAACCAATGAAACGTTTCTACTTTTTACAGTACCAAAACGGACGCTGCAAAAGTGTACTATCTTATTATATATATATATATATATATATATATATTCGTGAGCTCTGCTGTGTAGGGCCACCCAAGGTAGACAGGTCACGGCAGAGAGTTCTGACAAAATGTGATTCACTGGAGAAGGTAATGGCAATCCACTCCAGTATTTCCTGCCAAGAAAACCCTATGGTCAGTCACAATAGCATTAATGATATGGCGCCGGAAGATAAGCCCCCCCCCCCCCCCCCCCCGTTGGAAGGCGTCCCACATGTTACTGGAGATGAACAAAGGGCTCCAGGACGAATAAAGCAGCTGGGCTGAAGCCAAAAGGACGCTCAGTTGTGGATGTGTCGGGAAGCGACCGGAAAGTCCGATGTTGCAAGGAGATATATCACATAGCAACATGGAATGTAAGATCTATGACGCAAGGTAAACTGGATATCGTCAAGCGAGAAATGGACAGATTGAACATTGATATCTTGGGTATCAGCGAGCTCAAGTGGACCGGAATGGGAGAATTTAACTCCGGCGACCATTATACCTTTTAATGTGGGCACGAATCCAACAGAAGGAATGGGGTCGCTCTCATAGTAAAGAAGAATGGGCAAAACAGTGCTAGGGTACAACCCCAAAAACGACCGAACGATTTCACTTCGGATTCAAGGTCACCCTTTCAACATAACAGTTATCCAAGTCTATGCGCCAACCACTAATGCCGAAGAAGCTGACGTTGAGAGATTTTATGAGGACCTGCAACGCCTTTTAGACCGCACTCCATCATCAGACGTCGTTTTTCTCATAGGAGACTGGAATGCTAAGGTCGGGAGTGAAGAAATATCCGGAATTACAGGCAAGTTCGGTCTTGGTGAGCCAAATGAAGCTGGGCAGAGGCTAGTAGAGTTTTGTCAAGAAAACAACCTGACAATAGCGAATACTCATTTTCAACAGCACAAGAGGCGCCTGTACACATGGACTTCACCGGAAGATCTGTACAAGAATCAGATCGATTATACTCTTTGCCGGCAGAGATGGAGAAGCGCTATACAAGCAGTAAAAACAAGGCCTGGGGCCGATTGTGCCACCGATCATCAGCTTCTTGTTGCCAAAATTAAGCTTCGACTGAGGAAAACGCAGAAAACTAGAAGGCCTTTCAGGTATGATCTGGATCAAATTTCATCAGAATATGCAGTGGAAGTGAGGAATCGATTTCAAGAATTAGATCTAGAAGACAGAGAGCCTGAAGAGATAGGACTGATGTTCGTGATATAATACAAGAAGTTGCTACTAAGGTAGTTCCAAAGCAAAAGAAATGTAGGAACGCAAACTGGTTATCTGAAGAGGCTTTGCAAATAGCTAAGGAAAGGAAGATGGCAAAAGTTATGGGGGAAAAAGAAAGATACAAGGTTCTCAATGCGGATTTTCAGAAAATAGCAAGGAGAGATAAGAATGCCTTTTTGAACATATAGTGCCAAGCAGTTGAGGACAACAACCAATTAAGGAACACAAGAGCTCTGTATAAAACAATCAAAGATATCAAAGGAAGCTTCTGTGCTAAGCTAGGCGTGAAAAAAGGACAAACGAGGCAAGGACCTCACTGAAGCCCACAGAGATAAAGAAAAGGTGGCAGGAATACACAGAAGAGCTGTACAAGAAGGACCCGGATGTGCAAACCCAAAATAAGACGGTTGTGATTACTGATCTCGAGCCGGGTATCCTGAAGAGTGAAGTTGAATGGGCCTTAGCCAGCCTTGCTAAGAACAAAGCGAGCGGAATTGATGGTATTCCAGCTGAATTGCTTCAAAACCTCAACCATGACGACGCTGTTAACATTCTGCATACATTATGTCAGAAGATTTGGACAACCCTGCAGTGGCCACAGGATTGGAGGAGGTCAGTTTACATCCCCATTCCAAAGAAAGGCAGTGCCAAAGATTGTTCCAACTACCGCACGATCGCGCTTATTTTGTATGCTAGCAAGGTGATGTTAAAAATCCTCCAAGGTAGGCTGCAGCAGTATGTGGATCGGGAGCTTCCGGACGTGCAAGCTGGGTTTCGCAAGGGCAGAGGAACTAGAGACCAAATTGCCAACCTTCGCTGAATCATAGAAAAAGCAAGAGAGTTCCAGAAACCCATCTACTTCTGCTTTATTGATTATGCGAAAGCGTTTGACTGCGTAGATCACAGCAGATTGTGGCAAGCTCTCCAAGAGATAGGAGTTCCAATTCACCTCATCTGTCTCCTCAGGAACCTGTATGAAGGGCAAGATGCCACAGTCAGAACTGGGCATGGTCTTATTGATTAGTTTCCGATTGAGAAAGGAGTGAGGCAAGGCTACATACTGTCGCCCTCTATATGCAGAGTGCATCATGAGGAAGGCCGGTCTAGACGAGTCTTCAGCTGGTGTGAAGATTGCTGGAAAGCGTATCAACAACCTTGGATATGCGGATGATACCACTTTAATGGCAGAAAGTGAAGTGGAACTCAAGAGACTTCTGATGCGCGTACAAGAAGAGAGTGAGAAGTTTGGGCTTAAACTGAACATTAAAAAGACAAAGATCATGGCGTCTTGCCCTATTACGTCCTGGAGCATCAAGGGACAAGAAGTGGAAGCTGTGACAGATTTTCTCTTCTTGGACTCCAAGATTACCCCGGAAGGAGACTGCAGCCATGAAACTAGGAGACGCCTGCTTCTGGGAAAGAGAGCCATGGTTAGCCTTGACCGCCTAGTAAAGAGCAGAGACATTAGTCTGCCAACCAAGATACGTATAACTCGTGTTATGGTCTTTCCAGTTGTGATGTATGGATGCGAGAGTTGGACTGTGAAGAAGGCTGACCGCCGAAGAATTGACGCATTTGAATTGTGGTGCTGGCGGAGACTCTTGAGAGTTCCTTGGACTGCCAGAAGATCAAATCAGTCGATATTGTCGATCATAAACCCTGACTGCTCATTGGAAGGTCAAATTCTAAAGTTAAAGCTCAGCTACTTTGGTCATCTGATGAGAAGAGAGGAGTCGCTGAAGAATGATTTTTTGTTGGGAAAGGTTGAGGGTCGCCGGAAAAGGGGTAGGCAGCGAACGCGATGGTTAGTTGGCATCCTCGAGGCACTGCAGATGAAGTTATGTTAGGAAGATAGTGAGAAACTGGAAAGCGTGGCGTGACATGGTCCATAGGGTCACGAAGAGTCGGACACGACTGAACGACTGAACTGATACATATTGTGATGTAGTACTTAGCCGACGACGAAGTGGAGAGTGCAGGAGCGAGGCAGGAGAAGACGATGAAGGCAGAATAAAGTAGGACGTTCGCTATATATGTATATATAAAGCAGACAACTGAAGGTGAAATGAGGGGCTCAAGGTAAACGTAGAGGATATTTTAGGTGTGCGTGTGCGTGCGTGCGTGCGTGCGCGCGCGCGCGCGCGCGCGCGTGTGTGTGTGTGTGTGTGTGTGTGTGTGTGTGTGTGTGTGTGTGTGTGTGTGTGTGTGTGTGTGTGTGTGTGTGTGTGTGTGTGTGTGTGTGTGTGTGTGTGTGTGTGTGTGTGTGTGTGTGTGTGTGTGTGTGTGTGTGTGTGTGTGTGTGTGTGTGTGTGTGTGTGTGTGTGTGTGTGTGTGTGTGTGTGTGTGTGTGTGTGTGTGTGTGTGTGTGTGTGTGTGTGTGTGTGTGTGTGTGTGTGTGTGTGTGTGTGTGTGTGTGTGTGTGTGTGTGTGTGTGTGTGTGTGTGTGTGTGTGTGTGTGTGTGTGTGTGTGTGTGTGTGTGTGTGTGTGTGTGTGTGTGTGTGTGTGTGTGTGTGTGTGTGTGTGTGTGTGTGTGTGTGTGTGTGTGTGTGTGTGTGTGTGTGTGTGTGTGTGTGTGTGTGTGTGTGTGTGTGTGTGTGTGTGTGTGTGTGTGTGTGTGTGTGTGTGTGTGTGTGTGTGTGTGTGTGTGTGTGTGTGTGTGTGTGTGTGTGTGTGTGTGTGTGTGTGTGTGTGTGTGTGTGTGTGTGTGTGTGTGTGTGTGTGTGTGTGTGTGTGTGTGTGTGTGTGTGTGTGTGTGTGTGTGTGTGTGTGTGTGTGTGTGTGTGTGTGTGTGTGTGTGTGTGTGTGTGTGTGTGTGTGTGTGTGTGTGTGTGTGTGTGTGTGTGTGTGTGTGTGTGTGTGTGTGTGTGTGTGTGAAGGAAGGAAGGAAGGAAGGAAGGAAGGAAGCCAACAGTCGGCGAGGCCAAGAAAAGCATTGGGTATTGTACTTTGTCTTTTTTTTTAATTTTTACTTCGGTAATCACATAAATGAGCACTTTAATCTGTTTAGAGGAAAGATAATTAAACACAAAGTAGAAGGAAAAACAACGTACCGACGGTGGGAACCGAACCCACGACCTCCGAATATCGAGCTACATCGGCCGCGATCCCACCTGCTGCTTTCTTGGGTATTAATGTTGTCTGTATACGAACCTTGAGAGTGTTCACCAGCGCCACCCTCAGCCATAGCGGTGGACGTGGAACGTCCCGTGTTAACGCCAGCGTCACGTAGAACATGATCAAGAGCAGGGGCGAAAGCTGTGCTTGAACCCTCTTACGCTACCTATGGCTTCAAGACTGCCAGAACTGAGACCCCATTAAGCTACAAGCAGATAAATGAAGGGGAGATGAGGGTGCTCGTTATAATACATGAAGGTAAGAATCCAACAGTTGGCGAGGCCAAGGAAAGCATTGGGGATTGTACTTTATGTCTTTTTTTTTTTTTTACTTCGGTAGTCACATAAGGCTGAGCGCCGAAGAATTGACGCATTTGAGTTGTGGTGCTGGCGAAGACTCTTGAGAGTTCCTTGGACTGCCAGAAGATCAAATCAGTCGATATTGTCGACCACAAACCCTCACTGCTCATTGTCAAATTCTAAAGTTAAACCTCAGCTACTCTGGTCATCTGGTGAGAAGAGAGGAATCGCTGGAGAAAGATTTGATGTAGGGAAAGGTTGATGGTCACCGGAGAAGGGGTAGGCAGCGAACGCGATGGTTAGATGGCATCCTCGAAGCGCTGCAGATGAAGTTATGTGATGTTAGGAAGATAGTGAGAGACCGGAACGCGTGGCGTGATATGGTCAATAGGGTCGCGAAGTGTCGGGCACGACTGAACGACTGAACTGAACTGAATCACGTAAATGAGTAATGTAACCTGTATAGGGGAAAGATAATTAAACACAAAGTAGAAGTAAAAACCACGTGCCGATGGTGGGAACCGAACCCACGACCTCCAAATATCGCGTCCGGTGCTCTTCCAACTGAGCTACATCGGCCGCTATCCCACCTGCTACTTTCTGGGGTATTAATGTTGCCTGTATACGGACCTTGAGAGTGTTCACCAGCGGCACCCTCAACCATAGCGGTGGACGTGGAACGTCCTGTGTTACCGTCAGCATCACGTAGAACGTGAGCAAGAGCGGGGGCGAAAGCTGTGCTAGAACCCTCTTACGCTACCTATGGCTTCAATACTGCCAGAACCGAGACCCCCGTAGGCTACAAGCAGATAAATGAAGGGGAAGTGAGGGTGCTCGTTATAATACATGAAGGAAAGAAGCCAACACACGGCGAGGCCAAGGAAAGCATTGGGGATTGTACTTCATGTCTTTTTTTTTTTAATCTTTACTTCCGTAATCACATAAATCACGATGTGATAACACATAAATCACGATGTTAGCACGATGTGTTTCCAAAGATGCTAAGGAAGTAGTATAGCCAAACAGAGCCATGATATTAAGGCGGTGTCAAGGACCCAATTCCCACGAATTTCTCTCCCCCGCGCCCCTCCCCAGTAATCCAATCATTAGGCGAATAATTAGGCGAAGGGAACGCTTTTATACCATCGAACCCCCAGTGGTTACCCTGTGGCACTGCAATGAACCGAAGTCCGCAACTTCCGTATGCGAGGATGTTCAAACCACAAGGTCACCGCTGCGGTATATTCTCACGTTCGCTATTCAACGCGAATCCAGAACCAGATTTGGTTGCTGCTTCGCCCGATCTCCTAAATCTAGGGGCCGTACAACGGCGCTAAATGAATCCAAGCGCTTCGTCTTCACATTGGTTCACGTTGTCATTGAGCGCAGTCTAGATTCAGACCATAGTCTGGACAACAGGTACAAAAGTAAGCGTTGAAATGCGAATGGAAAAAAAGACCAAAACATTAAAAATGCAGGAAACAAGGCGAGAACTAGGGGGCAACATGCAGAAATGTAACATAAAATCGTAATGCTGAAGACTCGTGTGGAATTCTGTTCCCTCTCCGAAAAGCAGCAGTCAGCGCCGTTGCCGGGCACCATCCTTTCTTACGTGTTCACCTAAGCAAAGAAGCAAAGCACCGCCCATCTGCAAAACAATTCTTTATGTAGCTCACATAGATGATTTTTGCGCGCGCCAAAGGGAGAGTCCGCTAGTGCGATGACTCTGCAACCTGAAATCGCATGACTTCATTAAACGAAACGCATTAGCTTCTTACTTCCGATATAGTGTTTCTCCTTTCTTCTTTTTGCACCGCACGCGCAAGGAGCAAAGACATTTAACGAAATATTTTCAAAGCATCATAAGAATGCAAACAATCCTTGGCCTGCGGCATCGTAAATACAAACGCTCTGCCCGCGCTTTCTCCATCTGTGGAGCCTCGCGTCGTATTTCGAAGGATCGATTCCCTCCCAAAATCGATTTCTTTTTTTCTTCCACCCCGTCATGTCCCGCGCCGAACATGGAACGCTCAAGACGCCTCGTGTATCGTGCAAGATACGCATGCGCAGTGCCTACCGGCAACGTCATGCACTGACCACTGCCGGTGATACCAGCACGTGCCGGCATCGATCAGCCACTATAAAAGCGAACACCTTCTATCAATAAACGTTCATTCTGTTCTGGCATGTCCTGACTGATACATGGTGTCAGAAGTGGGCCGGCTGTTGGCCTTTCGAACAGTGTCTTGAAGGAAGCAGGGAACGTCCGTGCTAGCCGCCAGATAATGGAGCTACTCAAGCCGCCTGACCAACTACTTCTGTCTGGGAACATCGCAAAGAAGTGGGCGTTGTTTAGACAGAAGTTCGAGCTCTTCCTGCAGGCTACAGTGTCCACCAAAGAACCAAGGACGGAAGCGGCTAAGACGGCTCTGCTGCTGAGTGTTGCTGGGGACGAGGCCCTTGAGGTATTTAATAACTTTACCTTTTCGGAGGAGGAAAGCAAGGACGACTATGCAACGGTCGTGAAGAAGTTTGAAGTTTACTGTCAAGAGCAGCAGAATGAAGTGTACGAGAGATACACGTTTCGTTCAAGAATCCAGGCGGAAGGTGAAACCTTTGAACATTTTTTTCGTGACCTGCGGAAGCTAGCCCAGAGTTGCAATTTTGCAGCATTGAGTGACTCAATGATACGGGATCAAATAGTATTCGGCACAAGTAGTCCGAAGGTCCGGGAGAGGATGCTTAAAGTGAAAGACCTTACGCTGTTTAAGGCGGAACAGATCTGCAAAGCTGCGGAAGTGTCATCGCAGCAAAATGAGGCCTGGGGCCAGTTAGAAAGGCAAGTGGCTTCAGTGAAACAACGTCAGCGTTTCCGTTGTGGCAAGTGCAATCGAACACACGAGCGAAAAAAGTGTCCAGCGTTCGGGAAGACATGTTTTGCGTGCAAAGGGGCCAATCATTTCGCTGTCTGCTGCCAGAATGAGCCTGCAGTCGGTGCAGTAGTTCACGAGGAAAGCTTGGAAATCCTCAATGTCAGAGTCTGCACTGTCGAAAGAACACCTGATTGGATGGTTGCAGCTAAAGTAGCCAATCAAAATGTTCTTTTCAAAGTAGACACTGGGTCTCAGGCAAACTTGCTGCCCTATTCGGTCTTTCGTAAATGCAAAGCAGAGACAGTCCTGCAGCCAAGCAGCTCCATTCTTCGGTCCTACAGCGGGGACGAGATTAAACACTTCGGCACGGCGACCTTACCAGTGGTGATGAACAACTCAGCGACACCACAGCTCGCACTGTTATTGACAAATTAAGCGCCATCTTTGCCCGCTACGGGATACCAGTAGAAGTTTGCAGTGACAACGGTCCCCAATTCTCCTCCCACGAATTTGCTGTTTTTGCATCCAGGTACGAGTTCCAGCACGTGACTTCGAGCCCTGGATTTCCACAATCTAATGGACTTGCCGAAAAAGGCGTTCAAATTGTGAAAAGAATCATGAAAAAGACGCAGGAGACACGTCAGGACTTCTGGTTGGGACTGCTGTCCTACCGGTCGACTCCATTGGAGGACGGTCGTTCACCGGGTGAGCTCCTGCAAGGCAGAAGACTGCGCACGCTGCTCCCTGACTTCAGCCGCCAGCCAAAGACAACTGTCTTCAAGCGCAAGCCACTGGATGCTAATGCTAAATCTCTACCGTGCCTCAAGAAAGGAGAGGTGGTTAGGATTCGTGACAAACAGTGGACCCGCAAAGCGCGAGTAGTGGGACCGGCTGCCCCGCGGTCATACCGGGTCATTACGGAAGATAACAAGCTGCTTCGCCGCAACAGAAGGCACCTAAACTCGACGCTGGAACCCTTCGAGAGCGGCATAGCCGAAAGTGAAGAGTCCGACAGTGAGTGCGAGCCCGTAGACGAGCACGTGCCCAGCCCGAGACTTGTAGCGGCGCCAACTACGGACGGGCAGTCGACGCCAACAGTAAGGCGGTCCTCCAGAATCAGGCGCCAGCCAACCTGGCTACACTACGATGGTAACTTCAACCAAATAACTCGCTGACCTTTCAAAGAACTAATAAACAGGGGAAGATGTATCGTGCAAGATACGCATGCGCAGTGCCTACCGGCAACGTCATGCACTGACCACTGCCGGTGATACCAGCACGTGCCGGCATCGATCAGCCACTATAAAAGCGAACACCTTCTATCAATAAACGTTCATTCTGTTCTGGCATGTCCTGACTGATACACCTCGGAAGGACAGCGGCAGCCGGAATCACTCGGCACCGCGGACACCACGCGTCGAATGAGGACCAACGAACGCGCTGGCAGCTGCTAGCGACTTCGATAGGGAACAACCGATCAATCATCCGAAAGGAATGGCTTGAAATGCGGGACCTGGCTCGTAAACTGAGATACACTGAGCCCCACAGCCAAATGGTATAGTTAAATGCCCGTTCTCCGCTGCTCTATTTATCAGCCCACCGATTTGGTTTACTCCCACCGATTCAACTAAATTCTGGCCTCAAACAAGCCCGCCTGTCAGCCCCGAATTCCACCCCGCTCCCAATAGCACCACGAACCTCTACCACTGCGCAGGACAATTATCGTTATTTGCTGAGAAACGCCAGCGTTCTGGATGGCTGCGCGCATTCAGAATTTCTGAAACGTAGTAAAAGCCCATTTCTGTAACACTGCCACCAGTGTTACAGAGTACGTTTGTAACCTCGGACCACCCTTGGCAGCCACCATATCAGAAGACACGCCGAAGACGACTCTTACCCATGCGGGAAATATCGACATAAGAATTGAGCTTGGCTGTCACGTGGTTGTATACTAAAAGCCATTTATGCCGGCTGAGCACATCCTGAGTGCTCGCCCTCTGTCTCCAAACTTGGTGGTGCGAAGAGCCGCAGAGGCGATGTCACCGGCTGGCGCGTTTCACAGCACGGATGAGATGCCAAAGTCACCGTTTTTTTTTTATACCTTCGTCCGTGCGCTGCTAAAACCACACAGAAATTAGCAGCCTCCATCGCTATACCTTAAGATTACCATCGCATGCCTGCTCCACCTCCCCTCTCTTCTTGGCATGTGCAGGTTCCCCAGATACATACATACATACATACATACAAAAACATCCAAGCGCAGGGAGGAATGTTTCGAGATTCCAGAGCTTCCCAGTACCCATCGCTTTTGATACAGAGAGCAATAAAATGCGGAGAGGTCATACGCGCTTTTATCCCAAGGTTCCGTTTGCTCTTCCTGCTTGCCACCAGCAACGATTGCAAGAATAAAGCTCGTTACGGAACTCTTTATTTTCATTCTTTCTGACGGCTGCGACTACAAGCGATTCAAGATACACGCCCCAGACGCGTAAGCGCGGCCGGAATGAACCGCCGGCGATTTTGCCTGCGCTCTGAGCAACGCGCAGGCAGCACTTTTATGTGTGGAGGCGGGGCCAGTAGCGAAAAGGAAACGGCTGGGGATCCGAGCGCGATCAAGAAAGCGTGCGTACAGAAGGCTCCTTGTTCTAGTGCAAAGAATACAACGTAGCATGGGGCAGTAGAAGATGGGTGAAAAGCAGGGTGAATGAGTAGCAAGAAATAACGACCGCAGCATCGCAGTGTGCGCATGCACAGAAAGGGAAGAAAGAAGCGAAACGGTGTGAGCGGTGTGGTGAAACGAAAAGGAGCATTCCCACTACCGTGTAGGTAACAGTAGCGTACTGTATCCCTCACTTCCCCAAAATTAAATGATACCCCAGATTCCTGTACCTGGTTGAAAGCGTCGTCGGTGTTTCCGCCAACAGACCAGAAGAACATTGAACTCTACTTCCCCGCACACTGCTTCAACGATGCAGACGATATCCGTATCAAAACAGCGGTGTTTAAAAGTCTGTCAACATTCGCACACAAGCTGCTCAGCAGAACTGGCAATGCGCACCGAAGCTTTTAAGGACGCCTCCGAAGGCCAGAAATGACGGCACTCTTTGCGGCGCCAAATATCGAAAAGAGTGAAAGCTGCTCTCGGTAAACGCTGTATAGCGGAGATGTGGAACAGACTACCGTATACGTTCCGCGCACACGCAGCAGTCCCAGCCGTACGCCTGTGCGTGCGTAGGTTGCATATGATAACCCGGTATACGTATCCACAATAATATGTCTCAGCTGTGCTAAGCCTCTATTATCACAGCGATGATGATGCGGTTTCGGCATGCAGCCTACTGACACAAAAACGGGATGTCATGGAAACAACCTCCAAATGATTAAAAGTCACTTAGCCATTATGAAAGTGACCATGAGTAACTCAGCAAAAAAAGATGACTACGGATGACTCAGGAAACAGCAAGGCAAGGTTGCTGCGCAGTTTTCCCAACAAAGTTGAGCAAGGCACCTATACTGCGCACAAAAATAAGTTTCACAGTGTACAAGAAAATATGAGAAGGAAAGGAGGAGGAGAATTATGAGAGAAGCAACTGGATGCAAGTAGAGCAAATTCTAACGCACTTTCATGGCCTAATGACAATAAAGCACAGCCATAATTTCTAATCGTCGCTTTATTTGTCAAAACCTGTGCTGAGCCAGAGCCATGATTTCACATAGGGAACACGAGCGGATGAAAGCGCCGCAGTCACGTTTACGGAATCTTATCCACTTACCCAAGTGGTCGAAATTTCCGAAGTCCTCCACTCAGGCATCTCTTATAGCCTGAGTCACTTTGGAAGTTAAAATTAATAAGCCAAACCATCATGCATCGAAACTAAGAACGCCGCTATAAGCACTCACGCAGCGACCCCCCCCCCCCCCCCCCCCCCTTTCCTTTCCTTTTCGTTTGTCTTTCTTTCCTTTTTTATTTTTAGGTAATGGCGTTTGTCGTCGCCGCCCGGAAAAAACAGCAGCACCCGATGCCGTCAAAAGCTTCGTCGCAAAAGAGACATGCGCTTTTTCCACATAAGTAAAGGGCGCAGGCTTTCTCTAGCCATTACCGCGACGACTAAAGATCCCTTTTCGGCAGGCGGTACATCTTCAGCCTAATGTGTTGGCCGAAGATATTTCCAGCGCTCACATCTGACCCATACGTAACCCGCTCGGCGACCAGCTAAGTGTCGTCCTTGATGTAAAGCTCGTGTGACGGGAGGCATTTAGATGAGAGCGGCCGTGTGTGAACAAACGATGCGAAAGACTTGTTGACGGCGGCGAAAGTGCGATGAGATTATATATTTAGCATAACGGAGCGCCAACGCGACAGCGCTGATTGGTCCCGACATTGGCTGCTCTCAGAAGTTAGGGAGAAGCAGGTAATAAGGGTTGCCACGTCACTGCAGGACAGGACCGATGGCCTAAGAAAAATCATCTTAACGCTCAGCCACTTAAATAGGCAGGGGGCAGCAAAAGACATTTCGAAGAGCAGCTGGACAAAGAGGAAATTATTATTTACACTATTACGAAGGCGCATATCTGAGACACAGAAGAAGCATGAATAATGAAAACTTACGTCCGGGAAATAATGACGCCACAGCAACGCAGAATCAAGAAAGGAGGGAGGAACCGGCGTACTTGTTCGGCAAAGCACAAAGTGGCAGCGCGCCAAAGGAACATGTAAGCAACATCTACGTATTTATGGCTCAGTAGCAGGAAAGAGCGCATGAATAGTAGTAGCTTATTTCTAGACAATTAAAAAATACAAACGCCAAAATGAGAAGTTCGTTAATTGTTGAAGGTAGAACACAGAATTTCAAAACAATGGAGAGAACCACGTAATCATCATCATCAGCCTGATTATACCCACTGCAGGGCGAAGGCCTCTCCCATATTTCTCCACTTAACCCGGTTCTGTGCTAACTGCATCCACTTGACCCCTGCGAACTTCTTAATCTCATCCGCCCACCTAACTTTCTGCCGCCCCCTGCTACGCTTTCCTTCCCTTGGAATCCAGTTTGTTACCCTCAGCGACCATCGGTTATCCTCTCTTCGCACTACATGTCCTGCCCATGTTCATTTCTTCTTCTTAATTTCCACTAGAATGTCGGTAACTTGAGTTATTTCTCTGACCCACTCTGCACGCTTTCTATCTCTTAATGTTACCCCTACCATTTTTCGTTCCATAGCCCTCTGGGTTGTCCTCAACTTAAGTAGAACTCTCTTAGTTCTACCACGTAATAGCTGCCATAAACACATGAATGCCCACAATGAGGATCTCGACGGGCACATGGGCTACAATAGTACACTGTTCTTATCGCGAAATCACTAATACGGAGGCTACTATAACCTGTGCAAGATGTCGTGCTTGCTTGTGGAGTCATGCCTGTTCATACCAGCAGCTGCATAGCAATGCTGTAACAGTTAGCCAAGCACAGTCATGACATTGCGCCTAAACATGATACTTAAGACTAGGGTCTGTGATGAACCGACCATGAATTGAACTTTGGCCAGGACGGACTATGCCCTTTGACCTTCACAGTTGAAGCGAAATCCCCTCTGACGTTAGAGTCGACACCGAGGAAACGGCAAGTCCTGAATTATGGCACTGTAGTCGTGCAGCCAATCAATAAAAATGGAGATTTATTTAATCGGTGAGAAACGTGAGTCTGATTTCAGCCAGCTATACTTAGGCGACAGGAGAGCAAACCCAGTGCAACGCCGCTTTTGAGCGATGTTAGAATTTTAGCCAAACTTCTGTGGTTATATTTTTTGGTATGTGAAAACACAACCTCAGCATGATTATTAGAAAAGGAAAATGTAAAGGGCAAATACCGTGGCAATAACGAAATTGCAGTCGAGAGTTAACTAAAGCATTCTCACCGCAGATATTTATGAAAGTTGAGAAAAGTTAAAAAAAAAAAAAGGAAATTAAAACAGACGAAGAAACTTTGTACAGCTTAAGAAGTAATTTGAATGCCTTCCATTCCGTTTGCAACAACGTAGCCAGAACGTCAAATTGGGCCTGCGGGACGCTTCGGCTACGCCGTTAAAGGTAGAGCGCGATAGCAGTTGCGGGTTTTGTTAGCATCGGGTACTCAACACTCACACAAGGATTTGCTTCTATTTCCTTTGCTTCTTTTCGCTCCGCACTACCCCCAGAGTCCTCCGCAAGCAGTAGAAACTTTCCGCTTCTCTCTCAGTGATGGGTGCTCAGGTGTTTGGGGTATCCACCGAGTAGTCATAGGGTCACTGCGCCTTGCACTTCTTCACAGGCAATCTATTATTCATTTCCACCGTCTATGGACGGCCGCGCAGCGGGCTCAGCTGACCTTAAAGACGATGACGTCACGGATAAAAACATCCCTCGCGCTGTAATTCATGCCTTTTTCGCATAATTCCTTGCTGGCAAACTCGTAATCAGTCATGAGCGAGTAAGTACGCTAAGGCGCTAAAACCTGTTCGACCAGTAAACAATGGTGGACATTGTGAAATGGTCGGATGGAGAGTAGAGGCAGTGTTCTAGATTGGCATACAGCGCAGGACAGTTGGAACAGGAAGGGTCTGAACGAAGACGGAAATGGAATTGTCGGGAAGGTGTAATAAGAGTGTTTGTTTGAATCCTACGAAGTATACGTGCTTGAGCAACGTTGAGATGTCGATGGGGGCGGGGTACGTGCCTAAATGACGTTTTGAGTTGGCGGTAGTGTTCCTTAATTGTGAGTTTACAGGCCAACGCATCGTTCCACGTCGGAGGGCTTGACCAAGGGATCACAGGCGCCCGGATGTGAATATCACGGGCTAGCTGATGAGCCAGCTCATTTCCTGTGATCCCTGCATGGCCAGGGACCCACCGTATCGTGACTGACGATGGAGCCAACAAACGTAAGGCGTAGTGCAATGCTGTTTCTAGGTCCGAAGGAATTAGCCTAAGCTGCAGCAACCGAATAGCCGCCATTGAGTCAGTGTAAATGGTGCACGAAGAAGTGCGAGGAAGTTCAGAGAAGGACATGATGGCATGAATGATAGGTATAATCTCTAGAGTAGCAATGGTGGGAGGATTGCTGTATGGGCCGCATGTATGAAGGGAAGGGTCCGCCTCCAAAGGGGTGAAATTACATATGCCGCAGAACCTTTGTCCAATATGGTGGCGTCTGTATATGCTACTGTCTGTGTTGATAAGCGAGGACTGTGGTGAGCTGCCTGAGCTTCCCTGCGACCATTATTCACACAAGGGGCCATATGACGGGGTAGAGGGGCGAAGTGCATGTTGACGGGAAGGGGTGCAGATGATTCTTGGATAGGCAGGGTCACTACATCCCCTTCCCTTCACCTCCCTCCTGGAGTGCCTGGCTGTCGTCGGCACAGATGGAAGACCAGCTTGCCTTGGTAAACCAGGCGAAGGATATGTTGAGTGCTTAATTTGCGCTCTTAAATAAAGTGTTTCTCTCTCTCTCTCGGATGGAGAAAGAAAGAACAGAATCAGCCATAAAATACTTGCGATAATTCAAAATAACTGTCTTAATCAGAAATAAATAGCAAATGTGTAGCGATTTTTTTTTTGTCAGTTATCTAACACAGCGCGTTTCCTTTTTCTTTCGTTACTGCATTACAGCACCTGCTCAATCTAATGCATCCTACGTATGTATTTATTTTTGTGCGCCAGCGTGTATAACATTCCCCCCATAAGAGAGTTCTAAGTACTTTGTATAAATAAACAAGGAAGAACAAGCAACAAATGAGGGGAAGGGGGGGGGGGGGGGACACTTAAGCTCCGCCTTTAAGGGTGTGACGCCGCAGCGCTAATCGCTCCCGTTAGCGCTCCTCGCTCACGCACAACTGCCCTAATCTTTAACTGGCGTACGCGGCAATCGCTTTTTCTATGCTGCTGCAACTTAAACTAGGGCGGATAAAACTAGCCGGAAGGTCGAGATTAAGCAAGAACTTCGTAGGCCCTCTCTTATGCTTGGACGTTTCGCAAGTTAGCTCCTCTGTAACGCTCAGAATCACAAAAAGTGCGCCGTCACGCACGCCAGTTAAAGATTTGGATGGCTGTACAAGGACTTTGCAACTCGCATAATCGCCATTCCCTTAAGCCTCGTTCCACGCGTATTCGTTAGTGTAAAGTCGTATAAAGGCCGGAATACATGCGGCGTTTTTTTCCACGATTTTCGCGCGTCGAAAACTGCAGCGCCGACGCGACGCCCAGCTCGAGATACATGGAACGACGAAACGACGCGAGCGCCGCCGCGGATCCCTCGATGCGAAAGCAAATGCAGCAGCGAGCGAAAATAACCGCAGAGCGAGGTACGTGAGAGAAGCGACGCTGTCCCTTGTGGTAAAATCTCGAAAGGGCTTGTTTAAAATGCTCCTGTGCTAAAACTATAAAGCGTACATAGGTCGCACAAGGATTTGGCTCGCTCGAATGACTGAAGGTATACCTCGGAATACCCCGCTCGGATATCAGCGGCACCTGTTTTGTTTTTTTTTTTTTCTTTTTTAACAAATTTCGCTTCAGGGAGAAAACAAATACAATACGATCCGAGAGTAGGTCGTATACTCACAAAAAATCGACATTCCGTGCTTGATTAAGCGTTTATTTTTACGATAATCACATTTCTGCGGCCAAACTGCTCCATACTGTACCCATACTACCCATACCAACGCTAATAGAACTAAGATCAGTTGCCAAACTCTCCGGGTTCTCCATGCTGCTGAAGCGGCGCGTCAATTTTAACGCGAGGTGGCGCTGCCGTCGAAACAGGCTCTATCTAGCCGCTGCTTTGCCGCTGTCGAAGCACAATCAAACGTTGCGGGCCCGGCCGTTCGGCGTAGCATATGTAGCATTCGGGAATGTTAAATTACTTGGTGTCCTAAATGCCGTACTTATCGTTAATTACTCACAGTCACCAATCAAGTCTGAACCGTGTGTGGCGAGCATGCTGCAAAACTTTACTGCAGCAACTCGAGCGATACAGGTGAGCGCTGCTAGGCAACGCTACCGTTTTTTTTGTTTGTTTGTTTTAGGAAAGTTGTTTTGCTGGTTTCTTCACCGAAGTGGCATATGAGAAACGTGCAATAATGTTAGAGATATGATCATTGCAAGGTTCATCGTCAGTTCGAAGTATGTTTCTGCAGTTTCTGCTCAACCGCATGCATGTGCATATGTTAAACAAAAAAAAAAAAATACCAGCGTTTTTGCAGCAAAGAGCCGCATTGTCTGTGGTGCAGTTTAACGAAATAAGCGAATTTTGCGCATTGCATTCATTTCGTCAATAAGCATGCATGTGACTTTTAGCCGAGCGCCGCGCGCAATCTGTGCCGCGAAAAGAGCGAACTTTTGCTTCTTGAGTTGTCGGTTTCTTTCTTCCAGCAAGAGAAGAGAGCTTACACAGGAGGTTAGACGCCAACAACTCGAGACAATAAAATTTAGTCTCTTTGGGGTTCCCAACTGTGGGTTTATCGTTACTGGCCTGCGCCCACGTCGCAAGTGCTTTTTCTTTTTTTTTTTTTTTTTGCGACCTTTCACGCAGTGGGCTACAGATAGACACACAAGTAAATGTAATTTTACATTTTATTCACAGCACGTTTTCACACTTTACTGAATGCACAAATTACAGCAGGCGAGACTTCTTCCTTGCATTTTTAACCTGACTACTCACATTCCTCCTCTCGGATAGGAATCGTGTGTAAAAATGCATCCGCATTACCAAATAAAACTTCACCACTTGCACAGTGAACTGTGCAGGCTACAACCTATTCGGGGTAGCTTCCTGCTCAAAAGCAGGTCAACAATCAACCAGAACAGATTTCCAAAAACTTTTTCTGTCTTTGTTTGTCGCTCGACCACTGACTTGATGCCAGTCACCAGTTCAGTCAGGGAGCTTGAAGGGTGCTTGAGCACTCCAGGGACAAGTGAGCGCTTTTCAGTTAGGGAAAACCTTCGGTACACGTCCTTCAGCGAAGTTCCATTTGCCCCTATCGATTTTTACTTCCTTGCCAGTAATGATATGACTGTACGCCTTCAGTATGTCTTCATCGTAGAAATGAAGATCGCACACACGTGATTTGTCAGAAAGTTTCCTGTCAACAAGCGGAATCGCGCGGTCCCATGCCGCACGGAGATCCGCGTCACGCGGAGCCGAGAAAAAACGCCTCGCTGTGTTGTCGCTCTTGTAACCGCTCGCACAGCCCGGCACGCAGCACGTCGGCATGGTTACTGTAGCCCCTTCAACTTTGCATGCTAGCACAGGTAGCACAAAAAACGATTACTGCAGCAGCCGAGTCGGGAACGCACTGTACTCATGCTGCCCGCACTGCACGTGAACCCACGTTCGGGCCGACGAGAGCCTGGTAGAACTGCAGCGCCACTAAAAGCAGCCAGCGATGGCGGCGCCGCGAAACAGCTCTCAGTTTGGGAACTGATCTTAGTTCTATTAACGTTGACCCATACCTCGTCAGCCATGGCGGCCATGTTGACAGCAGCCACTAAAACCGGAAATGCCAGCTTTCCGCGCTCCTATTGGCTCGCGTCGACAGTAGTTTCCGGTTCGAGAGGACGCCGCGCCGCCCGCGCGTCAAATATCTGGCAGGGCCAGGTAGATGGCGGCGCGTGTTTTTTCTGACGCGGGGCGTCGAGTGCGCGCCGTCGGGCGTAAAAAGCCGGTTTGACGCGGTATAGGGGACCGCAGCTTCGCAGAGGGGCGCTGCAAGCGCCAGTGAAAAGCGCCCTCTTCGGCGGCGTCCAGATAATTGACCGGGCAGGCCGGTTCCCCCTCCCATTGAATAGCTGCGCGAGTGGCTCTTGAAAGGGGTCAGTTCTGCACGTGCTGGGCTGCTGCAGATCTGTTTATGCAGTCGCGTGCTTGCTCATGGGTGCGTGAGCGCTTACGCATGGGCATTCTTCAGAGAATTGGGAAAATCTTTCAGCGCAAACATGAAAAAAAAAACTTGTGGATAATGTCCTCTCCGTGAGGCAAATTGACGAAAACGCCATTGTGTTAACGGCGCTTTTAGTGCCGCAAGTAATTAAAAGACAAAACAGTTTACAACGTGGAAAGTAAATCTATTTTTTTACATAGTCATAGAAAGTGAAGTGGATCTCAAGAGACTTCTGATGCGCGTACAAGAAGAGAGTGAGAAGTTTGGGCTTAAACTGAACATTAAAAAGACGAAGATCATGGCGTCTTGCCCTATCAAGTCCTGGAGCATCGATGGACAAGAAGTGGAAGCTGTGACAGATTTTCTGTTCTTGGGCGCCAAGATTACCTCGGAAGGAGACTGCAGCCATGAAATTAGGAGACGCCTGCTTCTGGGAAAGAGAGCAATGGTTAGCCTTGACCGCCTAGTAAAGAGCAGAGACATTAGTCTGCCAACCAAGATCCGTATAACCCGTGCTATGGTCTTTCCAGTTGTGATGTATGGATGCGAGAGTTGGACTGTGAAAAAGGCTGACCGCCGAAGAATTGATGCGTTTGAATTGTGGTGCTGGCGAAGACTCTTAAGAGTTCCTTGGACTGCCAGAAGATCAAATCAGTCGATATTGTCGACCATAAACCCTGACTGCTCATTGGAGGGTCAAATTTTAAAGTTAAAGCTCAGCTACTTTGGTCATCTGATGAGAAGAGAGGAGTCGCTGGAGAAAGATTTGATGTTGGGAAAGGTTGAGGGTCGGGTCGCCGGAGAAGGGGTAGGCAGCGAACGCGATGGTTAGATGGCATTCTCGAGGCATTGCAGATGAAGCTATGTGATGTTAAGAAGATAGTGAGAGACCGGAAAGCGTGGCGTGACATGGTCCATAGGGTCACGAAGAGTCGGACACGACTGAACGCCTGAACTGAACTTCACAATGCAAAATATTATTCGATGGCTCAGTGTGGTGCACGGAACTTCGCTGACTTAATAGATTGGATTTTGATATTTTATGTGCTAATAGTAATGAAAATTACAGTTATTTTAACGCAAATTAAGAGTCCTGAAGGCGATATGCGAGGCTGAAGAGAAAGACGAGACCATTCACCGAATATGTCTACCAACTTCTCCCTTATGGTTAAAAGAAAAATGTCGCAAGTTTGATTAATAAGTGCCATAGAGAAAAGCGGTTGCTTATTTATTTCATGCTATCACAGCGCACGCGTACTCTCAAGAGAGCCTATTTGCAGAGCCATCGATCATAAGCGAATGCTCACTGATGTGGATGACAAACCTTTTGACTTCAAAATTCTTTTTTCGAAATTGCATTCGGCCGCGTGAACATTCGTAAGTAAATAACAATAATGGAGAAATGCTTAACTAAATGCTACGATTCCGTGCAAAAGTGTGGTAAGTAAATGTTTCTGCAATAAATAATGTTATACTTTTTCAATTGGATAGAAGTCTGGTCTAGTTGGAGGCCGTTCATGGCAAAAGATTATGGGCGCGTCTCCTCTTTCTCTGTACTCGTAAACTGTGCGACAAGGAAGTTTCATCCCGAAAATTTTTTTAGCATTCATGGCTATGCTCTCCAAAGCAGCAGTTTACAAGCAGTGGCAAATGCACTTGCACAGCTAGCATTCTGTGGCACTGCAAGCATGGTGCTGTTGTGCGATTTTAGTAAAAAGAACCAAGAGGGGCCATTCCGCACCCCTGGACACAATAACCTTTTTTTCCCTCTCTGAACGCCTTGGAATGCCGGCCAGACTCGCAGCGACCAGCAACATCTCTTTTGTGCACCTGCGAGTGAGACGGCACGTGCATACAATGAAGGAGAGGGTGCCAACGGCGTGAGCAACGCGCGTACCACTCGGGACGTGGGTGGTTCAATGCGCTCCCCCAGCGACGTCCCCGACCAGTCGTTCAGAAATGACCGCCAGAGGAGGAGGCGGCGCTGATGTAGTGAGAGCAAACTTCAGGTGCGCTCCCCTACTTAAGCTACCACATTTGGTAAAAGATCTCCAGACATACACGTGCAGCCCTCTTTTAACTAAGTCGTGCAAACGTGCCTGTGTGACCAAGGGTCAACGTGTCTATCAAGGGATCCGAAGGTCCTGGAAAGCTGGATTCTGATCTCGCCGTGCCACCTGAAAGGCGAAGCCCGAATAGGCTGCTCCTGCCAACTTGGTCTTGTCATGTGCCTTTGTCACGGCACACAAAGCGACGACCAGCCAGTGCACGGCCACGTCAGCAGACAACTACACCACCTGCCAGAGCCATGGCCGCCAATTTTCGATCACAACGCCGACGCCGGATATTCTGGAGAACGGGGCCTTTAACGCTGTCGGGTTAAACGTGCAGAAAGAAGCCTCAGAGCTGTTGGAATGCGGAAGAGGCGATTGAACGCGGCATACAGGCGTCGAGGTACCACCCAGTGAACACAAGGGCTGTGCCGATAAAGGAAGAGGTGAACAGAGAATAGAACACGTGCCGACTACTAGAAATGCATGTCCGCGAGCGCCTAGACGCTACAATTAACGCGGAAAGGGGTCGCTGAACGATGGTTGTTAGAGAAAGAGTAGCCACTAGCGAGCAGGAAGCTATCGCGGGGTAACCGTTTATGCGGTCAGGCACCATACTGTCGCAAGGTTATTGAAAAAAAAAAAAAGCCTAAACACTCAGACCGAGGACTGCTCGCGGCCCAAAAGAAGCTGCACAAGGTAAAGTGAGTAGCAGGCAGCGCACCCCGCTTCACATAGGTACTGTATGGGGCTACGATGGTGGCAAGCATACCAACCATCTCTTTAAGTGTTCAGCCAAGAGGGAGTAAGCTGATAAGGGAATAAGCCAGCGTACGCCAAGCGCAGCCAAATAGATAAAAGAGGAGGGAAAATCCCGGTTAGTCCCCGGGTACCGAGACAAAATTTTCATCTGCGAATTTTCAACTGCGAATTTTTCAATTTCAAAGTAAAATGTGAGTACCTTTACTCTGTAGCCTTATGACTACGAATAGATGAACGCTAGCGAGTGCTAGCGAGTGCATAACCCGTGCTATGATCTTTCCAGTTGTGATGTATGGATGCGAGAGTTGGACTGTGAAAAAGGCTGACCGCCGAAGAATTGACGCGTTTGAATTGTGGTGCTGGCGAAGACTCTTAAGAGTTCCTTGGACTGCCAGAAGATCAAATCAGTCGATATTGTCAACCATAAACCCTGACTGCTCATTGGAGGGTCAAATTCTAAAGTTAAAGCTCAGCTACTTTGGTCATCTGATGAGAAGAGAGGAGTCGCTGGAGAAAGATTTGATGTTGGGAAAGGTTGAGGGTCGCCGGAGAAGGGGTAGGCAGCGAACGCGATGGTTAGATGGCATTCTCGAGGCATTGCAGATGAAGCTATGTGATGTTAAGAAGATAGTGAGAGACCGGAAAGCGTGGCGTGACATGGTCCATAGGGTCACGAAGAGTCGGACACGACTGAACGCCTGAACTGAACTGAACTGAGCGAGTAATTACGGCCTTATTTCTCCGAAAATGTGTGCGAAAGGGTCCACGTTTCACATCATAACCTCCATATCGGTTAGCGGAATAGGGTAATAGCGAGGCGCGAGTGCGCATGGCCAAACGGGATTACCGCACCCTTCGCCTATTTATCGCAGCACTCCATGCGTGCGCATTGTCGCCACGCTATTACCCTATTTCCCTAACCAATTGTAAATCTTCCTATTTGAGAGTTTTAGAATGAGGGGATATTGCGGCCACAACGCTATGCGACCGCTAATTAACTGCGCATCACCTCATCCCTGCCTGTCGGTTCTCCCTCTCCCCTTATTTGCTTTCGAAGAGCGAAAAGTAGGACCGCAAGCTCCGATGCTCACGTGGGCAAAGGGGACTGTAACTACGCGCCGGCAAAAGCGCTAAGCTCGAGTGTGACACTCACTGTTATTGGTTGCACACATACGCGGCAGCGTACGATTCCAGTTACAAGCACTGTCTCTGACCGACTAGTGCGCATCAAATTTAATTACCTATCGCCGCTATACGCCAAGCTTCTTACGGATTTTAAAAAGCGGAATATAAAAACACGAGTGGAGAAACCATGCACTTGTTTATGCTTGCATCAGACGAATCAAAGGTAGGTCGGCCAAGAGTCAAGCGTTGTTCATGCAAGACAAGACACCCTAGGCAACACAGCAGCAGCGCGGGAGGCACTCAGAAAAGTCAACGTGACATCCGCGGAAATGTCACCGCGGCGAAGCCCTTCGCATCGGGCGAGGAGGATGTCTAAACGCCTTCTCTCTGTGCTGCTGCAAACCGGTTTACCTGCCGCTTCTACCATGCTGACGTCAGGCGCACACAACAGCCCAGCAAGCAATATGTCGACGCCCAGGGGGCCCTCGTTGCAAAGGTCTAAACAAGAACAGAAAGAGCATTAAAATTCTTGCCCCATTCTAGTGGCTACAAAACCTTTTCACGACTCTCGGAGAAATCGCTTTGACTAAGGTGGGCAATCGTCAACACACTCCTGCGCTACGAGCGCAGCCCAGCAGCCAATACGGTAGCACCCTTCACCCTTTCGGGAAATAGTCTCAGCGCCAACATGAGTCAACACGCGTCTGTTTCTCGGAAAATACAGACAAGTGTAAATCGAAGCTGCTGCACCTTCGTACAGGAAGATGCTGCTGAATGCACTATCTTGCCAACACGACCGATTGTGATTTCTGCGGCGCGTGCTGGGGGGGAGGGGGGGCTCACACCACGCTTTGCCATACACGTTTCTGCCGACGGGATGTATGCACAGCCATCAAACATTTTCTCCCTCCATTCGCTTTGCTAAGCACTTGATTTATATCCTACTGCTTCGGCTTCCTACCTTCCTTCCATTACTACTTTTTTTTTTCTCGGATCTTTCCCCTCAACTAGTTCGCAGGGCTGAAAATAGAGCCGCTATAGAGCTTTGTTTGTCCCTCCAGTAGAGCTGGAACTGCCAAAAGAATGGCTTGTGTATTACAAAATGCGTTGCTGAAGGTTTGGAAAGCTGCTTCCGTGCACAAGTAAATTATTTGCTTCAACTTGCGGTCCACTTTCTATGAGGTGGTGAAGGCGTCAGTGAGACAATTCCTTCAGTTGTATTTTCGAAAAGACAACGAGACCACAAAGCTGTAGCGAGTCCTCGCATTCAACAAAATAGACATCAACTATACGAAGGAACGTCGGCAAAAAAAGGTATTTAAGCAAGATTCCTCAGGGGCCTGTTCTTGGATCATTATTATAATTTATGTAAACGACGCCTGTAGCACTCATTATTCTCCTAAGTTAATTGCGCGGATGACACTAATATGCTTTCTTAAATAGCTAAGCAGCAATTTTCTGTCGATTTGTCTCTCTTTATGATTTTATTTTTTGCACGAAGGTGCACGTATCTTACAGCGTATATTTCGCATTAAGTTAAGTGCTAAGTATGCCTGCTTCCTTTTCTATCGTTGCTTGCCTTGTGTAAAGGAGGCTGCGGGCTCTGTCAGGTCGAAAGCGACTTCTACTCGCAGCCTCCTCCATCACTGATGTGAATACAGAAATTATTATTATTATTATTATTATTATTATTATTATTACTATTATTATTATTATTATTATTATTATTATTATTATTATTATTATTATTATTATTATTATTATTATTATTATTATTATTATTATTATTATTATTATTATTATTATTATTATTATTATTATTATTATTATATTCACCGCACGCACCATAATTAGGCTGCAGAACACCATGATTAAAAGCATGGAAATACATTATGCCTAGATTTAACGGATTATATCTGAATACTAATAAACAAAATACATGATATTCGCTCCATTTAAAGTAAATGGACGCATATATTTATATTACTTTTAAGGGGCACACAGCTTAAACAGGAGGCAAACATTTCTTACGGCCTGATTGCAGCCAGGCGTGTTTGGAATGCCCATATAATTCAGCTCGACTGACATCAGTAAATCAGTGCATATCAAACGCAGTGATGCCTCTAAGGTTTCAAATTTATTTCCCATTTACCCTCTTTCATTCCAGACTTCGTTAATATATTTTGTTTGGGAGTACAAACACTAGTAAAAATTAGCTCAGGCGAGTAAAGTTACGGAAAAGCGCAACTCGGTTCTTTGAACTGTACGTAGGGACGTCTTCGACAGGCCTACTCTTTACAGAGTGCTGATTATATATAAAGCGAATTCACTTGTGTTAACTCAGCATGTATGAAAAATTAATCTCACAGAAGTGATGACCCTGCTCACGAACGCCGCACAGAAAGGCAGGAAAAGAAGGGCCAATGAGCGTGAATGGCGAGGAGCGCCTGTAAGCTGGCACAGAAAGGAAACGTGGCAGTGACTATGACTGAGGTCACACAAAAACAGAGATGCTGGGGACCCGAGGGGAGAAAACTAACTTGCTTTAAATGTACGCAACACGTGATCATTACCCCGCGGCCGCCCATCCGAGAGAAGAAGGGCAGTGCACCATCACCGTTGTGGAACGGAAAAAAAAAAAGAAAAAAAAAACTCCAAGAGGAAGACATTAGTGAACAAAATGCAAGCAAGAACTAGGCAAGGCTTGTGTAGATTAAGCGTCCACTGATCGGAAATTCGGAACAAGCGACGTTCAAAAAATTAATCCCCTATTGCGCGCCAGCTAACATATTAAGACGCAGGTGGAGCAGATAGGCTAAGTCGAGCGTGCATAAACTTCCGGTCGGCTAGCACGATGTGGCGCTTGTACTATCATTCTTGTATGCTAGTCTATTAGATACAAAGCAGTGCACTTCAAATCCACACTCTACAGAACTGCATTCCTGTTATTTCATCCAAATGCTTGCCGAATCTGCATACGCGAAGGGAAATGTCTCGTCATCCCGAAGCCTTTAGCTTTCCTGTGACTTTATCCTGGCTCTAGAAGCAGGAAAGAAAGAAAGAACGGAGAACTATAGCCCCCAACTTGTGATTGCATTCATTAGGAATCATCCGGAACTGCGCCTTCAAAAGCTGCGTCTGGCTTTTCAGCGAAAACAAAAAAAAAAAAAAAATGATGCAAATATTTATGAAGCTATATATTTGTATTATTTTTTATTTTTCTGCTGGTCTATCAAGGTGCATAACTTTACTACCTACGAAAAAACCACTTATGGACGCAGGGGAACGAGGCCATAGCCTGACCCCAACAAAGAAAATAGTTCTCGCGAAAAGTCGTGCCATGGGGAGCGTTAAAATCATCTACGAGCGGACAGGGGTAACGAAATCACGTCGTATGTGTATTTTTGCATTGACTGCGGCCGGCGCCTCGTTGTTTAAACGGACATAAGCCGAGGGGGATCCAGTAAAAACATCATCGGAAACAAAGTCCCCGCAGTAAATGGCCCCGGAAAAAACGCCCCGGGGAAAAATGTCTCTATTTGAAAAGTAGGAAAAAATGTCACCGAACGGGGACTAAAGTCTTGCGCTATAGGACGTAGACTGCGTTTCCCAGTGGCGAGCTGCAATGATGAATGATGTATGCTAAACTTTATTACAGCGGTTTCACCTGTCGGCTTCGAAATGACTGCGAACATCGAACTGAGGCGGGCATTCATACAAAAACATTAGTGACAGCAGTAATACAGTGACAACGCATCGTCTTCGCTTTGTTTGCGGGGAAAGGGCGAGCTGACCACCGGCTTTACCGGACCAGAAGGTTGGAGCGATGCTTTAGGGTGGCCATGGTGCACCGCCAGGTTAAGCCTTGTCCTGCTTATACCATCATTACCCTTATCGCCATGCTGCAAAATCATCAGAGAAACGGTTGAACCTCGTCACCAGAAGATCCGGGAGGTTTTAGCGGCGTCTTCTGCTTTGGGCGGTTCCCCGAGACTGCCCCGTGCCGATCTGCTTATACCTTTCTCAGTGGGCAGTATTACCAAGCTGATTAGACCTGTCAATTATTACTTAACGAGTATACGGAGCTCAGAACCACACAACGTGCAAATAGCCAGAGGGCTCTTTCACCATGCTTTTACACAGTTCTTGTAAACATCTCGGGCGCCCAGAGGCCACAGGTTCCAAATGATGATTACATTTAACTAAAAGCCAAGAAAGAATAGCCTAAAATGTGCATCCTTTTTTCTTCTTTTTTTTTTTTTTTTTTTCCTGTGAGTTCCGGAATAAATCCTTTTTGGGTCCAGTTTTTGCCTTGGGGACGTTTTTTTCTCGTTTACGCTTCTTCAGGGGCCGTTTCTTCAGGGGATCTTTTTTTCCGAGGCCGTATCTTAAGGGGACCTTTTTCCGGAGACGTTTTTGCCTACATCCAAGCCGAGGTAACAGCAAACCTCGCCACCGTACGCCGGACAGCGTCGTTTCAGCGCTCTCAACACGTGTTTCTGGTGTGGCGACAAAAAAAAAAATAAAAAAAAAAAAAAGATACCTCACGCATCTGTTATCTGCCACTATGGCGAAGTATCCATCAGTAAACCGCCGGTTTGTCTACATGAAAGCCAAATGCATATCTGCGAGAAGTGAAGTGTCAATGTTGCTAATCTATTTACCATGCCTACTTGTCAGATTCCGTCGCTTGTGTGTCCGATATTACTGTCAAGTCCAGTGAATATCACGTTTTTGGGGGATTTTTCTTTTCCTGTCTTTCGCTTCGTGCCATATTCCTAGCGGTTCACTCACTGAGCCCGGTCTGCCCATGTAGCCTCCATTACGTCAGCAACGCCGAAAAAGCGAGCTGCAGTACAACGCCCAGCAACGTCCAATAGGCTGAAAGAGGTCCAGGACCCATCGAAACAATTGCGAACGAGCGCTGCAATCTGGTCGATGTTCGCAGTCCGCGGAAGATTGTACACCTGCCTCTGACAGCTCCGGAAACGAGCAGCAGTAATTGCGCACCTGATTCACGAGGCTTAGCACCGCTCGGTCTCGTTCGAGCGCTTTGTTGGCCAGCGCAAAAAGAAAGACCAGGAGGGACATTTTCCAATGCAGTCATTTGATTACCAATACAGCCACTGAACACATCAGGTTATACAGAAGGCTCAACGCCGAGTGCAGACCTCCAAACACAAAACGCACGTCATCCTCGTGGGGAGCTGCTTCAAAATCCCATGGCCGCATGCAAAGTCATGGCTCTCATTTTATTACTTCCAATTTAAAAAAAAAAAAAAAAAAAAACGGCACAGCGACTGCGTTAACAAAGGCGAGCCGTAGGTGCCGCTCCGGAAAGCCCTTACTGAGGCTGCTAAGCCAGGATAGCAAGTTACCAGCAGAGACCGGGCCTAACTATCCGCGCTGTTGTATCTATGATACATCAAATGACATTAAACATACGCTAAACCTCACGTCTAAACATCGTCATCCCCGATCAAAGGAAGTGGCAATGCTGTTCCCGGCGTTCGACACATGAAGAAAGCTACAACGCTGCTAGTGCCGCTTCGAGACTATATGCTACCGTAATCACAGGAAAGTTGACATCTCTTTTCTGAGGCGATGACTTTATGCAGAATGAGCCATTGACATCAATACAACAGCACAGACTACCATACCGCAAGAACGTATGGCTGAAGGGTCAAAACCGATTGCCGTGATCGAGTTGCAGCAGTGCAATGTATTTCACCCGTTGACATGCACTGTCGAAAAAGCGGCGTTTACAGGAAAGCATCCGATACACAGCAACAAGGCAGCTACGGACTCTACACGCCCGCAGTCTAGCCGCGTCACCTTGAGGGGAAAAGCCGAGGTGGACGACACATCAGTTATTCCACTTCGCGGATGGGGGCGTCTACTGACCAGTTATTCATCAGGGCCTTCACCTTAGGCAAACAAAACAAAACAAAAAAAAAAGCAGCCACAGTGGGTCCAGCTCTCAAAACAGAGAATCATAACCAGCAAGTGCGCTTGTGGGTATCCCTCTCCATCTGCAAATGGGTTGTAAAAAACAAGCTAGTCTCTGCACATGTCAACATAAATATGGCTTTCTTCGAGGAGAGAAAAAAATAAAGATATCACCAAAGAGTCGAAAACGAATCGTTATCCCATTATTACGGCCCAGCGACTGAACCACAGTAAGCGAAGTACAAGCCTACAAGCTGCCCTCGCCCCAAGAGCTTCAAGATTTGAGCCTCCGGCCGGCAAAGCCATTGCCGCATTTGGGACTGCGGTGGAATTGCGTTGGTAGGTCTCCTGCGACCTGACGCAACTGACAATAAAAAGCGAAACGTGCAGACATTATAGAAACCACGAGGACGTCTGCGTGGAATTCATCCGCGCAGAAAGATGAAATCACCAAGCGTGACAACGCTAGGCCTTACGCTAGTCAAGGCATAAGACCGTGACTGAGGGACCACAGTTCTATATGACGCCTCGCCTCGGCATTTGTCCAGGTAGAAGATCGCGCTGTCGGACTTCTACTTCCCGCGGTCAAGAAACACCTGAAAGGAACTCGCTTCACGTCCGATGAAGACGTCACCAGTACAAGCTGCCGCTGGTGTCAGCAGCTGCAACCCCTTCTTCAAAGCGGCATGCAGAGGTTATCATCATTATCATCAGCCTGACGATACCCACTGCAGGGCGAAGGCCTCTACCATATTTCTCCACTTAACCCGGTTCTGTGCTAGCTGCATCCACTTTACCCCTGCGAACTTCTTAACCTCATCCGCCCACCTAACTTTCTGCCGCTCCCTACTACGCTTTCCTTCCCTTGGAATCCAGTTTGTTACCCTCAGCGACCATCGGTTATCCTCTCTTCGCACTACATGTCCTGCCCATGCCCATTTCTTGTTCTTAATTTTCACTAGAATGTCGGTAACTTGAGTCATTTCTCTGACCCACTCTGCACGCTTCCCATCTCTTAATGTTACCCCTACCATTTTTCGTTCCATAGCCCTCTGGGTTGTCCTCAACTTAAGTAGAACTCTCTTGGTTAGCCTCCACGTTTCAGCCCCATAGGTGAGTACAGGCAAGATGCTATAGTGTACGAAATTTTTTCATGTATAAGGCTGCCGTTCAGATGTAAATTCCCTTAAATTTCGATTTCACTTACGGCGTAGTTTGAACAGAATGTTCATTTGAGATCGCGGGAAAATACGTAGAACCTGAGAAAGGTGCTATAAAGATGAGCGAGTTCTCGCAGCGATCAGCTTTCTTCCAGCGCCTAACTTCTTCTGAAGCGTTCGTTCTCAAACGCAGGGTCGTGTTGCTGGCTCCAGTGCTCAAGGAATCAGGTTCGCTGGTTGCACCTGTCAGGCGTGCTTGTAGAACAGTGCAGTATTGCTTGTTTTTCAACTTCCAAACCTCAACGGTCTCGACTGTGCCTGCAAAACGTGCTTCTCCACAACAAGCGCCACAATGCTGGTTTGCCTGATGTACAGCTGGATCGACTAAGGACGCGACAAGGACGGAGAAAGATTTAACATCAGGTAATTTATTCGTGTTGCTGGGTAAGGAGAATAAAGCGCTTACCAGACGCCCGACATAAGAAAGGAAAGAGAAATCGAAAGGAAAGCATTTGACTCGAGAGAAATGGGCGTGGTTAACACAAAACAGAGCACTCCGCAATGCATCACCCCTGACGGGGACTAAAATTAAACATATTCTGTTTCTGACAAAGGAAACCTTCCAAACTTTCAGTCGAATGTAATGTCCTTCATCTCTATCACTAAGCTCACCTAGTAACGGCAGAGGCTCTTCATGTACCTCCAGAAAGCGCAGCCCGCGCTTTTCTGCCAGCACCGCTATGTATTCATCTTTTTGAAGTCTTTAGCTTAAGGGGTTGAGAATCCAATTAGGACAGCTGCGTACGACCACCCACATAGAATAAGGCAGAGCCCACATCAAGGCGAGCCACCGCAACATTAAGCACTGTGTGTGTGTGTGTGTGTGTGTGTGTGTGTGTGTGTGTGTGTGTGTGTGTGTGTGTGTGTGTGTGTGTGTGTGTGTGTGTGTGTGTGTGTGTGTGTGTGTGTGTGTGCGTGTGTGCGTGTGTGCGTGTGTGCGTGTGTACGTGTGTACGTGTGTACGTGTGTACGTGTGTACGTGTGTGTGTGTGTGTGTGTGTGTGTGTGTGTGTGTGTGTGTGTGTGTGTGTGTGTGTGTGTGTGTGTGTGTGTGTGTGTGTGTGTGTGTGTGTGTGTGTGTGTGTGTGTGTGTGTGTGTGTGTGTGTGTGTGTGTGTGTGTGTGTGTGTGTGTGAGAGAGAGAGAGAGAGAGAGACCCTTTAATGAATAAACAGAATTTTGCCGGCGTTTAGATTTCGCTGGCGTGCTATGTAGGAAGGGGAATTCGGGACAGAAAGATTGAAAAAGAAACACTGTGAGCGCTTCGCGAACTAGCTCAAAGCGTGAGAGCAGATTCTGTCCGCCTCAGAGAAAACGGACCGGATCAAAGTCTTTGTCCAAGCATTTGTTAATACGCCTCGGGCGAAATGTAAGCGAAATTCCTCCACAGGCATTAAGAACAAACACGTACAGAGCCAGCCGGCGATAGCGCTCTCGCATTGAAAAGGGCGTTCCGTTCTCAATACAGAACACAATTTCAGCGAAGTTTTAAGAATATCAGTCATTCAGGTTCTTATCAAATTAGGTAATTAAATAAAAAAAGTCACTCAACTACACAAGGCATAAATCCGGTATCACCGCAAATCACGTCCACCCGCGTGTCGCGTATGACTGTCTGCTATGTATATCCACAGTGGCTTACCATGACTATCGAGCAGCTTGCGAAAAACCTTACATCACGAAGAAGCCATCAATGCTAAAGTATTGCCTTCATAGGACATGGTTCAATGAACGGGAGGTGCGACATACAGAACGCGCTAGTATGAACGCGACTAAGACTTAAAACAAGCCAGCCAATCCAGCCCAAAGATTCTTTATTAAGATGCAGAAAATACGAACTTATAGCTGCATAAAGACTGCAAAGCAAAAATAGCAACCTTCAAAGCAACAAAGATAACCCGACGGGAACAGTGCCCCAGAGAGCTGCCGAAATAAGATTCGGGAAACGACACAGATGAAGGCAAAAAAAAAAAAAGAATTCGGCAGAGGCAAGCAAGACTGGTTCCGCGTATGAATGTGAAAACATTACAGTGCAACGCGTGAAATGGTTTAGTTGGTTTGTGGGTTTAACGTCCCAAAGCGACTCAGGCTATGAGAGACGCCGTAGTGGACTCCGGTAATTTCGACCACCTGGGGTTCTTTAGGGTGCACTGACATCGCACAGCACACGGGCGCCTTGCTGTTTGCCTCCATCGAAAAGCGACCGCCGAAGTCGGGATTCGATTCCGCGTCCTTGGCAACAGTAGTCGAGCGCCGTAACCACTGCACCACCCTGGCGGAGTAAAGTGCGAAATGGTTTAAAGTGAGGCTTTCGGCATGTATTTAAGTTCTTTCTGCTGGTACAGCATTGGGTGCGTGTGTCTTCGTATTCCACGTAGACTGCCATGCTTCACGCGGCATCTGGCAGCAGTGATTTTAGAAATCCTGGTCTGACGACACATAACTGGAAGCGCATATGTCGTCGGTTCGAACCCCTGTCGAAAGCTAACCTCCAACTTGACTAGCAGGTGTATACAATATGCAACGAGAGATCGTATGAAAGCTGCACCACGCGGAGCTCGGCCAGTAGCGAGTATACACAGATGAACGACACAAGCAGGACTGCCTGACGTGGCGGCGCCCTCGCTCGCAGGTGGGAAGCATTGCGCCACAATGTAATAGGGTCACTTTATGACGCCATCCACTGCACATCTTTCACTGCAGTGAAGCTGCTAATGACATATTTTTCTAACCATCTTGCGAACACAAATGACTGATGCCGAGAGCTTTCCTCCCCCCCCCACACACACATACATACATACGTACGTACGCGTACGTACGTACGTACGTACGTACGTACGTACATACATACATACATACATACATACATACATACATACATACATACATACATACATACATACATACATACATACATACATACATACATACATGCATGCATGCATGCATGCATACATACATACATACATACATACATACATACATACATACATACATACATACATACATACATACATACATACATACATACATACATACATACATACATACATACATACATACATACATACATACATACATACATACATACATACATACATACATACATACATACATACATACATACATACATACATACATATGGTTGAGGGTTGAGCGCCGCCGCTATGGTTGAGGGTGGCGCTGCTGAACACTCTCAAGGTTCGTATACAGACAACTTAAATACCCAAGCAAGTAGCAGGGGGGATAGCGGCCGATGTAGCTCAGTTGGAAGAGCACCGGACGCGATATTCGGAGGTCGTGGGTTCGGTTCCCACCATCGGCACGTTGTTTTTTCTTCTACTTTGTGTTTACTTATCTTTCCCCTAAACAGATTACATTGCTAATTTCTGTGATTATTCAAGTAAAACATTAAAAAAAAAAAGACAAAGTACCATCCCCAACGCTTTCCTTGGCCTTGCCGACTGTTGGCTTCTTTCCTTCATGTATTATAACGACCACCCTCATTTTCCCCTTAATTTATCTGCTTATATATATATATATATATATATATATATATATATATATATATATATATATATATATATATATTGTTACGTGGTGACAAGTAAAGAGGACAGCACAACATGGCAATAGGGTGAAGGATGATTTAATGGTGGGCCTCGCCACTACCGATCTTCTTCGTATATATATATATATATATATATATATATATATATATATATATATATATATATATATATATATGCGATGCGCTCTGCCTCACCTCTCTTCGTTCTCTCTGGCTCAAAAAAATAATACTAACGCATAGCCCGCCATCCCCCAAACTCTTCCTATCATCTCTGCGTCCCGTCACTTCCTCTATATTTTGCGAAAGATTCAGATACTCATAATAGTAGTCCTCTTTTACCTTCATTTAGCTCAGCTTACAACACACTGAACTATCAGCACTATTCTATCTATTGTAAGGTACTATTGTAAGGTAGTATCTTGGGACCGTTGCTGTTTCTTCTTTACGTCAATGACGTTGTCCGTATCAGTAATCTACCAACTTTTGTGATTTATGCTGACGACACCAGTTTATTTTTCAAAGCTGCCCAATTGGTAGACCTTGAGAAACAAGCCTCAAAATGCCTACAGTCGCTTCTAGAATGGTCTCAAAATAATCTTTTAAACATAAACACTGAAAAAACCAAAGCTGTGCTGTTCAGGCCTCGAAACAAGTTGACAAATATGCCACCACTCTGTTTAAAGATCGGTGCGTCATGCATCCAAACGGTCTCGGCGGTAAAAAGCTTGGGCGTTATTTTCAACGAGAATTTGAGTTGGAATGATCATGTTGATATGGTGATGAACAAACTGTCAAAAGTTGTCGGTATCTTGTGTCGATTGAAATATTTTATGCCAAAGCGTATTAAGGAAATATTGTATAATGCTTTGTTTTCTTCTGTTGTTAAGTATTGCTTTTTGGTGTGGGGTACCACGACGTTTACTAATATTAACCGCTTATACCTCCTTCAAAAGAAAGCCGTTCGAAATGTTATGAATGTTCCCCGACTTGGACACACTGAACCAATTTTCAATGAACTTCAAATTATCCGCTTGCCACAATTATACGAAACATTACTCTTGCGGCGGTATGTAATCGGTGTTCACAATAACAACTGCATGGTAATAAAACTGTCAGGATTGCAACGCAAAGAGTCCATATACACTACACGAGCGACACCCAAATGGCTTGTACCTAAGATCCGAACAAATTATGGTTACCAAATGCTGAGCTACACTCTCCCGCATGAATTAAATAAACAGTATGAACGAATGTATAAATAATGAAAAATCGATTGTTTTATGTTTGTTCTTGTTTCTAAAAATGATATTGTCAACGCCCGAACAAAATTATTCTATTACAGAGCGAGAGTGCCTGGCGCTTGTCTGGGCTATTACGAAATTCCGCCCTTATTTGTTTGGCCGCCATTTTACTGTGATAACAGACCATCATGCCTTGTGCTGGCTATGTATTATGCCTCAATATTATGCTATGTACCACTGCAATGCCTCTGTAGGGTGCGTCGGCCTCGTCAAGCCTTTCTACTGGCTTTTTGCCGGCGCACCCAACATCCTCAAGATGTTAAATAAACATTATTCTTATTCTTATTCTTATTCGACTTGATTTCCTGCATATGCTGATACGATTGTTTCCCCGTTTCCGCGCATTGCCGCACTCTGTGTTCCGTTTTCGTGTCCTAAAATACGTCAGTGATGTAGAAAGAGCTGTCCTCAATTCGCAGCACATTCATCAGAAATGAAAATCCCTTTACTGCACAAATATATCCATTAGAGGCATTGAAAGGATGCGGCAAATGTGGCTGATGAAGAAAACAACGCCTCGCGTCTTTTCATGGCCCCTGTACCGCCCTCACATTGTAGAATTCAGGAAAAGAAAAAAAGCATTAGCAGAGGCTTAGCTTGGTTAAGCCCGGTAGGTTGCGAAAGCATCCTTAGCAGTAGGCGGCATCGTAGTCATGCGCACCGCCGTCTCTCACGGACGGCGCGAGTCGGTCGCCGCTTTATACAGCTGCATAACGTCAACACCTGTGGCGGGAGTTAGGCCGCCGTCTCGGGTTGTCTCCGCAGCACGCCGTTGTTTCAACCTCTCATTACGACGAGCCGCCTTAGCGGTAGGCGCCATCATAGTCGTGTGCACCGCCTCTTCCCACAGACTACTAATATTCTAGTTCACTGTACACAGACGACACGAGTCGGTCGCCTACTTATACAACTATATGACGTCACAACACCTGTGGCGCTCCTCGTGGAGAGACCGGGAGTTAGGCCGCCGCTTCATGACATCATCATCATCATCATCAGCCTGATTATACCCACTGCAGGGCGAAGGCCTCTCCCATATTTCTCCACTTAACCCGGTTCTGTGCTAGCTGCATCCACTTGACCCCTGCGAACTTCTTAATCTCATCCGTCCACCTAACTTTCTGCCGCCCCCTGCTACGCTTTCCTTCCCTTGGAATCCAGTTTGTTACCCTCAGCGACCATCGGTTATCCTCTCTTCGCACTACATGTCCTGTCCATGTCCATTTCTTCTTCTTAATTTCCATTAGAATGTGCGCCGCCGCTAACCGCCGCCCCTCGCGAACGGCTCAAGTTGGCCGCCCAGCTACAGTGTTCTAGTAGCCCAGCTCTTCGGCGTGATGTCACAACACCTGTGGCGCTCCTCGTGGAGAGACCGGGAGTTAGGCCGCCGCTTCATGTGCACCGCCGCTAGCACCGCCGCCCGTCGCGAACGGCTCAAGTTGGTCGCCCAGCTCTTCGGCGTGACGTCACACGGGGTTACGCAAAAGGTAATTTCATGTGCACCGCCGCGCTCCGCGAACGGCTGAAAAGTGATTTTAGTATTGCTTTCGCAATAAAAACATGTAACGAATTCCCTGTATTATCGTAAAGGCACTGTCGTCCACTGCTACGTACATTCGAGCACAAAAATTTAGAGAACGTCTAGCGATCAGAATTTTTCATTATAAAAAACAACCATAATGTCTATCAAGTGCAGATAGGAGCCTACAACGGCGAATCGTCAAAAAAATGCGAGCTCCCATCCATCACTTCATGTCGCCCAGCTGAAACGAGCAGAATAGTTTGGCTTGACGCCTTCTGGCTGCGTTCGAGGCTTTTTTTTTTTTTTTTTTTTTGCACATTGCACTTTAGTTTTAGCGCGATCTCAGGGCGAAATCTCCGAAGGATCGCGTTGGACAGCCACACGTACGCCGGGGGACAAAAAAGGCGCCAGCGTCCCTAATGTCATCCACACGTTTTTGCTTTGTTATACCTGATAGAGCTCGGTGAATCTAAATAACGTTAGGTGATCCAAACACGACGAAAAGGATGCAGTATTCAAGCAACCTTCATATAATTACATCATTCGCATCCGCTCAGCCACGTGATATTGTTTGCTGCTGTCAATTCATTCTGCATCTCGTACTCGGTAAGCGTTAACTGTGCCCTCAACAAAATGCGCTTTGTCGACAGCCAGCTAATAATGAGAGCACTCGTGCTGCAGAGCGATAAAATGCATTTAAAATCTTTTATTTTCGTAAATTACGGTATATAGCAAACCAGCACGTTTATAACAGGAGCTAATATAATCCCCGTGATAAAATGATAAAATCTAATTAGCTCTTCAGCCGGTGTGCTGTTAATCGTTTGAAGTATCATTGAATCGCACTCCTTTTATCTTGAAGAATTCATCGGCCGCGTGAATCGTGGAGCTGCAGCGGCTTCCTGTTCTCAATGGTACCTTTAATGCACACTGCGCTGAGGCCTGCCACTAAGTACAGTAAATAGTTAACAGCACCAAAATCCAAAAACGGCTGCGTGCGTGCGTGCGTGCGTGCGTGCGCGCGCGCGCGCGCGCGCGTGTGTGTGTGTGTGTGTGTGTGTGTGTGTGTGTGTGTGTGTGTGTGTGTGTGTGTGTGTGTGTGTGTGTGTGTGTGTGTGTGTGTGTGTGTGTGTGTGTGTGTGTGTGTGTGTGTGTGTGTGTGTGTGTGTGTGTGTGTGTGTGTGTGTGTGTGTGTGTGCGCGTGCGTGCGTGCGTGCGTGCGTGCGTGCGTGCGTGCGTGTGTGTGTGTGTGTGTGTGTGTGTGTGTGTGTGTGTGTGTGTGTGTGTGTGTGTGTGTGTGTGTGCGCGTGCGTGCGTGCGTGCGTGCGTGCGTGCGTGCGTGTGTGTGTGTGAATAAAAGGGTTGTGTTCGTTCGGGACGGCTGTAGTCTGCTTCCACCTTCGAACATAACCGAACTGCGACGAGCCCCTTTCACGTGACGCAGGCAATGGAGGAATTCGGAGTAACCGACTTGCGACTGCTTGTGAACCATTGTAACAAAGGCCTTGCTGTCCATTAGAATGCTACAAATGGTCAGTAGGCATATAGAAACATTGCATTTATCCGAAATTTTATAGTACGCAGTCAGGTGATAATGCACCAAAATCTAGGTTTGGAAAATTTAGCGTTATTGTCTTTTTCTGCTGGGCAAGGACGAAACTGGAAAGTATACGTTGTTACTATATAAAGTTTTCATGGTACTTTTCAAAACAACCGCAGTCTAGATGACGCGCAAAGGAGAAAAAGTGTTTTATAATGTTCAGAATATATTTTTTTTTTTTTTAAAGGAAAAGAAGCCTCGTGCCTTATGTCCAAATATTGCTCCTTTCAAAGGCGCACATCGAGAACCACGCTCCCATATATTCCAAGGTTATTTATGCTAGTGACGTGACTTCTGCTCACTTCAACAATAAACATCAGGTCCGTGAGATACAGTAATAAAGATATCACGATACGAAATAGACGCTTGCAGCTGCAAGGAGCGGCAAGAACGCTTGCGGCGGCGTTGTTGGTCTAGTAAAACATAAAGCAGCGCAGCACAACTTGAGAACACCTGCATGTGATGCCCTGCAGACTATCTGCGTATTTGTACGTAGCGCAAGGGAAGGAAGCGCTGAAGAATATCAGCATGCTGCAGTTTCCGCAGCATGAGCCTGCGCTATTAGCCCCGAGAGCGAACACTGGCGCCGCTGCGATCGCCGCAGTCTGAAGTCACGGCAAGGACTCCGCCAGCCGGGCTGCTGCTCCTCCCGGCCGATGCCGGCTCCTTTCGTTCGTTTTCGCTCACGAATAATCATGATGGTCTCTTATTGCTCAGTGCGCAGTGAAAATCACTGAAGAAAGCCGGTGTAAGCTTCCACTTTACCCAAAGTTGTTCAAAATGAAGGAGATTAGATTGATAAAGTTAAGAATGGGGAAGCAACCGTCGGCATTGCCACTATGTGCAGTAAGCACTTCAAAAAGGAAGACTGTGTAGCCGGTTTACAAGATACTAGGTGAGCCGCACGTGTAGCGACGCTTTTACAGGCTGTTTGTCAACTAGTCTTTTTTTTTTTTTAATTATTAGTGTACAAGAACAAAACTATTGCCAGACGCTGTTCCATCCGTCAACATTCCCGTGCGTCCTAGCGATGCAAGGCGATCGCTCCCGGGATCGACGAAGCGGCGGCGTAAGTAAATCAGCCATTGCTCAAACTTTCGTTTCCTCGATCTTTGTGTCACTGAGAGCTCAGACATTTTGCTCAGTAGCGGAATGTCCAAGCTGAATCAACTGTGACCCTGCTTAAGTTTTTGTTTAAAATGTGTCTCACGGCAGTGGTGTTCTCGTGTTCATTCATGCCGCGAAATTTGACACAGTCCGCACAGCTGTGCTGGTCTTTTTGTTTGAATGCTGATATTTTCCAAATTTTCCAAGACATGGGGCGCAGATTCAATGCAACGCGTCCCCAAAAACAGCACTTCAGTAACGGTTGTGATAGGAAATTTTTTTTTTTTTTTTTTTTTTCGGGCTCCGTGAAGCCCTGCCTTAGCTACGTCTCAGACTTGTGTGCTATGCAACAAGCGTGGCTTTAAAGTGCACGTGATGTGCAGCTGCTCTGCGCCTTTCTGAGGTAATGCCCAAACTTCGTTAAGCTCTTGTTTCAGTGTTTTTTGAGGTTGTAGCCTGAATCACTATCTGATTCCAGGTGAAAGAGGCGTTCCCGCAAAGTCGTACCAGTTCTGCGCACACGCAGAGGCTTTGACAACACACAAGAATGGGGACAGTAGTGAAAATTCGAGCGCCGTTCCAATGGACGATGCTGCACAACTAGAAGAGGAGGTGGAAGTTATAGATTGAGACGGTATGTCTACCTATGGATACGCTATGCGGCCACTATTCCTTTGTGATGATTCACATTGACTTGAATGATTTTTATCAAGCATTCAGGAAAAAGAAAAACATTTATATATCCCGCATTGTCTTTAGTTCTGACCATGAAACTGAAATACATGAGTAAGCTAGAATCGTGATAAATTATCGGCTTTTGCTTCCTCAGCACTACTGTTGATCAAAACAAACAATTAATACCTTAAACAATCTCTATATTACTGCAGTAAATTCGAGTGGAGAGCTTGTTACAACATAAAAATGAAGTAATAAAACCACAAGTCATCCGTAGATACACGAGGAATTTTCTTTTATCTAGCCACGTCACCAAATGTACAGGAAAATACTGCATTTCAACCTTATCACTCTAAGCATAATGTTACCCTAAGAACAGAGAAGGACTGGCCTGTTTAAACAAGACCCATTTTTCATCCTCTTCACATATGGATTCAATGAGCTGTTTGTAGTATTTAACAAAACGAAAAAGTTTTCAATGCGTGACGGAAATTTAGTGATATCTCTGTATCTGTAAAGAGTGGTTTAGATGGCATAATAATTCTGTCGTTTTTTTTTTTTTTTCTCAAGGACCAACACACAGCGCTAACCAAAGCACAGGAAGTTCTGAAGGTATGTAATACAGTTTTATACACTGTTTGCCTGTTTCACCTGCAGCTGTTTTTTTTTTTTTTGACAGAGTTTGCGCTTTTCTCTTTTCAGGAGTTACCGTGAAGGTTCAGAAGCTTTTCAAGGACGCTGGGATTCAGCTTAGCGCGAATGACATCTTCAAGCAAAAACAGCTAATAACGGTTGCAAAAATCATTGATGAAAGTATTTTTCTGCTTCACTAAGGCAGCGACTTGTTTCGCACGCTTTGTCCACATAGGAATTTATGCTCCTCAGTGAAAGGGAGACTGGAAAGAAATTTGCAAATTAGCAGTGCCCCCAAGACATCCCATGCGCGCACGGCTGCGGCGCAATAGGCAGAGGCGAACGGAATGACTGAAATGTTTACGACGACACGGTTAATAACTCATATTTCTGGCCATCAAAATGGACGTTGCTCTTGGCAAATCATGCGTAATTGCTTCTCAAAAATGCTCGACAAGTAAGGTAATTCTAATAAAGTTTTAATCAGTAGCCTCTTTTAAATAAAAATCCGTGCACAAATTTCACAGCGCGCAGTCCATAATGCGCGCTCTAAGCAACGTCCACAGCAAAACGGTACAAATTTATCGCGTCGCAGACATTTAGACCTATCTTCATGGTTGTATTACATTCGTAATACAATCATGAAAATAGTGACTCCACGCACATCATCAGTTTCAAGGGACGACGCACGAAAGGCTCCTGCCGCGGCGATGGCACCAGCTGCGCCCGTCGCGGCGAGCGCTCGGGCAGTCGCGAGACTTGCGCTCACCGCAACGAGCCCATGTTTCGTGTTTTGAAAGCAAGAGGAATCATTATTAAATACTTCTTTTTTCCTGACACTCGATCGGTGCTGTCTGCGTTGTTCATAACGCTTTGTTATGAGAACAACCGAGGCCGCAGACTCGAAGCTACGCGGCAACCCGGAGAAACCAGAGCGATCGGCGCAGGCAGTCCTTGCCGTGACGTCACGTCGGGCTGACCGCCAGAGGGCGCCACTCAAACTTCTCGGGGCTAATACCTGCGCACTTCTGCGACAAGAAGAATAAAGATTGGGACACAGCAAACAAAATGTCTTGCGTCCGGACGGTCCACGTGTGGAATCCTGTTCAGTACAAAGACAACAACTCCGATGTAGATTCCACTGCTGATTCGGAGTGGAAGAGACAGTAATGTAGTTGTGAACCCGTGCTGGACCATGAACTACTCGAATACCGACATCAATGGCTACCCTTTAGTTCCCGTTGAAATGCAATGAAATTGCTATCTGAGGACGGTACGTGCGCCACCACAGTTGCTGATTTTCTCGCCCCTGAGACTCCCGCTCATAAACGTTTCCTTCAGAACACAAGGCAATTTCTTAGCTGACAGTACCGTGTACAAGCGAAGAACCTCGAGGTACCAGAGTGGGCAAAAGTACGAAACCTCCACTCGAAGTTACGAGCCATGTCTCTGCTTCCAATTTGCGTTCGCCACTCGCAGCTCGCGACAACGCCGCAATGGTGAGAGGCAGCTGGCCAGGCAAGCGCGCCTGCCAATACAACTGCCTTTATTGCAATAACTGCTTGGAACTGGTGTGCTTCGTTAGTAAGCCAGGCGGCCGTTTTGAACCAACGTGAAGCAAGCAGGAGGAAATCGGCGAGTAAGCGAGCGTTCAACGATAAAGCGCTAATCGAAGCTCTCAAGAGATACGATACACATGTTTCAATGATGCAAAGAGATACCGTACATCGTAAGGCACTCTAGAATCTCGCTTGCTGCGACAATGCCGTACTCCGCATCTCTGGGCAGTCGTCAGCAGAAGTGGTATGCAACACTCAGGCAGTGACAGTGCTCGGGAAAACTGCATCGAAGTGCCATATAACAACACCATAAGGGACAGCAGCGACATCGGCACGTGCATGTGGATAAAATGAGGCACCGCCACTATTGTATCGACCTTAGGTAGCTGTTGCCAGATAAAGTTGGGATGTAGTTTTCTCGAGCTCCGTCACCGGCTGAGTGTTGTATACCACTTTAGCTCACGACTGTGCATTTCCTTCTTTGTAACACATTGCTTGCTTAAGTTCCCCTAACGCTCAATGCCCAGCTGACGTCTGTTGAACCCGCGTACGTGATTGCGAAACCATGGGCTAATAAGGTTCACACGCTAAACGCCACATATCATTGTAAGGCAGATGTGAGGCATGGCCGAGAACCGAGAAAAGCCTCGCAGGAGAAAATTAACGATAAACGGCACTACAGTCGTGTGTACGCGTCTGGCAGGTAAGGCTATGCGTAAAAGACTGTCAGAGCGAGACTGCCAGCCTACCCTGCTCGGGTAGGCTCGGGAATGAAGAGCGATGTGCTCGTACGCAAAAAAGAGGCGATGTCGGGGCCTCCGACAAGTATTGAGCATCACGGGCCGGTAGCCCGCGGACGTTCGCGTTCCCACGGTGCATTACGCGAGCACACCCACCAAACTCTGCGGTGTGCAGCAGACCATACACCGTGCCAGCCGAACTATCTATTATTTCCTAACGCTCAGCTCTATTATCGCCTCCTTCTTAAGCGATCCTTTCACGCGTGGCTCCCCTAAACGACAGTGGCGTGGTAATCTGTTACGCAGCAATACCGGCTTTTACTCGTCTTCCGCTCCAGATTATGTTCGGATCCGTGGCAGTTGATGCCTCATAGGAGCCCAGCAAGGCCAGTTAAGATTAGTCACCTAAGTGCAGTTTGACGAAAATGCTGCTGAAAAAGCCGCATAAGCATATACGCGTCGGTGTTCCAGTTAGGCTGGTGTTTTCTTTTAACGAAGCAGCGTCAGGAGAGCCACGAATGCGAAAACTATCTGCCACGTGTATGAAGCGCCTGACACGGCCACCCACCGCCACTGTCAGGACAAAATGGAGATGGGGAAATTTCCTGCTTGCTCTTGTAAGCGAGAAGTAGGCGAAACGAACGATGAAAAACTCGAATGTAACGAAGCACTATTATAATAAGTAAAGCATTTATTGTGCTCCTCGTTGCATAAATGCAGTCGAAAAGGCGCACCCTTTCAACTTTCCTCTGAATCAATCAAAATGATCGCCATGTCACTTTTTTATTTTATTATTTTTTTTAAATTGGAGGATTTTTTCCATTACGTTACAATGAACTTCCACAATGCCCTTCCATGTACCTCCCTGCGCAGAAAAATGTGGAAAAACTGTCATTATTTACACGGTACAAAGAAAATTCTGCGTGAAAAATATTTTCCACACCACATTCTACGCGACCGGACACCAGTGAGGAGGTCAAGAACGGCAAAATATGACAACCAGATTGCCTTGAAAACGGCACGACTTCGCTCTTGTCTGGTGCGATGCGACCGGCGCTGCTGTTCTTTGCTGCTAACACTCACCAAATAATCGTTTCACGGCGGCCCTGGCTTCTTTGTGAGCTAGGAATACTGCATCGTATTTGAGTTCCAAGCAGTGGCGAAGGCGCTTCACTCTCCAATCGATCTTCACGTTTGCTTATTTTCCATGAGTTCGGGCCGAAACGCGGACATTTGAGAGCTTACTTTCTCGCGTCATGTTCCTTTGATTTCCGCGTTTTGATGCTTCCTGGACATTAAAGCACGAGCACATTTCGTAGCTCACGCTCCCTATCTTCATGAATTAAGGATATGCTGCTTCCGAAGCACCTGCTGCCTCTGGCAGTTAGCTTTTCAACGAGGCTATTTTGCTTTCCTCCATTGCCATTACTTATACATGAGAGACGGCAGCAACCGTCATGAATAGCGCCGGCGAATAAACAAATCATGTCTGTCTCCTGCTATCCCGCGTCGAAAGTTTTCGCGCTAACAAGACCGCGCCATAAGTGCTTCCGCCATAGGATTCAAGCGGCAAATATATTACTTCTCCCGAGCCGTTTTCCAGTAATCCGTTACTATCACGAGTGGAAGCAGGCTCGAGCATTTCGGAGCAGTTTTGGAAGCAATAGTAAAACCATTTTCGTGCAGCTTTGGAGCAACGAAACGAGAGTTTTGGAACATTTGAATGTCTGGAGCACGTTTCTAAGGTCAAACGTCCTTAATAGTTGCAGTTTTCTTTTTCTGAAATGTAAAATATCGAATCTGATTCTTTTTATGCAAGTTCAATGCCTTTCCAACTTCGCACTCATCTCTGAATTTAGAGTTCAGGTTAATGGTCATGAAATTCCCTTTCCCTATCTTGTGCATATCTATTTTATTTATTTAGAATGCACCTCAGAGCTTCCAGATGTGGGATTATTACATGATCCTTTTTGATCCTATGCCTGGGCAGATAAATTCCTGAGCACATGGATATTTCGTCTGCCAAAAAGGCGCCTCTAGAACACAATAATGCGCCTTGACAAGCTTGGAGCTAGTGCCGCTCCCGTGCTTTTTGCCTACCGTGGGATCGCAGACAACTGCAGCACAACCTAGATCGTCTTGTCCGTTTGTAAGTATGGCAGAGGTCTACTACAGGGGTGGAAGCAGGCTCAAGCATTTTGGAACAACTTTCGGATATAGATAGATGGCATTTCAGGGTAGCCTTTCCATCCTACCGCTTTTTTTACTTCACTGCCTCCTGCCAGTATTTCATTCTTTGCTTGAGCAATTGCTTGAGCAAATGCCTTTTCAACAATTTTGAGAACCTTCCTAGTGATTGACAGCTCTGGCGTACCATCCCATAACGCTTCAAGTATGGTTTTGTCTGCCGTAGGCCTGGCAACCTTGTCACTGACAAAGAGGCTCGATGGTGAAGTACCTGCTTGCTTTAACAGCAGGACCATTAGAGTAACTCATGCAGTTCTTGCAGATGGGACAAGTTTTCTTCCGAACGGCTCACAGTAGTTTGCACCTACCTGCTTCGCCTCACTTCTCTCCACCGGCCAATCAAAAGGCTGAGAGGGGGTGCTATGTCTCATGCGCAGTGAATTTTTTTTTTTTTCGCAACTATCTCCAATCGCCGTTGTCTCATACTAAATTTACTTGCGAACAAATATTTAGTATGATGCTTCGTTCCCTTACAAAAATTTCATTTGTATCAAGCCCAGTGCAAGATGCGTTATATCTTTTCCATTGGTGCAATGACATTGTTCCTGTGTTCTGCTAAATTTGATGGCAGAACATCAAAATAGCCAGTTTGGAGCAGTTTTGGAGCAATATTGCATTTTGGAGCAGGATGGAGCAGGGAAAGCAGTTTGGGGCAGAATGGAGCAATTGGAGCAGCACTTCCACCCCTGCCAGCGGAACCGCAGAAAAGTGAGAAATTTGTACTCCTTTTGAAAGTACTAACAGCGACAGCGCAGTTTTAGCTGTGTGCAGCGTGATAGCATGTCCAACGTCGGAAGAGGCACAGCTAACACAAACGTTAGTTATCAGCGCTGACGAAGCTGTGATTATAAAGCGGCTATATACGGCGGCTAAACGCGCTCGTAAAATGAACGACCGTTAACACCAACATCGATCGTATACCAAGCGATGTCGATCACGATGGCGTATTGCGATACCCAAAGTGGAAGCGCTCTATGCCAAAGTGACTGCTTCGCATCTATCTACTGACCGAGCGACGTCCCGCTCGCCACGCAGGTTGACAGGCACATCCATATCGAGTAACTTTTTTTTCCGGCGTATAATATGCAGCGCGTTATCCAAATGGCTATAAAATATGCCGCGCCCTAGTAATTAAGAAAGCGCGTTCTACCATCACCCATCTCATGGGCTATCTGCGGAATGCCAGTTCAGCCACGGGGGCCTCAACCTGAGTGAGCGAATCCGGCGAGTTAACACGGCCAATATCCTTAGTACACAATGGCTGCTGCGGCATCGGGGCGACAAACACGGAAGGACAGCCTGGACAAGCATTGCACGAAGTATGGACCAGTGCTGATTTCACAAGCGCTTAGTAGAGGGTAAATCACTGCGAGAAACAGACAAAAAAAAAAAAAAGCTTGAGCGAGAGCTTGACACAATCACCCAGTCGATCCAAACTTCTCTCGTGGTAAAGGCAGGAAGAATTAGGACAAGCAGGACCAGATGGCAGTGATGCCTCGCCTCGGGCGGTCGCATTAAATACGTACGGAGTTGTGCAGGGGATTACGAGAGCTTAGCGGCCTGCAGGGGATTACGAGAGCTTAGCGGCCGCACTCCACCATAAACGGCTGGTTTCTACAAAGGGTTTTCTTTTTTCCTCTCACAAAAGCCTTTCCGCGCCAAGGCACTCCTCTCGCGCATTAGCTTTTGTTTATGCGGACATTAAAACGGGTAGATTACGCACTACCAGTTGCGGTTAAGGTAAGCGTATTCGTGCAATTTGCGTTATCCTCGCATTCTACAAAGCAAAGTTTCGGCGCGCACACTATAACCTCAAATGTAAAGTTTCATCATTTGTGCACAAAATTTACCAGGCTGGCATTAACCTAACCCGCAATTTAAACTTCCAATTACGAGTAAAATGTCATACTGCGACTCGTCACTGATATTCACTCCAACCCATTAGGACTAACCAGCGCTAACTAGCACAACGCCGCGTCTAATTAGCGCTAACTAAGCTAACTAGCGCAACGCCGCGGAACAACCTACTCCATATGGCAGAGGCGAATTCCGCGGCCACACCGGTTTCTCTAGGGCAAAGAAGCATAAGTCCGATGCGTCAGTGTTCTAGCCGCGCACAAGTGGTTCCGAAAAGGAGATCAGCCAAAAAAAAAACTCGAAATAGAGCAGAACTTCAAACTCGAGGATCGATGACAACGCAACTAATCTGATAAGAGGCCAATTACACGCAGGCGTGCTGTCCAATCACATTGCTGTTCAATCACAACACATTAAACACTTTGCCCACACGCCATCATCCACTGCTAAAGGCCTAGGTGATTACAGATACGCTGCTTGTGTACCCGACTCAAAGCTCAGAACAATGCCATGGTCTTTGACACTATCATTCCTAAGCATAACTGGTGCTGGTTCGTATAATAGACAGGCTCTACAGCATTCGAACGAGTGGCTGACATGCCAAACAGCGACAAATACAGTCGCACTTTTTTTTTTTTTAAGCATGCAATGATTTTAGTTCCCGTTGTCGACGGCCTTGAAGTGACGTGACCGATCGATTTCCAGTCATCCGGGCACCGAAAAACATTTACTGAGGCGAGTTATCCGCTCTCTGAGACCTTGTACAGGGCCGGCACGTGTGCCATAAAGTGTGTTTCTGCACGCCCAAAGTTTGGCCCAATGTACCACCAAAATTTGACCTCATCGGAATTTGACAAAACTTGCAGTCCAACCTAATTTGGGTATGGCCAATTCAGTGGTGACAACCATATTTAGGCGGGCCACTCCAAAATTCGGCCCACCTGTTCCTCGAAATTTGACTTCGCCCAAATTTGACCGAAATTGTTGTGCAACCTAATTCGACTATGGCCACTTCAGCGGCGACTTCCAAATTCCGGTGGGCCACACCCATAATTTAGCATGTTTACGCCTTCTCCGCGCGTCGAAGCAATGCCGCCCGAAGCGCCAAGTGTAAAGCGAACGCTTTGCGAGTTATACGCCACAGATGAAGAATGTTCGCACCTGCCGCCAATGCCATAGGTGGCAAAGCCCCCGCGTAACCCGGCCGTAACCATACTATGCTTACATCTACTCTCGATTACCAGAAAGGCAGTATTTGTTAGTTAGTTAGTTAGTTAGTTAGTTAGTTAGTTAGTTAGTTAGTTAGTTAGTTAGTTAGTTAGTTAGTTAGTTAGTTAGTTAGTTAGTTAGTTAGTTAGTTAGTTAGTTAGTTAGTTAGTTAGTTAGTTAGTTAGCTCGTTAGCTCGTTAGCTAGTTAGTTAGTTAGTTAGTTAGTTAGTTAGTTAGTTAGTTAGTTAGTTAGTTAGTTAGTTAGTTAGTTAGTTAGTTAGTTAGTTAGTTAGTTAGTTAGTTTGTTTGTTTGTTTGTTTGTTTGTTTGTTTTGTACTGTGATAGTCATCGCCATCGACATGCACCTGTGCGTTGTGCGACGAAGAAGAAGTACGCTGGGCTCGCCGTTGCAAGGTCCTGTCCTCACAGCTCTCCATCTGAGCGTCAATAAACGCCCTATTACAATTGGTGGAGGTGCTGGGTAAGATCCCACCCAAACTGGAACTGCGAAGCCGTACACTACCCTCTACGACCGCCATGCAAGACACTTCGACGCAGCCGGCCGTTCCACCCACGATCATGTGTGCTGGCGTCGTGCGCCAGCGTGACCCTTGCCTGTTCAGCGGCACGGCCGATCAAGATGTCGACGACTGGCTGTCATCCTATGAAAGAGTAAGCACCTACAACAAGTGGGATGACTCATACAAGCTCAGTAACGTCATATTCTATCTGACTGACGTGGCGAACCTCTGGTTTCGCAACCATGAGGCTGACCTGTCATCTTGGTCGACATTTAAAAAGAATTTCGCGGAAGTGTTCGGCCGCCCGGCAGTGCGTAAGCTTCGTGCCGAACAACGTTTACACGATCGTGTTCAGCGCGCTGATGAGACCTTTACCAGCTACATAGAAGACGTCGTTGATCTCTGCAAACGAGTCGACCCGGCCATGCCGGAAGCAAACAAAATCCGCTACATCCTCGAGGGCATTTCTGAGGACGCCTTCCAGATGCTGGTAGCGAAAGATCCCACCAGCGTTAGTGAACTCGTGAAGCTTTGCCAGAGCTACGACGAGCTCCGCAAGCGGCGCGCTTCTAGGCGCCGCTCCAGTGTGTGCGACGAAGGCGTATCCGCATTAGCCCTGGGTGGTTCGCCAACTTCTGAAGGGAGCCCGCTGAATCAAAAGATCAAAGATTTTATTCGTGAAGAGGTCGCACGTCAAATCTCACTCCTTCCCCATTTTCAAGACTCGGGCCGCCTCGTTCCTGAACTGGCTCCATCTTTGGCCCCTGCTATACGCCGTGTCGTGCAAGAACACGTCGCTGATGCCTTGCCGTCCAACCCCGTGGTGCCGCCTGTGACGGCACCTCTCACGTATGCCCAAGTAACGGCTAGGCCACCACCTTCGCCCACGTCTGGCTCCTATGTGCAGGTCCCTGCCTACCGTTCACCGCCGCATGCTGAGCCTTCGTTTCAACCCCCACCCTCAAGGTTCCGCCCACATCCTATGAAACCTTGGCGTACTACGGACAACCTTCCGATTTGCTATGCCTGCGGTCGGCCGGGCCATGTTGCGCGCCTTTGTCGCCAGCGCCTCCAACCTTCACAGCCTGACATTCGATTTTACCCGTACGATACCGACTCACGCTCGCAAATGATTCCGCCCGGTTCTCAATTTGTCCCACAAGATCGCCAAACCTATACCACTCGTCGATCACATTCTCCTCGGCGCCGATCGCTTTCTCCAATGCTGCGACGTTCTACCAGCACCGTTGAGGGAAACTAACAGTCGCAGTTCCGGGGGCAAGAACTGCGCTTGTTTCGAATTCCTCAAGTCCTCCATGCCGTCCCGCTAATGTTATCAAAGTTTCTGTAGAAGGCGCAACAGTTCTCGCTCTCGTCGATACCGGTGCAGCCGTCTCCGTCATCAGTGAAGCGCTCTGCCGTCGAATTCGCAAAGTGACCACTCCGATTTCCGACTTTTCGCTCCGCACCGCCTCATCACAGCACATTCACCCCTCCGCATCTTGCACAGCCCGTGTGCTCATTCAAGACGTCTTGTACCCCATCGAGTTTATTGTTCTGCCGAACTGCTCGCATGATATCATCCTCGGATACGATTTTCTATCGACTCATCAAGCCGTTATTGACTGTGCTCGTGCACAAATTGCCTTCGCCCCCCTCTGTGATGCCCCCTTCTGTGATACCCCTCCCCGCACTGCAAAACTTCTCGTCGCCCATGACACCGACATTCCTCCGTTCTCTGCTGCCCTCGTACCACTGTCTTGTGAGTGGGTAACTCCTTTGACTGCGATTTTTACACCTTCCGAAGCCACCTCCCGTCATCCCTGCCTCCTTTTTCCGTTCGCTGTTCTCGAAATTCAAGACGGCAAGAGTGCACTTTACGCCTCGAACCCATTTTCTTGCCCAGCAGTCCTGCTCCGTGGCGAATGCATTGGACGTCTTGAAGAGCTTGATCCCAGTCATATCACCACTCTTGCTGACTCAACCCCCTCCTTCGACGTTAGTCTGTGCTCTTGCGATGTTGCGACCGCTTCGACGCCCTCCGACGTTTTCCAACATGCTATTGATGCTGATCTTCCACTTGCGCAACGTGATCAACTTGTCGCCCTCTTGCAGAACTTCGCTTCTTCATTCGACTTTCCTCAAACTGACTTGGGCCGCACGTCTGTCGTAGAGCACACCATCGACACCGGTAAAACTGCACCTTTGCGCCAGCGCCCCTATCGCGTGTCGGCTTCGGAGCGCCAAGTAATTGCTGATCATGTGGACGACATGCTCCGTCGGGGTGTCATTCGGCCATCCCACAGTCCCTGGGCGTCTCCAGTTGTGTTGGTACCTAAGAAAGATGGCTCCTTCCGGTTTTGTGTCGACTACCGCCGGCTCAACAAGATCACGCGCAAGGACGTCTATCCTCTGCCACGCATCGATGACGCACTAGACTGCTTGCAGGGCGCCGAGTTTTTCTCCTCGTTGGATTTACGATCTGGCTACTGGCAGGTGCCAATGGCTGACGCTGACCGCTCTAAAACTGCCTTCATCACACCAGATGGATTATATGAATTCAACGTCATGCCCTTTGGGCTTTGCAACGCCCCGGCCACATTTGAACGCCTCATGGACACTGTGCTTCGATTCAAGTGGCGAACCTGTCTTTGCTATCTCGATGATATCGTAGTCTTTTCTACCGATTTTCAATCCCACCTGCTCCGACTGAAGGACGTTCTCACTTGTCTCGCTACCGCCGGCCTCCAACTGAATCTGAAGAAGTGCCGCTTTGCTGCTCGCCGACTAACAATTCTAGGTCATGTCGTTTCTAAGGATGGCATTCTTCCCGATCCCACCAAACTTCGTGCAGTTGCCGAATTCCCACGCCCAAAATCACTGAAGCAGCTACGAAGTTTCATTGGCCTATGCTCCTACTTTCGCCGCTTCATCTTAAATTTCGCCTCTATTATTGCTCCTCTCATCCAGCTCCTCTCCGGTAGCTCCGACCTCTCCGCATGGACACCTGCTTGTGATGACGCCTTCAACACTTTACGCCGTCTTTTGGTTTCGCCTCCCATCCTCCGCCACTTCGACCCGAATGCGCCAACTGAGATTCACACTGACGCTAGCGGTATTGGGATAGGCGCCGTTCTCACCCAACGCAAACCTGGTATCCGAGACTATGTGGTGGCGTACGCAAGCCGCACCTTGACCAAGGCAGAGTCCAATTATTCTGTTACGGAAAGAGAATGCTTGGCCATTATTTGGGCCATCGGCAAATTCCGTCCGTATGTCTATGGCCGACCATTTTATGTGGTCACTGATCATCACGCTCTGTGCTGGCTGGCGTCCCTCAAGGACCCGTCCGGCCGCCTTGCTCGCTGGGCTCTTCGCCTCCAAGAGTATGACATTCGTGTCATATATCGCTCAGGCCTCAAGCATACTGACGCGGACGCTCTTTCGCGCTCACCGCTGCCTCCCTCTTCGTTGCCTGATGAGATCTGCGCCTACGATTTGTCTTCGCTTGCCACTATTGACATGGCCACGGAACAGCGGCGCGACCCGTGGATATCTACACTTCTGGACTTTCTTTCAAGTCACTCTCCAGGTCGTCTGTCTCGGGCGCTTGCCCGCCAAGCTCACCATTTTTCAATTCGTGACGGGCTGCTCTATCGCCGCAATTATCTTCACGACGGAAGGAAGTGGCTTTTAGTCATCCCCCGTCATCTCCGCGCCGAAATTTGTGCTGCTTTCCATACTGATCCCCAGTGCGCCCACGGCGGAGTGTTGAAAACCTACACGCGCTTGCGTCTACGCTTCTTCTGGCGTGGAATGTACCGCTTTGTCCGCCATTTTGTCCGCTCCTGCCAGTCTTGCCAACGCCGAAAAACTCCTCTCAAGTCCTCTGCTTCGTTGCAGCCGTTGCCCTGTCCTGCCCGTCCGTTTGATCGTGTCGGCATAGATCTATACGGTCCCCTTCCTACAACTTCAGCTGGCAACCGCTGGATTATCGTGGCAGCGGATCATCTAACCCGCTACACTGAGACATCATCATTGCCCTCTGCTTCCGCACGCGACGTGGCTGCCTTTATTCTGAAAAACCTGGTTCTTCGCCATGGTGCCCCTCGCGAACTGCTCAGTGACCGCGGACGCGTTTTCTTATCAGACGCTCTTGAGGCTCTCCTGAAAGAATGCCGCATCATACACCGCACCGCTACCTCGTACCACCCTCAGACGAATGGACTGACAGAACGTTTTAACCGCACTCTCGGTGACATGCTGGCTATGTACGTGAACACCGACCATTCCAATTGGGACCAAGTTCTACCGTTTGTTACTTACGCATATAACACCGCGACACAGGCCACTACTGGATTCTCTCCATTCTTTCTCCTTTACGGGCGCGAGCCACCCTGTACTATGGACACACTTTTCCCTACCGCCCTGACGTTTCCGAATCTTCCCCGCTATCCGATGCCGTCACGTACGCAGAAGAATGCCGTCAGCTCGCCCGCTCTCTCACAACAGAAAATCAGTGGCAACAAAAATACCTCCGTGATACCGGCGAAGCTTCGCCATATCTCCCGGACACACTGGTGTGGCTCTGGGTGCCCTCCACAACCCCTGGCCTTTCAAAGAAGTTTCTTGCTCGCTACCACGGGCCATATAGAGTCCTCCAGCAAACATCTGCAGTCAACTACGTAGTTGAGCCCGTCACGCCCTCTGCGGACTTGCGTCGCCGTGGTCGTAAAACAGTTCACGTGAACCGCTTGAAGCCATTCTATGACCCCGCTGTGCTTTCCGCGCCATAAGTCGCCAGGATGGCTCCTTTTTTTACCCGGGGGGGAAATGTACTGTGATAGTCATCGCCATCGACATGCACCTGTGCGTTGTGCGACGAAGAAGAAGTACGCTGGGCTCGCCGTTGCAAGGTCCTGTCCTCACAGCTCTCCATCTGAGCGTCAATAAACGCCCTATTACAGTTTGTTTGTTTGTTTGTTTGTTTGTTTGTTTGTTTGTTTGTTTGTTTGTTTGTTTGTTTGTTTGTTTGTTTGTTTGTTTGTTTGTTTGTTTGTTTGTTTGTTTTACGCAAAAGGTACCTCACGTGGCCTATTTGTCTCGCCAGGACCACGTTGGACAATACGCCTAACACCTTCGTTCTCAGGCACTTGCTCGAGACACAGGTGTCCCTGCCCACGGCATTCCACACAACGGAGCTCTTGGAAAATAATCCTAGACCGTACACTGCCGAGGCTACAACGTGAAGACATCACTAACCGACGCAGCGCCCGGCAACCGAAACGCACTTTCGCAACCACAAACCTCTGCATACCGTTACAAATGAACGAGGGCTGCTCTTGAGAACGCCAAAGCAGCACTGATTTTTTTCTGTCACCTGGGGAATCAGCGAGAAGTGCGATGGCTAAACAGCCGCCGCCAATCTTGCGCGAGGGCACACTGTAATGCACGGAGACGGAAGTGCACTTCCATCGCCGTGCAACGTCGCTGCTGGGAACCATATCGATTCGGAAAGAAAGCATCCTAACTTCCATTTGCAACAGCTGTCAATTCTACCAGCTCATAAAAAGCAAATGCAGCGAAGAGGCAGAAGTTACTAAGCGCACTTCTGTGTACACACTCATACACTACGGAAACTAAGTAACATTTGCCCCTTAACCTGATGGAATTGGCAGATGCGTGCGTGCGTCCTCATACACACGCCCGCGCGCCTTTTATTTATTTATTTATTTATTTTTTCAGGACACGCTGCACGGAAGCCTCGATGTTATTCAGGCTACAGCGATGGTAGCGCCGACAGCCATTTCAAGAAAAGTGTTTGGCAGTTTCTTTTTTTTTTTTTTTCATGGTCTGCAAGCGCGTTATAAACTGCGCGTTTAGTGTGAAGAAGACTGTTCCAAAGAATAAAAAATTATTCATCTACCCAGTCCTTCATTTCTCAAAACCTCACTCATATAACTTTTTGGAAAAAAAAAATACAACTTCGCTACCACCCGATAAACAAAAAAAAAAAAAAAAAAAGATGCTAAATGTACTTTGCGAGCAAGGAGGTTGCGATTCATCTCACGTCTTCATGACAGCCTCTTGGTAATTGCATCGCCATTTTGAGTCTTAGCTCACCTCAGAATGCGGTTCAGTTCCGTCAAGCACTCGCTCAACACAAAGACGTGACTTGCTGCTAAAGCGCGCTGTTCACACACGGCACACATTCCAGCGGCACCTACGTCTACAAGGCGAACTCCGGCTTTCCAAGAAAGGCTGGTCGCGTCTCCCTAAGGCAATCAATTTCTTTGCTACCACAAATAAAACGGCGCTCAACGCTAGATCTATTCTACTCAGACTCCATACAAGCTTATCAGAACACAAGACAGAGGTTAATAATATCAGGATCCTCCACACAGAAGCACTCTTAATAACGGCGCTAACTAAAATACCCGCAAAGCGCCACGGACTACTGAAAAACAAAAAAGGGAGGGGAGAGGGGGAATGGAAGGCGAGGAACTGATGCCACGCCTCTTTTTCGATTTGGCGGAAATATTTAATGGGAAAGCCAAAGTGGTCATATATCATCCACAAAGGAATCCCAGGTCGGTGCGCTCGCCTTCCTCCCCTTCTCCGCCTAGAAAGTTCTCCAAAAAGTTTCTTATAAGCCCGCGTTCGTACAGCGCAGCAGTTATATTGCTCAAAGGAAGCTAAAGAATACTTTGCACACAGGCACTTTTGAGCGGAAAGATTACACAAAAAGTCGCATTACTCAGATTGCGCAAATTAACACACAACACGGTATTAGCAACTGTACTAACATAGCCGATACGCTGTCGATGATAACTGCAAATAATATTACAGACACCGCAGACCCCGTGCAAACCACAGCCATAAAAAAATGTAAAAATGGGAAATGGACTCAAGCGCGGCCTTTAAGGGTATGACGCCATAGAGTAATTGGGTTCCGTCTGCTGGCTCCCCTTGCGGGTCCTCTTCCGAATACTTGCGCAGTGCTACTTGCATTATACTTAATTTGCGCGTCTGTTATTTACATATACCATATATTCACGCGTACAGTCGTAGGCTACCATATTTTGTGGATGACTGTCCGACATAGATATGGAGACCGGAAGGTTCGACTCCCATCTCACCCTCGCATCTCAAAGGCGAAGCCCGACAACTCGACCACACCATGCGGTATCGTGACGTCACACAATCCACTGACCAATCAGTGCCCGGTCGTGTCACCTACCAGAGGCATGCTCGTAGTTTTCCGCCCACGATGCTGACGCCGATAGCGCCAACAAGCCAACTCCAACGCCGGAATTCCTAGAAAACGGGGTCCTTAAAGCTGTCGCGTTAAAACAGAGGGGGCACTTAAATATGAGGGGCACTTAAGCTCCGCTTTCGAGGGCGGAGCGTACATGTAGTTTGTTCTCGCTTATAATTACTAATCCCTTAATTTTTGCCTCTAGTATTTCACACATTCTCATTAGCATACAGTCCTAAGCTACCACGTTTTCCAGCTGCGAGTCATAAGCGAACACACGACACAGATATTAAGCCTTACGAAGATATTAAGCCGTACGAAGGTGCCTCCACGGCCTAGGAGTAGCGTGCCTGCTTCGGCACCCAAGAACCCCGTTCATTCTATTCCACACTCGCACCTCAGATGAGCAACGCGAGTTGGCAGCTCCACACAACTTTCTTATACCGTGCAGTATCGTTACGTCACATTACACAACCCAACGACCAATCAGTGCTCGGCCATGTCACCTGCCGACTACCACCCGCCAAATGCCACCTACCAGAGCCACGTCCGTGATTTTCCGCTGACAACGCCACCACTGTATTTTATGCAGACCGGAACGCCTAATATCGCATTCAAACTATTTATTTACTGTCGCACGGAATATGACGCTTCACAAACATTTCTCTTCAAGACGATTTTTGTCACTCTCCCTTCATCATAAGCATCTGGTTAACCCTATCTTTCCTAATCGGGAAGCTCTTTTCCTGAACAAAGGAAGACGAAATCATCAACATTTAAGAAAACTCCCGTCGTTCTGTTCGCATCAGCACACTACCCACGTTTAAAGCAGGCAAACCAGCAACATGATACCCACTGTGGAGAAGCACGCTTTACAGGCAAAGATGAGAAGCCCGACTGGTTTAAATTAGAGCGGACAAACCATGCACGCGACTTCAGGAGTAGGGGAACTTTGAAGAGACAACCAACGAGCCCGATCTGCCAAACATTTTTGAGCAAGAAAAGCTACGCAATAACACTCCCGGTGCGGAGAAGCACGCCGTACGGACAAAAGCGACAAGCCCGATTCATTGAACTTTAGTAAGTAAGTAAGTGCTTTATTTTCCGTTTGCAAAATATAGTTGAGAACGGACAGGTTCGAGGAAAAAAGCTGCGAAAACAGCTTGACAGGTCCTAAAACCCATTTGTTGGCAGCAGCAGCCGTGTAGAATGGCAATGCTTTCAATACAATAAAGCACAAGCATGAAGAAAGAAACAAAATAACAAACAAAAAAGGTGAATCTGCAAAGCTACATAGGTTAGTATTCAAAAAATACAGCAGCATGAAAATAATCTCACTCAGTCACAAAAGAAGCACAATTGGCAAGGAACATATATAGTGCTGATTTACGATGACTAACCGAATGGTTGACAATATAAATACACACTCAATATTAGTGGCAAAAATAACTGTGTAGAGTAGATAATTAAACATGTAAAACATCAATATTTTCCGAGATTAGTGCATTGAGTAAGGCAGGTAAGGTGTAAGCAATCATTTGCTTGCCGTAATTAGTTCGCATGTGTGTTACATACCAGTATTCCGGACATCGCGTTTGGTAGTGAAGTAGATTTTGTAAGATTGTTTAGCGAAGGAAAACCAGAAACATGGCCCTGCGTGTAACTGCAGTCGCTTCATAAGAATAAACGCCAAGCCCACCAATAAAGTTAGGGCGCTGGTGGAAAGCCGAACACTGCGAAATATTTCACACATTTGCACTTCGAATATATGCTTTTTTTTTTTTTTTCATAATCCAAAACACATTTCTTTTAACGCCCCGAAGAGCCTAAGCAGTGAGGAAGGGGGTAGTAAATCGTTCCGTGTTAAATATAAACCTCCTGGGATTATGCAACTTGCTCGTCTCTCGCATACACACAGATTTTTTTATTATTATTATTTGCAAAGCTTAATACTGCGTTTGTATCGTGATGTTCAACTCTATTTTCGAAGCACTCAGCACAGGGGCTGCAGTGACCGCGGCCATGTGAGTGCAGTGAGCTGCGCCCACAGAACCACCAGCCTCCCCTTAAACAAATAAGGCTGCTCACGTCCCCACGAAGGCAGTTAACATAACCGTGCTCTAGGCCACTGAGGAGGTTTCAATTTCAATTTGCAGATTTGGATCGCAAGGTAAAACTTTGACGGTACCAAATTAAGTTGACCTGTGAGGTCAACAGTACGTTTCTAAGCCAGCGCGTCATCCAGTGACAAGGCAACAAACAAATGAGTTTCAAGTGTGCTTAAAGAATACAAGCGAAGAACTGAAACCGCTATATATTGAAGCGTGCTATAGAGCACGTGACAATACATAAAAACTAAATTCACGCACCCCTGACATAGTCAGCCAAGAAACGACCGCTCTGCGCAGTGCTCCTAGCTTCGGCAGGAGCGATAATCTTTACATTTGGGTACTTTTCACGGTCAGCAATTTTTTTTCTCCCACATCATTAAAGCGCCTCCGCAGCCGCGTCCCAGCAGCCATTCACTAACGTATGCAGAAAGCAAAAAGGCTGAAATGTCGCCGTCTCGTCATTAACTTTGCCTGGACGCCCAAACAAAGGCGGCCCCCGTGGAAGATAAAGACTTCGGCCGTAGTGCGGTCGCTTTCACGTCACGTCTCGCTTGTCAGGTATTTCGCTCCCATTTTTTCCATCAACAGCAACGAGGAGGAGTGACGCGCACGCCGCCAGGCAGTGGGCTGCGGCGATTACGTAGCACGCCACCCGCCGACCAGATGAGGTGCACGCCACGTCAGCCGATCGGCATGGCGCCACCAGTGGGTCTCGCAACGCTGGCAGGCGCGGCTCGGCAATCTCCAGCGCCATATGAATATGCGAGCACAGCTTCTCGAGACCCCGTGATAGCGTTTTGAGCCTACTCTGTACAGCAACGAACCGGCCTTGCATCTCCCTAATTCTGACACAAAAAAAAAAAAGTGAGGGAGGGGGGGGGGGGGGGGGGGGGGCGCAAGTTGTAGTTTCTACAGCTCGGCGAGAAAATGGTACAAAAATCCGACGATTCCAACTGTTAATACGCACTTATAGAAGTAGAGTTTCCTGCTTTGACTGTTTGCAAAAAGGATCACGAAATCGTTCAGAAAGTGGCACGTCGCCAACCTCTGAATCCAGCAGCTTACGCCGAAATGAGCACCGCGGCAGCTCCTCACGCCCTTCAGCCGCCCTCAATATGCGTTCTCTACCTAGTCAAGTGGTCAATGGGGGAAAGTTCTAATCGTCAGTGTGTAATATTCGTGTGAGTGTGTGTGTGTGTGTTGCACCATGCACCGTCTGCTACACCTTAATGTGGACGCGCGTTTGCCTTTTTTTTTATTATTCCCCTTCATATGCCAGTGAGCATTTTACGTCACTGGCACTTTCCTTCCTTCCTCAGGTGTGTGAATATGGCGAAGCATAAAATTAGCGTAGCTATACAGAAACGAATAACTTGGTGGGGAGTGCCGCAGTAGAGGTATCTGGACAATTTAAAACACTGGTGTTCTAAATTTAACGTGCACTGACAAAGCACACTATACGGGTACCTTACACGCCACCTAAATCAAAACGCGATCTCCCCGACAGGGTTCGAACCCGGGTCCACGGCTCAGTAATCGATAGCCCTATCCACTCAGCCACCGTGGAAGGGCGCCGCTATAATGCACATGTATAGTGTATAATGTAAATACGTGTATGTAACGTCAGCCTTGTAGCACATCTCACGTACACACACCACAGTGAGGTATCTGAGTATTTTTTTATAACCAAACCTCCAAACAGTAATCACCACCCTGTTCACTTGATTGCGCTGTCGATGCACAGCCTGATGGCACACAATGACTGTTCTAAATGTTTTCTATTTATTTTGCAGAATAATCCTGTTTAAGTATTATCTCTATATAAACAGGTTGAATTACAGCTGTACAAGTAAGGTTTGCGCATAGAAAATGGGTAATAGCTAGATTTTCACATTGAAATTATACAAAACCGAAGTTTACATGCCGATAATGACACAAATATTTGCAAGATTTCTCAGAACACTGTATTGTATCGATGCTCAAACTTGTATGCGAAGCATATCAGATAACAGCTAAGATAGTCTATGGATTATACGGGTACAAACCTTCGCGTTTTGTTCTGTTTATGTTTATGTAAACGTGGCTCATTCTAAAAACAAAAAAAAAAACAGTCAAGTGGTGGTTGTCGCCACCGCACTTGCCAGGTAAGGCGGTGACTTTCCTTCTACCTCCTTCAGCCACTTCACCCGCTGTCTAAAAAATTAAATACCCCCCCCCCCCTCCCCCACACACACACACTAAAATACACCAACAAAAACTAAAGCTGCAGTTTAGATTCGCTAAGCACGGACATGAATGCAAAAGCGATATTTGTTACTCGATATGTTTTACTTCGTTTAGCTTTCCTTTGCCACATTTCGACCAGTATTTATGGGTGGTTAGGCTTTTATTAGAATAAAGCCGGCCTAACTAAGGCTTATAGTGCAACTATGAGATCATGACGATGAAGACGATGACAGTTGAAGCGCAGCGTGAGAGACAGGCAGTTTAGTAAGCGAAAAAAAAAATGCAACCGAGAAGGCACAGTGGTCAAATGCAATGACCAGCGAAGTCAATCTCTTTGCTTCGTTTCGAAACTCACTAGCGAGGTTTTCAGCCAGCTGCACGAAGGAGGCTTTACAGACACATCGACAAAATCCAAGAATGCGGGTAGCAATGATTCTGCATAAAAAAAAAAAAAACCAAATTTACATACATTTACAAACTATTCGTCCAAACGGCCCAGCCTCTGGAGGACCCCACCTCACGTTGCACATATTCCTGTGACCTTTACTCAGGCACCGAAGGCGTTGCATGTGCAGATAACGAAAACTAGATTCACGAACATTTTTAAATCATCAAAGCGAAAGAAAACGAGAAAATTGCGAATTTGTAGGGACCCATCTTAGAAAAGCATTTTTTTTTTTAACCTGGTAAATAAATTCAAAAAGGGTTCAGAAAGAATTAAGTAAAGATGAGATAGCTGTAGCGAAAACGGAAAACTACATTTTTTTTTTCTGCTTTCGTTACGTATAGCCTCCTGAGGAAATATACGCACATAATTTATTTGCCATGCGGTTAGACTTTAGAAAGGTCCAGTGTTCTTAATAGCAAGGAAAGTTAATTAGGACGGCTCAGTCTGATTTCTGTGCCCCAGCGCAGTAATATTGAAAAGTACCGAAATCTCATTTCGAAAAACAGACCGCCCCCTCAAATCAATTTACATGACCTCGCGGTGGGAAGTAAAATAACAAATTCCGATTAAGCGCCAAGCGAAGGAGACAGGATGAAACATATAAAACCTGGTCAGCGCTGAGCTACTAGAGTTCGGCGCCTGGCCTGTTTCACGTGTTTCGTTCTGCCTTATGCGGGGCCACTTAGCATCATAGCATAAAGCGAACAGCACCTTATACGCTCTTCCCTGCTTATGAAAAAAAGAAAAAAGAAATGCTTAGTAGCAGCATGCTAAAAGCACATTTCCGCTAACTTCCGGGATAACGAAATAGTGGAAGCGCTCATGTTCCAAAACGATTGCTAAAAATTCATTTCAAATTCCGAAGGAGGATGTTGAAGCGGGAATCTCTCATCAACGGTTTGTCAGAGTAGTAGGATTCAAACAAGTAAACCTTTGTCATTCACATGAGCTCCGCCCCACTGCCCTAGACCGTTGGTACAACGGCGTTCCCGCGCTGGCCCTCGCCTTGCTAACTTACTATTGCTGACGGTTGGCCGTGGCTGACTGTTCGAGTTTGCTCAGCTACTGCCCGAATCATAATTTATCCGCAATGCGACCATTTTCTTTTAATCTTCATGTATAACTTTCCCATTATCTGGTATTGAGAAAAACACAAGTGATCGCTTTATCGCGTGCCTTCGTTTTACACCTTTGTCAGACAGGCAGCAGATCCCGTCCTCTTGTCCATGCGTGCGCGTTGCCCGTTGCAGACGGTAGGGTTTCTGTCCAGGCTTGAAGAAGCGGCGCCTAGCAGCCCGAAACAACGAAGTACTTGGTTAACCCCAATCGCCAGCCATAGCAGCGCTCGGTGCCTGCGGCCATTGCTACGTGCTGAAATGACGCAGTTGCTGCACCCGCATTTTGCAGAACTCGGAAAACGTGAACCAAACGGCCCTGAAATGCACAAATTCTTGGTAAGCATCATCTAATGCGACCCTCTGCTCCGCGCGCACCCCTGGTAATGCCAGAGTAGAAAAACAAAAACAAAAAGCAGCCGCAAACACAAATAACTGCACATGGAAGCGAGTATCAAACGGTATATGCCAGCGAGGATCCACAATAAGAGCTCGCGAATGGGAGCCATTTAACGTTGCCGCAATATACCCTTAGAGACGAAACTGAAGTGCAACCCCCTCCCCTCCTCCCCCCCAATTTTTCGCATACTAACTATCCTTTTCCCTCAAGTGCTAGACCTTTATCTCCCATCGTCAATAGAGGGTTTACAAAAGTAAGTCCGGCAACCATGGGCGGCACGCTGACCCCGTGCTGGCAGCCATATTTTGATCGCTCCATCCGTTCGCTTCGTGTCAGCGCCCGCCGTTCTATCCGCGCTTTTCACGTTGTAACCTAGTGTGCTGTGCTTGAACCTCTCTTCTCTCCCTGGCGGTATCTGTTAGCGACGCCTAGAAGCGTAATTTGACAGCCGAGGCCTGGCGGGGCTCACCGGCCGCGCTGCGGAGCGCAGTTACAAACTGCTCTACGAGTCGTGCATGGGCCCCTCGTCGATCCGCGTAGCATCATCCCTATCCAGGTACAGTATACCCAGAGTTTTGTGATGAGGAGAATTTTTTTTTTTTTTTGCCTGTGTGTCATTGCTATTTACTTGAGCGCCTATGAGAGACGATAGCATTTGCTTGGTTTGCGCATCACAAGTCGGTCATCCCACTGGCAGATACTTGGTTGGTGAAATGAGCGAGGATGCATTTTATTTTATGATGAAAGAATCGTGCGTAATTTGACGTAAGTTGGTATGGCGCTTAGCACTTTCCTGCCTATACCGTCGACGCAGTAGTTGGCACGGGTCTCGGAAATAGTCGGGGGTTGCGTAAAAAAAAATAAATAATAATAAGCCATGGTCATTTGTGCTTCCAGTGAGTGAAGATTGATAGGTGTGCGATAGGCGATGATGAGTTAAAATATTTGTAATTATTTGATCAGTTGATGAAATAAAGAAACGAAAGAAAGAAAAATTAGAAATTGAGGGTTTAACGGTGCCAAAATGCTCAGAATGAAAAACCAGAGCTTGGTGATGCTAATGAAGAAAATTTTGAACGTGTAATCGATTAATTGAAATAATTAAAGAATGTGTTCAAGGGTGTCAAATTGCTCAGAATGGAAAGCCGATTGTTACTGACGCTGAGTATTGGTGTATAAAAATATGAAACGTTAAATAAAATAAAAATAAAGGAAGAAATGATAGAAATATAAAAAGGGAAAATTTAAAACATGAAGAAAGAAAACATCGTGTGTGTGTGCGCGTGTGTGTGTGTGAAAAAGAGAGACGCTATCGCGTCATACCCTTAAAGGAGCCCCGAAACGATTTTTAAGCACATTGTTTTGCCTCTTGGTTACGTAGATTGAGTTATAGTGACACTATTAACGGTGGTTGTTTTGTGTATTATCCAGTATTTAATATTTTAATTTGTTCGTGAAAGCGAGTTTGGACCACTGATGGTGCCGGCACACAGCGGCCATTATTTGGCAGCGGATATGACGACATTGGGTCCGATTTGATGATTGGACGAACAATAAATTCACGGCTAAATGAACTCATGATTAATTATACGCTCTGTAATGGTCTTGCGTTTTCTAATATACTTACAAAACCGACATATTTATTTTAGATTAAAGCACTTCAAATAAAATGTTACAAAAAATAACGCTAGAGGCTCTGTCTATTTTCCCGAATCTAAGAAATTTGCGCCCCTCTAGTAGAAATAGTTGCTCATGTAGCTCCTGTTTGCCCTGTGTTTGCCTCGCGTATACTTGCGTATACCTTGCCAGACTTTGCATGTGGTTTGCCGTTTGTTTATTCCTCGTGGTTTGTTGTAGGTGGTTCTTCGTATCCTAGTAGGCTGTCCTGCCTAGACTGATCGGTTTTCGCTGGTGAAGCCTGGTTATATTTCGTGTTGTCATGAAGAAATTCTGCGCAGTCCCAGGCTGCTCGGAGCAGCGAAGGCATTGCAGGAGTGTCGTACCACAGATTTCCTTCCCATAATGAACGAAAAAGAATGTGGTTAGAAGCTCTGGGCATTGAGAAAGAACCGAATCGGCGTGTGTGCTCGGCGCACTTCACTCCAGACGCCTTCGAGTGTTCATCGGTAGCTTATGTATCCGTAGGCTACAAGCAACGGCGGCTACGCAGCAACGCGGTGCCAACGATGCCAGGCGCTCTGCGAAAAACAGTCGATGACGGAAGTATCGTGACGGACTGAGCAGTGAATGTTGTGCCAATGACCACGTTTTTGGTCAGCGAGTCTGTCGAAGTTCATACACGATCAAGGATTCAATGTTTTAACTGCTGTATACTTTCTCAGAGAGTCATCGTTACGAGTAACGACCTTGGCAGCCGCTCACTGTTCTCTCGACTTCCAACAGATCGGGCCGCGTGAGCGCGTATGCACACTTGACAGCTCGAGCGGTGCTATGAGGAGGAATGGCAACGAAATTTTAAGGTCGAGCGCTGCGTACAACCTCTCGAATTATATAATATTGGTCAACTGTCGATCGCGTGGCTTGTCTGAGAGTTTGCGCAAGCTTGTCGATTTTTTTTTTTTTTTCAGAGCATGGCTTGCTGGAGCTCCGACCGCATTATCGAAAAAAAAAAGGGGGGGTGGGGGGGACGGAGTACATCCCTAGCACGCGCGTTCCCCTGTCCCTTGCCACAAGGTCTGTTGACGCAACAAAGCAGATGAAACGCGTTTTTATCCCCCCCCCCCCCCCCCCCCTGCTCTTTTTTTTTTTTTCGATAATGCGGTCCGAGCTTCGGCAAGCCATGCTCTAAAAAAAAAAAAAGAAAAAAAAAACAAGCTTGCGCAAACTCTCAGACAAGCCACGCGACGACAGTTGACCAATATTATATAATTCGAGAGGTTGTACGCAGCGCTCGACCTTAAAATTTCGTTGCCATTCCTCCTCATAGCACCGCTCGAGCTCTCAAGTGCGCTCACGCGATGCACTCACATTATGAGCGCATCTGCTACTTTGGCTGCCAGTTGTAGTTCCTTTGCCACACTGGCTGTGGCTGTGGGTAAACGCAAGAGGGATTGCAATTTTATTGTAGTGTTTGCAGACTTGGAATATGGCCACATCTTTAAGGCAGTGCTGTCCCTATGGGAAGGATATGGCTGCTCCAGCATGAGCATTTCTAAGGGGCCAGTGACAACCAAAGCAGGCCAGTGCTGAGGAATCGGCCGTGGGTTAATGGAGCTGCCAGACCATGAGAATGAGCAACAATTCAGCGCGGCCACATCACTCAACGATCACGAGAAGTGAAAAGATAGTATAGTGACTGGTATAGCAATGTGGACAATAAGAGTCTGAAGCAATGAATGTCGTGGTTTTCGGTGACACTTACTCCAACGACGAAAGGCATCATTTTCAAAAGGCAAAGCTTCATCATGTTCCTTATGAGCCCATAGTACTAGTACTGGGATCAGCACAGACTCGCAGCTGATTCTCAATGCAAGGGCTTGCACATGAATGTTCGTACAGAAGATCAAGTCACATTCTTCTCATCCCATATGCCAACATCACAGTGAAAGCCTGGTTTCTGCAAGCCGCATAAGAGGAGATGTGTTATCAAGGTGTTATGACATGATACATGAAGAATGACCTTGCTCACTGACTGCTACAAAGTGTTTGTGCACTGTTCTACTGTGTTTTCCTGACATTTGCCATAACAGCATATGCCACAGAAAATTTGACTGCGGGTTCAAAGAGCACGCAGCCATCGAGCTTGCTGAAATGCTTTCCCATTGCCTTAGATGCAAAATGTCTTAGACAAAGTTTTGTACCAAGAATCATTGCTGCATGTTGTGTGGTTTTATCCATGACTTCAAAACTTGCAAAATGGACTTTATGCCAGGTGTGGTGATCATCCAGCTGGTTTCGATAGCTGCTCCTACTGGCTGCCACTACACCATTGAAAGTTCCTTGTTGCCAGTCCCAAAATCTAACCGTGCCGTGTCGACCTTGTGCATGACCTGTGTGCTGAAGATGACTGTTTTTCTGCATCTGCAAAGTGTGTCCATGTTTTTGACCAACTGCATTTGATCCAGTCTCCACTGTCCCCTAAGTGCAAACAAGTTCAAACGGCTGTAGCAAAAATGTTCGTGTTCTTGAGGGACCAGGCCACTGCAAGACGTCATAAGTGGCATGCAAACAATCTGCTGTGGTCCAGTGTGTCCCACTCAGCATCTTTTTTCGACGTTGTGAGGGATTATGATGTGCAAATTACGGAGCTCAGAAATGAAGATCTGTCCTTCCTTCCTTTATATTTTGTTCGAAGCCCTGTGTTCATATGTCCAGCGATATTACCTGGAACCTTCACCAACTCCCTACAGCTGTGCTTTTCTTGTAGTTAATGTTTAGCACTTAGAAAGCAATGCTTGTTGTGTTGTATATGACCTTGTTGAACTTTGCAGAACTCAAAACCAGCGAAATGTGCCAGTTGTAATGCAGTGCAGCTGCGCTGGGACAAACCTGAACTGAAAATATTCTTGAACAAAACCTGTGGTCCAGATTGTGGCCCTCTCTGAAACTGGCTTGCTAAAAGGAAGATCTCTGTCTAGATATATGACCAATAAAAACTGCCACGTAAACTGTTTTTCTGATATAAGTCTCGCTGCTATACATACTCCAGGAAATTCCGCATGTGTGTTTTGATAACATCACCAATCTTTGGTTGGACATCATTAAAGTAGCAGCTGTGAAGATACGACTCTGCTCACAAGCTCTTTCTGTTGTTTCTTTGTATGTACTTCCACATAAAATTTTAACTGTAGCTTTGTAACTGGTGCCCATCTCCTCAGATCACATGTTGATTTAAATTTCTATCCGTCTCTCAGGGTGACAAGAACACAGATTCCTATTTGTGAAAACTTCTAGACATTGTTGACAGTGATAGAAGCCACGCTTCCTATTATCCTTCAGCCTCTGCTGTAGACCTGCCCCTGCATTCATCCAACATCCAAGTGAAGTGGTCACTGGAACCTTGCTGCATTTGGAGTGGCCATTGCTTGCATTTAGTGCTGCCTATCATCTATGTGGCTCCAAAAGTGCTATCCGGGTTAGAATACTTGGCAGCAAGGAGTAGGTGTCGAATCTTGCACATCAAGAATATGAACCTCTTTTTCTTTTTTGGTATGCTCTCGACATTGGAAACTCAACATGGTCTGCTTATACCTTCATACCTTGCTGCAATACTCCATGCGTCAACATAGCTGCAGGTCAAAGTTATGCAATGCCAGAACTTTTGCCTCACTATCAGAATATAGGTATTGTTGTGGCTGAGCCTTGGAACAGACACCTATATGTGTATCCGAAGTGCCATTGGCACAAGAGCCTTTCCAAAATGCATCACTGAAAGTAGCCTGGCCAGTTGGTGCATGTCTCTTTGTGGAGCAGCATGCAGTATTTCTTGCCTGCAAGCAATATATTTATTCAGTTGCTAGCGAGTTCTGTGTTGGTGTCTTCATGACTCTGTTCCGTCACCCTGTGCACTGTTTTGCTAAGGAGAATTTAAAAAATGGCCATTAACATGACCACAGGGGAAGCACTTGCTTTTCTTGGTTCTTCCCGGTGTTGCAATATGGTGTTGTAGTTTGGCCTCATGGTTCCGGAAAGTGTGAGACCAAAAATGAAGAGCCCTGAAAAAAAGTGTTTCAAAAGTTGTATATCTGTGTTGCCCTTTTCTGTCTTTGCCTGGCATACTAATTGCTTTTCGGCTTAACAGTACCACATGCTGTAATCCGTGCTGCAAGCTGTGCACTGTATAAACAAATGAAGCTTGAAAAAACTAAAAACTGTTTTTTCTTTTTTTTTTTTTTTTTCTTTTTTACCTCTCACAGTTGGGAAATTTAACCCTGTGTAGCGTTCCGATGGAAACATCTTCCTTTTCATGGTCACCGCACTTGAAGGGATCACTCTTTGTTCTCCAGTTCAGTATCTCCCCCAAATCTATCTTGCAAACTGGTGGTAGGCCGCATAACATTTTCTAGAATGAAAAGAAGAGAGACATCTGTGAAAGTGCAATCTCGGGATTTACAAAGCTCCAGTCCACATTGGTTTGACTCAAATGTCTAGCATACTGCAAAAAGAGTACCACCACAAATCACCTCCATACCTTGAGACAAAATACCCTATCTAGAGTGTTTTTTTTTAATGTTTTCTCGCCTCAGGGAATAAAAAAATATAAAAGAAAAGGTTGTACATAGATCTAATAAGTTCTGCTATAGATTAGTCATTACATTACTGATAGTGCTTTCTACACATATGCAATGATAATAAATGAGTAAGCTGCACTAGTGAATCCAGTGAAATACTGTGCTTTTACAGCATGCACACATGTTGGAAAGGTTCAAACGTCCTTAATGTGGAACCACATGGCTCAACATCTCGGCAGCACAGAGGCTCCGTACACCTGGACGCAGCAACAGTTTCAAGTCATCAGTGTGGTGTTTTCTCCGCTCGCGTGACTTCCGGGGTTAAAATTGAACGTAATGTTACCACAGTGGCTCTATCACCACGTTTTTAATCGCGATATGGACAAGGCACATTTCGTCAATATACACGTATGTTGTTTTTCGAAGTTCGCGAGGCGTGCCTGCGTACCGAGAACGACTTGGCGGAAACGATCTAATCGAGCCACTGCATTGTACAAGAATTCGTTTCAGTCCCAAGAAAGATGCAAAAAAAGTGCTGCGGTTCATATTTACCAGTGCGCATCGTCAGCTTGGTGGTGGTCTGGCAGCGTTGCTGGGCGATCGTCGTCAACACCGCGCGGTGGACGCGACGACGCTGGTCGGCTGCTGTTCGTCCCCTTTCGGCGTATCCCCTCACGGAATAACGCGCAGATCGTCGCTCCGTCGCGATATCTCGCGTTCGAGTTCCGATAGTCTGGCAAGTCCATTTACGGTGACTTCTTATGCACTCCTAAGGTGCTAGCAGTGCTGATATCGGATGGTGAAGCGTCGCTGACCATCCACCTGTTTATCAACATGGGAGCGACGCTGTCAACTTACGCCCACGTGTTCCTTGTAACCATAGCAACGACGCTGCCATCCTTGGCAGGAACGAGTTAAAGCAAACAGGCAACCATGCAGTGATAACTTCCGCGACGTCATCGGTTTGCCTCTTTTGACTGGTCGCACCCAATGACGTCAATGGGAGAGCGAAATGGGAATGGGAAGCCCCGCAAAATTTGAGTTGAGGGCAATTTTTTGTTTGCTTCTATTTTTAAATTTCTTCATTGAATAACTCCCGTTCCTGTGCACCGATTCTTGTAATTCTTTTTGAGCTAGTATCCCTGTGACATAAAGAATTGACCTGAAGCATAACCGATATCATATTACGAAGCGCTTCGCGGCTCCTTTAACGGCGGAGTTTAAATGTCCCCCTCATTTTTTATACTAATATGATATAATATAAATCAAACTTTATTAACACAGCCAGTTGCAACAAGCACAAACACTTCGCAGTAATGTGAGTTGGCTTTTCAAATTTCTTTTCGTTTCAGCCGAGTTCCTCTTCCTCCGAGTTCCTCGAAGCTTCCCATGTCAGCGCTTTCATATGAGGTTAAAGGCCCACAGAAACGGTCACCAAGAAGGGTAAACAACGCCATAACACTGATAGATATTGAACCACCCATCATTATCCCGCAAAAATTTCCGAGCTAGCTTCTGCAACACCAGAGATATCGGCAATTAAAAATGACCCTTCCAATTTTCCCTCTCAACTCGTATACCGAAGGATTAAAAAAAAATAAAAAATAGATAAAGTTCAAAGCTCCGCCCAGAAATACGTCACTTCGAACTTCCGGTTGCCGCGCGCTCGCTCGCTGGCGTACTCGGGTCAACCCGTTCTCGCTCGCACACTAAGGAATTTGCCAGTTCGCGCAGTGTAACCGCGGTTACGCGAAACCGTGGTTAGCTCATGTTATACCCTTGTCACCCGTGCAGTCTAACCATGGTTAAGCTTGACCGCGGTTAAGGCTAACCGCAGTACCATGGTTACACCACTAACCGCGGTTATCGCAAACCAAGCTTGGCGACCTCGGTTTGCGTCGTTAGCCGAGGTTATGGCGGGCGTCTGTTGACGGAGGATACTCGCCGAAGCCCGAGTGCGCGAAACGTACGAGCGGGTCTGCTTCACAAAGTTATTCATTTGCCCACTGTATCACGTTTATCGATGTATAGAATATGCGGTGTCTACTGTGCAGCCCGACGTCTTCGATTACGGCTGACAGCGCAGCGACTGCGTACTCAAGCCTTGCTCTGCCTGCAGTATCTATCGTTTTAATGGTTCGTTGCTGAGCAGAACGTCAACAAATGCGCGGCCTTAATGAAAGTACACAAGTTTGCAACGCTTGCAGCACGAGATGCCGCGAGCAGGCTGGGGTACGCTGCACTTTACCACGGGGGTGGGGCGCGCGAGCGCGGCGAACGACGGCGCCGTGCGTGACCGTCCCTAGTCGTCGCTATAGGCCTGAATTGTTTCCCTTCAAAGCCACGGCGGTCGGCGCTTTGGAACTGATCAACTCAAACACACAATGGTAATTGCAACCCGTGTATAAAAGGTTTTAAACGAACCTATTTACATTATAGCGTTCGTTATGCATGCATTGCTCCTTTTCCCATGTCCTCCATCGCCGAAAAAGCTTATCCTTCAAGTTCCCAAGGCACCATAGCACACAAAACAACCTTGCTAATTTAGGCGATAGCACGTTCTGTGAGCTAGCTCCCACTCAGAGGGACGTGCAGTAATGTTTTACATGATGCAAGTGACACTTGTAAAGCCGATTAGGACTTCAAACGAGCGGTCGCATACACGCGTATACCTCGTTTCTGTGCGTGCCTACGACGGTGCTCTGGCTACAGAAGGGCACGCAGCAACATGCTAGCCTCATTCCGAATAGAGCTTGGTGCTAGCAGCGAATGCTGTGATGTTAAAAAATGAAACAATCGCTTGTGAGCATTCCAATGCACCTTTCGGTGCATGCACGGGTTCCACGTAGGCGCACGTTGACAGAGTACTCGATGGGAGGTGTGGGCGGACTGAGCAAAACATGGCCGCCGCGCACAGTTTGTTTCTTTCACAGATGGCGTTAACTTTTGTAAAGCCTCTACTACCCCAACGCAAGACAGCAAACCGATTTCTACTCCCGTTGAACCTCCTCACCTTTCACTGTCCTTCTCCTCCTTTTTCTCAACAACGCCGCTATGACTCGATTAGGGCGCTCGACTACTGAACCCAAGGAAGCAGTATTAAATATAAGCGGCGGCCGCTTTTCGACAAAAGCGATAAACAAGGCGCCCGTGTACAGCGCGATGTCAGTGCGCGTTAAAAAAAAAACCCAGGTGGTCGAAATTTCCAGAGCCCTCCCCTACGGCATCTCTCAGAAGCCTCAGTCACTTTGGCACGTTAAACCCCGTAAGCCAAACCAAACTAAACATCCCGCTTTCTGGATTATTTTTTCACTGCTTCATGACCGCTTTTAGCGTATTCGTTTTCAACACCCGAGCAGTCCAGCGACATGCAATCCATAGTATGCGTCATGTTTAGAGGTCTGTTTCGGTTCAGATCATGGGGTTTAGCACCCCAGAGCTACTCACACTATGACGGACGCCGTAGTGGAAATATCTGGACAACTTCGACCATCTGAGATTCTTTAACGTGCACTGACATCGCAGAGCACGCGGGTGCCTTGCGTTTCGCCTCCATCAAACCGTGGCCGCCCGGCCCGGGATCGAAACCCAGGTATCCCGGCCCAGCAGTCGAGCGCCCTAACCATTGAGCCAATAGGCCGAGCTCGGTATCTGAAGGGAACACGAGAAGCGGTTAAACCAGCCCTAAATGCGAAGAAAAGTGGGTTTTGCCGCGTTCTCCTTTTTCCCTTACCTGATGCAGAAGTAGCAGGCCAGATGCTCAACTTTCCGTCCGACCTCTCTGCCTTTCCGTTTAATAAACTCGTCTGTCTATCTACTGCCGCGAACCAGGAGCGCGGCTTCAGGCTCATCCTCTCGAGTTTTCCGAACGCCCTTTTCGTCTCGCCGTAAAAACTATTTTTCTCCAATTACGAGATGGTCTAACAATTTGTCGTGTCACCGCTAAGTATGACTGATACTGTAATTACTAAACTGTCCGTGTATTGGAAGAAAAAACTCACAGTGAATAATTACCTGCCACTACTTATTTTTTTCTCAGAAACCAAAAAAAAAACTCCAGAGAGAAGATAAAACAGGGCATACAAAGTGAACTCACAATGCGCAATGGAACCTGCGCCTTCGCAACTTTCTCATGGACGGACATTCTTGAAATTAGGCTATTTACTGATATATGGTCCCTTGAAACGCCACTGGTGCTTTCTCGGAGACTCACATGCAGCGCAATCACGTCTAGAATCAGTTTAGCCCACTGATAAGTCAGGCTATAATAGAAATTTTCTTGGAAAGCAGACAGCACCACTTTCACAACTGGAAACTCTCGCACTTGCATTAAAAGACGAATTCCATTTGATCTCTATTTATCGGCACCCGAGTAGCTCATAATGGCGGGCTTAAAACTTTCACCATTTTTTTCTCAATTTCGGCTCATTTCTTTCGGCTCCGCTCTACGTACCCTTTATCTCTGCACAAACACCTGCCTTTCCGTAACCCACGATGAGATGCGCGGTCCTTGTACGTTTGTTAGCGCATGCATGCACATGCGCCGTTGACTGCAGTCGTTTGCGCTGTTTTCTGTTCTATTTTTCCTGGTCATTTCAGCCACGATTGCTGACGCGTTTTTTTTTTCTTTTCGGCGCACTCACCCGCATTTCAAAAAATTAAACCTCGTCTTTAATAAAAATGGCGGCAAACGCCAGACAACATCGCACGTACCCTGCCATCAAGTAAAGACTTCATGTAAACTCCCCGGTTGTGCGGGTGGTTATCAAGGGACAACGGAGGATTACTGACGGCTACGCATTCTCGGGCGCTCCTCGCGTAATCTGTCGCTCGGCACTTTCTCAAACAGAGAAAGCAGGCGCGTTGGTCGCAGCAAGATGTGCACTCATCGACACCGAAACGCCCACAAGTGCCGCGGAGAGTTGAGTTGAAAGCGGAGTAATGCAACTAAAGCACTCACAGCCCAAATCGTTTAATCGCCTTAAAAATTCACCGCGTCACAGCCAAAAACCGCCTAACGCAAACGCTGGCCGCTCGCACAGATTCTGACGAGAGAGCCGACAGCCTTCGACGGTGGTGAGTTAATTATAATTAGTTTGAGTGCCGCTTAACGCGTTCATCCAAGCTGTCCCAGAGAGATACACGCACGCTGCATAAACTTTTTTCGTCACACGAACACCTGCTCGTGAAGCGGTCAGGCACAGGCAAGTTTCTCCGCGCGGCGCACAAAAGCCCCGTCAGGGCCATGCATTTCTTTCTTTAAGTGAACTTTTCGACACGCTTTCTGCAGTTGGCACGTACAACACACGATAGTTAGATTCTGCCGGAACACGCTCATGGCACGCAGCGATAAACTACGGGAGTTTAATAGAAATGTTTTCTTTTCCTTTCTTTTTAAAATTGAATTCGTTATAGGCTACTCTAGTCCATTCTCTGCGTCCCATAACGGAGCGTCAGTTTTAAATCCACAAGTGGAGTGATGCTATCAGAGAGCCGATTAGCCAACTTTCTGTGACCCGAAAGTTGCGTCTATGGCTTCCCGCATCGTGAAGCCCTGAAAGTAATACCTAGTTCTTCAACAGCATGACCGGCTTGGCCATCACGAACACACGGAGCAGCGAGCTTGCAACATTGAAGCACGTACTGTCCAGCTTTAAAAGTGGACAAAATGCTCGTTATTAGGGGCACCGCCAAGCCTCTGGGCGCTGTTGCAGCGGTAGCTATCCCTGTGGAATAAATCCGAGTGCTCCCTTACGTTTCCACATAGATTAGTATATGCAAAAGTATACAGTAATCGACAAAGCGGTATTATACTGATTGTGCTCCGGCCTGGCAAAAACATTACCCAGATCTGTGCTGGAATAGGTGAAATGGAAAGAGTGATATGAATGTGGCACACGTGTTCATGCCGCGTTCTTGCTTTGTTTTTGGCTTTGTTTTAAGTAATGAAATCACGCTCATGGCTAAGGTTGGGTCTGGAACAATAGAAAGACTGAATTAGCTTCGCCGTTAGCAGGGGCCCCGGACGAGCAAACCTTGCGCGTTCGTCTTATCAGTCCAGTCGGATGAGGTGAGGGAAAAAAAGAAAAGGTAAAGTTCATTTTCAGGCGCAGGCCTTTAGAAGAACGGCGGAAACCCATGAAGGCTGCAGGTGCCACAGTAAGGACCCCCGCGCTTCCCGGGTATAAGGCGGGCCAGCGAGCGGCCCGTGCCTCATCCATATTGGCCGCCGTGCTACAGGTCGGGGTGCCCAAGCGATAAGCAAGCCAGACAAAAGGCAGCACGCGGAGGTTGTAGAGCCGGGGAACGCACCATCCGAGCATACAACGGTGATAAGACGAAGGAGGCAAGTGCTCGAACGTTGAAGAAGAAAATCCCGGTCACAAAGGCATTGTCGAGCCACATCGTCTTCAGCGGCTTTTCTTTTTCTTTTTTTCTTTTTTGGAACCCACACCACCAGGGCAAGTAAATAAGAACATGCGAATACTTTATTCTACAGGTTTCATCCCCGGCGAACGCACGGGTCAGATGGGATGAAAGTTCCGACGCTCCAGGAACTCTTTTTTTTACTTTCCTTGCTTTGCCCGAACCACAAAGCTTTATTTATCTCTCTCTTTCAGTCTCTTAGGCGCGTAAATGATTAGGGCACGGCGGTATAATGAAAATATGGCTCCACTGCTCACAAGGCAAAGCGCGTAAAGTGAACAAAAAAAGCAGCTAAAACAAGAATAGAGATTCACTATCGCTTATTGGCGTCCTCGAAATTGGTGTCCTAGAGAACAGCCTCTCAATCTTGACGATGAAGAAGGCCTCGTCAAAAAAAAAAAAAAAAAGAAAAAAAGAAATTTACTCGTGCATCGACACCAATGACAAGCCAGATCGGTGACTGGATGCCGAGTTTTGACAGAGACGGACAATAGGAAATCTTCGGGCAGCACCGGCGTCAACGATGAATCAAAAGAGTGATTTTTTTAAGCTAAAATAAGAAATATGCTTGGGAAGAAATCGTGCCACTTGTGAGTCCCTCTTAAGCCAGCCGATCAGCCGTGTTCCCCCTCGAATAAAACGACAAAAACGAGGACCAATCCGCCCCTCTTACTACAGTGTCTGGTGATAAGAGCCTTCAAGCAGATTACTACGCGCAAGACTGCGACACTCCGCACGCCATGACAAGACGCGCGGAGTCCTTCCACCCGTACACAGCGGCAGCCCCATCCCGACTCGTGGCTGCCGCCGCCACCAAGGCGGCGATTACAGTGCTTTCCTTTAGGAAGTAATTGAAAGGAAACAATAAAACGCCAGAATGGCTGAACTCAACCAATTGCAACTGTGAAGGATGCGTTAAAAAAAAAAAATCCATACCTAGCGTATTCATTTCGTCCCGTATGCATTAACGGCAACAGCACAAACGTGGAGATTGCAGAGCACGCCGACGATCGCAACGAAACGAAATGTTAACGGTTACAAAAAAGTGGACTCGCACACGAGTAACGTCCAAAACGAACCGAAGGTGTTAAACCCCGATGTAAACACAGATATTGGGGTAGGGCGCGAGAGAGTATTACAGAGGCTTACAGCGAAATGCTGACAGATCTCTCTTGGCGCCGACTGTGGCTTAATTCAGCAGCCGTCAAAGACGTCGTCTGGAGGAGACTCTGACTAGATCATTTATTTTTGCGATTATCACACTTGAATCACTGATTATTTGCCCTTCTCAGTTCGTTTGCAACAAGGACGTGCTCTTGCCGTTATATATAGTTAAATATAAATTACGAAGCCAGCAAAATCGAGGCGTGAGATTGCTCGGCAACAAAATTACTATAGCGTATCGGCGCTAACCGATCGCTTGGTAATGATTAAACCGGATGGAGCGTACACGCCCCTCATAGCTACTTTTTGTCTGCACATCCATACTACATAAAGTGAGGTGTATGAATGTAGGCAGAAGAGCTTATTCATAGCCTCTAAAAGAAATATGTGCTCCGAGCGCATCATCGGGGTCCCCTAAACCACCATGCCGTGGTTGAACGCTAGAACGCTAGCGAGCTATGGATTTCCGAAGTGAGTGCAGCGAGCTGTTCACGACATTTTTCGAGGTGACAAAAGGTCTTGAACTATAGAGCCATTTACGAGCCATTGTCAAGAATGAAAAAGGTAAACCAGTGACGACAAATAACGCACGGATAGCTTCTCTTCGAAGAGCAGTGCCGGCAGTGAATACTTTCGAGGGCAGCGCGACAAAACAGAACAAAAACAGCCTGCACGTCATGCTCCCTGTGGACGCCAGATGCAAGCCGAAATTACCCAAAATGGCCAGTAACACAGCCTCGCAACAGGAAGCGAGGCTATGTTACTGTGTCGTCCTCTAATCTTGTGCTCCCGTCCACGTTCCGCGCTGTTACCTCAGGAAGCGAGTGATTGGGAGAAAGTGAGAAACGATTCAAAAGCTAAGACAGGCGTGGCCGCTTTATCTTCACTGCCAACTGGTATTCTCGACAGACGTGCCGAAGATACATGTGCGTCAAAGGCAAATATAGTGCTGAAACAAGGACCTCTGACAGCTTTCTAGAAAAATTGCAACGGGAGATCGGCCAAGATGGCAAGCACATGGCACAATCACCACGGATAGGCCGCTCGCACTCCGCCTCGTTCCCTCATTCCTCCAGCGTCCATAGACTCAGAGGTCAAATATCGAACATCGGCGAAGCGAAGAACAGCTGGCACCCGCAGGACCATCGCGTGGGTCATCCGCATGGTTACACGCAACAGTTGCAGCCTGTAGGCTACTCCCCTGGGCGTTGCCACACGCTCTTCGAAGGCGCGCGACGACCACGCTGCACAACAGCCGCAGCTTGAGAGAGAGACGGCTGCACGCGACGGTCCCGAAGCCGCCCGCGCTGAAGTGAGAGAGGGGGCGAAGATATATCGAGGCGCGCACGCCGCAAAAACGTGCATCGGGGCCATGCGAAACTTGGAGAAAGCCGCAGATAAGCGAACGCACAAATATAAAAAAAAAAAAAGAAAGAAAACACGATACCAAAGCGAAAGGACACGTTACGGAAGACGCACAACTACGAATGGTGCGAGCTCCTGCAGAAAGTCGGCAGCAAAGAAATATGAAAAGGAGATAAAAAGTATAAGCGCGATGGAAACTGGAAATAGCCCGAAAGACATAGATTCCCTCCCGCGTCGGTTACGAAAGCTGCCGGGCGTGTCACAGCTTAACGTTTACCAGAACTTTCCCGAGTGCTCGAACTTGGCTTTGAATCCCAACCCATTCGCTGTCCAAAGAGTGTACGGTAAGAATCACTCAAGACGGTTATATAAACGCACGCGGGGCCACCTTCATTCGTCAAAGAGCATACACAGACAACTAAGTACGGTTCGGTGTACACAGAAAAAACGTCTGCCCGATGGGTCAATGCGGCCGCTAGAAATTCTGCTGCTAGGAACTGGGGACACGGTGACGTCCATACTGACAAACAGCGAAAGAGCACACTTTCTGAGCAAAACATAACCGAATGGCGGCTGCAAACTTGGCCACAAGCGGTCGAATGCCCATGCGCAAAGAAAGACGAATAAACTACCGTGCAAAATCTGGGGCAAAGCTAAGACTAAAGCGTCAAACCCTTGTGTACAACGTCGCAAGCGAGATATGAGAGACACCGCACCAGGCCGCCGCACTGATTTTCGCCATTAAGCCGCACTAAGATCGCGCTTTGGCGTTTGAGGCCGCCGCAGCTGGGATTCCATACTGCTACTACGAGCTCTGGAACCAAACGCCAACGCTTGGCCACCACGACGGGAGGAGATTGAAAATGGCATCATTTTCTTCATATTATTGACGCTCCTGCTCTCGTCGTACTCTGTATATACCTGTTGTTTGAGCGTCACCTCTAGATGCCCCTACAGCTTGCAAAGCATTGCGGCAAATCGTTCCGGCTGAAATATTTCCGTCATGTCGTTGTAGCAGTGAGGAAGGAGGATACTGTGGACAGCAGCGGAATAGGGTGGGGTGGCACTCAAACGAACTCTCTTCGCCTAAAGAATAAAACAAAATGTCGGCGTCGAAAGCATAGCAAGTGCCCCGGAGGTTGACAAAGATCACAATGTCCACCGTTCTCAACTGCGCTCGATTTAGGGATGGTAGGCAACTTTCTAGATTCGATGTCTAAAGCATCCACAACAACATCGAGACCCATAGAAACAGCAGCGTGTGATCAATACTGTTACAGAGAACTTTGTCACGCCCCGTGTAGCAAACAAGGCGATAAGGCCGGGCGCCGCCAGCGATAAAATGGCAAGAAAGACGAACTCTTTGACCCCCCCCCCCGTCATTGTAGTATCGTTCGAAAGCGTCCAAATCTTCACTGTCCATCCCCATTTAAGGACTTTCCGACGAAACTTTAGCGCTAGCCCACTCCGGCTCTGTACGCGGATCAATTCAATTTTCGAATTCCAATTTTCGAAATGCGCAAAGTCATATTTCGGGGCTGGCCACCGAAAACTTTGGGTTGAGTGAAGTTCATTAATCAAACCGTCTCTGACCTACAACGCACCTGAAAATAGCAACGCGGTGGCGATGTTTTGGTCACTTGCGCATACGGATAAAAGTTGGTGAGGACGATGGCATGCAACGCACATCGGGAAAGAATGTGGTCCGACAGCCTTTCTTCCTCGTTTCACTGTTGCTATGCTAGGCTCCCGCTATGCAGGATGCCCGCCCCATCCGGTTTTCACAAGAAGCATACTGCATTCGATGCGCCGAAAAGCCGTCGCCGTACCCCGGTTTAAGAGGGAGCTTTCAAGGCCAAGTGAAAACTGCGCCGAGGACAACATTTGGGTGGCGTCGATGCGGAGGTCACCGAACTCCGACCTGGAGTGCCTCTGCCAACACAGATGGCACCACTAAATACCCTACCACCTACTTCTACCGCGTACTCTGTAAAGATATCCAGCGCATTTTGAAGAACCCCAAATGGCTTAAATAAATCCGGATCTGTCAACTATGGCGTCTCTCAAGGCCCACATGTTGCTTCGGGACGCTGAACCCTGAATATGCACGATACCCCTTTTCCGTAGGTGCACGCAAAGCAATACGAAAAGGTGACCTGGGTGTTGCCCCTGTTTTGAGGCTTGCCTTTCAATTGGTGGGGCCGCCGTTTACGATTTCTTCTGGCTGGGGGATTGAGTTTCGCTCTTTGGCAAATTCTAAAAAAGCTATCTTTAGTAGAAGATACCGCTGTAACTCGCCTAAGATGAATTCTCAAATAAGGTGAACAAAATGAAACATAAGTCGGTGTCTCAGAGGACTCAATGCAAAAAAGAAAATCCGCTTAAGGTGAAATATTTTGCGCGTCCTTCGGCTATGATGGACAATTAACAGAGACTGCAAACTACGGAGACCCTGTGCTGCGGCCTTCAAGGACGTACGCGCGGCAGGGAAGAAAGCGGGCCCCTACAGCATGGCTTCCGCGCGCACCATCGCTGACAACGGCTGAGAAATGGTCTTGAGCTAGGAAGCCTCCGTTCTCGTATTGCGGGACACCATCGAGATTGCGCTAGCGGAGATCTGGCATCGGCGAACCTCGGCATCACGCGTGCGGCAAAGGCCGCGCGCTGTCTCCCAAAAAACTAAGAAGCACGTATGCGGAAATTGTGCACAGTCGCTCATTAGTAGCTTAAGAATTCGGGGCCGCTTTTCAACTGACCTGCCGTACCAAGAGGGGTTATCTCGACGAAAAAGATGGCAAGTATCGCCGTTACGCGTGTTGCCTGTGGCGTACCGAAAGGCACGTGCTTTCTTTGCCCGTGGAGAGGGCAACAACCACGCTGGCGATGGGGCGAGATAAGAGGGAGGAGCATAGGGCCATACTGCTGTCACCTTCACATTCAGAGTTCTGGAACAGGATTAAAAAAAAAAATCAGAAACGAGGACACAAGAATAGAAGCCGCTCTGAGATAGTGAGAATATGAGGCAGAGAAAAAAAAAACGAACAATACTGTTTTCCAGTATAGGATTTTCCAGTATAGGACGACGCGAGCTGGTCTCAGTCTTTCAGTCTTCAGCACACTTATTGCATAGTGCAATAAATGGAATTTTCGCCATTATTCTCTCTCTGGAATTCCACTTTATCGATTGTTTTCATGCAACGTATGCTTGGGCACATCTAGCATGCTCACAAATCTTGTCAAGGGGCATTTTTGTTTCGATGAACCTCCAATAAGACTAACAAATGTTTTGGTCCCTTGAGGCTCGTCATAAAGCGAATGTGGTGGTGCCTGCCCTGCCGTTGTCCAGAAACCTTTCCGGGTGGCGTAATAACATTAAAAATAAAATGCGCATGTTTATAAAAACGTACTGTGTACTAAGGGCTAAGATTGTATCACTGGCCTGGCGTTCATGCGCCGGCGCTCGCAGCGTAACGAGTCTCCATGGAGTCTACGTTTAGGTTTGTTAGCGGAGTGCAATTTTTATTCGTTGCACAAATACAGGCCACCAACAGCTGTTATTGTTCACAGCAGCAAAGGCGCGTCTTTTCACGACACGAGAAACCCGGCGCAGCCAGGCAAAACGGATTTCGCTCGGCATCGACGCAACTGAAGCCCACGTGATGAAAGCTTAGTCCAGGCTTCAAGAGATTACCTTCAAGAGATTACCGCTGAAACAGAAAATGAGCGATAAGACTAACGTATACACGAAGCAACTCTCAATTACCGCCAAATATGTAGCGAAATTTGGCAGGTTATTTTCGAAATCCGGATCAGCGAGTTAACTAGTAAAGTTAACTAGCCATGCTCCTTCAGCTGACAAATTTATACCCGTTCGTCGTATTCGAGAGCAACTGCTGCCACGCACAGTTGGACGACATGAACCGAACAAATAGCCAGGACAGAGAGTCAACCACCAACGAGAGCGCGAGAGAAAGTTGAAACCGTTCGCAGTTTCCGAACAAACGAAAAGAACCACAGGCGCGCAAGACAAAACGCGCACATGCAAATGGTGCTCAGCGCGCTCTCGGCTCGAGAAGGCATATGCACAAGTACCTCTTTTTTATATATATATACCCAAATCTCCCAACGGCGCTAAAAAGAAAAGTACAATGGGACGCTTTATTCCAGCCCCTTAATGCGCGCTTATTTGCTTTTTCGCCTCCCTACCTGCATCTAGAGGGGCGCCATTGAACTGGTTCGACGTGTGCCCGCCATTCGCTTCTAATAAAAGTCATTGCACGACATAGCCCCGCATCTCCGGCGCTGAAGGTACAAAAAAGAGAAAAAGTAAAAGGAGCTTAAAGTCTGCGCTTTCTGCTCGAGAAAAGACAAGAAGGACGGGCGCCTCGCTACCAAGAGACCCGCGGAAGACGCGGCTGCGCTGATCGACAGTCCCGAGTGCTGCTAAACGGCTCCCGTGTGATCTGGAGTGAGGGGCCTTGCCCGAGCACCCAACACTCGGACTGAGAGGGTGGCACATTGCGTGAGCAGGAGCACATTTCTCCGCCTTATTGCTGCCGGCGAATATAGCCAGAAGGTGGCATGACTACGCGCCCCATTGACCCGAATCAGGCAAAGTGGATGGCGCTCGTTCATCTTTCTCCTTTATTCTGTCAGAAGAAGAACATTACTGGATTATAATGAATGCGAATACTCTTTTTTTTTTTTTTTTTCAGGTCTGGAAGCTAGGGTTCCTTTTTTCTTTTCTTTTTTTTTTGATCCCATGCGACAACAGATATGCGACAGTCACCCTTCTTCCAATGCTGTCTATAGTGCCGCGAAACCTTCCAAACTGTATTTGTTGTTTTTTTAACAGCCGCCGGCATGGTGCCTTATCACTGTGATTCTGGCACGCGTATCAATTCTGTATCCCGTGTTTGTTCATGCTCGTTGTCGCGATACGATGCGTTATCATTTTCTTTGTCGCGAACGATGCGCCGAGATCTGTCTCGAAGATTCCGACGACTTGCGTATGTTTCTACAATGTTCCAGGGTGTACTAGTAGCAGTTTGCGACGTCATCTAGATTGTTCTCAGCAGCCTTTAAATTAAGCGTTGGCGAGTGTGACGGGCATTCTTTGATCGACGATCGACGAGCCCGTTTGTTGCAATCACCGCCGCCAAGTTGCTTAGTTCTTTTGCGGGCGCAAGTCAGCCCCAATAAAGAGTTATTTCAGTACCATCACGCCTGTATCTTTTTTTGGTGTCAACGGCCTTGTCACCACCACGTGACAATAGGTATAACCGGGCATGTAATTCACCAGCAGTGCGGTAAACCTTTTTTTTTTTTTTTTCGCTGCTGCAACCCTAATAATTTCATAAATGCTGCACTTATTGCCGTCACAAAATTACGATGACAAGAACCATGCATTATGTTTCTTCGCATTTTTTGTTTGAGAAATATAAAAGAAATCGTCGAGCAAACATATTTCTACCCCTGGCTTTTTGACCACGATGTGCAATGGTTAATGCCGTGAGAGATAACACGAAATTGCCCAGCCGCAGTGGCTCGACTGCTGAGCCAGGCGACCTGGGTTCAGTCCCCTGCCGCAGTGTTTCAATGGTGGCGAAACGCAAGTCTTGCTCGAATACTGTACAATGTCAGTGCACAGTAAAGTACCCCTAAGTGATCAAAACGAGGTTCGTACAGACGACGCAAGAAGCATTCAAGGACTCTAAGGCCATTCAAGAAAATTATCAAGGGCCTACGGTGGAGCTATATGTCAAATCTTTGCGCCACATATGCATCTGCGCAAAAATATAAGCATTATTTTTAATGTACTCAACCAAGGAGATTATACTAACAGCCTCCATGCACTCAGCACAATAAGTCAGTTCATCCGCCCAGGCTGTATCCTGAACTTTACTTCTAGGCTGAATCCTCCTTCAAAAGCTTCCTGTCTGTGGCTCAGCAGAATAACCGATTTTTAGAGTTATCCACAATTTGCGCTGTTACCGATTCATATACTAAGAATTGTACTTAAAGGCATTCTTTATTAAGTGGAATTGTGATATATCCACATGGAGAGAACTACGCAAAATTCTTCGTAAAGTGAAGCCTACATGTCAACAGAACAGATGCTTCGGCGAATTGGTAAGTCATTATTCAGATAACACGCGATTTAGACAAAGACAAATAAAAGATACGCAAGGACGAGTGAAACGCCAACGCTCCTGAAGTGTTACACTACAACACGGCACCGGTCAGTTCCAAGGCTCCTAGAACTAAAACGACCGAAGACAGCCAACGTGGCCAGCTGTCTAACATGCACCCACCAAATTTACGAAACTTTGAAGAAGAAAAATTACAACCGATCGGTAGAAATGTGTGTGCCGAGAAAAAAAAAAGAAATTTTTCTTATCTTCGAGTTTCATTAAATATTTTTGCTGTAAATCGTAATTTCCCTTAAGTGAACAAGAATCTTGAACCCCCCCCCCCCCCTCCCCCCTTTCAAATATTAGAACAAAATGTTATTTATGCACTTGCAAGGGCTTTGATAACGGGAATTTCAAACCGGAGAGTTTTCAAGGGTTTCGAGAACACGTGCGCACGTACACTAAAAATTATCAAGATCGATCTACTCTATACGACTCCCTCCTAAGTCGAGTCACTTTGGGACGTTAAGCCCTACAAACCAAACAAGAACACGAAATTACCATCAGCATTCTGTACGTGCACGTTAACGTCAGGAAACAAGGTCTCCCCTGCTGATTAAATACTTCATCCACTACCACTTTTCTAAGATATCCACAAAGAAAGTGAGCGTCGCAAATGCCAGAGCCTTAATTGCAAATTCTCGGTTATATTTCCAGCTTTTGTGTAGAAAACCATGGCCACAGGCATCTTTCAGTGGAAAAACTGAAAAACAGCGAGCAGAGCACTTGAAGAGGCCCTCAAAGAAACAGCTCTGAGATGCGAATGGCGTTCAGTTTCGAAAGAAAATGAAACGCGGTGTGATTCAGTGGGCAGATATAAAAAAAAAAAAAGAAAAAAAAACAGATCTCAACTACATTCGCAGATGAAAGCAGAAACGCTGTATACTCTTTCAGAAACCATGAGCTACTCAAAACGCATCACGCATTTCGTCTCCCCATCAACTCCCAGTTTCCTTCAACCTGCTAGGCTGGCTACTTAGAACTAGCACACTTGACGAAAGACCTTCCGGGAGTCTGGCCCATATTCTAAGCGAGAGGTAAGACTTCCGCGTAAGGCAACATTCCCGCGGACCGCAATATCCGGCACAGCGTTACGCACCAAGGACAGAAATGCACTCATGTGCGCACCCCTCCTATAGCGTGTCCGAGCGAACGCGTCTCGCCTCGCGCCTGATTGAACGCGCCGTCCAATTTCGGCCAGAGGCGATAAGGGCGCCGAGGCAGGCCGGCGCACGCATGGATTGGCGCAGAGAAACGCAACCATGCACTCGGCCGGTGCGAAAGGAGCCCACGAAGGACTCACCACTTCCCGTCTAATCCCTGCGAAATGCGCTCGACGGCCCAAGTGCCGTCAAACTGGCGTAGACGCGGAGAGGCTTAATTATTCAGCCCTTATTGGGTACTTCCACGTGCATGCTCCGGAAGCCCATCGACAAGCGGCAAGATTGGGTTGGCGCGAAAAACGACCTTTTCAAAATGCGAGTGACCAAGGCCGCTAAGGATGCATAGCGTTCTGGTCGTAAAGGAAGTTTCATGGTTTCCGTAACGATGGGGAGGATGACACCCACGTACTATGGTTCTCACATTAGATTACTCCGATGTGTATCATATAAATGTCGTTAGGCCCGGAAAAGGAACGAATTATTTAAGCATGTCCATAGCTGCAAAGATTTAATATCTGTGTTGCTCTGGCGTATACAATCCTCTCCCGGAGAAAAAGCCGTGCCAAATTTGTGTGTCCGAAGCCTTGAAATCCCAACGCCCCGAGCGGATCACGGCACCTCCCATGCCCACTCGGGGCCCAGAAGGGTGTCCCCTCTGAAGCACCCACGCAGTAGCACAACGAAAAAGCGACGGCGAAATGCAATTCACAGACGCAACTGAAAAGCGGTCAGTAACAAAACGAGGTGGGCGCCCAATACCGCTAATGCAAATTCGTCGTGTACATCGTATAAACGCTTGTGCATTTTTTCCTTCTCTTTTTTTTTTGTAGACAAATATCAATCTTGCCATTCACACTTACTGAGCCACGTTCGTAAATAAAGAGTAACGCCGCTGCCGGAAATGATGTCAAGAGTAGAAAGAAAAAAAAAATTGGAGGACGCTTAAGCTTAGCCTTTAAGAATGGAACGCGATAGCGTTATCGAGCAACTTGCTACACTCATTCTTATTTATTAATCCTTCCGGGACGTAGAAGCGCTGCCAGCCACCTTGCCGAAACGCGCGGGCGTCAGCAACATCGTTGCCGATACGAGCCGGGGCGATGAAGATCTCGAAGGCCATGCCCTGTCTATCTTATTCGTGCGCCACACGCATGATGGCGCTACGTGCACGCCAAGCGAAGAGAAAGTACAGCGGAAAAGTAATTTGCCACTCGCTTAACTGCGTGTTCTGTAATTCTGTGATTTACATGCTCATAATTACTATTATACGCCCCAATGCACTTCTCTAAGGGACATTTCTGAGACAACACCGCAATAAATAGACGCGCCTTTGTCCATTTCAAACTATCTAGCTGGCGTGCTGGATAATAAAGAAAAAAAAAGCTGGCGTGGAGGAGTGATTAGCGTGCTCGTCTCGCACCCCGGAGGCCCACGTTCGATTCCTCACGTCGGCGATTTTTCCTACTCGTTTTTATTTCTCAATGCTTCTGGGATTTTTCGCTCACGGCCAACGCCGGACGACGCGGGACGGCGGCCGCCGCCGACGACATCGACTTTTCTGCGCCACGAGGCCCTTAACGCTGTCGCGTTAAAAAACTGTTTATCCAGCTTCGCGATCGACTTGCAGCGGCGATCTCCAGCTTCTTGTGTTGCTGCGTTCCGACACTAAACCACAGCTGGCGGCACAGAACGCCAAAAGGCGGTCGAAAGCGAACCCGATAACTTTGTCAGCGTGTTGTCACGTAGACCTGGTATCGACGGTCATTCAGCAGAACTCGGCAAAATTCGCGGTCATCGCGGGATCCCGTTTGTTCCTTTGGTGTCAGCTGCTTGACAGCCGTAACGGGAATCAGAATAAGTTTGAAGAGGGCTGCCATACGTGAAGTTCAAGCGAGATATAATCGTGTTTGCCGCCAAAGATATTTGCCAAGTTTGTTTCCCAAATAAAACGGCAATTCTAGTGCCCGTCTCGTTAAGCTAATCTGACCCCCCCCTCCCCCCCCCCCCCTCCGTTCAGTTTCGGCACTGCGATCGTAAAAGAAAGGGGATGCTTAGAATCGAGTAAATACAGTAGGAAAGACCTCAGCAGCTGTAAAAGCATTTCTATGACAGATCGTTACGCCCCAATGGCGCAAGATTTCTTACAGCATTTCGAACAGAGTTAGAGCATACGCAAGGCATGTGACATTGAAACGAGTGTGAAACGGCCGAGACAAACAGCTATACCAAGAGCAGAACTCTGCTAGAGGTGATCTCTTTGAATTATGATGCCGATTCTGTTACTCCAAGTCGATCGTTTTGCCGATAAAAGATTTTTCCCTGCAGATACGAACGACAGCAAAACTGCCCCCTAACCCTTCATTACCAGTGAAGTTGATATAGTGCAAGGCGCGGGTAGACAGTGCACTGGCCAGCCAGCTCGCCCAAAGTGCATGCACGCGAACGTGGTTCTGAAAGGGGAGCATCGTATACTCTTATAGGCGAAGCTTAAAGAGGCAGAACACTGACCAAAATATGTAACGGGAGTATGGTAGAAATGAAAAGATCTTGCCTCGTATAGTATAGATAGAGCCCTATAATATCGAATCACAATCATCATCGCGGTCGCTACTCACGGTCTCCAGCATCGCACTACATAAAAGTGGGCGCATGCGCTGATCGAAAAATTCTCGGTAAATGTTTTCCTACAGCGTTTCTGACAAAACCCGCTACGCAATCGACCACTCGAAAGAGAAAGCGTTCCACTGCGCCGAAAAAACAAACAAACTGGGAGCTTAAAGTCCTTAAGTGGATTTACGTAGACCAAGAACACAAAAATCGGCGTCATCACTTGGCTGCCGAATTATGGAACAAGACGCCCGCTTACCACAAGGTCTCGTCGTAATTTACGTTTATGGAAGTATCCAGGCCTCCGAAATGACAACTACAGTTTACTGCCCTTGCAAGTCTGCAATGAATAAGGTTTCAATTACCGGAACCTCCATCTTCTTTTTTGTGCGGAGCTACTTGCTGTTCAAGAGGCGCTTCGTTCCGTGATCACCACTCCCATGCTTCCCACGGCACGTATTGCCCTTCAGGTGACAAAGCTACTTAGACGCGTCAGAAGCAGCACAGAAATCTTCAAAGTATGCACGCGTTCCGCAGCCAATTCGTATAGAATGGACACCGCGTGACCTTCTGAATTTCCAAAGTCGAGCGGATTCTGCGACCCGCCTTTCCACCCCAACCTCGTAATCGCCAAAGCTCCTGAACTGGATCATCATCATCATCATAATCATTATCAGCCTGACTATACCCACTGCAGGGCGAAGGCCTCTCCCATATTTCTCCAATTAGCCCGGTTCTGTGCTAGCTGCATTCACTTGACCCCTGTGAACTTCTTCACCCCATCCACCCACCTAACTTTCTTCCACCCCCTGCTATACGCTTTCTTTCCCTTGGAATCCAGTTTGTTACCCTACATGACCATCGGTTATCCTCTCTTCGCACTACATGTCCTGCCCATGCCCATTTCTTCTTCTTGATTTCCACTAGAATGTCATAAATTCGATTTATTTCTCTGACCCACTCTGCACGCTTCCTATCAACGTTACACCTATATCATTTTTCATCCCATAGCCCTTTGCGCTGTGGAGAAGGGTAGCATAATGGTACCCTTATTTTAACAAGAAAGGAGCACCTCGGACGCCGCACACATGCTCTCATACCTCAATGTACGCTAAGCATCCCCGAGGTCTAGCCCGTGCAGAGGATGTTGCGCTTCGGAGTGTTCGAGTTGGATCCATGGCGTTGCCCTAGCACCAGAAGTGACTCGAAAGTGGCCTCAGTTTCGAGATTTGTATCCCCCCTTGGTGTCCCGTCTGCAAGCCCCGAGATGCTGAAGCCGATAACCATCTCCTGCTGTGGGAATGTCCAGCGCTGAAGCCGACGCGGATCCGGCACATGGTGCAGCTGATCTCCTCCATTCTGTCGTCATATGCCGCTTGTACTCAGGAACTGTATCATCATTCACTTCTGGACTTCATTACATCAGCTAACCTTTATTTCATTTATTTGATCATACCCTTCATCCACCATAACATATTATTTTATGTCCCGAGGTAATAAACGCCACCGGAAACAAAAAACGCGCCCACGTCACCCAGGATCCGCCCGAGGTGAGGTCAACGAGGCAGAGGCAGCTCCGGCAGGTGTCATGCCGGTGCCTCCTTTATAGCAATAAAGAAGTGGGAAAGAATTCATTGTCACTGGACAGACGATTATGTTGGAAAATATAGAGCAGACACTAACAGAACGTGTCTGTCTCAAATGATTGTCTCAGAATATCGCGAATCTACGATCTGCGCTAGAATTTCGCTTTACCGAGTATCCTATCGTTGGCCTTTTTTTTTTTTTTTTACATTAGTTCCGCCCACCATATTGGGCACTTCACCTTCCATGGGAATACTGGAATTTGTAAAACGTGCGTTACTATTATCAAGGAGAAGCCATGGATGCGGCTTCAAAATTCTTACATAGGTTGTCTTAAACAGTGGCGATTAAAACGCCAAAGATAGTAGTGCCACATAATAAGGGTTTATGAAATATTCGTGAAGGTTTTTCATCGCCCCCGCCTCCCACACCCCCGAATGAAAAAACACCGGAAAAATAACGTCAAGTTGCGTTCTTCAACGTGAGCACGGTAATTAACGTACGTTATACGCGCGTTTTGAAATTACTAAAACCTTTTTAACAGGTTTGTCTTACGAAAATAGGAAATATTCTTACGCCCCTGCATTCACTAATAGGGTGAAACGCAAGTCATGCAAGAGGCATTCCCTTACCCACTTTCCCGTGAAACACGGGAGATTAAAGCGTGAGTTTTCCCTCCACGTAACGGCACGAAATTATGTGGCGCGCACAGCGCGTGGCATAAATGGCTGGGCCATTTATTAGTGCTTCCTTAATTAGTGCTTCATGAATACGAAAATAATCGCCAGTGGAGCGTCGTGTCCGATCAAGGGCTCAAGGCGCCTTGAAAGAAATTGCAAGGAGATCCCTTCGAGAGATGCTCCAGTGCGCGATACGAAGAGCGAAGAGAGCAGCGCGTGGAGGGTGTTCGGGCACAACAGTCAGTTGTGGACGAGACGCGATCATCCCTGCGTGGAGTGCGCCGGCGTGTCAGTGTGCTTTCGTATCGTTCGCGGGCCGTTTATGCACTCTCAAGCCACAATCCTCACGCACTTTGAATGAAAAATACGCGTCAGAACAGAGGTCAATCACGAGTGCCAGCCGCCCGCTCAGAACTTTTACAAATTACCGTGCATTTTTTGCTCAGTGATAGTTTTTCCCTGCCGAAAGCTCTCACGGATAAAAAAAAAACACGAATGCCTTGATACAAGAAATTAAGCATCCGCAACACACACAAAAAAAAACAATCACCGCCGACAACGTAATATTTATTTGCGTGAAAGGACATAGAATAATTACAGAAAATAAGGCCCCAGCCAACTGGCTACAACAGCTGCGAAAGAAGAGGCATTACATCTTACAGTAACAAAGCAATTCATTAAAAAGCAGCAGAGAAAACAACTGGCAAAAAAAATAGGGCGAATTATGGCAAAAAGGGGGGAAAACGCACACAGTGCAGTAAACAATGTAGTTTAACCATTGTTTATCCTCTTTACCCCATTGGGTAAACAATGTAAAAATCATGCCACCAGGGCATCTAGAGAATTCGGCAGAGTTAAGCAGCAAAGCAAGTGCGTACGGTCACAAGCAATGCGGATTGCAGCCTTTTTCACCAGAAGCGGTAAAAATACCCTACCCCTAAAATGCCCCATAAAGCCAAGCCGCAGGATATTTTATATCAGCGGTTACTGCTCCATCGAATGCTGTATATCAGAGACGTCGTCTGAGTATTTCTGCGAACAACACAGCATCTGAAGAAATGGAAGCAAACGTTAGTGAAAGTTAGTTTAAGCAGAAACATAATAATCTTCAGCGCAATGTAATGACTAAAAGCGAGACAGCCCCAAATTAAGCATATTCACCGGAAAGTTCTAAAGTTCTAGGTGTGAGCACGTGGTATACTCATTCATTAAGCTATTTAATAATAATAATAATAATAATAATAATAATAATAATAATAATAATAATAATAATAATAATAATAATAATAATAATAATAATAATAATAATAATAATAATAATAATAATAATAATAATAATACAGAATAGTACATCCGCCAATAACATCCAGTCACCCTTAACAGATGTAACATCTGGTGTCCCTCAAGGGGCCGGGTTATCACCATTACTCTTCTTAATATATATCAACGACCTGCCCTCTAATATTCAATGCAAATTGCGACTCTTCGCGGACGATTGTGTCATCTATAATGCAATAAGTAGCCCAACCGATAACCTCACTTTGCAACAGGACCTTGACGTTATTGCATCATGGTGTGAAAAGTGGCAGATGCCTTTAAATCTTGCTAAGTGCAAATCGTTGTCCTTCACTCACAAACACACCTTGACGAATCACACTTACAGCATTTCATCCGTCCCTATAACCGTTGCAAAATCTTATAAATATCTAGGTGTACATCTCACATCAACACTTTCTTGGGTCACCCACATTAGAACCATTTGCTCCGACACTTCACGCACACTTGGCTACCTGAGAAGAAATCTGAAATCTGCATCACCTAACATAAAACAACTCGCGTATGAAACATTTGTGCGGCCAAAATTAGAGTATGCATCATCCATCTGGCACCCATGGCAATCGTATCTCACCATCGAATTGGAATCAATCCAAAATCGTGCAGCCCGGTTCATCACTTCATGCTACTCAAGAGAAGCCAGTGTCACCGCCCTCAAGCAGTCCCTCCGTCTCTCAACACTAGAATCACGCCGAGTCGTTTCCCGCCTATGCTTACTTCATACATTTTATCATAACACAAGATCACGGCACGCTCTATTAACCGCCCCACTACGAACGTCCTCCCGGCTAAGTCACGGTAACCCGATAGCACGCATCAGTGGCCACACGTCTGCTTACAACAACTCATTTTTCCCCAACGCAATAGCACTATGGAATTCACTGCCTAACGACATCGCTGCATGCACTGATCACAAAACATTCCGCGAGAAAATAAAAATTCACCTCGCATAGATCTTGATCACTTCTGCGCTCTTTGTAGCGAGTATTGCTTGACATATCTTTAATAAATGATGTATCATTTGCTGGGAAACCCTGATATGACTACAACCCCCTTTATGTTTGTTTCTATGTTTGTTCTTTTTATTGTTATGCACGTTCCCATCATCGCCGTTGTAAACCAATAAGCCCCCCCTTATGTAATGCCTTCGGGCCTTTAAGGGATCAATAAATGAAATGAAATGAAATGAAATGATAATAATAATAATAATAATAATAATAATAATAATAATAATAATAATAATAATAATAATAATAATAATAATAATTTATTTCCGGTTTCATTTATACAAGTTACACTTCGCACGCTTAAAGGGAAGCTGAAGCGGTTTTCAAATTGCATGAAATTCGGAGGTTGGAAAGAAGGGGTATTGTTAATCGTGTGTGTCAACTTTTTTTTCAATTCTGTTGATAAGAAAAACAGAAATCGCTTGTTAAAAACGTTCTGCGGTCACACCCTCGTCGCTGCCGGGAGCGGCGGAGGCGGGGCGTCGAAACTGGGGAACAGGCGGCTGTGACGTCAATTTGGGAATTCCGGCCGTGCGTTTTACACGCAAGCTTCGCTTCGTCCCGCGCTTTAGGAATCTACGGATCAGCGCAGTCTGTTTCTGGTGCCGTTTGTTTTCTCCCGTTGTATCATTCTGTGCTGAAGGTTCCGCATGTTCAAAAATGCCATGCGGTCAAGCAGCAGCGCTCCGCGCTGTTCGACGCCCTCCGACTAGTGAGCCTCTTTTGCTCACATACCCAAACTTGACGTCATGATGGGTCCGGCCAATTACAGACAATAGCGGCGTTTGCTTGGAGGGCGGTCCCGCTGGAGCTCGTTTTCTTGTAAAAACAGCCGTTCGCGCTCCTTTCTGCCTTATTTAAATATAATAGTCTTGTTCAGCGGACAAAAAAAAAGTTATAAAAAGCCGCACATAACTCATTTTTTGCGGAATACGTTTCAGCTTCCCTTTAAGCACAATTCGGCTTGAAACACAGTAAGTTCATCAATGATGGCGCAGACACATTCAGATTACTCTAAACATGGTAGAATTAGGCACTATCAAGATGCACTTTTCCCCCTCTGCAGTTGCACGCGAAATTTCTAGCCTGCTTGCAAATGGTATAAGATAACCCTTGCTTGCTTCCTGTCGACGCGAGACGGACCCCTGCCCCTTGCGCCACGCGTATATGTAACGCGAGAGGCAGAAATAATAAATATATTCCACAAATCCAGACGATAACGTTTCTGAAAGGAAGGACACAAAATACGATCACCGCCGAAAGCGCTGGCAGGGAAGAAGCTAAACGAGCGCAGTCAAGCGACCAACCTGATTACAATCGCGCGCTCTGTTCGTTAGGACGCCAACTCTTGTCGCACTGCTCATTTCCATCCCAGCCGACGTGAAAACCCAAACCCGCGTGCAGCATTCCTTACCATCAACCATCGGAACTTACTGACTACGAATTACGAAGTACCTTCGCAGAAAGGCACAAAGATAACACGAAACGTAGGCACACGGGCCAAAGATGAGGCGGCGCATATTCCGCTCAAAGGAGCGAGTTGGTACACTCATCCGACGACCCACGGAGATCGGTCCACCGGTGTATACGAGCACGACAACAAGAGCACGTTCGCGAGGAACAGCCCGTCACTTTTGGATGCTGACGCCGGCTCGTCCAGTTCATTGCCAAAACAGTACCGCGGTGCACAGGCATCGAGAAATTCCAGGCCATATGCCTTTTAATGTGGCCTACTCTCCGCGAGGCGATTTCAACTCTATGCGAAGCAAAATGTGCAAGTTTGCGGCTAGCAACGCGGCATCGCGCACTCTCTTTGCGCAGTCAACCATTTTCCGGTAAGACCAAGTCCGCTGTTGCCCATGAAAGAGTACATGCACGCGCGTCTAATCGCATATAAACTAACTGCAAACACATGCTCGTCGACCAAGGCCTGCTTTCGCGCGTCCCGCGCTCCGCGTGTACGCTTCGGTGGCAGCATGGCCGTCCGAGCGCGGCGAAGAAAGCACGCGCGGAAGCGTATGACTGCCAACAACAACAGGGACGCCAAGAAAAAAAGAATGTCTACACGACGACACACTGAGGTGCGACAGCAACAGGAGAAGTCGGCAGCTGCGCTGACGCCGTAACATATTCGTCCCATGCATGAGCCGTGTGTTTGATCACACGCAGATGCCGACCGAACGCGGTGCCGAGCAAGTACTCGGGGATATGGCGCGGAATAACGCACGCGCGTAGCGTACGCCGGACTGCGACCGCCGAGGGAATTCTGCGGCAAGAGGCACATGTCGCAACATATTTATTTGCGGGGGACAAAGCGAACGCGACAAACCGCTCCCCACAGCCGTAAACAGGCCCGCTGCGTGAATAGGCCAAGCGCAACGCTCGCTCGCAACATCTCGTACGCTGGTTCCGCGTTATCTTTTTTTTTTTTTTTTTTTTTTTTTTACTCGGTATCTCCAAAACACAATTTCGTTCGCGCTGGACCACAAAAAGAAAAAAGAAAAGCGGTGAGTATTTGACGTGCCAAGAACGGACAGCGGTTGTTGATTCTACTGCACACAGAACGTCAAACCTCTCCACACATTTTCTGCTGCCATGTCGAGACGTCAACAAAGTTCCCTCTACCAGCGTAGATCAAGGTATATCGTTCAAGTCTCACTTCTTCCTCAAACGACGGCTAAAAACCTTCCAGCCAGGGGTCGACAGTAATTTTATTCGTGGTCTTCATTTTCTGTGCTATCTGCTCATATGTCTTCGAAAGAAAGGAGGACGCGTGTTGAATTAAATGCACACATACGAAATAGTACATACATAAACCAAAATTGCGCATTACCTCAGTGTAGCGGGAGAATCCTGGAGAGTTCTTTGTCCGCTCTAAGGGCGGGAAGCTGATCTAGGGAAAGCAACCGGTTTGGAATGCCGTGTTGTTACACTTTATATGCCTATACTCTGGAAAGGGTAACTGCCGCCCCAAAAGTGAGATGTCCTGCTTCGAACCACGCCGGCATCTTTGCGACGTTTTATCGCAAGCAAGAGTCGCGCGCGTTAAACTCGGAAAATGGCGTTGCGTAACGCCAGCGAACGTTGACTCAGTTTGAAATTGCATTTCGCGAATGCTCGCTTCAAATAACGTTGTCACATATACCCTCATGCAAATTTTATTCTGGCACTAAGATCCGCAGCGTCAGAACGTCAATCGCCGCTGCAGTCATCGATACTTTGGTGGTGCTGCAGAGAACTAGCTTCCATAGCGCTGCGAGGAAGTCCTGGTATGGAGTAAAACCCCTTGATCTCGAGACTAGCGACAACCTCTACTCCACATCTAAGTTTTCCTATTCGATTATCGTCGCCTGCCGGCGGCACGCGCCGCACGCGCGCGGCACGCTTTGAAGGCCATCGCATGCTGTCGCTGTGCACAGGCCCGATCTGAAAAACACAAGAAAGCGATGCGACACGCATGACCATATCATGCGCCAAATTAATCACATCACCTTCTCGTGCGCCCATCGGGAGCACTAAGCCTGAGCGCTCTGCGGCCATCACTACGCGTTGCATACAGCCTGTTCTTGACACTCTTTATAATATCAACTGCCTCAACAAAGATTGTTACCAGCATATTCTTTACAATAAAACTGTACATCCCTCGATATATATATATATATATATATATATATATTTAGCACATTAACGATGTGTAAATGTGAATTTAACCTAGCGCTATACTTATGCCGAAGTACCGTTGGTGAAGTTTTTCACGAGGGGAGTTTTTGAAAAGCACGACAGGTGCAGGAAACAGTCTGGGACATTTGCTCAATGCGCGCCCCGATATCTTTTTTTTTTTTTTAATTCAAATTTTAGTCCAAAAGAGGTTGGCGTCTCGGAGTGACACGCATGCAGTGCCTTAAATTCACGGCTACTTCAAAGAGATAAACTTTTTTTTTTTTTTCTGTTGTACCTTCATGGCCTCAAGCGAGACATGATTTAATCAACCATTGTAAAAATGAGCCAGGCCAATGGTTTCACTTGAAGTATCTCGATGATCGTTGATGCTAATAGACGATTGGATTACGAGGTAGAAAGATTATGCCCTTTTCGATGAATTATTTAGGTTTGTCCCTTCAAAGCGTTTCGCATCTTCATATGCCCGTGCTGAATCAATATTTAGCACCGAAAATCACGGGAAATGTCGATGTAGTTATTTTAACTGATACCTGCCGGAAAATAATTGCATTGTATTAGCAAATACTAAGTTCGGGGACCTGACGTCATTGTTAAAAACGTTGGGAGACTTCTCTCACGCTCTCACTGGAGCTAAGATTCTGGGCCCTTGGAAGACTCCATCATCACAAAGGAAATCAGTGAAGGCGCTCCTTTTAAAGGACACATGGTTGAGTTCAAGACTTTTTGCACGCTCTTTACCCCCTTTCACTACAGATCTCATACATGCTATAGACTCCTTTCCTTGGCGCTTTTTCCTTTTTCTCTTTCTCCTTTGTTCCCCTCCCCACGTGTGGGGTAGCCCGCTGGGCGTCGCCTGGTTAACCTCCCTGCCTTTCTATTCTATTTTTTTTTCTCTCTCTCTCTGCTGAACTTAAGATCCACCTTTTTAGGTTATGGTGCAATAGAACTAATGGCTCCCGTATGCCCTCTACCTTGGGTACCTTTCACGTTCTTTGAAAATTGTAGCCATCCATGGGCTGTCTCAAACCAAACTGCTCAGACCACCACAGTTTCTACTGGAGGCTCCTGCATATGATAGTACAGAAGTCTCTTAAATACAGCAAGTCATTTTTTAGCTTTCCGTCGGGAAGTGGCGGATATGTGATATAGTTGGGAGAGTTGGATGTGTTGCGTACATGTATTTTGCTACTCGCAATCACCAATCTCGTAATGTGTGCCTAATTTCTCGCATGTTCGTAAGCATACAGTCGTATAAGCTACTAAATTATCACGCGACACAAAAATAAATCCCCCGCTTTAACTAAACCCTACGAACATAGTGAATCCCCTTCCTTTTTCTTGCGGCTATGTCATTTTTCAGCGTGGAATCACGATCACGATAAACCTTTTTCAAGACGGCTTAAGCATAGAAATGCAGAGCAACCGGGAATAAAGCGACACTAGGAGCAGGGCACTCAGAACGTAAAGCAACGGAGCACGACCCGCAGCAGCGGCAGCTGGCCGGCGAATAGCGCCGACGAAGAACGAAAACCCAAGTTAAACGAACTTTTGCCGCGCTTTTCTCGGACGACGCGGCCCGTGGAACCAATCATCGTCCAGAGAAGAGCAGACAAGAGATGGTGACAAACGTTTAATGATTTAAAAGGGGTGGAGGTATGCATGAGCCGGATCTTTGAAGATCCAACCCTTACAGATACTAGGTGGGATCCCTAGTGCGGGACCCCAGTGGCGTCGGCCGCTGCCCGGGCGCGCTCGACCAAGGCCTTTTGGGCCTGCAGGTCATAGCAGCCGAGCAAGGTCGCCTCCCAGTCTTCACGAGTTGGGTTGGGGTGAGGAGGAATAGCTGGGTTGGATGGGCAAGCCCACACCATGTGGTAGATGTCCGAAGACTTCTCCGCACAGTGCGGACAACTGCCCGTGAAGGAAGGATTCGAATGTTTTAGTGCTGCCGGCACAGCAGAGTGTTGGTATACAGACGGAGTAGAAGCCGCTCCTCCGTCTTAGATAGACCTTTACTCGGGCGAGGATAAAGGCTATGGCAAGATTGATATTTAAGAACAATGTCTTTAAAAGAATACGCGGGTTCGAATTCGAGATCCTGATCTAGGGGGTCGAGATGGAAAGCCCGGAAAGAAAGCGCGCGGGCGGCGGCGTCGGCTGCCTCATTCCCCTCGAGACCCATATATGAGCAAGGAGCCCGTACTATTTTCCAGCAAGCGGGGTCCCCGGTATAGGTGCTATTTTGAAGTAGTCAGTAAGCTAAGTATGTCGCCCAGCCTTACTCGACGTTCCGACAGGCCCCTCGCGAGTCGGAGATAATTGTTTTGGAATCAGTGTGGCTATCTGCCAGCGCAATGGCGACCTCCTCCGGGCTAGCAGGATCTCCGAGGGCCTGCAGTGATGGCAGTTTACAGAAAGTGGGAACTTTAAAATTATAAAAGAAAGAAAGAAAGAAAGAAAGAAAGAAAGAAAGAAAGAAAGAAAGAAAGAAAGAAAGAAAGAAAGAAAGAAAGAAAGAAAGAAAGAAAGAAAGAAAGAAAGAAAGAAAGAAAGAAAGAAAGAAAGAAAGAAAGAAAGAAAGAAAGAAAGAAAGAAAGAAAGAAAGAAAGAAAGAAAGATGTTCTGTGTAGCACGCCTGCAAATTCTTACTCGTTACTGTTGCAAGTTCTTAATTGTTATAATACGGCATTGACTTAATGACACCAGAGCCGTGCGAGATCGTCACGGAATTGAGGACTTACAACAGTGAATGTCCTTAGGCACCGCGGGATTCCTCAGCTCAGCCCAAATCCGCAGCTAACCCCAAATTAATTGACGCGCCTTGCAAAGCGTCGCCCCTGGTGCCTCCGCTGAACTAATGCGGGTAATCAAATGAGCTCGTTAACCAACCCCGCCATTGAGGTGCAGCAACGCCTTCGTGTCCCAGGTCAATGGCCGGGTTCAGTAAAGCTTTGCTCATCAATGGAGAACCCTCAATCACACCGCCCCCACTTCAAGCTCCTCTCGCCGTGAGACAATGCTCAGGATATTAAGGAGAAAGCCTTTCTGGGCTCGTGGAACAAAATCCAGCGCGCGAGAGTTGTGCGCGAGATCTGTCATATTCCGCATGATTCTGCGAGATGTGTTCTTGTCTAGCGTTCCTGCTATCTGCAATCCCAAACATGAATGCGCGCCAAGGAACGCCACGCAACAGGAGCGATGGTGTACCGTCAAAACTCACGCTTGCCGGACAGAGTGTGACAGACACTGCGTCTTTCCTTTCCTGTAAACCAATTATAATTATAGGTAGCACTGCAAAGAACGCCGATAAAAGGCAAAAAATCAGAGGCAAAAGATAGGAGAGGAAGGATAGGCTTTCGTTATTCTCCTCTTAAATGACATCTAAGAGACCCTCTAAATTTTATTGTTAAGGCGAACAAGAAAAGTAAAGAAGAGAAAACATCTTTTGCAGAGGACAGAGACATCTATTCAGGTCAGCTGTGAACAAAAAAAAAAGTGCTTTCTCTGTACGCCCGCCATACGCAATACATAAGACACGAAGATACCAGGAAAATTAGGATGCAAGCGCTGAAAAACAGTGACCTATCGCGCAACATGTGAAAAAGTAATAGCCGACTATCCGTTAAAATTCGGCAGCAGCCAAGCGAATTACTTGTAAACTGCTGGGCGGGTGTATCTTTTTGTAGAGCTGGTCCAATGACCGATACGGCTTCGATTAGCCTCTCCGAGACAAATCATGTTCTACTATGTATTTGAAAGCGTCTATTTTGCAAAACTAAAATGAATGACTAAAAGTTCATAAAATTCGCGAACGCCGCACACCACCGCGCTCATGGAACTGCAGCACAAGCTTATGTTCAAAAGTACTCATATATGCAGAATTAATCATTTTCTTTGTCATCCGAAGGCGTTTCCCCAGCCAAAGCTCAGCTGCAGCGTCCTTTAAATAATACTTCACGGGAGGAAAACTTTATGGCTCCAGACAGCACTGTATAACCTCGAAGCGATCTTCTTATCCCAAGGACGAAATGGACACTACTTTCTGTCTACTACGGATTTCAAATGTAGCCACAATGACTTCGTGGAAACACTTCGCGACGCTTTGAAAAAAAAAAAAAAAAAAAAAAAGAAAGAAAAAAAAAGAAAAAAAAAAGTTTAAAAGTCACGCGCATAGCAGACGACGTGCCGCTGAGGGTTAAATACTACATTAAATATGCCTGCGAAGAAAATGAGTCACGAGCCCTCCTGACGCCCATTTTCCTGAAATTCGCGCTTTCGCGTGAGATACCCCCCCTAACTGCACCTTCCTCACTCGAGCCGCACACGACGCGAGCCATGCAGTGTTTCACGCGCATTGATCATTAGTGCCGGGATTGGACGGAAATTCCCCGCAATTTTCACTGGCCGACAACTACCAACGGATTTATTTCTTCTTCTAGAAACCGCTTATAAGCGCACATGAGACAGCGGAAGGACTACACTGCTGACGTTGTTCACGCTATTCCTGCGACCAGCGGTCTTGAATACATTGTGGGCGATTCTTCTACCCGAGGTAGACGCAAGACACACACACACAGCGGGACCTGGGAGAAACATCTTTTATCTCACAGAAAGGGTCCGTCCATGCGGATGAGGGAGGTCAGGGTGTCATCTTCGGGAGCAGCCAGGCAGCACCACAAATCCAAGCGCGTAAGAGTGAAGAGTCAAAGCCAAGAGAGAGAGGCGACGGCCGCTCGGGACTGGTAATCCCGGAACGAGCGGGGAGAGGGAAAGGGTAAAGCGGTGGCGCATTGGTAGCCGCGGGAAAAGTGCTTTTTTTTTTTTTTCAAATGTGGCTGGCCGGTCCCCCCCCCCCCTTCCCCCCCTTTGCGTCCGATCCGTCCATGTCCGAGCCCGGGTCGGCGTACAATATGAAGGCTTGTCGCCTGGCTCTGGCGGGATGCCGGTGTACCTCTGGCTGCTGAAAATCTTATCAGAATGCATTCTGAAAGAAGCAAAGACGTTAGACGAAGTAGTGCACTACCCTGGTCTAAGGTTATAGCGTCGGTTGCGAACCGGGTTGCTACCTGTACGCCTTACTTGGGGGGAGATCGCAGCATCGCCTTGAGCTTCCACCGCTTCACTGTTATCGTCCTTGCGAAGGTGGTAAGCCTTCAAGTCTGCGACGTGCACCGGACCGGCGGTTTCACCGCTCGTCAGCAACCGCAGCTGGTAGGTGAGCGGCGTAGTCCGTGCCGTAACTTCCAACGGTCCAACCCACTTGCGCGCTAGCGACGCGGCGAAACCACGCGCTGCGTTACTAAGCGGGTGCGTTTTATTTTTCAGTACCAAGTCGCCCGTGTTGAAAACGACGTGACGACGACCTGTTTTTCTTTTCTTTTTGTTTGTTTTTTTAATACACAGCGCAACAAACATAGAACAAGCGAGTAGACGGGAACAGCGCTGACTATCAACTGCATGACTTATTGAAAGAACACGAATATATACAAAACTGCTCTGACAACCAAGTGCGCATGTTCGCAGACAAAACAACATTTCACTTTAACCAGTTTCGTCAAGATATGAGATTTCTCGGGGATGAATGATAACAGATGAGGTGCTTACGCATGTGTCAGAATTCTTGTGAATGAGATAGGCCTCTTTTAATTCTTGTGTTAATTTCTCTCTGTGTTTGTACAACACTGTAGTTTCTTTGAACAGGGGAGTGCGAGGAGGGTGCAAAGGGGGCTTTTGGCTACATTCCTTGTGGTGTAGTGCCAGGTTCGATGACGGGGCTTTTTCTAGGGAGTTTTCATGTTCTCTTAGCCTTATGTTAAGACACCTTCCTGACTGACCAATGTAATCTTTTCCGCAAGTAAAAGGCACTCTGTATACCACTCCTTCTGTGCACGGAAGAAAAGCTACATTATGTTTTACCTGGCATCCCCCACGGCCTGTACGTCGCTTTTTGTCATTTATTTTTCGGTCTACTTTAGCGCAAATGCTGCCAAGTTTTATGGGCGCAGAAAACATGACCTGTACTCCATACCTATGTCCAACTTCCGTTGGCGATGCGAAATTCCATGCACATATGGTATGACGGCAATATTTTTCTTTTTACGGGGTGTCTCAGGATCCTGTCGTATTCTAGAGGCCTTTTTTTCAGGACCTTGCTGCAAGCAAGCAAGATTACGTCATCGGGGAAGCCTGCTGATCCCAATCTGTCTATCTGATCTTTGAAGCTATACTTGATGGCATGGTGGCAGGATTTTACAATTGATGACCCTATGCATGACACAGCTATACCACACTTCACTAATTTCGAATGGCCAGATTTAAAATTGAGCAAAGGCTTTTTCGATTTTGGTGCAAACGCCCAGCAGACGTGATTTTGCCCTAAATTTAACCTTAAATCCTTAAATCAAGAAAGGGAAGAATATCACAAGACGGGGTTTCGAATGTGAAGTTTAGGCCATTACCGCAGTCTTGAAAAACTTTTTGAACGTCTTCGACGCACTTTGAAAGGTCGTGCGCTTCTACAAACAGAGGGTAATCGTCAACGCATCTGAACACTTTTTGACAAAGAGAGCAACATTATTATTGACGTCTTTGTCAACATAAGTTAGATAAATTTCACTTAAAATTGGTGCCACACTCCACCCAATGCACACGCCTGTTTTTCGTAAATACCATTGGCCCTCAAACTGGAAAAAGGTGGATTGCAGGTATAATGACAACAGTTCCAGAAAAGATGCCACAGAAATGCCAACATTGAGAATGAAGTTTTGCTCGTCATTGTCATCCGTTATACATTTTTGAACACAAACCATGAGATGCTCATGCGGAAGCGAATAGTAGAGGTCTTGAACGTCTATACTGAAGGCTTTACAGGAGCCTGGGTTGTGACATGACAGGTAATCGACAAGAACGGTGGAATCCGACAAACGAAAAGGATCTTCTACTGACAGCATGCCAAGACCCTTCTGCAAAAACTTTGACACCGCATATTGCCATGTGTTTCTCTCAGTAACAAGGCATCGAAATGGAATGTCCGGCTTATGCGTCTTAGCGGAAAAAAAATATTTGTAAAGAATTTATTTTTGTACTGATCCGCCTGCTCCATGCGCGCCATATCGAGGTTTTCACGAGCCGCGCGCTGCGCTGCCTCAAGGCGCTCGCGGAGCTTTGCCGCGTACTGCGTAAGCGGAGGGGGCGCAGGCCCCGCCGCGTCAAGTAGGGCATTCTCTAGCGGAAAAGCGATCTCTGTCCCAAACTTCAAGCAAGCGGATGTCATACACACCGACCTGTTCACGGTTGTTCTAATGGCGAAAGCCAGTTCGGACAGCCGTGCGTCCCAATCTCTGTGCTGCTCGGTCGTCGCGACCAGCATACTCTTAGCATTCCGATTCACTCTCTCGGTTATGTTGCTCTGAGCGTGGTAGGGACTCGTTTTCCTGTGGCGGATTTGAAGCGCCCGACAGGAATCAACAAAGACTTTGCTTGTGAAATACGAAGCATTGTCTGTAATCAGGTCGGAAAGGAAACCGAAACGAGTGAATGTCTACAACACTTTCTCCCAAATTCTCTCCGACAAAGCTTCCTAAGGGGGAATACCTCAACCCACTTGGAACAGTGGTCCGTTATTACCAAGATATATTGGTTTCCGCGCGCGGAGCGAGGGAGGGGTCCTATGATATCGCACGCGACCACTTGCCACGGATAGTTGCTAACTACCGGCTTCATCATGCCAGCGGGCTTCTCCGCCCGAGGCTTGGCTACCTGGCAAAAAGGACATGTACGGGCGTAACGCAGCACATCCTGGCGGCGAAGTCGCTCACAGCTGGGCGTACGAGGCGAGAGTGCGACCCGTAGAAACGCATGCAAGTAAAAAATCCTGATATAGTTTTTTTTTCTAGTTCACACAGTGCCCATGGGTGTGGTCGTTCGTACATTAAACAATCGAGTACATTAAACAAGAACGAGATAAAGCATGTTCCGTCATTTCGATGCTGTATTTTTAATATGCCAAGATAAATGTATGTTGTGAAGCAGGACATATCCCGGAAAGGCGCTCTGTCCGCTGGATGTTTCCCTGAATCGAGCTAACTTCTCGTGTTATCCACCACGCTGCCACCTGCTCTACATTTGCTAATACAGTCCTGCAAGGGTTGCGTGGATCTAGCTTTTCACAAAAAGACCTCCAGCGTTGTGTTTGCAAGGCTTGAATTCTGCGCTGGATCTTCTTCTGCGTACGCCTTGCTCCTCTGAGGTGGCAGCGTGGTGGATTACACGAGATTACACGAGTGTCATTCGCGGCCTTCGCACGTCCCCTCAACAGCGTCTTCCGTTCATATATCACGCGCTCCGCCAAAGACGTAGTGAGGTAGAAGTAGCCGAAGATTTCTGCGCAAGAATAACAGTCGCACAGAACCCATTCACAACGCTGCATGGCTGCGACGTTCCACCTCCGCGGGATTCACAGATGGATCTTCCCTTCTCCGTGGAGGAACTTGATGCTAAGCTGGCATGTTGTAGAAAGTCATCATCGCCAGAGCCCGATGGTGTGGCATACCCCGCACTATTCAACCTTGGCCAGGAGGATCGACGGCATCGTTTGAGTAATTACAATATGTCATGGTGTGATGGCACAGTTCCTAAGCAATGGAAGACCCGTCGTCTGGTTCCACTTCTGAAACCGGGAGTCACCACTCGACCTTGAATCATACCGTCCAATTGCATTGGCCAGCTGCGTCGGCAAAGTCATGGAAATAATGTTACTAACACGCGTCGAATGGTACCTGGAGCGATACCAAATTTATCCAGATTTTATGTCCGGGTTTCGCCGTGGCCGCTCCTCTATAGGCAATGTGGTTGACCTCGTAACGTCTGTGCGGCACCAAAAGGCTTTGAAAAGATTGACAGTAGCATTGTTTTTGGACATAAAGGGAGCCTACGACAACGTAACACGTACATCAGGCCATTGGGCGCCCTGGTAGCTGCTGAGATCAGAAGCCGCATGTTCAGCTGGATACGCAGCTACCTGTCAGAGGGGTCCCTTTTACGTCTAGACTGAAGGTGGACCAACGTCTCTACATCGAATTTCGCGCGGAGTTCCATAGGGTGGAGTGCACAGCCCAACTTTATTCAACCTTACTCTCGTAGGCCTCGCAGATTTAATACCACAATCTGCTCAAATTTCCATCTATGCAGATTATATATGTGTTTGGGCATCCAGTGTGACTCGGCCCCAAGTACGTGCGAGGCTGCAAAAGGCTTCAACGATATTGACGTCGTACCTTCGTCTGCAAGGCCTAGATATTTTGACCGAGAAGTGCTTCCTTGTGGCATTCACTCGCAAAACAATGTCACGTTACCCCATATGCATCAATGGCAAATCCATTCCTTACGAGAGAAGCCTTCCTTGGAGTTGTCATTGACAGAAATCTTTCGTGGAGTCCTCATCTCAGAAAAAGGAGAAGCAAACTTGTAGCGATTGTCCAAGTTCTCTCCTTCCTCGGGGGAAAGTCCTGGGGCACACCAGTGCACTCGATGCTCCAACTGTACCGGTCACTGTTCCTGGGCTACATGCGATACAGCTTCCATATATTTAATAACATTAGAAAAACGAACCTCAGAGTCAGGACCCTTCAAAGTCTGCAAGCTCAAGCTCTGCGTATATGCCTTGGATTTCCCAAATGTGTCTCAACAGCAACGACTGTTCTTGTCGCCCGAGATCATCCTGTTACCACACATATTGCTGTTGACACAATGAGAACGCATATTCGGCACCTTACCAGGGTTCCTAGTCATCATCTAGCAACCCTTCCAATAATTAGGCCCAGCACTGCATTCGCCAAAATTATAGAAACCCATCGCACCTATATTCCTTCGCAGTTCACCCCCGCTGTAAGACCCTGCTCCCCCATATGGAGTCTACATGAACCTAGGATACAAATTAATATTCCTCGAATTACGAAAAAAGCCGGAATGTCATCACCTACATTTAAACAACTGACATTGGATTATCTGCACTTCAAACATCAAAACCGCATACATGCATGTCTACACAGGTGGCTCAGTTAATCTAACTAGTTCCGTGGGGTCTGTGGTCATACCGGCCAAGTCAATCCAGATAAAGATTAAAACATCATACCTGCCTTCTTCAACTAGTGCTGAACTAGCTGCCCTACGCGCGGCAGTTGAATTCATTTACAAAGAATATCCACATTATTGTACAGTATTTACAGATTCTAAAGCAGCCCTTCAAGGCCTGCAAGCAGCACTACGCCGCGGGTCACATGGACAACTCGTTGGAGAGATCCGCCAGCTGTACCACGACGCAGTATTGAAAGGTCACAATATTATTTTTCAGTGGGTGCCAGGACACTGCGGCATCAAGGGAAATCACCAGGCGGACGAGGCTGCCCGTTCTGCCCACAGCGATCGTTCCAGTTAAAATCACCATATCGAGGGTTGATGCCGCATGTGCCCTTCGCTGTTTGGCCATGGAGATCACAATTTCAGCGTAGAACACGGGGGAGTTTTGCAACCGCTGCCTCAGGGCACTGGATCCTGAACTGCGCCTCCGCCTTCCCCATCCGATTGCTCGTCGAGAAGCAACGTTGCTGGCCGTTTATGGCTCAATGTTGCGTTCACCAACAAGTATGCTTTCAGGATTGGAACGGCCGACAGGCCTGTCTGTGAAAATTGCGGCTGTGAAGAGACAATCGAACATCTCTTATATGCCCTGTATTTGTGAGTGAAAGACATAAGCTGCGTTGTGCGCTGGACCACATCCTCGCCCTTTAACGGCAGATAAAATCCTTAGTCCGTGGCAACGGCAGTCGGTCGCCTTTCGCCTTTAAGGCATACAGGGCACTGTTCAGTTTTCTAACAGCGGTCGGCTTGTGTGACAAACTCTGACTGTGCTTCACGTCCCCTTTCTCTTCCCCTCTTTAATCCCCTTATCCCTATTCCCCAGTGTAGGGAAGCCAACCGGAGGCCTGTCTGGTTAACATCACTGCCTTTTATCCTCATCCCTATATATCTAGGCCTTCAAACTAGACTAAGGGACCGGACAGCTGAACGGGTGGCGCCACCTCTCGGCGCAGCGCTCATTGCTGGCATGCGCCGGCCCCAGCCGGCTCATTACCAGCGCATTGGAGCGCGCTGTTTGTCGTTGGTTTGTGTGGAAATTGAAAATCCTATGTTCAGACGATGTTTTGCGTGAATATATCCTCAAGAGAGCAGAAAGTTTTGCTAGTTGTGTGACTATGTCCGGTAAAACGAAGTCTGGCCAAACAAGGCTGGCGAAACGTGTTGCGCTGTTGGCTGCACTGGCAGCTACGCGATTTCGTCGGACGCTTTTAAGTCGATTCATTTCTACGGGTTTCCATACAAGCATGAGTGTCGGTTGGCTTAAGCACTGTTCCTTGAAAGACAGAAGCACGCATCTACGTATTTGGTTGTTATGCGGTCGTGTAAAATGCCGGATTTTTTTAAATCCTTCCCCAGGAGTGACGGCACGAGAGTCTCAGAGACGAAGTCGCACTCCTTCATCTCTAGTCACATTATTGACAATTGGAAATCGAAGGAACCCGGCAGCGTAAGTTGCTACGCTAGCATTTCCCCGCCTGTGTACAAGAAAACCCCAGCACGGAAAAGGAAAAAGCAGCCATCATCGTCTTTCTGGCCGCGTTACGATCTTCAGTGATGGGCAGAGACAATGTTTGTGCAGCTACTTTCGCTGACACAGTTTTAGATAACTCTTTTTTCTCTTAACAGAAAGAGCCGATAGGAGACATGAACAATTTCTATTACCACGATCTTGTCCTTTTTCCTCTCTTCGTTTGTCAACCTTGTACAATTTGTTAACATTTGTTTATGGCATGTCCGTCTCACCTAATAAAATAACTTACGTTATTTCAGAGCTCATTCAATACCGCATGGTCACAAAATCTGCAGTCGGCTTCATATAAAAGACGAAAGAGAAAGAAAAATACATTTTAATTGCTGGAAATGAGCGTGAACGCCGCTTTTTTTTTAATTTCTAAGTCACGCAGATTGCCGTTTAGAGACTTATAGGTTCCGCACATATTTCTTCTCAAGTAGCAAATATTTTTTTTATTTCTCATTCACGTTGTACTTGACACGGGTTTACGTATTTTCTCAGCACCGCCCATTTCCTGGCCCATCTAAATACAGTTTCTCATTAGCGTTTTTGTGAACACGAGATTTCCTAATTATGGTGCAGTAAGACAAGACCGTTTTACCTCTCAGAAATTTCTTATATGGCCAATGCTGTAAACAGATATAGCGGCAGCCCGGCAAGCTGCAGTGACAAGGTATGCAAAAGGAATGGCTTTCAGTTATCCGGAATCCTTGACGTGCAAATAGAAAACTACCTATATGGTCGTATCCCCTCACATTCATCAGGTATCGCAGTCAGGTATCGGCCCCGGAAGTTCGTGGTACGCTGAGAAAGCAGAACACCTTAGCGAACGAGCAGTGAGAGGGATTCCTTTAATAGAACGCCCTCTTAGTTGTCGGTGGCTTATCTTACGTACAACACATCACAATGTCTGATTTTTTTTAGATTGTATTTACAGTTTGGCAGCTGCGGTCAATCGCATTGAGCTTCCTACCCTGGGAGAACGCCTAAATAAGCAAAAGCCAAATACTCCCAAGATTCCTCTTTCCTGGGAGGTGTGCGAAAAATAGAGCCGCTCATAGCAGGGAAATGATTTTTTTTTTCTTTTCGCGACCTTCGCAGCATGTCGATAGAAACGTCATCATCATCATCATCATCATCAGCCTGATTATACCCACTGCAGGGCGAAGGCCTCTCCCATATTTCTCCACTTAACCCGGTTCTGTGCTAGCTGCATCCACTTGACCCCTGCGAACTTTTTAATCTCATCCGCCCACCTAACTTTCTGCCTCCCCCTGCTACGCTTTCCTTCCCTTGGAATCCAGTTTGTTACCCTAAGCGACCATCGGTTATCCTCTCTTCGCACTACATGTCCTGCCCATGTCCATTTCTTCTTCTTAATTTCCACTAGAATGTCGGTAACTTGAGTTATTTCTCTGACCCACTCTGCACGCTTTTTATCTCTTAATGTTACCCCTACCATTTTTCGTTCCATAGCCCTCTGGGTTGTCCTCAACTTAAGTAGAACTCTCTTGGTTAGCCTCCACGTTTCAGCCCCATAGGTGAGTACAGGCAAGATGCAACTGTTGTATACTTTCCTCTTGAGCGATACCGGTAAGCTGCTAGTCATAATCTGCGAGTGCTTGCCAAATGCGCTCCATCCCAATCTTATTCTTCTTGATATTTCCTTTTCATGGTCCGGATCTGCGGTTACTATCTGTCCTAAGTAGACATATTCGCCTACTATTTCCAGGTAGAATTTTCTATCAATCAGGTGATAGAAAAATGCTCGGAATATAACCAGCCCTTATACATAGCATTCATTGATTACGAAAAAGCATTTGACTCAGTTGAAACCTCGGCGGTGATGCAGGCATTGCGAAATCAGGGGGTAGACGAGCCATACGTGAAAGTGCTGGAAGATATATATAGTGGCTGCACAGCAACCATAGTTCTACATAAAGAAAGCAACAAAATTCCCATAAAGAAAGGTGTTAGGCAAGGAGACACAATCTCCCCAGTACTATTCACAGCTTGTTTAGAGGAAGTATTCAGAGACTTGGAATGGGAGCAGTTAGGGATAAGGGTAGATGGAGAATACCTCAGTAATCTGCGATTTGCTGATGACATTGCCTTGCTAAGCAACTCGGGGGATGAACTGCAAATAATGATTGATGACCTAGACAGAAAAAGTAGAAAGGTAGGCTTGAAAATCAATATGCAGAAGACTAAGGTAATGTTCAACAGCCTCGGGAAGGAACAGCAGTTTACATTAGATAGAAACGTATTTAGAGCATAATATTTTATAAGTCAATTATCTACAGCAGCTACGACATGTTCAACCAGAGCATTGTCGTATATGTAAAAATGCTGCTGAGGTGGTATTACTCATTTCGCTTGTATTAGGATTAAGTTTGATAGCCTAAGGACGGGTTCAGTGACCTATTGTAGCGTAATTTTGCAGGAAGTCTTGGGAGTATGTTTGTTTGCTTTTCCTACCATAAAGATAATCCTAATTTTGCCTTGCTTGTTTATTTTTCTCCCTTTCTAGCTCTCGTTGGAAGGTAAGGCGGAATGTCATCTGCTATTATTGAATCGTTTGAGCCTATTACCAAAAAAGACAGGTGCAGCATCTCTTTAATTTTACATCAACCCTGACCATTACAACTACCACTACTACGGCCCCTTGCTAAACGGCTTGGCGGTGTTTGATCTTCAGGCAGGTTTCGACAAGAACACAAATAAGATGAACGCGCAGTGCAAGCGTAGATTCCGTCTCCGAAGTCGTCTTCACAAGCACCCAACGAAGGCGTTTCCAGCGCATGGTGAAATTGCTCGCGCGGAGTTTTCGCGTTGTAACAGAAGTAATATGCGCCGAGCGCTTTCTCTCACACACACACACACACACACACACACACACACACACACACACACACACACACACACACACACACACACACACACACACACACACACACACACACACACACACACACACACACACACACACACACACACACACACACACACACACACACACACACACACACACACACACACACACACACACACACACACACACACACACACACACACACACACACACACACACACACACACACACACACACACACACACACACACACACACACACACACACACACACACACACACACACACACACACACACACACACACACACACACACACACACACACACACACACACACACACACACACACACACACACACACACACACACACACACACACACACACACACACACACACACACACACACACACACACACACACACACACACACACACACACACACACACACACACACACACACACACACACACACACACACACACACACACACACACACACACACACACACACACACACACACACACACACACACACACACACACACACACACGCACGCACGCACGCACGCACGCACACACAACAAAAAACAAAAAAACACGCACGCCTTGCCGAGGACGGCTCTTCCCTTTTTTCAAGATTTTCCGGTAGAAAAGTACTCTTTGCGATTACTCAAAGTAGCTCAAAGCCGCACTGCAAAACGACGGGTAGGGACATGCTCGAGTACGCCTTGCACAGCGGAAACGACTGCGGCGCTCAGCTGCCTCGGCACTCCGCTGCTTCGGCACTCCGCCGCGGGCGGCGCTGTTCCGCCGAGGCGACGGTCATCTATGAGTGTATTATCGCGGTTTTAGTCGTCCTGCTACTGTGCGAGATTTGTTTATTGGGCTGTTTGAGGACTGCCTTCAGAGTAAAACTTATATCTCTTGAGCGGCAGTTCTAGCGAGGAAAGGTAGTACACACGGCCGCATGTTAGACCAAAGTAAAGAAAAATGATCCCAGAGATTGCGCTACGTGGGAAAAGTTCACGGTAAAACGGTTCTATTTTGCGACCTTCCGAATGGGCCGACCTCTCGAACGAGGTCCCACAGGAAGCAAAGCATGGCGCTCGCGTCGCCTGTGGCGGTGGCGCCGTCCGATCTTCCAACGAAGCGATTCCAAGGCATGTATGCTGTATGTATCGGTTCCAAGTAGATGCCGGATCCGACATTCAGCTGACAACAGGGCGACCCTGCCGTGATTTCAGAGTCGCGCACATGGTGTATCAGCGTGTTAGTTTGCCAGGGCGCCTGCTGTGATCGCGAAGTCGTTGCGTCCTTTGCACACAACCACCTAGGCTCCAAGGGGCATTCCAGCAGGAAAACGGGTGATGATTCTCAGCAACCGATTCCTGCAGTCCTGACTGACCCTCTCACTGAGTACTGCGCGAAGCCGGCCAGTGTCCGGCGTGGTCAAGCAAGCATGTCAGGAGGAAAGGACGGCGACGAGCGGTTAATCAGAGCCTCGCCCGCCAAGACATGAGCCGCCCAGTTGCCGAGACCACTCGCATGCCCGGGCACCCAATCTCTTCGCCCGCTGGCACCAAACGCCGGACATAGACACTCGACCTTTATGTCATGGTCTGTCTTGCCAATCCTGGGAGCGCCTGTCAGAGACCATTGAGACTCCAATGAGTTCGTGTAGACTGTTACTGTTTTGCGAACTGAGTCTGGGTACATCTCTGTGTGCTCTTTCTGACTTCATCCCGGAGAGGATCGCTCGCAACTACATTTCTGCAGTCGCAGGAGCCGCGCTTGCCTCTATAAAGTAGGTATTCCCAAGGATCCGTAAAATAGTTTTCGAAATGTCTTGCTTATATGCCGGTCTATATGTCACGCTCCTGCCTCGCAGCCCCAGTGGGTGCAACTGCCCCAGTGGGTGCAACTGCCCCAGTGGGTGCAACTGCCCCGTGCACGTACCGCAGTGTATTAAAGATGCATCGCCTTCGAAATAACTTTTCACACCTTCACGATCTGTGTGTGTATACTTCGCGAACTTTCTTTACAGCATGGCAAAACGACACACGTGAGATTTTCTTTATCGAAAATAAATGGAATGGGAGTTTTAGAAGAAGCTCTCCAACTCTGCTAATCCCATTCCTTGTCTAAAAGCAATAGTTAGTAAATTAAAAAAATTATCTTAACTACTAATTAGTTAATTGCGCAACAAAAAAATGCCTGCGGTACGCCAGATGGCTGGCAGCTTTCTCTGATCTATCTCAAATGTTTCATTTTTTAACCCTTGGCTAAAGTTAGCTTGGACACCCTATATATATATATATATATATATATATATATATATATATATATATATATATATATATATATATATATATATATATATATATACACACACACACACACACACACACACACACATGGTGAAATATATATATATATATATATATATATATATATATATATATATATATATATATATATATATATATATATATTACACTGTATTTGGTTATTTTCACAAAGGAACGTCACAGGCGCACTGTGAAAGCGGAACACTTCGAAAGTTTTTGCATTCACGTATTCCTGAGGGCGGGAGGGCGGTAACCCTACTTCACACATTCAATGGGCCAAGCCGGCGACAATGTGGAGAGAGAAATAACAGAAGTATATTTCATCACACGAGTGGGCCGGCCAACTAGCGTGAGCACCCCGTTGCTGTCAATCCCTGAAAAAGACATTGCTGTTCTTTTAGCTGTTCAATGGACGGGTTTTAATCTTTATGCTCTTTTCCACACTTCCTAAAGCGCATCTTACCGTTCCTTGAATCGGCGCCCATTTTTTTTTCTAAGGCTTGTTTCGTGCGTTTATGAGCGATCTTGCGTTAAAATAAACTCACGTTCTATTCAACACTTGTCCTGCTTATACTGTGCGTTTTCATCCTTGTTTCGTGCGTCGGTGCATTTCTTCAGCGAGCAAGAACATAATGAACTTCACGGTGCTTTACAGAGAGCCGTCTGGACAGCATCATGTTGCGGATGCGCGACGTACCCGACGACGAAGGAAGCACGACCAACGATCGCGGCTTGCGCCCTTGCCTTCGCACGCTTTCTTCTCCGCTGCATATTTCCTCTTAACAACGCCCCTCACACTGCTGACACCGACTGCGCGATTCCAGGCGGTACCTATCTCTTTCTTCTCCCTTCTCCTCCCCTTCTCTCATGGCCCGGTTCAGGTGGGTCATTGAAAGCGACACGGTCACTACGCATTTCCTTTGCACATTCGCATGCTATCGCCAATGGCCTACCTTTCCGTGTGCCTTTCAGGTAGGCAACACAGAAATGGACACCCCCCGTTTATTATACAAATCAAAGCGCAGATACCTTTTCGCGGATGCTCCGGCGAAACAGCAGACTCTATACCGGTATGATTATATTCATTCAAACAAGAAATAATTTGCTACCCTGCCATCTACTCGACAGTGAGTGACAACGCGATGCACGCGCCCTAACAGGCGGCTAGAGCGAAAGGCGGACGCACTGAGAGCTGCAGCATGTCATAACCACGCACCAAAATGGTTTGCCGAGCAAGAGCTGCCGCCGTTATCCAACGTCCACGGCCATCCCCGCTCCATGCACTGTAGTTGGCTCGCTTATTTGCTTGCACCCTCCGATGTCTCCCTTGAACGATCCCTAGTGGCGCGTCGGTGCCAACACCAAAATCCAAAAAGGGTTACGCCTTGTTTCTTGCCTTTCATTCAAGGTTGTCTTGGACTAAGCGCAGCGCTTCGGCCTCCCTTCCATCATGCATGCCTGCCTCCTCTGTTCCCGGGCATCCGGGCATGAACCCGCGGCCGACCGCGCACCTTCCTGCCCCGTTTCACTGCCCCGAACACAGGAAGAGAAGAAAGGAGACTCGCTCACCTCCGGCCACCCGACTTTCTTCGCTAGTTTGCCTTAACGTCTCCCCACTGTGCTCAACTCTGTAGCAATAAGTCGGCAGTGAATCGCAGGCGACGCGCTCCGTCTCCGCAGATGCGCGTAGTATACACGCGGTTTAAAAAGAAAAAACAAGGAACTTACTGAAGCCAGTAGCGGGAATCGACGACGCATGCTATTTTGTGTTCTAGTATGGTCACATTTTTTCAGACGTGAAAATTGTGCTATCGTCTGCGTAGAGAGTACAGTTAACGTGATTCAACGAGTTAGGCAGATCATGAATATATATAAGGAAAAGTAACGGGTCCAGAATAGATCCTCGAGGAATTGCCATGGTTACGGACTTTGCAAATGACATGCTATTATTTACTTGAACGATTTGCGATCGGTTAGAGATGTAGCTCTGCAGAAGTCTTAAAGGTAGACTACGAATTCCTAAGCATGAAAATTTGTGCAGAAGGATGCAGTGGTTAATTCTATCGAAAGCTTTTGTTAGGTCTATAAATGTTGTTCTGACGATAAGACCATGGGCCTCCCTAATTTAGTCAGTGAAGGACAAGAGAGCAAGTTCAGTGGAAAATACTTGACGGAAACCAAATTGGTGAGGTGAAAGTAGGTTGAATTTTGATAGGTATGCCATGAGTCTTGTAGAGATTTCGATAATTTTGCTAAAAAAGGGGGAGAATGCACATTGCACGATAATTTGTGATAAGTTCGGTTCACCTTTTTTAAGCACAGGAATATTTTTGCCAACATTTTGAGCATCAGGAAACACGCCAGAACAAAACACCTTGTTAACTACAGTTGCTAATATAGGTGAAAGCTCTTTTGTCACAAGTTTAACTTTAAAAGAATGAATGAAATCTAAACCTGGCCCTGCTGTTTTCCATAAAAAAAAATACTCTTTTAACTTCATCTGCAGATGTGGGATGCAAGTAAAAAGGAAATTCACAACGAGGCAGGTTAGGCAACAATGGCTGCTCATGGAGTTCTACAGACGAAGCAAAATAATCCCTGCAGGCATTCGAAACGTCATTAGTGTCAGTGTATGTACAATTGTCGGTTTTAATTTTGTTGGATGGGGGTCAGACCGCTTATTAAGAAATTCGTTAATGAGCTGCAAATGGCGGCGTGTATCATTATGATTTTTTAATATTTGGCTTTGATAGTAGTCCCGTTTAGCACAATCACGGCCGGTCTCGAGGGAAAGCGCGCAGAGAAGCGCGCTCTCCCTCGAGACCGGCCGTGGCCCGTGGCACAATTTAGTATACCTGACAGCCTGTTAGAATACCTGTGGAACTTACGTCGAAGGGCAATGTTAAATGGCTGTGACTTGACCTTTGTGTGAAGATTATTTTTCTTTTTTTATGGCTCGCAGTAAACCTTTGATAATCCAAGTATTTCGGGGGGAATTAAAAGGACGTTGAATGTCGACGTGACGTGTGCGGCAGCTAATGCAATCAGCAACCTTTGCTGAAAATTGAAACGCTTTGTCAGGACTGTTTTCAGCAGTGAGAGAAGACCCGTCAACAGTGTGAATAATTTGTACAAATTTATCTGAGTCAAATACCGTTTTAGTCAGTGATTTATGGGTACTCAATTACGCCAGCAGTGAAATCTAATGTAACGTTGAGAGTATATGGTCAATTAAAGTGCTAGGACCGAAAAGCTCACACCTGGTCGAAGACTCAATTAAGGATGCCCGACCACAGCTGAGAAAACCTATATATTCAGCGCAAGATGGACTACTAGAATCGATAATATTGATATTTATGTCACCAGTGATTATAATGTTCTTATTTTCGTTGATTAAGGTATTCAGAATTTAGCTAAATTATAAATAGAAAACAGAGTACGAAGAGGATGGCGCACGGTAAATGAAACGATTATAGTATCGCAATTATTGATGGACATAAATTTATGATTAAATTCTAACCAAACAGGTTCGCATTGTGGCAGATTAAAGGCGAGATCAGCACGACGCATGTATGTGCAACGATGATTTTACAAACATGGCAGAGCCACCGCCACGACAAATATCACGACTGAAAAATTATGAAACATAACCTTGTTATCTATACAGACTTTCTTCATCAGGTGACAGCCATGTTTCTGATCAACATGCGAGCGAAAATGTGTGGTTAAGAATTGAAATAAATGTATCAAGATCATATTGATGCTCACGAAGACCGCGGGTGTGTAGCACTGGTAATAATGGGAATTTTTCTTTTAACAGTGCTTGTGTTTGAAGGCATGAATAAACACCAGAGTAAGCCATAATTACGCAACTTACCTAACGCGAAGAAAGAAAAATATGGAACGGTCTACGTGATGACCGAAAGGTCGCTCTGGCTTCCAATCTGAAAAATATGACTGGTCTCGGTCTTCCTGGCCTTGATAATGCAGTTATCAATCCAAAGAAATTTCCATCCCTTGGCTTTTCTTTTTTTTTTTTCTTTTTTTTTTTTTTTTAGTTCTAGGGCTTTGCCAAACAAGCGCTTCTTTTCAGGCGTCAGATGGTCATTGACATAAAGCGCCTTATCGTCTTCCGCTGAAAAGCCAATGTGCCAAGATGAGAATTTTTTGCACCATTCGTACTAGCACCGCTGCTGTCATGCTGGCAACACGAGTGAAGTCCCGAGTCAGCCAGACAGGTTGCACACCCCACAGTACTCCATCTGTACCGGTGCGGAGAAAAGTAAACGGAGCACGCCATTTCGTTCTAAAACTTTTCACGCGTTGCATAACTGAAACTGGCAGTCGTGATATGTGCAAACCGGTAGTAGACACCAGTGCGTTTTCACTTGAACATATAATGTTTTCTTATCTCCAGTATAAAAGGCGTGATTGCAAGTTACAAAAAAAAAAAGCGTACTCTTTACTTATGTCCGCACCTGTACCTGCGCTTTTCATTTGGTAAGCAAAAAAAAAAACTTACAAGAGTTCAAAGTGGCTGAACCGAATATTGAGCGAAAGCAATAGTTGCGGGTGACCGAGCATTCTTCTAATTCTTCTTCTTCCCCAGCCCACACATAAAGCCTGGCAGGCTGATTCTAACATAAGCGTCCCATGTGAGACGAGAGACCCGAGTTGGCAGCTACTGCCAGCCCACATATAAAGCCCCTCTTTAACCAAGCCATATGAACGTGCCTTATTGGGCTCTAGGAGTAACGTGAATGTCAGGGTCCTGGCAGGCTGATTCTAACATAACCATCCCACGTGAAACGAAAGACCCAAGTTGGCAGCTCCTGCCAGCCCACATATAAAGCCCCTCTTTAACCAAGCCATATGAACGTGCCTTATTGGGCTCTAGGAGTAACGTGAATGCCAGGGTCCTGGCAGGCTGATTCTAACATAACCATCCCACGTGAAACGAAAGACCCAAGTTGGCAGCTCCTGCCAGCCCACATATAAAGCCCCTCTTTAACCAAGCCATATGAACGTGCCTTATTGGGCTCTAGGAGTAACGTGAATGCCAGGGTCCTGGCAGGCTGATTCTAACATAACCATCCCACGTGAAACGAAAGACCCAAGTTGGCAGCTCCTGCCAGCCCACATATAAAGCCCCTCTTTAACCAAGCCATATGAACGTGCCTTATTGGGCTCTAGGAGTAACGTGAATGTCAGGGTCCTGGCAGGCTGATTCTAACATAACCATCCCACGTGAAACGAAAGACCCAAGTTCGCAGCTCCTGCCAGCCCACATATAAAGCCCCTCTTTAACCAAGCCATATGAACGTGCCTTATTGGGCTCTAGGAGTAACGTGAATGCCAGGGTCCTGGCAGGCTGATTCTAACATAACCATCCCACGTGAAACGAAAGACCCAAGTTGGCAGCTCCTGCCAGCCCACATATAAAGCCCCTCTTTAACCAAGCCATATGAACGTGCCTTATTGGGCTCTAGGAGTAACGTGAATGCCAGGGTCCTGGCAGGCTGATTCTAACATAACCATCCCACGTGAAACGAAAGACCCAAGTTGGCAGCTCCTGCCAGCCCACATATAAAGCCTCTCTTTAACCAAGCCATATGAACGTGCCTTATTGGGCTCTAGGAGTAACGTGAATGCCAGGGTCCTGGCAGGCTGATTCTAACATAACCATCCCACGTGAAACGAGAGACCCAAGTTGGCAGCTCCTGCCAGCTCAGGGTCGTCTACGGGGGTCGTCTAAAGGTCAAAGGTCAATGGTGGTCACCGCCGGGCCACGCTGATGGCTCAAACTGCGAGCAGTGTTGTTTTCGCAATAAAAAATAACGAAGCGCATCCGCAGGCGGCGCTGCGCCACGTATCCATGGAAACAGGGCTGCTCACTGCCGAGCCCACCGCAAAGCATTGTTGAAGACAAAGTATAATAATCATTCAGCGCTGAACACTGTTAGGCGGACGGCTAAGAAGTAAAGAACTACTACTTTGCGCAAACCAGAGTGGCTCCTTTCTATGCATGAAGGAAAGAAGCCAACAGTCGGCGAGGCCAAGGAAAGCGTTGGGGATGGTATTTTATGTATTATTTTTTTAATGTTTACTTAGATAATCACAGAAATTAGTAATGTAATCTGTTTAGGGGAAAGATAATTAAACACAAATTAAACACGACCTCCGAATATCGCGTCCGATTCGGATGCGATATTCGGAGGTCGTGTCGGACGCGATATTCGGAGGTCGTGGGTTCGGTCCCCACCATCGGCAGGTTGTTTTTTCTTCTACTTTGTGTTTAATTATCTTTCCCTAAACAGATTACATTACTAATTTCTGTGATTATCTAAGTAAACATTAAAAAAATAATACATAAAATACCATCCCCAACGCTTTCCTTGGCCTCGCCGACTGTTGGCTTCTTTCCTTCATGTATTATAACGAGCACCCTCATTTCCCCTTATTTGATCCTTTCTATGCAGTTACAAAAAGAGGCATAAGTGCAGTCTCCCAAGTTCTCGCGCGCATGTTCATCAAGCGCCATTCTAACGAGCGAATCAAAAAAGGGGCGCCGAAAAGCCAGAACGCGGTGCGCTTCAATTTCGGCGAGGCGAGCGTTTCGCACAACGGTGGCTGACCAGGTCACGGGTGAACAGTGGCACAATCGCACGTGCACGATGGGCGCGCCTGGAAATCTCAACTGTCGAGAGGCGGACAATCTGCCCAGCCCAGCGGCCTCGTCTCCGCCACCAGAAAGGGAGGAAGGCGAGGATGGGTTCCTTTTTCCTCCGCTGGCTCGTCAGGCTGCAAGTCGTCGCTGACAGGAGGTGGGTGTCATACGTGGGAGCCGTTCTCGCTGGCTGCTAGCGTGTCACCAACGCGCTTGTCACAATGTCTCCTCGGCTTCCTCGTAATTTATTCCCTACCCGTACGCGCTTGAACCATCCCATTGCGAAACTCGCGGTCGCTCACGCGCGACCTACACAGCCCTCGAACGGCGTCAAACGCGAAGGCGCTCAAAGCGGCGTTATCGATGACGCCCCAGGTCTAGACGACACGCGAGAGAGAGGAACATGCACCTGCATACACAAGTCGCGAGCGCGTCAAGAAAACCCAGCGGCTGAGCGAGGCACACATAGACGCTGGACGAACTCTTGAACAGAGCAGTCTAAATCAGGTAGACACTGTTTCCTCTGTAGGGGCTGCCATGCGCACAAATAAGTGTCGAGAGCAGCGCGCCAGGAGGACAATGGAAAAAGGGAGGGAAAATAAAAATACAACAGGCACCAGCTTTCGTACCCGCTTCCTGCACTACTGCGGGTAGTGTGTCAGCGAAGCATAGCTGTCGGACTGCAGAAGAAACAAAACAGCGTGGCAAATAATGATAACAATAATAAATACGTCCGAAAGGACGAAGAGCACAAAGGACCTCGACACAGAGTCACCCAGGCGCACGAATCTGGCTCTTCCTCGCGACTTCAATGCATAATGACGGCGGTGTCGGCTAAAGAGATATATCGCCCGGCAACAACTTGTTAGGTGCGCTCAGGTAACTGCAACAAGTTCCTCTGTGGTTCCTCTCATCTTCCTTTTTTTTTTTTTTTTTTGCACTCCGCATCCGTTTCCTCTTCAGTTCTGCTGCTATTCCATTGTAATAGAGCCTGCACTTACGCACACGCACAAAAAGACAAGCAAACAGGTGTGACCCTGTTGTATCGTGTGCGATAATTTGCTTTCTCCTTGGCGTTCCTTTTCTTTTGCACCTCCTCGTTTTGTGTGCACTGGTTATCAATTATCATTTGTGTGTGCTAGCTGTCTGCGCATAAGTTACACAGTCTCAATCGATAACTAAGGGAACAATTCCGCAGTATACGACAGGCAGAAGCAGCGGAAGTCGTGAAGGAATACTTAGGGCAGGTAGTGCACGCAGGTCCGAACCATTAGAAAGAGATAATCAGAAAATATAAAAACTGAGTAGACTACATTGGAGAAGTGCCCTCAGACCATGAATGGTAGCTCGCCGTAAGTAGCCTTGAAGAGGGAAGTATGCAAAATTTCCCGTACTGATCCATGCATGGGGCAGAGGCTATAGGAGGCTGAGAAAAGGAAAATAATGGTGTAACTTATGAGACTGGAAGAGAGCAAAGTCGGCCAAAAAAAAAAAAAACGCGAGTTAAGGAAACCCTAGACAAAATCAGGAAAAAGACCATAGATACGTCCGATTACGTTACGTGTCAGCAGTGCGATATAATTTAAAGTTGTTGCTGCCTCCACACCAAGTTTTATATCATTTTTTAACGGTTGCGTTTGCGGACCCCTACGCGTCGTCAGCACACAAGCAGACATATCTCTGGGTCATCTAGATGGTGGTTATACGTTTCTTCAAAGGTGTCTAGAAGTGTCATTGTTATCACTTCCGGTTTCTGATGTCACTTGCGGTCCAAAGAATTATGCGACCTACAAAACAAATTTGGTCCATGGGCCTTTCCATGCTGTCGCATATATAGATGGACATGAGCAGGACACGTAATGAGAAGGCGTGATAATGAAAGGATAATGAAGTCAAACGAATCCAAAAGAAGGAATGGGGTCGCTTTCATAGTAAACAGAAGAATGGGCAAAGCAGTGCTAGGGTACAACCCCAAAAACGACCGAATGATTTCACTTCGGATCCAAGGTCACCCTTTCAACATAACAGTTATCCAAGTCTATGCACCGACTACTACTGCTGAAGAAGCTGACGTTGAGAGAGTTTATGCGGACCTACAATGCCTTCTGGACCGCACCCCATCATCAGATGTCGTTTTTCTCATAGGAGACTGGAATGCTAAGGTCGGGAGTGAAGAAACATCTGGAATTATAGGCAAGTTCGGTCTTGGCGAGCCAAATGAAGCTGGGCAGAGGCTAGTAGAGTTTTGTCAAGAAAACAACTTGACCATAGCGAATACTCATTTTCAACAGCACAAGAGGCGCCTGTACACATGGACTTCACCGGACGGTCTGTACAGGAATCAGATCGATTATATTCTTTGCCGGCAGAGATGGAGAAGCGCTATACAAGCAGTAAAAGCAAGGCCTGGGGTCGATTGTGCCACCGATCATCAGCTTCTTGTTGCCAAAATAAAGCTTCGATTGAGGAAAACGCAGAAAACTAGAACGCCTTTCAGGTATAATCTGGATCAAGTTCCTTTAGAATATGCTGTGGAAGTGAGGAATCGATTTCAAGAATTAGATCTAGAAGACAAAGAGCCCGAAGAGATGTGGACTGATGTTCGTGATATAATACAAGAAGTTGCTACTAAGGTAGTTCCAAAGCAAAAGAAATACAAGAAAGCAAACTGGTTATCTGAAGAGGCTTTGCAAATAGCTGAGGAAAGGAGGATGGCAAAAGTTATGGGGGAAAGAGAAAGATACAAGGTTCTCAATGCGGATTTTCAGAAAATAGCAAGGAGAGATAAGAATGCCTTCCTGAACATACAGTGCCAAGCAGTTGAGGACAACAGCCAATTAAGGAACACAAGAGCTCTGTATAAGACAATCAAAGATATCAAAGGAAGCTTCTGTGCTAAGCTGGGCGTGATAAAGGACAAACGAGGCAATGACCTCACTGAAGCGTCAGAGATAAAGAAGAGGTGGCAGGAATACACAGAAGAACTGTACAAGAAGGACCCGAATGTGCAAACGCAACATAAGACGGTTGTGATTGCTGATCTCGAGCCGGGCATCCTGAAGAGTGAAGTTGAATGGGCCTTAGCCAGCCTTGCTAAGAACAAAGCTAGCGGAATTGATGGCATTCCAGCGGAGTTGCTTCAAAACCTCAACCATGACGCTGTTAACATTATGCATACATTATGTCAGAAGATTTGGACAACCCTGCAGTGGCCACAGGATTGGAGGAGGTCAGTTTATATCCCCATTCCAAAGAAAGGCAGTGCCAAAGATTGTTCCAACTACCGCATGATCGCGCTTATTTCGCATGCTAGCAAGGTGATGTTGAAAATCCTCCAAGGTAGGCTGCAGCAGTATGTGGATCGGGAGCTTCCGGACGTGCAAGCTGGGTTTCGCAAGGGCAGAGGAACTAGAGACCAAATTGCCAACCTTCGCTGGATCATGGAAAAAGCAAGAGAGTTCCAGAAATCCATCTACTTCTGCTTTATTGATTATGCGAAAGCGTTTGACTGCGTAGATCACAGCAGACTGTGGCAAGCTCTCCAAGAGATGGGAGTTCCAATTCACCTCATCTGTCTCCTCAGGAACCTGTATGAAGGAAGAGAGGCCACAGTTAGAACTGGGCATGGTCTTACTGATTGGCTTCCGATTGAGAAAGGAGTGAGGCAAGGCTGCATACTGTCGCCCTGCCTATTTAACCTATATGCAGAGTGCATCATGAGGAAGGCCGGTCTGGACGAGTCTTCAGCTGGAGTGAAGATTGCTGGAAAACGTATCAACAACCTTAGATATGCGGATGATACCACTTTAATGGCAGAAAGTGAAGTGGAACTCAAGAGACTTCTGATGAGCGTACAAGAAGAGAGTGAGAAGTTTGGGCTTAAACTGAACATTAAAAAGACAAAGATCATGGCGTCTTGCCCTATCAAGTCCTGGAGCATCAATGGACAAGAAGTGGAAGCTGTGACAGATTTTCTCTTCTTGGGCTCCAAGATTACCCCGGAAGGAGACTGCAGCCATGAAATTAGGAGACGCCTGCTTCTGGGAAAGAGAGCAATGGTTAGCCTTGACCGCCTAGTAAAGAGCAGAGACATCAGTCTGCCAACCAAGATCCGTATAACTCGTGCTATGGTCTTTCCAGTTGTGATGTATGGATGCGAGAATTGGACTGTGAAAAAGGCTGACCGCCGAAGAATTGACGCGTTTGAATTGTGGTGCTGGCGAAGGCTCTTGAGAGTTCCTTGGACTGCCAGAAGATCAAATCAGTCGATATTGTCGACCATAAACCCTGACTGCTCATCGGAGGGGCAAATTCTAAAGTTAAAGCTGAGCTACTTTGGTCATCTGATGAGAAGAGAGGAGTCGCTGGAGAAATATTTGATGTTGGGAAAGGCTGAGGGTCGCCGGAGAAGGGGTAGGCAGCGAACGCGATGGTTAGATGGCATCCTCGAGGCACTGCAGATGAAGTTAAGTGATGTTAGGAAGATAGTGAGAGACCGGAAAGCGTGGCGTGACATGGTCCATAGGGTCACGGAGTCGGACACGACTGAACGACTGAACTGAACTGAATGAAGTCAGATGGGCAGATGAAGTCACCTGACACAGGACAGGGGAACTGCGAGGACAGTGTGGCTAACAGTAGCCTTGCGTGCGTGCGTGTGTGTGTATGTGCGTGTGCGTGCGTGCGTGTGTGTGTGTGTGTATGTGCGTGTGTTCGTGTGCGTGCGTGTGTGTGTGTGCGTGTGTGCGTGCGTGCGCACGCTCCTTTTCTTTGCAGATATCACATACGACAAAGTCCGCGTGCGTGCCACAGCAGCCGGTAGTCACTCTTCTGCTCCCCTATATCGCTCCGAGAGAGCAAGAGGCTTACCTGCAGCAGTTCAATACAAGTAAATATAAGTTAATATCAGTAAGTATAGCAGGGTAGCAGTATGACACTTCTGGTATTACGAGTAGTCGACCTAAGCGGTGCACCAAGTGTGGAAATGAAGTGCCACTTGTGTTGGGGTAAAATCTATATTATTCGCATATCATACGCAACGTATGTACAGCCTCGTCCACTTCTAGCTAGAACACGGCAACATTGCATCCGACCCGGCCACGCAGTAATCTAAAGTGGCTGGCCATGTGAAGCAGCACATCCGTGTCTCTGTGTGCTTGCATTGCTTTGCATCGATATCTGCCTACGTCAGATACAATGTTGCTTTAAAAGCAGTGACCGTGTTCTAGCTAGAAGTGGACGACCCTGTACATACAGCCGATCACTGTAACCGCCACACGGTGCAACCACGCTCCGTATAAATAATGCGACGTAGGCTATCAGCGCACACCGGGATCCGCGGTGTATCCCTTCCGCGAAAGAGTCATATCCAGCCAGAGGAAGAAAAGTAACTTTTATGCGCACCCGTCCAAAATGACAGGGAGAGAAGGCGCAAAGCTCCATTCATTCCCCTAACCGTCGGCAGAATTCCTTGGGACTCGGCAGCAGTGAGCGCGAGACCGATGAGTTTGCGTTGCTCTTCAGCTTAGTGGTTGCGTAATAAAGTCTCCCAGGATTCTGCATTTCTATTCGGGTAGTTACAGAAAGGGCCGGTCTAGGCCATGCGGAATAAATATGCAATGCTATTGCAGTGAGTACATGTATGATTAAAGACTTCCGGATGCCATTTACGGTACAGTTGAGGGTTTGGAAACTCCCCGGTTTACAGCATCGGATAAACAGCTCAGAAGAAAAGAGGAAATCATGTGAAGGAAATTGCGAACCGGCCAGTCAGAAGAGCCCTTCTGATCAACCGCTCGCTTGACTGGCTTTTTTTTTTTTTTCCTGTTCCATCTGTGCCAATACTCTTTCCTTCTAAAGAAAAACAACTAATCCGCGAAAGCGATAGGAAGCCCCGTTGGTAACGACACGTTCCGCCGACACAAGCGACCTTATTTTGCGTCTGGAGCGGATCGCCGCCCTTGCGGTGGGACTAATTAGTCTCGAGCTAGTCTCCAAAGTAATTAGGTCCGGATCTAATGCTTGCCTTCGCTTTCACCACAGAAGCGAAAGCAAAAGGTAAGCACGTCGCTTTGCGCATCCACTCACGAGAGTCCCTCGGGAAGCCATGCGAAGAACGTACCGACATCCTACCACACGTAACAAACCACGACCTGTGGCTTCCGACTCGGCCTATAGCGCATGCCACCCAAGCAGTCAACACGGCAATGTTACCTAGACTGACGCAGGCCGCTGTAGGATTGAACCGCTCCCCCCTGCTGAAAGAACACACGTGGACAGACACAAGTAAACGAAGCGCGCTGCTGATCTCCAGCCATACGCACGCACTGCCGCGAGGGGCTTGGTAGGCATGCGTATACACGCTACGATAACACTGATACACGAATGAGCACAAATGAAGTGCGGAACATGTCAAGTAACTTCTGTCGGAGCCCGTACGTGACGCAGAATATCACTACTAAATCTAAAATCCTAGCGCGCTATATGGTATCGCAGATACTCACTGGCTCCTATGGAAGACTTTCATCCGCAAGCATATATTGCCTGATCAGAAAATGCTGCCAACTCCACCTGCCCCCCCCCCCCCCCCTTACCCCCATCCTCGCACACGCACACACACACAAACTGCATATATGTGCACCACACGCGCAATTTATCATCACACTGTTCCAACAACAGCTGCCATCTTTTAGGTACGTTTTTTCCTTATCACATTTGGCAAGTCGTGGCCGAAGCATCCCTACTTTCATATCCCTTGCCAACAAAGCGGTCGGTTCTCCCCGTCAACGTCAAACATTTAAACATGTGTTGGCTGCTTGCACTGCTTCGCGCTAACGGCGGCATCGTCGTTACACCAAAGGCGTCATTAGGCTTTCCTTAACTCCTTTAGAGACCGGTAGAGTGGGGGACAATTGATCATTGTACTACGTCACTAACGACTGTGATGTCTGCCTGACTAGAGCTGTCAGCTCTCCAACTGGACACCAGTGCGAAGTGTCCACTCAGAAGCACCAGACGCTCGCACCGTTACAGCGAATTTAGACAATTTATAACCTTTAAAATACTCAGACCAAGCTGCCAGCTTTAACAGAGGCCGTACCGTAAAACTATGCACGGTACTCTGCTATTGCGCCCACATGATATCACGTGCATGTCATCCATATTTTAAAGCCTCTATGGACTCCGCCGCGACTAGATCCAAACCGATATGCGCTCAACGACGCGCAAAATATACATCTCCTTCACACCTCCACGTCACTAAGAGGAGATCACGGTGGTGCCAGTGGCAACTCCGGCACGGTATAAGCTCCGCCTGCCGGTGTCTATTAGTGTCTATACCGCAGCTGCGGCATCTAGCGGCGGGCCTGAGCGGCTGTATCGCGTCAACGTACGTATGCACAAGCAGCATGTATGCACCAGCTACGTCAGCGTGATGAAAGTGTAGTAGCGTAAAATGGGAAATTATAAATGAGCCTCGATTATTTTCCTGCACAAATGCGCAAAGTCTCGTTCTCGATCGCTGTTTTTGTTCAAGGTATGCGGCAAATTAATGGTGTCGTCAGTGCGGGGAAGATGTTATGCTCATTCGCTTATGCATCAACACAGTACGCCAATTAAAACTTCACAAAGAAAAAAAAACACTTAGCTGGGCATCTAATCATCACCCAGGGAACGTTTTAGTGCCCACGGGACGCCAGCTCCATGGTTTCCTCGCGACCATGGAATTCGTTATTCATTAATGGCACAGTTTCATGCCAGTTATGATTTACTTGGGACTATGCTTACACCGTGCTTGGGACAATCCCTTAGCAGGACGAGTTAGAATCGCACAGCTGCCACCCACCCCCTCCCGCCCCCACCTTACCTTTGACCACTTTCTGTACCACTTTCGGTACTGAATGACGTTTCACGACCACCGATATGGGTGTCATGGCGCTAGCGAACAGAGACATGCAAGATTACGTTACATGCTATGCAAGGGCACTCGAAAGTAAAAGACCTGACAGTCGCCGCCGTAGCTCTGTTAGTAGAGCACCGGACACGCGAGTTCGGTTGTTTTTTTTTTTTTTTCTCTCATTGCTAACTATTTATAATAAGGTAAAAAAATATTATACTAATAATATCCCAATGAAAAATAACATAAATAAAAAAATACCTTATGCATTCCTTGGTTTCAGTAACAGTCACCTTCCTTCATTTAATTGCGGAAGTATTGGCACCGCTCCACCCCACGTTCACTTTTTTTTTTTTTTTCAGCTACAAACTTCGGACAAAACCACTTCTACTAAATTTATTAGTTGGGACAGGATTAAGAAACAATGGGGCCCATGAATGAGAAACAAGCCCCCATCCCCACCAAAAAGAAAGATGGCACACTAAGTAAGACTGAATTACACTTGAGCAACGAAAAGTTCAAATTTGCGAGACAATGCCAGTCACGGCTGTATACGTTTATAGTTAATAAAAACAAAGCAACCGGGTAGGCGGGACATGAAGACACCCCGAAACAAAACGGAGCAACACGGAGCAAGACGGCTTACCAAGCGCCTTCGAAGCGCTGCTCTGACCAAAAGTTCGACAGTCTAGAGCCTTCATTTCCGGACAGCCCTGTCGAAACACGAAACGCAGCTAACAACCCCGAGTGAAGCCCTGCGCAGGCGGTGATTAGAAAAGGAAAGTCGAGCAAACTTAGCTCCCGTTGGACTTGGCGCTTCTGCAGCGCCGCCGTCTTTCGAGCAATTTTTCGGCGGCTAGACACCGCGTCATTCGAGATGCGCACTCCATTCTCGTCAACTCGTTTCGTTCCGCACGAGTGCAGACCAGAGCTTAAACGGGAGAAGGGAAAAATAAAAAAAAAAAACACTGGAAGAAAAACACTCGCGAAACTTCCACCGTGCGCCAACGAACGCTGTTGGCATCGTCGGACCATCCCGACCCTTCGTCAGTGCTCGTTCAAATGCCTCTTATTTCACTCGGAAACAAAGCTGCGGACAATTGGACGGAAACCGTGCGGGAGCAAAGATGGGTAAGCGCAAGAATAGAGAGTTTTAGTACTGCGTACGCAATACGCAGAACCCTTGCGTACGTAGGCGGCCTGCGTGCTGCTTATTGCGCATGCGTCGTACGCATCACGATTCTTGCGTACTGCGTATACGTTGCTCGAGTACGCACAAATCCCTACCTCTGCGTGCGTTCGCTGAACCGTCTGCGCGTTGTTCTCGCGTATGAGAAAGCTCGATGGACACGTTTGGCTATATGACCCCGCATGATAAGCAGCAAACACGCAGCGCGTGTTCGTTTCTTTTCTTTTCATTGCAGGCGGTTTGATGTTTTGCAAGAAGTAAAATCTTCTAATTCTTTTGTTGCTCCGCAGTAGAGGGCGTGGATTGCCTTATGCGACGCACAAATTGTTTTCTATGAATGCGCTGCGCGAACGCTCCAACTTCTAGCTGATGTATTTCGTCTCCAGGATATCTGAAACTTGAAGCAGTAAGTACCAAGTTTCCTGTGGGTTTTACACCTATAGACAAACGCCGTATTCATAAACAAATGGAGCGCCCGCGACCCCGCCACAGACTGTGGTTGAAATGTATAGGCTTACCACCTATGAGAATATGTGGAAGCGAAAGATTTCAAAGCCATTGTATGTCTTCACGGAGGCATCTATGATTTTGTTTTTGGTATAGAGCAACAACAAACATCCTAGAACAGACTGAGAAAATATGAAATGCCATTTCAAAGGCGGAGTACCTATATAACGCTGCGTGACTTATAGGGGTACGAGCTGGTAGGGCCCTTAGAAAACATATAAACACAACTTACCGCAGTATCTTTCTTGTTTAGTACAGTACCAATGGAGGCTGCTTATCATTAAATGTTGGCGAGTGCTTTGAATAAATGTGTGACAAAGTATGCTGAGTCATTCCGCGGGTAATCTATTTATAAACGCCGCTAAATTATATGTTGTGAAGCCGTACATACCGCACACACGCTCGCTATGCGCTGGGTGCTTCTCTTAATTGCGGAAGCTTCTCGTATACAGCTGCCGTATGTACTAAATTTTCCTAATACCTTTCATTCAAATTAAGCTGCCCATAGACAAAACTACATTCAAAAGGCATTTTTAAACTTCGGTGGGGAACGGTCCATTGTAGCAGACGGCGACGCAGCCGACGCTCTATTCGATCGCAGACGACGCCGACGACCGCGAATGACATTCGGGTGAGCAGACGGACTGTTCGTCGTCTGCTTGCTGTTGTGAACGGTTCGTTTTTCGTGCCAAGCGATGGCTACTTTTAGCGTAAAAGCTTGTATCATTTGAGCGGCCGCCTTTAAGAGGGAACGTTGAAACTTTCGGAAGAGCAGACAGCTAAATTTCAGGCGTATGTAGGTTTTTACAACGCAGATTTATCGAGGCGCGTTAAATATTGTTTGGCTCCAAAAACGCCGTAGCATATTTTGTCATACTTTTTCTTCAAAACATTTGCTGACTGTTAACCATTTGCCTTGTTCATTGGGGCTGGCCTAAACCGGAAAATTATTCTGGTAAGTTTTCTTTGCCTATGGGCCATGGTGTCGACTTTTACGGCATACGTTTCGTGGCATTTTAAATATACTCCGCCTCTCTAATGAGACTTCGTATAGTGTATTCTCCGAGGTTCATAGTTACTTTGCACTGAATGATGACATCATAGGCGCACTGTTAACTCGGAAAACTGCTTTGGCATGACATTGTTTCTTTCGGAAAAACGGTTTGCTACTTCGGATTTAAAATTTGCAGGTGGTTGTATTGTTAATTTTTGTTTTCTACTACGTTTGCTGCGGGGTAGTGCTCCGATTCGGTTAAAGTTATTAATTATATCCTCATCCTCTGTAACAACGACGAACCAAATCAGCACCTTTGCAGCATGGGTTCCATCTCTCGCCTGTCGGAAAAACAAAGAAGCAGGAGTTCCTGCGCTGGAAAATTCAGTTTTTGAATGGCTGCGAGATGGCACTGTACAGGCCACTGCGCTTGCCGCGTTAGCTTTCAGACCCCTGCGTACGTATACGCTTCCGCCCTACTAAAAGTCTTTGTGTGGCATGTACGCGACCGTGGCGTAGCGTTCCGCAAAGTACGTGGGCTGTGCGTACGTAGCTCTCACTACGCAGTACTAAAACTCTCTAATGAAAAGCAAAAGCGACGTGCGGCCGCATTCGCGTCAGCGCTCCCCGTTGGGCTGCGCAATTTTCACGCAGTGCGTGATTCGCTCCCACCACCCCGCGTGGCCCCACATCGATCATTACCCGTGTTGGCAATGACGATGGTGCCAAATTCAAGAGGTTAATAAATGGTGCCTGTGAGGCAATGAAAAACGCTCGAAGTTTCGAAAGCCTCCATATGTGAGACATGGCTCAGAGCGCAAGATTAAAAAAAAAAAAAAAAAAACAACTTCAGAGCACTGCAGCATCTGTTGTGGAAAAATGCGAAAGCCTGAACGTTGCTGCTGCACTTGTTACATCGCGCGCCCACTGTCGAACAACCAGCGGGTTCCGTTGGATGCTTCAAAGTTCACCGGTGTTCTATAATTCGTTTACAGGAAAGGAAAAGCGCAGTGGCTCTCAATCGCGGAATCTCGCTGACACAGCAACGATCAAGCTCACGCATTTATCCAGTGCAGATTCTGCAGTGCTCTCCAATTTTTTTATGATCTAAGGTGAACAAGTTTTGAAAATTTGGCGTTAAGGGCTTGACCCCCTTGATTTCCCGAAAATATTCCCCTTCGACCTGAACCTGGTCATCAAGTTAAATGACTCGGTCCAAGCGGTCTACACATGTTCGCAACGCGTTATACCCCTCTTCAGTCCAGCTGCCTGCAGATGCTGCTTAAAGGGCCACTGCCCAGGGTATGACGTTTTAAGCAAAGGAGCTCAATGCTTCTATCGTGTACCGGAGGTAGTCTGTGCAAAATGCTACAGTGACACGCGCGCCGCAAAGACACGCAAATACAAATCAAAGCTCTCTCATGCTCTCCTTCGGGAAGCCAGCTTCCCCGTTCCCTGCGCTGGCACGTCGAGCCGCAGCTATGACGTATTTGTCGAAAGCGACGCCCATTGGTCCGTCTCGCTGTCTGAGGGTGAAGGATGGGTGTCTACCGTTCGCTGCGCGCTTTTCCCTGGCCACGGCCGGACTGAATCCAGCGGCGCGCGCTCCCTCGCCTGTTTCTCTTTTTTTTTTTTTTTTTTTTTTTTTCGCGCACGCTGCGTGCCACGTACGCGCCACCTCCCGCCAAACGCGGAGGAGGAAAGGGAATTTGTCTTGCGGAGGCTAGACGACCGAGCAGGAGAGTGAAAAACGGGAGGAGATAAACACGACAGAATCGGGTGATTGCGATGGCTGTAACTGCGTTATTAGTTACTCTTTTCAAAAACATTTTGCGGCCTTGCGTTCTGGGGGCGAAGTCTCACAGTCACCGGGGAAGAAAATATTTTCGACCGGAGGGTGGACAGTGCGCCTTCAACACGCATGCCGTGAATTGACATTGTAAGCGCGGCACATACGAAACTTTTGTTTACGGCCCCAACGCAATAAGTGCGCTGCATGCCGGGCACTAACACCCAGGTGCAATGCAGGGACGCGGAACATTTCAACTCCTGGAAATTTTACAGGCTGCATTAAGAGTAAAAACACGACTGACTGCAACGAGCGTGCGAATATTTTACAGTGAAATGAACAGCGGGTGCATTTCGCAGCGTCCTCCAGAAAATACCCACTTGCTCCCAGCGGATGTCGCATCGATGAACGGCTTGAGACCGACCGCTCCTGCTGTCGGGGCTTGTTTCATTCCGATTCAGAGTCGCGCATGCATGTAAACGTGTCAAGAAGATAACGTTAACGTTCCGCATAAATTTTACCTTCGCTGAGTATTTGGGCCGCATACCAAACTGCTATCAGTGCACATCTTAAGCGCGTAATCACCGTCCAATGCGGCGTTCCGGGTCAGTCCGGCCCAGGTCACCGCGCGCAGATGTCGTCATGACGGTGCAGTGTATAGCTTAGCGCGACGACTCTGGACCATTTCGAAATTCCTGCCTCTGCCGTTCCTACATGTGGAAGAGGCACTGCAATGGCTCCTCCGCTCACACGTAGCCCATTACTGAATAAAACCAGCGTCATGGAGGGAGTTACGCGTCGACTGCGCGAACAGCGACGGAAGCTCGAAGACCAAGCACACTCTCCAAGCGATAAACTGAACTGATATATAGTATATGCCGCACAGAACCTTAAGACGGGCGAACAAACAGGCGCAAAGCTGAATTTAGTTGGTTCGGTAGGTTGGATTGTAGGGTTTGTCTCAAAGCGACTCAGGCTATGACAGACACCGTACTGGAGGACTCCGGAAATTTCGACCACCTGGGGCTCTTTATCGCGCACTGACATCGCACAGCACACGGGCGCCTTGCTTTTCGCCTCCATCGAAAAGCGGCCGCCGAAGCCAAAGCTGAAGTGGCGAGCTAATAAAGCACGCTTCGTGGCGATGGTCAATTGCTAAATAACGCCGACTGCGATGCGTCGCCTGTGCAAACTCCTGAACCAAGGAGTCCCAAGCAGGTGGCGCATGGCAGTCGAAACTACGACAAGGCGGCAGAGTAGACAGGTTAATAGAGCAAGGCTGCGGCTATGCGAGCGAGGCGACTGTCGTGCGTTTTTACTTTTCTTTTAATTTGCTGCCTTCCCTCGTGTTTTATTTCCTGCGAACTGAATATTGGCTACCAGTGCTCGCACCGTGTTCCTCACTTTAACACCCCGTTCGCTTTGAGCAGCGCACCTCTTAAAGGTAAAAACGAATGAAAACATGCTGGGCAGCCCAGAGCCTGTTGCCAGGCCGAAAGAGCGCAGGTGAAAAGTGATAGAAAGGAAAATGAAAAGAAAAACTGAAGCGACAGAGAAAGAAAAAAAAAAAGAACAGGAAGGTCTGTTGAGCTTTTAATGTAGAGCGGCCTTGGTTTACTTGCGTGTCACTCAGCAAAATCCCAAGTGGTAAATAGGCTTGCCGCCCACTTTCACACCTCTTAACTTCGGTTGTAGAAAGCCAACTCAACGCAAGTAAAACATAAACGAGCACGATTAGAATCAACGCTGGGTGCTGCTTCTAAAAAAAGCACACAAAAGATTAACCGCAGTCTCCTACTTTTAGAACTTTTCTTGTTCCTTGAAAAGAGTCCGGCGACGCGCGAACCTGGAAGTTGTTTCCGTCCCCAAAAGACGGAAAACAAGTTGAAGAGCACTAGGTAAAAGCCACTTCCAAAGTGCGGAAAACGAGTTTTCAAAGATACCAGGTCCACGTAGCGAAATGACTTTCGGTCCATTCCAACCTCCATGCGCGGTTCTGTCACAACAATCCCCCGACATTTGAATTAAAACTGCGCTGACAAATGCCGCGACACAAGGAAAAAATTCATACGCCTGGGAGAAGCTTTAAAGCCCCTCGCTGGGCTTTCTTTGAAAGCTGTATAACTTGGTCCGAGATTTTCCCCTTGAAAGCGTCGTTAACCGTAAGTATACGCTAAGTTCACTGTCGTGACGCTGGGGCTATGTCGACCCGGCCTTCACTTGGTAGCGTGCAGAGACTCGGGGTTGAAGAAGGACTGAATCTTCGAAGTTGGTAAAATATGTACAAGCAGGTTTACTGGCACTTTGAGAAAACGTATTTACAAGAATATTTACATGAAAAAGAAGGGTACATCAGCAAAATGACAAGCGTTAAGAGTTCATAGCGAGAAGCGACTGGATGAGCCGTTTACCCAGGGCCCAGAGCGACATTTCGTGCTCTGCAACGTCCTTAAAAACCCCCTATGTCCAGCCCCTCTCTGAAGATGCTGACCAACCAAATCCAGGGCACGCCCCTCAGGTATCGGCATCCAATCGAACACATCACTGCACTGATGGTCTGAAGCACTGACTGGTCCGGCATTCATTCGTTGGGCGTGATCACTTGTTGGCGGGAAAAGCTTGGGAACGGCGAGGAGAGGAGGTACATTTCTATTCTTCAGCAAAGAAACCACAGGCTGGTTCTGACAAGGGGTTTTACTTCTCAGAAACCCGAGTGCACGTGGCGCCGCATAGGGCTCCCAACATGGTCCCTTTTTGACAATTGCAAATCTTTCCTGCATTCCCGGGAAATCACTTAATGGCCGTATGAGTCATGCTCCTTTCTTGTCCTGCACGTCAGCGGACATGTCACTCTGTCGTCTCCTTTGGATAGGAGGCATTCATCACTGGAGGATAGCACTTCTCGACTGGAAGTGTGAACAAAAGAAAGAAAGCACTTCCTGCTATTTCCCTCAGGGGGACGTTTCTTTGTGTTTTTCCAGACGTTCTCTTGACAGGGTCAATTTGGCATTTGCAGGTTGTCCACAAAGCAAAACATGCTTACAAAACAGGATTCCCATCACCACATATTCACAAAACTTATCCATGCCCACAGGCGAACAATAGAGCGCGCAATGGCGGATGCTTGGTCGTAACAGCCTCCTCCCCCGCCAGAAGAGTCTCGGAGGGCAGCAGTCCCAGCTGCTGCATGAAGAGACGACTTAATGGCCTGCACGTGAACGCTTGAAGCTCGCTGTTGCTTGTCGCGTTGTCTTGATTGTTGTAGGCCAAATTGCTCGAGCTGTCTGAAACTCAACCACATGTCGAAGCAAGCACTCGGCTCCCGTCTGAAGAGACCAGGTCAAAAGAAAACTGCCATTGTTGTTCGAGAAAAGCCCACTCTCAAGACGTTCAGGACCCACGTATTCCTAGAAAACCAAACGTGCTGCTTTACATAGTCACACATATACAAGCGCACGAAGAAAGAAAAAAAAAAAACCTGATTATCAATTTGGATACATGGTGAGGAACATCTCGGACCGCTTAGAAAGAGCGGCTAAGCGCGTCCGCATTCCCATTTAACTTCCCCTTTTTGTATCTTATTTCAAAATTGTACTGCTGTAAAATCAAGCTCCACCTAAGAAGGCGACTGTTCTTCGATGTCGCAGTTTGCAGCCAAGCCAGGGGACAATGGTCCGTCTCTACGGTGAATTTGGCCCCTCCAAGATAGCACTGCAATTTTTGAATGGCCCATACAATGCAAGCGCATTCTTTCTCTGACGCGCAATAAGCCCTCTCTCTAGAACTCAGTTTTCTGCTCAAGTAGAGCACGGGGTGCTCATTACCGTCGTCATCTCTCTGGCAGAGAACAGCACCTAACCCTCGATCACTGGCATCACACTGGACCGTGAATTCTCGGCCATAGTCTGGAGCTCGCAATACCGGACGGCTAATCAGCACAGCCTTCAGGTTTACGAAGGAGGCTTCCTTTTGTTCGTCCCAGACTACATTTGTCGGTTCTGTCTTGCGGAGGGCGTCGGTCAGAGGGCTGGCCAAAGCTGAATAGTTAGGGATGTAGTGATTGTAGTATCCAGTCAGACCTAGGAATGCTCGAATTTCCGTCTTCGTGCTCGGCCGCGGGTAGTCTGCTACCGCAGAAATCTTAATCTCGCTAGGTTTCCTGAAACCTTGACCTACATTGTGACCCAAGTAGTCCACGGTCGCCCTTGCCAGGCAACATTTCTCGGCCTTTACGGTTAGTCCAGCTTGACGCAAAAGGCTCAGTACAGCTCTTAGATGTACCATATGGTCCGCCCATGAGTCGGAAAAAACCGCAATGTCATCTAAGTAAGGCACTGCGAATGTTTCACACCCCTTTAAAACCCTATCCATGAGTCGGGAAAAACAAAATGGAGCATTTTTGAGCCCGAAACTCATCATTGTTGGCTGGTAGCTGCCCGTCGGAGTGACGAAAGCCGCGTATCTGCTGGCGCGTTCAGTGAGCGGTACTTGCCAGTAACCTCGAGTAAGGTCCAGCGTAGTCACATATGCCGCTCTACTGACCTGTTCTACTCTCTCCTCAATATTCGGAATAGGATACACTTGATCCCTGGTGAGAGAATTTAGCTTTCGGTAGTCTACCACAGGCCTAGGGTCTTTACCTGGAGCTTCTACTAAGATCATAGGCGAAGCATAATCGCTTTCCGAGGGTTTTATTACTCCTAATTCCAGCATGCGAGTTACTTCCATATCCAGAATTTCTCTTTGCCTTGGAGAAAATCGGTAGCACCTTGATCGCACTGGCACGTCTGAAGTCAGCTCAACATCGTGCTCAGTCAAATCAGTCCTGCCTGGCCTGTCCACGAAGCAGGCCTCAAACTCTGTTATTAGCTCGCCCAGATCGGACAGCTGGGATTTCTTTAGTTCTCCTCTCTGCTCCGTCTTTCTGCGAAGCTCCTGAGCGTTGCTTCCTTTTCCGCTGAGGCAAATCAAGTTGTCCCCCATCTCATCGGGAAGGTTTAATGTTAGATTTACCATGGTTTCCCTCTGCTCATAAGGCTTCATAAGATTGCAATGATAAATGCGCACTGCTTTACGCCTATCGGGGATTTTCACTGCGTAGTTAGTGACAGAAAGCTCTGCAACGACTTTAGCAGGTCCTTCCCACTGTACTTCGAGCTTATTCTTGGGATCATTGGCTTGCTCCATAGCTAAGTCCTCTCGGGTTCCACTTAGAAGTCTCGTGAGATTACTAGACACCGGCGGCAAGAGGTTACTCTCTAGAACGTCCTCATTCCGTGTCTTATCAAGCTCACTTTCTAGTTGACTTATCTGAGATGCCTCGCTCTCAAAGTTTTCTGACCTGCTATCTTCCGCATTTACCACTGTTTTAACTGCCGTTTCCTCCGCTGTGGATTTTTCTGGAATGAGCAGTGTAGCTAGTTCTCGCGCCTTTGAACGTGTTAAGGCTTGCACAACTCTGTCTCCGAAAAGGATGCCCCTCTTTCGCAGCAGCATGTCCGATTTGTTGGAGAACAAATACGGATAGCACTTAGGAAGCTTTCCTGAAACGGCAGCCTCGGTTGTTAATTCGCCGAAAGGGCCCTCGATGACCACGTTCGCGATCGGCAAGCACACACTCTGTTCCTCAACTACCTGTCGGATCCATGCACACTGTCCTGTATAGTCGGAAGGCGACACATACGCCGGATGGACAACATCCATCGTTGCGGCCGAATCGCGCAGTACCTTGCAAGGCTTCCCGTTGACTACTAGGTCATGCATGTAAGGTTCCAAAAGCTGCATATTTTCATCGCAGTCACTGACATACGAGAAAACAAACTTTTCTTTCCGGCAGTTGACGGCAATGTGACCCTGCTCATTACACCTAAAGCATGTGAGCGGCTTCCTAGCCTCAAACTTTTTCTTTGTGTTCTGCACGTTGGTCACTTCCCCACTTTTCTCACTGCCGTCCTTTCTAGGGAATTTGCCTGAAGAAACCTTCATTTCTTCGTTTCCAACTCTAGCAAAGTGCCTTTCCTGACGGTTTTTCACACTGAACTTGGGATTGCGGGGCCTATCCACTGCTGGGTTGCTGAATTGTCGGCGCGAAGCATACTCCTCAATAAGTTCGGCAGCTTCAGTTGCCGACTTAATTTCGCCTCTGTCCTGTAACCAATTTCTTTCTTTTTCTGGGAGGCAGTTATAAAACTGCTCCAAAAGAATTCGCTCGACTACAGCGTCCCTATCACTGTAGGAATCTGTGCTCTTTAGCCACTCGCCCAAATTTACTCTTAAATTGTACAGGAATTCAGGGTAACTCTCGTCCCTGGACTTAGTAGCGTTCCGAAAACGTTGTCTGAACGCCTCGGCGCTAAGCCTATACTTTCTCAGAAGGCAAGCTTTGACCTTCTCGTAGTTGTCCGCGTCCTCCTTGCTTAGCCGCGCGACAACCTCCGCTGCCTCGCTGGGCAGAACCGTCAATAATCTCTGAGACCAAGTGTCTCGCTGGAAGGACAGTTTTTCGCAGGTTCGCTCAAAGTTAGCCAGATACAGACCGATATCCCCTGATATCACATATGGCTGCATGTACTTTGACATCTTGAAATCTGCCTCCTTGTTGAGACGAGGTACCGCTAGCTGGGGACAATCGCCCGACCTCTTGCTCAACTCTAGTTCTAATTTCCGGAGCTCAATTTCTTGGTCCAGCTTTTTTGCTTCTCTTTCAAGCTTCTCACGTTCGTGCTCCCTTTCCTCTTTTTCCCTCTCAAGTTCACGCTCCCTTTCCTCTTTTTCCCTCTGACGTTCGCGCTCCCTTTCCTCTTTTTCCCTCTGACGTTCGCGCTCCCTTTCCTCTTTTTCCCTCTGACGTTCGCGCTCCCTTTCCTCTTTTTCCCTCTGACGTTCGCGCTCCCTTTCCTCTTTTTTTTGGGCGATGAGGTTCTATGCTTCACTGAGCTCCTCATCATCGGCTCCCAAATCTGTGATTGCCTTTATAATCAAAGGTTTTCGTGCCAAACCACTTGTATCAATTCCCAGTTCCTCACACAATTGCAACAGTTCCGGTTTCTGCAGCTTTTGTAGGTCCATGATCGCTCCGAGTGTCGGCTACTTCCAAAACAACTGTGCAAACTACCAAACCTAAAGGCGTTTCCACACTCTTTTTACCAGTTCTAAAATCTAACCCTGTTCCAGAACCTGGTCCACATCAGAAGAAAAGCCAAGCACTCACCCACACATGCGATCGATGTTCCGAGCTGCCCTCTTGGCCGATTGTTGCTCCTGCTTGTTGCTTGAGATGCCACCTCCGATCACAAGGTGTTGTGGCTTGTAGCTTCAGATCCACCTCCAATCACCAGATGTTGTGGCTTGTAGATTCAGATCCCAACGCTGGTCACCAGTCGTTGTGCTTGTAGATTCAGATCCCACCGCTGATCACCAGTTGTCGTGACGCTGGGGCTATGTCGACCCGGCCTTCACTTGGTAGCGTGCAGAGACTCGGGGTTGAAGAAGGACTGAATCTTCGAAGTTGGTAAAATATGTACAAGCAGGTTTACTGGCACTTTGAGAAAACGTATTTACAAGAATATTTACATGAAAAAGAAGGGTACATCAGCAAAATGACAAGCGTTAAGAGTTCATAGCGAGAAGCGACTGGATGAGCCGTTTACCCAGGGCCCAGAGCGACATTTCGTGCTCTGCAACGTCCTTAAAAACCCCCTATGTCCAGCCCCTCTCTGAAGATGCTGACCAACCAAATCCAGGGCACGCCCCTCAGGTATCGGCATCCAATCGAACACATCACTGCACTGATGGTCTGAAGCACTGACTGGTCCGGCATTCATTCGTTGGGCGTGATCACTTGTTGGCGGGAAAAGCTTGGGAACGGCGAGGAGAGGAGGTACATTTCTATTCTTCAGCAAAGAAACCACAGGCTGGTTCTGACAAGGGGTTTTACTTCTCAGAAACCCGAGTGCACGTGGCGCCGCATAGGGCTCCCAACATGGTCCCTTTTTGACAATTGCAAATCTTTCCTGCATTCCCGGGAAATCACTTAATGGCCGTATGAGTCATGCTCCTTTCTTGTCCTGCACGTCAGCGGACATGTCACTCTGTCGTCTCCTTTGGATAGGAGGCATTCATCACTGGAGGATAGCACTTCTCGACTGGAAGTGTGAACAAAAGAAAGAAAGCACTTCCTGCTATTTCCCTCAGGGGGACGTTTCTTTGTGTTTTTCCAGACGTTCTCTTGACAGGGTCAATTTGGCATTTGCAGGTTGTCCACAAAGCAAAACATGCTTACAAAACAGGATTCCCATCACCACATATTCACAAAACTTATCCATGCCCACAGGCGAACAATAGAGCGCGCAATTGCGGATGCTTGGTCGTAACATTCACCCAGCAGGAAGTCAGAAGAAGACTCGTTTTCCAGTGTGATCCCTAAAAAAAATTTTTAAAGGGATACCATCGCAGCGGCGGAAATGACCAAGAACAATTTGAAGCAGGTTTTAACACAAAGAAACAGTGAATGTCGAGGAGCTCTGTCAAGTTCTGCAACGGACGTGCGGCGCTGAGAAATGTAAATTACCATCCAGGACTCAATATTTTCAGTGCGAAAATGCTTCTCGACCAAAAGCAGAAAACTCCAAGTGCCTTACCGCTCGATGACATATGCCGCGCGCGGTTGGCAAAAAGTTTCTCTTTCTTATTTCAATTACTTAATAAATAATCACATACTACTGCTACTGCAAAGCGTAATGCCACCAATCACAGAAACTGGCAAAGAAGTTCAAACGCGACTGAGAACCCAAATTCGAATGGTTGCACGGACCAGACATGAACGAAATTTATCGACTTTTCAGGCGCCGATGAACGCACAATGCCTTCCATATTCTTAGGCAGGCGTTCTGTTCTGTCTCGACTACAACCTCTTATATGAATAAGAAGGAAATAATACAAAAGAAACAGAATACAGCGTTAACACCTACAACTCGGCGAATTAGGCTGTGCTCACTTTTCGACGTGCACTCGGCGCACTACGGTCGAACCCGAGTCGCCGAGACTCGGTCCTGGCGGAGCTCTGTCGGAGAATCGCACAATCCTCGGTTGGCCAGTCATCGAACGATGCATGCGAGAAACGGATCGCTGCCGTGCTCTCACAACGAGACACTGAACGCAAGATTCGAAACCGATACATCAAACGCAGGCGGGAGCAAATTCAACGCGAAAGAAGGGAAAGAGCAGCCATCGACACACCGGACAGTCAGCTCGGTTCAAGGTCAGCACGCCATGCAGGCAAGTCGAAAGCCTGAAACGCCAAGTCTACGAAAAGGTGCAGCGCCTGGAAAGATATATCGGGAAAGAAACATGACTACGAGCTAAGGCAGCGGCAATGGCAGGCGGGACCGGACGCCTGGCATACTCTGCAGAGTTGGAACGCGCGGCAGTGAGAAAAGCAACTCGCCACAGAAAGCCAGGCATCATGCCTTGAAGCTCCAGTTAGACGGGCCCTTTTTTTTTTTTTCTTTTTTTTTTTTTTTTTGCTTGACCATCATGCGCTACCCGATGATATAGAGTAGAATGGCCAACCGCGTCATCGAGACAAAGGGGCGAAATGCGCGAGCCCTGCTTCACAACAGCCTCATCAAGTAGCAAAGTTCGAAGAAGCCAAATGGGATATTGGATCCCGTCCGTCCCCATTTTCACCGTTTCCGTCCACATTTTGAGTAAGTATAAGCTCGCGAATTTTAGACCACGTGCAAAATGCAACAGCGACTCCCGTCAGTTATTCGGTTGAGCTTGGGCGCAGGCCACGGAGAGCGTTCCAGCGAAAAGACGCTATTTTGTATCCGGCGTGATACAATTGTGTCTTCGTTCAGTGCAAGCGGCGAAACCTTCCCCACAACGTCATCTATCCTGAGAACAAAGCGACCTAACACGCAGTGCTATTTCTTGGTTAATGCTTCCTTGCGCTGCATCTCTGTGATATATACTAGCCAGACTATATTCATGTGTCCTCGCTTCCTTGTGGATAAGGACTCCGGTTAAGGTTTGTAGCTCCGTTTCTATGTTTTCAAGTTTTCTTACTTGGCGCACTATCGAGTAGCGAGCATTTGCAAAAATGCCTAAAACTAGGGCGGTCAAATTAAACGGACATTTTGGAACCGGCTTTCTGCCGCGGAGGACATCGTGGTTATGGAAAAATAGTGCTAGTTAGCTGGCTAGTTAAATAAAAAGCACTAGCGGTATTTTTAATTTGCACAAGCTAACGATATGTACTAGTGGAAAGTTGGCCACGAACAACAAGACACGTGTCAGATGAGTTTTTGAAACGAAGAAAAAGACGTTGTCTAAAGCTTTGTCGCGAGAAAAAAAAAAAGTGTTCTTTTCCGCACAAAACCGAAAGTGTGCGCACATGGCACGTAGGAGGTCCAATGAAAACACAGTGCCTGTTGATTACGTGTTGACCCGCCTGCGGCCCACAATTTGAACTGCCTGCGTTGCTGTTCCGCTTTACGCAGTTGGTGATGGCTACCCTTTTCCTTACACCCCGAAGAAAAAAAAAAAATCGAGGTCCCTTTGGCGACTAAATTGATGAAAGGCGAAAGCCTGAGTGCTGCATTCTGCTACGCGACTGTTGGGCACGCAGCGATGAATGCTGCTACGAGTAAAGCGAGCGACTACTCTTTCACATTCTGCGAGTGTATTTAATCAGTGAATTCTACTTGGCAGCGACGAGATCGCGCTCCTTGTATCTTCGCAGTTCTACGTTTAGTGTTATGTGGTTGATTTTACCGGGTGCGCGGCATTACTTAGTAATTAATATTTAACCAAATGACACTAATTAGTAATTAGTAATTATTAGTCACTGATTGGAAGTTAGTAATTATTAAGCAGAAAATAATTCATTACACGTTAATTAGTAATTGATCATTGATAGGCATAGGGCCATATAAGGCACGCATTCGCGCATACTGTGGTGGTGCTCTGGGATTGGTCGAGACCTCATGACGTCATCCCGTCTCGCCCAATCAGAGCCGCCGCAGAAGCGCGACACTTTTTCTGACGACAACGATGAGGCATATATGCTTTCGCCTTTAAAAAAAAAAAGCGAAAGAATTAATGTGTACGACGTGCCACAATAGCAGAGATTCGCTGCCGAACGTTAGCAACGCGCATGCCGTTTGCGGTGAACTTCCTCCCAATTTCGGTTCTGAGCTGGAAAGAAAAGCACCCGACCTCCTTGCTCAGCAGCGCTCAGCAGAGGACGACTTTTTTCCGTTTCAATTACTGATATGGCACCCCCTTGTGAGAGCTACGACCTCATCATTGGCATGAACCGTCAGGCTACACTAATAGAAAAGTAAGAAAGCAAATTTAAGTTTATTGGCCATAGCTGATTACGAACATTCTGCAACAGACGCCCGCCACGGCTGACAGTTCGTCCTTAGAAGGGTGTTCTTGTTTCAACTACCCCATTTTTAGGAATTGTGTAATTGTTCGCCTAAAGACATACACGCAGAGTTGAGAGCCCCTGCTGTAGAAGGAGCCCTCCCCTAATATAAACGCGTTTTTATTGCTCCCTCTCTACGGCAGCCACAAGTGAAACTCCTGCATACCGCACCGGGTGGCCCTGAGGGGTCATACTTCGTCAGCACCAATGGGCACGGTTTCCGCAAAAGCTCCTCCATCCAAAGGTTGCACGCAAACAAAACCGACTTTCAGAATCGAACGGCGCTCGACCCGCGGCAGAGTATTCAGTGCTCCACGTGGCCAAACAACGCTCTAATCGATTCCTGCACGCCAGTCCAGAGAATGCGCGGAAAGTGCGCTGTTTGCAAGCGAGGAACGCAAGAAGACAGGCGAAATCAGCAGCTGCGTGCTTAGGAATAAGCGCAATCCGGGAAGGGCCTCAACGGTTCTTCTGGCCACTTCTCTGCCAGCGCTCAACGAATCGCTGTGCTAATCAAGAGACGAGCAAACAAGCGTCCACTGTACGCGGTAAAGCTCCGACTGCCAGTACATGCCGCTTCCTTGAGCTCCGCGCACAAAGGTGCCCAGATACAGCATGTTTACTCTTAGGCTTCCTTCAGCCTTGGCTGCGAAGATTCATGCTCCGGCCATCTTCGTAATTGGGTCCCAAAAGATGCCGCCGCAGGACAGTCAGCCGTTGCTGTCGAATGAGCAGGAACTTGGAAAGTGCGGCGCGCAATTTTCAGAGTGCGCGGCCCTATGTTTACACAGCGGTAATACCACTCATGGCAAACTGGGAGAACATGCGGCGATCCCACAGATGTGCGATCATACGCCCAAGGCGACTCGGCTTTCGTGCACCAAACTGAGAAGGCAAAGGAAAACGGGCATGGAAGAGCCAAGCATATCTAGAACCTCTGTACTTCCACATAAATGCCAGTTGAACCTATACTACATGCTGAATCCGTTGTAAAATCGATAGGACTCGCGCGCCCGCATGTCCCGGAAAAGGCGAGAACGATCGCCACCAACCGCCTCTCACCCTGCCGCAGTAAGCGGGATAACGCGACGAAGACAAGAACAAGCTCCTTCCACGGCGTGCATGCGCGGCACCATAAACCGGAGGAGTCGCGTCGCTGCCACAACCTGGAAATATACCGCAGATACCGCATTAAAAAAACTATACGCCCCGCGGCCTGCCCTACGATTTCATTTTCGCCGCCTCCCAAGGGGCTAATTTCCCGCCTTCGGGAATCGCGCCCCGCTCCCACCTCGATCCGCGGCGCCCACAAAGCGTTCGCAAGAGCTGTACCCCTCCTGCAATGAAGAGCATTAATCATTCGCTGGGCCCGCACTTGTCCACCAACGCACACAGCGGGCCAGACAAGCGCGTGGCGGTACGTCATTGACGCCAGGAGGATTTTTGTCGGACAAGGAAACGTGCTCGCTTGCGCTACACAATTCCCTTACTCTTTTCTGCGAGCGCGAAGCGACCGAAGTGCAACGCCGAGGCAGTTCGCGTAAACAGATGATAGGATTACATGTTAAACGGCTAACGTTTTGTTTTGTTTTTTTTTTTTTTTGCCACCGAAGCAGCAACATGGTCGGCGGGACTCAATATAATTGTCGACCACGCAGGTTGTTCAGAATAAGCGAAAAAAAAAAAAAAAAGTAAAATACGACGTTGGTTAAGTCAAGGTCAAAACCTTTCACTTTTTTTCTTTTTTTTTTTTGTAATCAAACGAAAAGCAATCCTCCTCACACTTTTTGTCCAGGTGCTGGCTCACGCGCGCCACTTATGGCAACCCGTTTCGACGAAATCTCCCCCCCCCTCCCCCCCTCCGTACAGACTCGCGCCGTCCGAAATATGGCGGAAAAGTTACTGAGATGTTTCGGCATAACACCGTGGCACATCCTTACAAAACTGGCGAAACGAGGCAATGTTGCTAAATGTGTGCCGCTGTCCGTGAATACGCCGCTGTCCTGTGGCCTAAACGAGGGAGAATGCTGCAATCAAAGTCTCACCTGCATCTATATGACGGACGCCCGCTGGCCACCGAACTAGACGGAAGGCTAAAACCACTAGCAAAACACATGAGAAAGAGTCCATAGCATGGGCAATGGGTATCATGGCGAGGTATTGTATAGAGCGCTTCTGACTGCTTGCGCGACGTACTATACCTGTCGCGCAAGCAGTCAGAAGCGCTCTATACAATACCTCGCCATGATACCCATTGCCCATGCTATGGACTCTTTCTTGGTTTAATTAACCAACTGAGTACAGTTACCGAATTAAACGTGCTCATCCCAGAGGACTCGTCTGTAGGAAGTAAGCTGTGAACCCTGTACAGCTTAGCGTCCATCGCACGTGCTAGAGGTGAGGACCACAGCATTACAACAGCAAATGGCGCATCATAACGATGCTAAACATTTCGCGCCGCATTCGAAAGAAGAAGAAACACATCACGACCACGTGAGAGCTCCACATGACTGGCCGCTAAAGAGGAACAACGAGGTCAGTCAATAATGAAACGCACCTTTGAGGGCCAGTAACTGATGCTCGTCGCTAGCAGCGAAAGCAGACATTGCACCAAACAAAGTCTGTAGTAGATGATTACTCGGCAATCTGGACAGCCTGGGTCGATATGCTGCATATTTCGAAAGCAAGCGAGGTACAGAAGCACCTGAATGCTAGAGGTGAAAGTTTTCGATTATTTATTTATTTATTTACATATACCTTACCTTACAGGCCTCCAGAGAGGCACTGTGTAAGGGGGACAAATAAAAATATATCCGCAAGGTGGGTAAAAAACCAAATCACAATCGCAAGTACAGGAAAACAGTGGCAATTATACAAATCTATAAACAATATATTGCAATGCAGAGGGAGTTATAAGAACTACTAAGCACAAATCATATAAAGCAAGCGAGAAGATGCAAAAACAAAAAAATGTAGATTGAACTATACCACAGAACTACTGCGCATCAAAAAAGCCCCTTCAAGGAATAGTTACATAAATGACGGGAACATACATGATATGCTAAGCGTTATGAATGAAGTGCTTCAGCATATCTTCGCGAAACACTTCGTGATTGTGGAGCGATGCGATGCTATTCGGAAGATCATTCCACAGGCGGATGGCGCGCGTGAGTGATGAGAAGTTAAAAGCGTTAGAACTGCCGTAAATGCGAGCATAGCTGTAGTCGTTATGCAATCTATGCGATAGGTATGAGGGACGCTGTAGATGACTTAGGGATGACCGCGTGCCATGGCCGTATTTATGAAAAAGAGATAGAAGGACGATATCACGACGGACATTTAACGGATGAAGTGAAAGTTCACGCTTGAGCTGAGTTACGCTGAAATGGAAATTATAATTACGCGAGATGAAACGAAAAGCTCTGTTTTGTATTGCTTCCAACTTCTCTAGTAAATATTGCTGATGAGGTGACCAGATAGAGGAAGCGCACTCTAGGAGCGGACGAACAAAAGTTATGTAAGCTAATCTACGAACATGAGATGCAGTGTTTTGTAGGTTGCGGCGAAGAAATCCTAATGACCTTGAAGCATGAGCAGAAATGATTACTATATGATCTGCCCAACAAAGATTTGGAGTGAGGTGGACACCTATGTATTTGTACCGCGTAGTCCGAGTCAATGTAACGTTATTAATGTGGTAGAAGAAATTCGAATTCGCTGATTTTCGTGAGAAAGAAATTGTTACATTTGGACGTGTTCAAGGTCATCAGCCACGTTTTACACCAGTCGTTAACGCGGTTCAGATCATTTTGAAGTAAAATGTGGTCTTCAGTGTCCTTTAATGCACGATAGATGATGCAGTCATCAGCAAATATGCGTGTACAAGACAAGATGTTATTCGGCAGGTCATTAATATAGATCAAGAAGAGTGATGGGCCAAGGACGCTTCGTTGCGGCACACCTGATGTGACGTAGGAGGAAGGAGAGGAATAATTCTTAACAACGGTGAACTGCTGGCGATTGGAAAGAAAGTTACGGACCCATGATAAAGTTAGTGAATCTATTTTGACGGCAGAAAGTTTAGCTATTAGTCGGCAGTGTGCTACACGATCAAATGCCTTAGAGAAGTCCAAAAAGATGCAGTCTGTAAGTTACTGTTCATGTTGAAATGTAGGTCAGTGGTGAATTCAAATATCTGCGACTCACAGGAAAAACCCTTCCTAAATCCATGCTGCCCGGGGAAAAAGAATTTATTAGATTCTAAGTGATTGTAGATATGCGATGCGATTATGTGCTCAAGCATCTTGCAGCATATGCAAGTTAATGAGATCGGGCGATAATTTTCGCATGAATGTTTATTGCCACTTTTGAATACCGGTACTACCTTTCCAATTTTCCAATCGGAGGGGAGCTCACTTGTTGACAGGGACTGCCTAAAGATATGAAGTAAGATGGTGCTGGAGGCTGAAATGGTATTTTTGAGTATTTTTGAATTAATGTTATCGGCACCAGAGGAGGAGGAAACCTTAAGTTTATTAATCAAGTGTACTATGCCTTTAAGTGTAATGTCAACTGACGCCATATAAGGGTAATCAAAATCTGGTACATACGGGATGTTAGAAACATCTTCGTTGGTTAAAACAGAGATGAAAAACGAGTTAAAGACTTTAGGACGTTCAGTGTTAGAGTAGGGGGTGTTGTTCACATCATGTATTGAAATATCATTACACAGGCTAGGATGACCTATTGTTTTCCAGAATTTGCTTGGATTATTTTTCAGTAGTATAGGAAGGACTTCTCTGAAATATTTATCCTTTGCTTCACAAAGAGCAGAACAATACAGTTTTAGGTAATTTTTATACTTATCCGAAGCTAATTGCGTACACTGGCGTTTTGCGTTTCGGTAAAGTCGTTTTTTCTTATTTCTCATACGCTGATGCTTTCCTGTAAACCAAGGGTTTAATTATCATTTGATATTGAGATAAATGGGACGTGTTCTTCTACCAGTTTATTGAGCTTGTCTCGAAAAAGAACCCAATTATCTTGCACTGACCGGTGGTGAAACAAAGGTAATAGGACGTTTTCTGAAAACTTTGAAAGTTCGGCATTAATGAGATCGTAGTTAGCTCTGTTATAATCACGTATCTGTTTTCGCGTAACGCCAGTGAATGGAAGCGGAATATTAAGTGTTACTTGGAGTAACTTATGATCGCTAAGCCCATCGAAATAAGCAGTGTTATAAACTGTATCAGGGGTGGTAGTAAAGATGAGGTCTAATATATTGGGACCACGGGTGGGTTGGGTAACTACTTGAAATATATTGAAGTCTAAAGCTAAGTTTATGAAGCTTGTTGAAGCAGAACAAAGGGATTAGAGCTCTTCCCAGTTAATTTGCGGAAAATTAAAATCGCCGAGTAAATAAGTGACATCAGGATGGAAGAGCTCAAATGCCCTCGTAATGCTTTCACGCAGTTTATCTGAAAAAGAGTGGTCGGAGTTTGGCGCGCGGTAGCAATTGCCTATCAATAGTTTTGTGGAAGATGCAATGCAGGCCGTCCAGATTATTTCAAGTTCGGAATCGGTATTGATGGCAAACGATGTGAGCGATTTTTTAATGCCTAAGAGGACACCTCCCCCTCGCCTATCGGTGCGATCGCACATATATTGAAAGGATTGAAGCCAGTCGTCGATATCGGAAAGTAACCATGTTTCTGTAAAAACTATTATATCGGAATCACTGTCTTCAAGGAAAGATGAAACTAGGGCGCACTTTGATAAGATACTACGAATATTAGTAAATGATAGCGATAACTGGGTAGAGGTGGACGATTTCGGTTTTTTGTGTATGTGCGCGCAATTGCTTCTTACGAGCTATTGATCTAACTGCTCAACCGTATCAGTAGTGACATTGTAAACATACGTTTTTGAGTCCATACGCAGTTTGTCAACTGATAATTTATACTTTTTTTTTTCAACGGTTTTGCGAATTCTATCAGTTTTGCCCTCGCTTTCCGCGTGGCAAGCGAAAAATCTTCACGGATAGCAAAATCTGTGTCTTTCAGTTTCGGCCCAGCAGATAGGATGAGTCCTTTGTCTTTGAAATAGGTCAGCTTTACAATTATTGACCTCTGCTTGTTAGCGCTATATTTTCCCAGTCGATGAACCCGCTCAAATTGCTGGCTATTGGTGGCAATACCCAACTTTTCTGTGCAGAAGGTTATAATCTTTTCCTCAGACTTTGCCCAGTCCTCATCAGCGGCATCTTCGATCCCAAAAAAGAGAAGATTAGAGCGCCTCATTCTATTTTCGGCATCGTCGCACCTTGACGCGATGGCAGTCAGCTGTGTCGAAAGGCACGCAGCTTCTGCATTTTTTCCTTCTTCCGTTGTACCGCGTAAGTTAATGGCTGCCTCTAAATTCGCGACTTTAGCACTAAGCAGACGAACTTCATTTTCACTTGCTGCCTGCTTTTCTTTGGCGCCTTTTATCTCCTGCAGTAAGGACGCATGACCTTCTTCAAGTATACGGATAGTTTCGAGAGCCGCGGCAAATGCATCAGATTCACTTTTCGACATCGGACCAGGGTTAGATTCGATATCACCCGAGAGCATCAGTAAGATGTTGCGCAGGACAGAACAACTCTCAGACGAAAACGCCATCAAACGCTACTACGACGCCGAAAGAGACGCCGAGAAAGTGCAGTTAGCGGCGTAAAATCTCATAAGCACCGCCGAGTTTCGTCATGTGTAGACAAAATAGCGCCGGCCGCTCTATCTAGCAGGGGGAGCTACCGAAAACTTCTGCTGCATGGCTAACTAGCCATCTGCGATGACAATAGGCGTCGATTGCACGAGGGCCCGGGGCTAAGACTCCAAATTTCTTTAATCGCAGTTAGCCCGTGAGCTTCACCTCCCTTTACTGCTTCAACCTGCAGGAACGTACGCGCCATGGCTCGTCAGAGAGCTCTTCGACAACGCATTTCCTGATTTCTCGACACCGCGCTCATTGTGGCCACTTATCACACATTTATTTTCATCTCACCTCAAACGTCTCGTAGTGGCACATTTACAGAAGTGACCTCAGCAAGGCTGGTTAGCGTATGAAAAAAGGGCCGAGCCCAGACAAAGTTAATTACTAGGCGTCCAAAACAAAAGTGTTGTGAAATGTCCGGTACGATCATGACTTCACAGGCAACGCATGGCCAGCTCGAACAATAAAGGCAGGACCTTCAATTTGCAACGAAGGTTCGAGAATGACGAAAATAAAGATTTCTTGATGTCCCTTTTTCGACTTTGTTTTTTTGGACCTCGCTGTCACCGACGTCCCTCCACTGGACCTCATAAGTTTCACTGCAGCTCACCAGATTACGTAAGCGATGAAATATCCCAATCTGCAAAAGACAACCGCCCAAACAACATTTCGCTTATTTTTTTCTTTTTATCATAGCTCTAATATTCTAAGCTACTTCCAAAGACCCTACCCTGCACCTTCCAACGAACCTGTGAGATCCAACACACAATACCTATATATAACGCCGGAAAACTGAAAACGCTTTCAACTTTTGCACGGAATGCGAAATGAAAAAATAAAATAAGCCTGCCCCCTGCAGAGCAGTTGCAGCTGTTCGCTCAAACTAGGCGAGAACTGACGTGAAACCACACAGGCCCAATCTATAGCAGGGAAATAGTAAGGCATAAAGTGCCAATCCAATCAACAGGACGCACAAAGGACGCGCCCAACCAAACGATTAAACTGGGATATCAAAACAAAAATTCAGCAAACAGAATTTCACACAACGAAACAACCGGATAAATCGATCAAAGGCACGAGGAAAGGTAAGCCTGTCGGACTGTCCCAGAGAAAATACGAACGATGGCTTTTCACAAAGCTCGTCATCGTGTCAGCGACGGCTCACCAACAACGGAAAAACAACGTCCCGCCACAGATTACCTTAACGTGGCAGCCACACATGAAAACAAGCTTCATGAAACAACCAATCAAATCGCCCTATAAGCATCACTCGAGCATGCTAGGGGACATTCAGCCACTGCAACGGGCTAGGAAACCGACCAACAGCGAAAATAGCTGCTCCGTGGCGCAGAAGGCCAAAGCCCCTATGCGCTGTCAAAACGAAACAACGTGTACAATTCTGGGTTCGACAGCCCGAGTCGAAGCCAGCAACAAACGCACTCACCGGCTACATTTATCTGTATTCTTCCTTTCAAACCCTCCATACTAAAATGGTGCGACATGACGCGGCATCGATTATGGACTGTTGAAAATATACATTTTGACTCCTGAAGGATGCGCGCTTACTTTTAGCATGAGCAAGTCAAACGCAATCACGGACGGAAAAGATCACGACATACTTGACAGACCCTGAGGATCCCTCTTTTTATTCTGCACATTGGTAGGGAATGGCTTCAGGAAAATGAAACGCAGATGCACAGTGTCGAGTCAATGTGCCTACCCTTTCGTTCCTTTATACAGTGTTTCTCTGCTCATAAAGTAAGGCCGCGTCGGCGCCACTTCCGAGAGAAAAATTCGATTGGCGTTTAGCCGTCTTGCTCCGCGCGTCCTGTTAACTCTAGCAGTACACATTTTATACCGATTTTCTTCCCCTGAACTTCTCTGAATCAAATTCTGTCCATTTGGAGAGACGCAGAGCGATTTGGTGGGACGCTCTTGAAAGCATTTTGTGAGGCGAAGTGAAAGAACAGCCACTCTTACCAGCTCACCGCGGACACAAAAGGAAAAAAAAATAAAATCTCATACACTTATTTTCCTGAGTAAGAGGATGCAGTCTCCCAACGTCTGAAAGATGAGACTCAGACCTGCAGGCACTATGTTGGGCTCTGAGCGAGGAAAGAACCTGGTAGCCACAAGTTCCTTCGGTGGTGAGCGACCAGAACTTTCGAAATCACATATATAATTTTTGCTTGGGCTCGGTTAGCAGTATCACAACGGACAGTTAGGACGTTTATTGCGAGAAAATCTTTAATGACGCTTCGGTCGCGGGACAAGGCCGGTCGCTCGGCCAAAACGTCATTTAACTGTTCTTCCCAATAAATGTCTCATCCTACGTTATATATCTACATGCCCAAACAGTGCGGGAAACGGCTGCGCTGCAAACCGTTTGCACGCGTCTACAAATGTGCTATGGTGACGTCGCGCTGTACAACGCATAAAGCCGCGTGACTATAGACACTCTTCCCACACAGACCTCGTTGCGCGGTCTCGTGGCGGAGCGCACGAGTCTCACGCTAAACACACACTAAGAAGGACACGTCGCCGATGCCGCTGTGTAGCGGCTATTACACGCACAGAAGGCAGCGCCGGATGTGCCTTATCCCGTCCGAGTTGGATTAAGCCGCGCCTTCGCAACCGATCGCATAGCTGCGTCGCAGCTTGTGGCCACGGCTCGATGCGGTGCACCCCAGCGTCGTCACCCCATAGAGCAACATATATATATAAAGAGAGGACACTCGACGCCATCTGCGGCCCAGTTGAAGGTTCCACGACTCCAACAGATGGCGTTGCACCTACAAAAAAAAAAGTTTTAGCTGCAGGACTGTATGTAATTAAATATTAATTAAAAACATTTCGAAGTAACGGAATATAGATTATTTGGTTATCAAAAGTAAGGCAAGATTAAATGCAAATAGTATTAATTCTCACGGCTAGGTGGCATCTCAACCTCCTGATTGAAAGGGTTCTGCATTATCCATAGTCCCATATGCCGGTGCGAACACTTTTTGCGTCCCTGTCGTGGCCCTATAAAAGGGGCGCGAGAGTGGGTTGATCACGAGCAACATCGTTCTGTATTGCTTCAGGTGCTGCCTCCGCCTTTTTAAACAATGCCGGTGACTACTTCGCGCAAGTGCCTCTGTACTACGGGACCATGGAGGAAGGATGTACGGGACGCATGCGAAAAACCGAAACCGAAAGTAACATTGCGGCCTCCGAGATTTGGTATTTCTAAGCGCCCCGCTCTGAGGCTGGCCCGCTTCGCCGACTCCGCTGTGCGCTGAAACCCAAAAGTAGGGTCCCTAGAAATATTGCTAGTCTCTCGTCCGCCGGCCGCGGCGGGCGCTGCCGCTGAATGATCGCCGCGGTGGCGCTGCGGTGAACCGGAGTGCGCCACTGCTGATGGAGCAGACGTACCATCACCTCAATCGGGCCGAACTAGAAAAACTTAACGCGGCACTCCGGTCGGCGGTAAAGACGGCACTAGGTGTCCCTCCCCACGCGGCCACTCAACGCCTTCTTCACTTGAGCATCCACAATACGGTGGAAGAATTAATTGAAGCACAGCGGGTAGGACAAGTAACTAGACTACGAAGCACACGCACCGGACGTGCCCTACTCGCGAGACTCGGCTATCCAGCCCCCAGCGCCCCCTTACCACCAGATCCGGAGCCCATGGACCCCTTAATGAGAGCAAAGATCCAAGTGGCCCCAATCCCGAAAAACATGCATCCAGACCTTAACGCGGGCCGACGGCAGGCCCGAGTACGGGAACTTCAACGTACATTAAGAAATAATTAATTCGTATTATACACCGACGCAACAAGCAACCCCGGCAAACCTGCCGCGAGCCTGGCCGTCACGAACGATGACGGTCAGGTACAAGTAACAGGCTCCATCCTCACGACCTCGATCAGAACGGCGGAAGAGACAGCCATAGCCCTCGCCATCCGATACATCTCATCCAACCCCCTGAACAAACACTTGAAAACCTGCACTATTGTCACAGACTCACAGGCAGCATGCCGAGCCTTCTCAAACGGTATGCTGTCTCCCAAAACCCACCAAATCCTTCGTCAGTGCAAAGAAAAGACGCAAACGCCGCTTATTCGAATACTTTGGGCACCAGGTCACGCATTTCTTTCTGGCAACGAGCGCGCTCACGCGCTCGCCCGCGAACTAACTTGCCGGGCACCAGGAGGGAAGACTGAAGACGGCCGATTACCAGCTAATACGGAAACCGGAGAGGAAGATGCTCCGAGGCCATCATCAAGCTCTCAGTTATCAACCACCACAGAACCACTCACCTTTCACACTTACCCTCGAATACTACAGGCAACAACGAAGAACACTCCCCGCACCGCACAAATCTCTCTCCAGAGCAGATGCCACTGCTTAGCGACAACTTCAAGCGCACACATTCCCGAACCTCTACCACAAACACCTTTTCTTTCCCTCGCGGTACCCTTCAATCTGCCAATCATGCGCCAGCACCAAACCAACACTATACCACTCCATATGGGCGTGTCCAAAGCCGCAAGGCTTCCCGCCCATTCCCCACCCCACCGTCTCCTCTTGGGAAGCTGCTCTGTCTAGCTCACACCTGCAAGATCAGCAACGACTGATCGAGCGGGCGCGCGGGATAGCAGCAGCTGCCGGCATCCTGGACTGAGGAGGCCGCCTGAAGTGGACACGACCACCTAATCACCAGTGCCTAGTTATTGGGTTTAAATAAATGTTTTTTCCTCCTCCTCCCAGACGACGCACGCACCCTTGCGCTTCGAAATGCATTCCCTGCGCACTGCCTGGTGCCTTGTACGTGCGATGCTACTCTTTAGTTTTTTATTTCAGTTTAGTTGTAGTGTTGAATTCGCGCCCCAATTATTAGCATAACCACAGAAACGTTTTTTTTTTTTTTTTGTCGTGACCGAAGTTTTACGCGCATGCCCCGGAGCCGATGGAAAAACGAAGCTGCTTTTTATACCCTATTGTCCTCACTGAATACTAACGCGGTGCCGTATTGTAAAAACGTCTTCTGAAGATTTTGTATAAACAATTACGCTTGTATGAAGGACTATATTAGACGCACATTCTAGGCTCAGAGGACCATATGTGCGAGATACAGAGCGCTATCGCCGGCGTTTTCGTTCACGCTATAATTTCACCTTATCTTCTTGTTAAGTTACGACACGTAAGTAGAACTGGAACCTTTCGGATGCATGCACAATTAAAGCACGCAAGATTGAAACCCGAGCCCTGCAAATCGCATCGCGCTTCAGGAAAACTGCTGATATGCATTCTTTAGTGGTTAGGAAGCCGAGTAGCCACTCGAACATGCCACCCCTTTTTTTGAATTGCGTTTTGCAGCCTCAAAACATGTTTTAACAGCCAGCTGCTGCTTGAGAGGAAGGCCACTAAGCCTTCTTTTAAACTCTGCCCTTGAAAGGTGTTCATTTTAATTTTTCATTTTATAGTCCTTTTACCAACTTTATCACCAATTAATTGTATGTCTTTCATACGAAAACCTGCTTGAGACTTGGAAGTCTTTATTCTTTACACCCGCCAGACTTGATCCTTTTCTTCTTGACAGGGTGTTCTGAGTTAACTTTCGTAAGTATTTGCAGGTTATATGCAGGCGCGCTGCATCAGAAAGAATGGTACAGTTCCTCGCAAAGTAACGCCCATTGGAGGAGGGGAAGGTCTTGGTCATGCATGGGCTTCAATCCGCAGCCGGGACACAAAGTGAGTGTCGCAATGTCCTAAAGAAGATTAATTATCTCTTCTGTTTACTTGACAGCTGCTATCTCCTTCACTTTCTTTGCTCGAATCTACACTGCAGCATTCATGGCAGCTTCATCTGTATAACTGCGATGGAGCAGAACTCGCCGGCTTAATTAGTTTGCTTCCGGAGATCCATCCTCGCTTGAGTGGCATGTGCGAAATGTTCCTTGCTCATCATCAGAAAGATCGGCATTTGTCCACGCGGTGGTGATGACTGCAGCTTTCTGCATTCCTGGAACAGACAGGCGTCACATGTACGATCCACCATCACTGTATTCTTCAATCGGCTCACTGGTGCTTTGGGATCAGTGCGCTTCCTTTTCTCTGCAGGTCTCCCTGCTGACGTTTTTTGCTGGCACAATAAGTTGCGCTCATTTCATTTTGGAACGTCAGGAAGCACTGTCTGGACGGCATCCACCGTGAGGTAACATCCCGGGGAATCAATTAACCTTTCCCTGAATCACAGTCTTCTCAATTCAGCTAGGGTTTGAAGTGTCGCTCACAAACGACACTATACCTTCGTCGAGCTCTCTGTCGCCGCGCTTGATGGTGCGCTTCCACCTTGCCTCTTCTCTGCGTCTTTCGGTGTCCTAAGACAGAACATTTCACCTTGAACGAGCGCTACCCGCTCTTGCGCCCGCGAGCACGAGTTAAGTTGCAAGTCCTTTATTGAATAGGACGGCTCATGGCCATGGATGGAGGTAACGTGGAGTAGGCAGAATCTTTAGTGTTTTCACAAATCATCCCTCAAATCAAATTGCTCTGATCAGGCCACTAAAGGAGCCATACTTTGCAAATATTATTTGTGTGTTAGCGTCAGTTTCTAGAAAGCGGTAGGGTTCGAAACACATGCTGCCACGCTTGTCCCGTTGTGTGCACGCGATCGCACATCCATAAAAAAGGAGCACCAACACCTATGCTTGCTAACTTCCGCGGATTCCGGCTCGCGCGCGCAAAGAAGTGCACGTGGTGCATAAGCGTTGCCACGGCACTAGCGGTTCAGCAGGGCGCAGACGCGCAGTACGGCACAACCTACAACACGCTCCGACGCTCCGAAGGCGAGAAGCGCCCCCTGCGCTTTCATCCGAGAAGCGGCCAACCAGTTCCATAGGGAACCCCGCTCGGACGGCAGACTAGCAAATACTTCTAGGGACTCTACCAAAAGTGGGCCGCTGGGGCCCTATGGGAGCGTTCTCTTTATCTATATGTTACTCTATGGTCACCCTCGCCCGATCACTTTAGCCGGTTTGCCGAGGCGTGGAGTGCTCGGTGCTGAAAGCCGTCGTGCACACCTTAAATTCAAGCTCACAGACTTTACTGCAGGCTGCGTCTACAAATACACCCTTCCCCTACTAACGGATGTAATGCCATTTAACTACACTGTTAAGTTGGTCTACGGCGAAAGACGACAGCAAGATGCGGTTATAGCGCCCGAAATAAGCGGTATGAAATATCACGGCCGGATAAGCGTGCACCTTATAGTGTCGAGCTTGCAGCGCAACTTCAAAATTATTCAGCGCTAGAACTCGATTCACACGTGGTCCAGTCCAAGGCAGCGTTCGGTCGTCCGTGCTACATGTTCAGGCCTTTAAAGGGCAACTCCGGGGGTTTTTTGACATTCGAATATTCTAATAAAAATTTTACTGTAGATTTTCCTCTCCGTCCTGGCGCATTCTACAAAATTTGAGCGCCGTACGATAATCCGTTCGCTCGCAACGCGACTTTAAAATATGCTGTTTTCATGGCTTAAGTTGAGACTATTTCCGCAGGGCAATACTGAGTTTCTGACGTCACAAAAAGTATACCGGCGTTACTGTCCACTTCCCGCATGATTATGAAATTGTGAGGCTTATATTGAACTATACCTCAGCCATTTTATGCAGTGCGTCATGATTTCCATACTTTATTTTCACCATCCAACGCACGTACGAGTGTTTCTCTAATACTGAGTGTGACGTCACCATTTCGACACCTGGGAAGTCGTTTCTGGTCGTGAAAGCAGTTTCGGTTTCGATTTGTTGTTTTTTTTTTTTAAATAGTTCTAATTGGAATTTCGAAAAACGGTTTTTTGTGTTCGAGTTAGGACGTGCCGAGGAATGTAATTCAACCAAAAACACAAAATGATGGAAAAACCACCGGAGTTGACCTTTAACAGCTCGCGAGATGTGTCCATGTTCTTGTTCTTGTATATAGTGACCGATAGTTATAGTTAGCGATGGATGATAGAGATGAGAGAAAGAAAGAGTCTCTCTTCTTTTTTTAGAGGGAGAGCTCAGACAGAGGAAAGAGGTTCTATCTAGAAAGGGATTCTTTCCCTCCCTCCTCTTTCCCTCCACTTTCACTCTCTTTCTCTATCTCTCTATCTCTCTCTCTCTCTCTCTCTCTCTCTATATATATATATATATATATATATATATATATACATAAGCAGATCAAATAAGGGGAAATGAGGGTGCTCGTTATAAGCCAACAGTCGGCAAGGTCAAGGAAAGCGTTGGGGATGGTACTTTATGACTTTTTTTTTTTTTACTGTTTACTTGGATAATCACAGAAATTAGTAATGTAATCTGTTTAGGGGAAAGATAATTAAACACAAAGTAGAAAAAAAAAACGTACCGATGGTGGGAACCGAACCCACGACCTCCGAATATCGCGTCCGGTGCTCCTCCAACTGAGCTATATACATCGGCCGCTGTCCCCCCTGCTACTTGCTTGGGTATTTATGTTGTCTGTATACGAACCTTGAGAGTGTTCACCAGCGCCACCCTCAACCATAGCGGCGGACGTGGAACGTCCTTTGTTACCGCCAACGTCACGTAGAACGTGATCAAGAGCGAGGGCGAAAGCTATGCTAGAACCCTCCTACGCTACCTATGGCTTCAAGACTGCCAGAACCGAGACCCCCGTAAGCTACAAGCCGATCAAATAAGGGGAAATGAGGGTCGAAATTCTGCACGGGTCGAAATTCTGAGCCCGCAACAGGCCGTCATCCTGTTGGCGGGCCGGTGCGTATGCTAACAGGGGCAGTCCCGATCGGACACTGAAACAACGTTAGCCCGACCCGAAGTGCTATAACTGCAGTTGAAGCGACAACACAGAAAGGAAGCGACAACACAGAAAGAAATAACTTCATGACCACGAGTTAATTTAAGAGCTTTAAATGTTGAACTCTCAGGTTCAAGATGATCAATCTGTGGAGTGTATATAGACACATCGATTCAATAAGTTTATAAATACATGTTAAATTTCAAAAAAAAAAAGTTATTCATTAAAAAATGTTTGAGGCATATTCGGCCCTTATGCGCTATGAATCAGGCAGGGCTGATGTTTCTTTCGTCGCTCTAACTGGTGGCTGGAATGACTAATACATCCTCAGCAAGAATAGCAAGTTTTGGGTACGCGGCTGCTTTCCGTCTCCGAAACTACGCTGTTTTCAACTCTGATCAACGGGTTGGTCGTGTGGTGGCCATGTACTCTATTAGCTCCTCTCGCACCACCACGGCACCACCAAGGGGCGTCACCGCTGCATTGTCAGGGCCGAAAAAAGCGGCAACTCAAACACCGCGGATGCTAGCCTCTATTCCCTGCACGTCCTGCTACGTCTAGGCCGCGAACAAGCCGCAATAGAGATACGTGACAGGTGAAGGCACGGCGCGAATCTTGAAACAGATACCCAGACGAAAAGGGCGATGTAAGTGCATGTTAAAGATCTCCAGGTGGTCGAAATCATCCCGGATCCCTCCATTACCGGCACCTCTTTCTCTCTTCTTTTACTCCCACCATCCTGTTTTCCCTTACGGCGCGTTTCAAGTGCCCACCGTGAAGTGTGACTGATACTGCGCCTTTCTTTTCCTATACAAACCAGTTTACACTTATACCTAGACATCTGCGCCGGTGTCACCGAAGCGGGAAACAAGAAAATCGAAACTCATTAGGCAATAACGACCTACACTTTCATTTCTTCATTTTCATTTCTTTCTTCATTTACAGCTGGCAGAGATTCGTTCCCGGCGAGGGCACGTGAAGGCGAGGGATATCGACGTCGGGACAGAACTCGGACACTTGCATACGGAGAAAACGCAGGAAAACACTTCTTGTGGTGCAATCAAAACGCCCAGCGCACCATGGCCATTTTCACTCTTTTGCCAAAGTTACGTGTAACTCGTGATTGGGGAGCCCGGCCCGGTCAGCCAGGTATACCCTGGGCCGGTCCGAGCCCGAGGCAGATGGCTTCCAAGAGTACCGATGTCGGCCCGCGAGCCAGGCCAGATGCGGTCATTCGGGATGGCCCGAGCCCGTGCACAGTTCGCTCAATGCTCAAAGCAGGTGCGGCTGTGTCGCCATCTCGCGGTGCATACGCGCAACGCAGGAACGGAAGCGCCGGTTTGGTAGCTCTCCAACGCGCCCTATGCATCCCCATCTTTAACCATGGGCAGCGCCATCACTGCTAACTGCCGTGTAAACACAGCAAGTCCGAGTGAACCGGGCCACATTTACGAACATTTGCGGCAGAATATGCAAACGTCCGATTCCACACATGCCCCGTGCGCGCACGGCGCCAAGCTATAGAGGCTCCAAGCGGCGGTTTAGTGATGGCGGACACTCGCTTCTTTCAGGATTAATGACGGCTCAATGCAATTCTGACGTCAATTTCGATCTCATGCGAACCAATCGACGATTACAGTAGTCTGAGCATGAGTCACGCACTCCCAATGTGCAAATGGACGTGCTCTTCGTTCTCCATGCAGGCGCTGTCTATGCCGATGACAGCGACCGGAAACTATCGCAGCTGAATAATGAAACTACAAGGGACGAAAGTGCACTTAAAACACGGAAGAGAGCCCGAACGGGGAGACTACACACTGCGGAGGGGGGGGGGGGGGGGGGGGGGGCGAGCTGTGAAATTCAGGCAAGGTGACTGGTCAACCACCTCCTTCGCGCTGCGCTCTTTGAGTCTAGCTGGTCAGTCTTGACTGTCTGCGCGCCCGGTCCAAGACACGATGCAAAACGCGAATAAACACTCCGCCTGCTGTGTATCCATTGCCTTTGTTGCTTTGTTCTTCCCGAGCACACAAGTGTAGAAGGAACAATGCGACCATAGCGCCATAGCATAGCGCCGTCGTCGACAACCAATGTCACCGCAATGACAGTCAACGCTGGCCTAGCAGTGCGTCAAAATTCAAAGAGAGAAAGAGAAGTACAGAAAGGCAGGGAAAATATATAGGCGACGCCCAATATAGCTATTCCACACATGGGGATCACGATCCCTAAAACACGATGAGATCTGTAGAAATAACAGCCTGTGGATACTAAATATATGGAGTCCTACTGTTACGGAGTGCAGTATCAAGACGACGACGACGTGCTGGTGTGGTGTAGTGAAGAAGACGACGCTCAGGCTGAGCTGGGTTCGTTCTTTGGTGTGCGGTGTGTGGTGTGCGTCTAACAATGAACTAGCGTTTACCGCTGTGTACTTTTCCTTAACATTTGGTGGAGGTACCGGGCTCCGAAAACACCGATGTCAAGCCTCACCTCCGATCCGCCGAATTTGCTCGTCTACCACCTGAAGCTGCTATTTATGTTCCGCTGGCCCCGTGCCCGCAGTTCCTGACGGCACATACGTCACCTGCCCAATTACCGACGTTGTTCTCCGTCGCAACGTCATACTCCCTCATACCGTCGTGACTGTCACTGCTAACCGCAGCTATCTTCCCGTCCTTAACTTCAGCCGCTCTACCCAAGTTTTACCCCAAGGCATCGCACTCGCTGATCTGTTTCCTTTGGCAGACTGCGAAGTTGCTGCCCTAACGCCTCAGCATCTCTCGGTCGGAGCAGCATTAATTCGGCTTCTACTTGAACCTCTTTTCAGGCATGATAGCCGAGGATCTGCCAGATGACCAAGCCAGCGCTCTCTCCGACCTTTTGCTGTCATACACTGATATATTTGATTTCGGGGACCGACCATTGGGCCAAACATCCGTTATGACTCATCGCATCAATATGAATGACGCCAGCCCCATCCACAGAAGGCCTTATCGTGTCTTCTTTACTGAGCGGCATGTTATACAGAAAGTTGACAAGATGCTGGCGCAAAACATTATTGAGCCTTCCTGCAGTCCCTGGGCGTCCTCTGTCGAATTAGTCAAAAAGAAAGACCAAAGTTGGAGATTTTGTGTCGACTATCGCCGCCATAATCCCGCGAATTGACGACGCGCTTGACTGCTTGCATGGTGCCAGCTATTTTTCTTCCATTGACATGCGTTCAGGCTACTGGCAAATTGCTACCGACGAACGGGATCGCGAGAGAACAGCATTTGTCACCCCCGACGGACTCTATAAATTCAAGGAGATGTCATTTGGTCTCTAACGCTCCTGCGACATTCGAGCGCATGATGGACTCGCTCCTCCGTGGCTTCAAATGAACATGTTTGTGTTACTTAGATAACGTCGTCGTTTCCTCCCCCACGTTCGAAACCCACCTTGATCGACTTTCTACTGTCCTGGCCATTTTTCGGCGCGCCGGTCTTGAACGCAAATAAATGCAGCTTCGGCCGGCGCCAAATCAAAGTCCTGGTTCATTTGGTTGATGCGAATGGTGTCCAGCCCGACCCTGACAAAGTTCGAGCCGTGCGCGAGTTCCCTACCCCGCGTAGCTCAAGCGACGTTCGAAGCTATACGAAACTTCGCAGACATCTCTTGTCCGCTTACCTTTCTTCTGCAGAAAAGCGTACCTTTCACATGGGGTTGTGACCAAGCCTATGCCTTCACAACGCTTATTTCCGCCCTCACCACTCCACCTGTTCTGGCGCACTTCGATCCTTTTGCACCTACCGAACTGCGCACCGACACTAGCGGCCATGGTATTTGTGCCATCCTTGCCCAGTACCAGCATGGTTCCTCCCGCGTTATTGCTTATGCCAGCCGCCTGCTTTCGTCCTCTGAGCGTAATTATTTAACAACAGAGCGGGAATGCCTTGTACTTGTTTGGGCGCTCAAAAAATTCCGCCCTTATTTGTTTGGGCGGTCCTTCTGCGTAGTGACAGACCATCATGCTTTGTGTTGGCTGTCCTCACTTTAGGACCCCACTGGCCGCTTAGGTCGCTGGGCCTCACGAATACAAGAGTACGCATTTAATGTGGTATACAAGTGCGGCCACTTACACCTAGACGCTGACTGCTTGTCCCGTCATCCCGTAGATCCTCTCGATTTGTCTGACCGTACTGCTGACGATACGTTTTGTCCATCTCGGACTTTTATCAATATCGGTTCCGAACAGTGTCGTGATCCTGCCCTGCAACCAATTATTGACCAGCTGTGCAACCACGCCGATCCTTCCGCCAGCATGTTTGTGCTCCATAACGATACATTATACAGACGCAATATGCGTCCAGATGGCACGGACCCCTTACTGGTCGTTCCGGCTCATCTGCGCTCTAGTGTCCTCTCGCCCAACTTCACGACGTCCCTACAGCAGGACACTTGGGAGTATCACGTACGTATGACAGTGTGCGACGCAGATTTTTCTGGCCTGGTCTCTACCACTCTGTCCGTCGCTACGTCGCCGCTTGTGAGCTGTATCAGCGCCGTAAGACACCCTCTCTTCAACATAGTGGGCCCCTGCAGCCAATCCCAGTGCAGACTGAGCCGTTTTCTCGTGTGGACCTCGATCTTCTTGGGCCTTTTCCGACGTCGACTTCTGAAAACAAATGGATTTCTGTGGCGACTCATTATACCATCCGATATGCTACAACTAGGGCTATACCTACTAGCTGCGCCTCCGACGTTGCCGACTTTCTTCTGCATGACGTCATCCTGATTCATGGCACTCCACGTCAACTGCTCACAGATCGTGGCGGCTGTTTCCTCTCTCAAGTGGTTCATGACATTCTCCGCTCATGCGCTACTCGTTACCAATTCACCACGGCCTACCATCCGCAAACGAACGGTCTTACTGAGCGCCTTAATCGCACATTGAACGACATGTTGTCTATGTATGTGTCCGATCACCATCGTGACTGGGACGTCTCCTTACCTTTCGTCACTTTAGCCTATAACTCCTCACGCCATGATATCGCCGGATACTCTCCCTTTTATCTACTCTTTGGCCGTTACCCTTTACTCCCCTTCGATAACTTGCTGCCTCTTGACGACTCTTCCTGCACCTATGCTTCGGATGCCATCGCCCGCGCTGATGCCGCCCGCCACACTGCTCGAGAGCGGCTTAGAGCGTCTCAGCGCTCTCAAAAGCGTCGTTATGACCTTCATCACCGTGACGTCAACTACCCTCCTGGTTCCCACGTACTTCTTTGGCTCCCGCGGCCCGCCATGTGGGGATGTGCGAGAAACCTCCGCCTCGTTACGTGGGCCCTTACTGCGTCTTGCGGCAAGTCACCGATGTGACCTATGAGATCGCCCCTCTACAGCCCGAGCAATCCTCCACAACCCCTCATCCAGAACTCGTGCATGTCGCCCGTCTGAAACCATATCATTCAAGTTCTGCTGTGTAGAACGCACCGGGACGGTGCTTCTCCGGTGCGGGGAATAATGTTACGGAGCGCAGTATCGAGACGATGACGACGTGCTGGTGTGGTGTAGTGAAGAAGGCGACGCTCAGGCTGAGCTGGGTTCGTTCTTTGGTGTGTGATGTGTAGTGTGCGTCTAACAGTGAACTAGCGTTTACCGCTGTGTACTTTTCCTTAACAATACATTTGCATGCAAATGCACCAGCGCGCACTTTTCTGATGAAATGCTGAGACGCTTGTAGAGACAAAAGTGATCGCTGATGCCCGCTAAAGTCTTGCGAGCACCTGGAGACACGTCACATCATCATCAGCCGGACTAAACTTACTGCAGGGCAAAAGCCTCTCCCATATTCCTCTAATAAACCCGGTCCTGTGCTAGCTGCATCCACCTGACCCCTGCAAACTTAACCCCATCCTCCCATCTAACTTTCTATCGCCCCCTGGTACGCCTTCCTTCCCGCGTCGCAGAGGACTAAATGCAGATGTCATCGGCTTACATAGATATCTGGCCCTGGCCAGTGTTAGGGAGAAGGGTGACGTGGGCCAGAAAGGACACCACCCTGGGGCACGTTGGGGTAGGTATAACGCGCAGCTGTCGGGCCTTCTTCACACAGAATAAAAAATGATCTTTTTGTAAGATAGCTATCTATCCACGCAAACGTCCGATCATCGATGCCCACAGTTTCCTAAGCATCAAGGGTGGCTTCATGGGCCACATTGTCGTAAGCACCTTTCACATCAAGAAAGACAGCCACGGGCAAGCGTTTCATTCGTTTCTGTTTCATTCGGCGCCTGCTTCCAGTCTCGATCCGTTGTCGCCGTTCTTAAAATACAGCGCGGCGGTCTCCGCAGCTCATCGGATCACAATACCGTTGAAACACACATGCGCGTCCTAGTCCGATATCAAGGTCACTGCGTATTCTAGATGACCAAATATGATTTCCAGCAACATCCACAGCATCCGCTATAATGTCCTCCAACCTGCCAGTGAGGGCTTCTTTGCACGCCTCCTCCGTAAGCGCTTGAAATACCGTACATTCGATGTGCTAGCTTGAAAATGCGGTCTCACTCCCATGGGTCTCCACATCACAAAACCGGAGAACACATCGGTCCAACGACCGTAAAAGCAATGTCATGTCCAGACAACTGCTGCAAGAACATGTAATGTGCTTCATAGTCGAGACATGAACGCCAGAATTCACTCTGATTGCAGCTCATGTGTCTCCCTCCTCTCAAGTGGACTGCAAAAGGCTGAAGGCCATCATGGAGGCAACCCGTGCTCCTTATATAATTAGTGGCGATTTTAACGTACACCATTTACTCTGGGGCAGCACTGGATTCGCCAACGGAATGATTTTGGCCTTATTCCGACAATGATCTCTATGTAATGAATGACGGCAGTCACAATTCAAAATATATATTGGTGCGGTCTGTTTGTTTTATGGAACTTACTTTCCGGAAATCATACTGCTGAACTGTGGTTCCCTTTGTAGGGAGCCTATTCTCAGCCGTCGCCAGGGTGAACTCCGTACATGGCCACCGATCGAAGCGGCTGGGAAGAAAGATAAGGCAACAGAGATCGACGGCGATAACATAAAGGACGCTTTCACTTACAGAGATAGAAATAAAGGGGGACCGCAGCGGCTCTTTTCATCGCTTTCGTCCCCAGCCATTCAGTGCTGACATGGCCATGCGTTCATTGCACTTACGTCTCGCTGGGCGACAGGTATTTCTGCCAAGATTTTCTCTGCGGATGGCAGGGCAAAAAAAAAAAAAAAAAAATTTGAAACTGGGTGCATAGTTATTCGCTAAATGCGTGTTACAGTGCGTACCACCGAGCCTCGTTATCGCCGTTATGCACCACCAAAAAACACATACTAAGACTGTCTTGCTGTGAGCTCGCGATACGGGCCCCGATCCCAAGAGATGTGTTGGTTGACGGTTCGACTTCCGACCGATGGCTGACAGAAGTTGTAACTAGCAGTTATGTGTTAAGTGCCACGCAGATTCAAACGTAACCGTTACTGTACTTGCGTGACATTGTGGGGCCGTGCGACCTTTGACCAGCAACCGGCTAACCGGGCAAGGTGGTTTTTTTGGGGGGTAAAATATATAAGGTAAACAAGTATTTCATCAAACGAGTTCAGAAACATCGCTATAAACTAATACTATTTCATATTTCAATTTTAATCAAATTCCAGTGTCTTTCTTTATTCATCTCCCTCCATTCTTTGTTTACCACCTCCTGTAGGTGAGAACTGATAGATGGCAACGGTCGCATTCGAACAGTCACACATTAATAAACTTTGACGAACGCTCAGCGTTTTAAACTACAGAAACGCTCACCGGAAGACTTACTGCACCAGTAAACGGGTGGCGTCATTCGAAGTCTAATCAAAAACGAACGACGCAACAACGTCTTGATTCCGGGATACCATACATTCATTCGAAGAGTTCGTTAGTCTAGAACTGTACGTACTCATTATTCTCCATGCCATAATCGTCCTGCGTAAAGACGAAGCCACTGAGCGCCGTGAACAGTTTGGTGCCGTAGAACGCACGAGTAAAATTCCCTTTTCATCTCATTACGTTTTATTTAAAATCCCAAAGGCTTATTGGCAAAATCCAAAGCCAATCACTGGGGCGCTTTGCTTTGCGATATATTGTCACGTGGTGGTGGCAATGCCGCAGGCCACAAATGAACAGACAGGCAGGTGTAGTACTAGGATGAACTATTTATTGGGCTGACTTGCGCCCGCAAAAGTACTGAACAACTCGGCGATAGCAACGAACGTGCTCGCTGGTCGTCGAACAGGGAATGCCCGTTTCACTCGTCAGCGCTCAATTACAAGCGGCGAAGAAACATCTAAATAAAACCGCGAAGGCTGACCATAGCATAACCTGACATTGTAGAAATACAAGCGTGTAGCTGCAATCCTTCGAGATACATCTCAAATCGTCTGCCGCAACAAAGGAAATGATAAAGCCGCGTCTTGCGACAACGAGCATGAACAAGCAAAGAATACAGAATTGATCCGTGTGCTAGAATCAGTGATAAGGCCGCATACCGACGGCTGCCGAAAAAGAACAAATAAACATTTGAATGGTTCGCGGCAATATGTATGCATTTTACGTGCGAGTCAAACAATGATACATCGGCACGAAGCTGGTTTACTAACGTATGCGAGTGAAACAGTTGCGAAGTAGGACAATACGAGGGATGTTCACATAAATTTTCCCTTCTGGGAAACAACTTTATTTATTTAATGATTGGTTTAGTTTGGTTTACAGGGATTTAACGTCCCAAAACGATTCAGCCTATGAGAGACGCCGTAGTGGAGGGCTTCAGAAATTTCTACCACCAGGGGTTCTTTAACGAACGCTGACATTGCACAGCACACGGACGCCTCGCTTTTCGCCTTCATCGAAAAGCGGCCGCCGATCCCGCATTATTGCGCACAGTAGTCGAGCGCCCTAACCACTGCACCGCCACGGCGGGGATTTATTAAATGACAGAAAGGATAGCTTGGAACGTCTAATTCTCCTTACTTTCCCCTCTCCCTCAACTGTCTACCCCCTCGTCTCGGTGGGAGCTGACAGAGGGCAGTGGACACATTTATTTAAAAAAAAAAAAAAAAAAGTTGTGCTCGCCGCCGAGCGAGAAGCTGATCGGCGACGTAGCAAGACCGAGGTGCAGAGGGCTACGAAAAGCACGCAGCAGCGGGAGTGAAGTCGGAGACAATGCATATGGAGCAGACTGGAACCTCCTGAACTTCCGTCTCGGACGAAGTTAGCTCTAAAGGAGCTCCGCACTGTAACCAGAGCGTAGGAAGCACCAGCACGAAGCAGCAGCCGCTGCCCAGCCAGCGGCTCACGCCGACTGTTTAACGATGCTGTTGTCTTGTTACGCTTTTTCTTTCTGCTCGCGGATATCGTAATTGTGGTTTGATTAGCATACAATTTGTCTTTCGGGGGTAAGCGCTCAATGGCCGTGCGATACCCATCGAGACGCCCATTTTCGTAGGCGTTACTCCTGCCGAAGATCAGCCGTCTTGAACTCAGAATGCAACTACAGCTCTGCACACCAGCTGCGGCAGCTCGGTTGTTAAAGCATTCGGCTACTGCGGCTACATGAAATTCAATGCCGGCAGGGGCGAATACGGATCCGCATGTGTACACTATGGCATCCCACATATCCCATGTATTGATTCAGGAACCGCATTTCACACGTCGTGTTGGTTGTAAAGGACAAAAGGCTTGATTTCGGAACTTGTCAGTGCTTATTCCACAACAGTTACACGCAAACGGCGCTCGCTCCATCATAGACAGTCACGCCCCATGCTGATAGGTCTTTCATGCGTGCGTCAGATCATCGTCCCAGTGCAGGCTGTCGCGCTTCAGGACTGCTATAGAGCACCAGCGAAGATTCGATTATTCGAAGATTTACAATAGCGCGCAACGCGCACAGTTACTAAGGCAAACAGTGACTACAGGGAGAACTGAATTTTCTGCTCTTCCTCAAGATAGACAGTTGAACGGCAGCTGCACCGCACGGCACACACGCGATTTTCTTGGCATCCTATCACAGCGAGAAAAGAGCAAACAAAATTCGATTATTTTCTATCCACATCTACAAAAGCCACGCCCCTTCGCTTTTCTTATATTGCGCTACTCTTTTTCTCTGTCAGTTCGCAGTTTCCTCTCATTTCAACGTTCCTAAAATATTCTGAGCCTCCCCCCCCCCCCCCCCCCCCCCCCCCCCTCTATTTTTCGCATCCCTCTTCACGCGCCATGGCAAGGAGATGAATGCATCGCAGTATGGCGCACAGCGTTCTCGAACCTAGCACCAAAGTTTGTCGAGACTTCCGCCGAAAAGTAACAAGAATGCATAAGCGAGTGTTAATTAATCAGGCGCCTCCACGCGCATTCCCCTCTCAACAACCGCGCTCCCGCACGCCTCGCATCGTACCCAACACAAAACGCGACTCGCGCTTCGCCTGATACCTGACTACACAGTTCACGGTTCGCTGACCGGACGGTAAAGTTGAAGTATACGGAGGTGTTGGAAGATTCCTCGAGCGCACATCGGTGCTGTGCGCTGGTGAACAGCGAAAAGCAGAGGAAAGGTGCAAGTGCCGTGCTGCAACGCTTCTGCCGCACACACCTTCCTTTTCGACAGAAGAGTGGCCAAACCTTGCGTGAGTCGCGGAGGAGCCGAGGAGCAAGCGAAACCGGCTCTCGGCGAGTTCGTGGCGGGCGCACCGCTGGAGTTTGCCCTGATGCCACCACGGAAAGCCACACGCTGCTCACGCAAGCACACCGCGTCGACACACGGTGCTGACGAAGTGACGTTTAATTGTGAGCAAGCCCAGAATAAGGGAGAAAAATCAGGAGGGAGTAGCAAATGTAACGTGTTCTCTTGATACGTAAATTCCTTCCTTGCACCTTCTAGCATGTACCGGCTGTTACTCCAAGAACGAGAGGACGTGGCAGCTCATCCGTTACTTTTGACTCTCTTGGCGTTTTCCACTTGGCCCATCTCTCCCAGTGGTGTCTGCGCCTTGAAGCCGTCAGGAACAGGCTAGGAGTCCTAGGTTTTGGTGGGCGGAGAGGAAGCGCGGAACATGAACAGCCAAGGGAGGACGGAAATACTAAAGCCCACGGTTATCGACACTGGAGAAGAAAACAGCGGGCGGGCGTGTACGCGTAGTATATGCAACCTGAACAACGGCTTCTTGCGTCCCACCAAGCACCACTGCAGCACCATGCAGGGCGGGCCCAGGCCGCACCCGTGGCAGCAGAAGAGCGCTGAAGAAAGCACACGAAGGGGCAAACGGGGATATTGCGCCCGCCACATTGGTTCGCAAGCACAAAATTCACCCGTACGCAATCAAATAAGCACCAGATGGCACGCCAGCCCATTAATCAGAGCATGTTTTCAAAAAAGCCTCCGTCGAATAAGTGAAAATGTAAGGAGGGCAAATGTCTATATATAAAAACATATGCTCAGAAAGCCAGACCAGTAGCTATTCCTGATATTGTTAGCCGCAGAAGTAAACAGGGCAAGGTTGCGAATTGCACCGTCGCGTCACCCCTCCTCTCGAGATCGCTCTTGTCGCGTCCATTTCGAGTTCGCTGGGACGCGCTTCTGCGTAACCCATACGTTCACGACGACACGGAAATATCACGGCAGAACACCGCATGGTGTCACAATGCGAAAGCCACGTGCGAAATGTCTGTCCAGCTGTACGATGCATACGAAGAGATCGCGTTATAGAAAAACTAGCGGAAAAGAACGCGTTCAAAAGGAGGAGTACGCAGGAGGTCGCTGTGTACTCCTCCTCGTGACTGGTTTTTCAACAGCCATTCACCAAATAGCCCAACAAGCTACGTTCCTCCAATAAGGGACCTCCGTGCGAGTGAATGAATGAGCGTTAATTGATATAAAAAAACTGTAAAAACTTCCAGGTTAGCATCCGTGGACCTGTACCCAAACGCGGCAGCCCAGCCTGACCGGTCGTTCAGCCAATGCCAGGACAGAGGAAGAGGGGACGGCCTGTCGTTACCAGACCACGTGGATAAGGTCACCGAGGCAGGGACACCAACAAAGGGATGAATGTAAGAGTACAGCAGCGGGAAGGTGACGGTCAGCACCTGCCCGAAGAAAAGGGGGACGTTAACTGCGGCCGGTAGAGGCGTAATAATGCGGTTACTTCAAAACGCGCCCGCTTCTTTTAATGCGAAAGCACTGAGCTGGCACGAAAACGAAAACTGTCCGCCATGTGTCAGGAGTCTCTAGCCAGCTTACATGACGGGCGGATTAAAAATTAAAGACAAGCAAGCATTACTCATTAAAATTGAAGAGGAATCAGTTAGCGAGCATGAGTGGCTAAATATTACTCGGCACATTAAACGAAAATGCTACCTGTGGCGCACCATGTGAACGATAATGCATGCAGCAACACCACCAGGTGAAATAAAGCTGCCAAAAGTGCCTTTAGAGTGCTCCTTATTACATCGGCAGAGTCGAAAAGGCGCACGCTTTCGTATTTCCTCCGCATAAACCCAACTAATCGCCCCTGAATTCTTTTCATGGTTTGAAGGCACTCCATTCGTCCGAACAAATGTTTTTTCTCACAAAAGTCCTGTCGATTTTGACTACATGGTGTTGAGGAGACGGGGCTAAATTTTCATTCAGGCTAAATTTCAGACGGGTGGTAGAAGAATAAACGCGCGTTGGACGCCGAGACTAGACGAAACAGATAATTTTAATGCAAAGTGACTACCTAATCAGACTACACCTCCTTGTTGTTAATAGAACGGCGTTAAAAACGCCGTCAGAGAAAAAAAACTGCTTGGCAGCGACGAGATCGCGCTCCTTGTATCTTTGCAGTTCGACGTTTACTGTTGTGTGGTTGATTTTACCGTGTGCGCGGCATTAATTAGTAATTAATTACGCAACCGTCACAAACTAGTAATTATTAATTAAGTAGACATTAATTAGCAAGTACTCATTAATAGCTAATCATTCATTAATCCGTAAGTAATTAATTAGACATTCATTAGTAATTGATCATTGACTGGCATATGGACATATAAGGCACGCATTCGCGCTTACTGTGGTGGTGCTCTGTGATTGATCGAGACCTCCATGACATCATCCCGTCTCGACCAATCAGAGCCGCCGCAAAAGCGTGACACTTTTGCTGACGACAACGATGAAGCAATAAAGGCCTTAATAACTGAGGAGTACACACGAGCTCCGCGCTTTTAAAGGATATGACGCGACAGCGTTAACGGTTCCCGTCCGCGGCTCCGTGTGGATCTAGTTCGCGTGCTTTTTCATTCGTTCAGCCACAAATCGCTTAATTTGCGCGCTTATTATCTCACACAGATTATGCAAGATTATGTAGAAGACCACCCGGCACGTATGTAACGAGCCGATTAACCAAGCCATACGAACGCACCTGCGAGGATTCGATTTCCCTCCCACTTGAATTGAAAAACCCCAATCAGTGGCCGTCAGCTGCTACCTGCCAGAACTGTGCCCGGAATTTTTCGTTCACAACGCGCCACGGCGCCACCAAGACGCCGTACTTTGTGGAGGGCGGGGCCTTTGACGCTCCCTTTTAAATGCTGCCTCCGGCGTATGTCATGAAATTGGCTGGTTGGTCGACGGGGTGCATGACGTCATGAGATCATATGGCATGGTCGAGCGTGGTGGCAGGCTCGATGTCTGTTGGCAGTTCGTTGCTTGCAGATATGCCCGGGCAGATCCGTCTATCACGTTGGTTACACGCCGCGCGCGTCTATCCTAGTGAAAGAATTCCCGCAAACGGAGAGGGCAACCATGGAATATTTTATAATTTTTCCCGCCAAAACCAAGATTCCTCGCTGACATTTTCGTAACCTTTTATCGTGCTCTTTCTTGCTCAACTTCTCACTTTGAGTCAAACATGGCGTTTGCGCGCAAAATTTGATGCACTTATTTTAAGCACACCAAAATTAAATTTTGCGTCAAAATGTTTACAGTGTGTAGAATGTCACTATTTAGGTTTTATTGCAATTAGCGACAGTTTCAGAAATCAATTCTAAAATATTCAGGCCCCGGCGACTGGCTAGCTATAAAATAATCTCGAAATGATGAATGTCAAGCCGGGAATGACTAACTCATTTGTACACAGCGGAGCGTTAGAGACAATAAAAACTATTCTACACATGTCCAGCTACTCCACAAGCATGCGGTGTTTCTAATGTATACGTGACATTTATAACAGGAAAGCATCGAGCTATCTTAAAACTAGCAAGACATTTGAAAATAAGAAACCAATGTCTATACGTGATACAGATTTTATTCACCTATAGCATTAATACATTTTTAATAAGTTTTCCAGGAGCAAAAAACTTCTTAGGGCAGCAATGTGCCGGCATGCACGTTATCCAAAACCAGGTGGTCGCAAACCAATGCGGAGTCTCCCACCTCGCTGTGCTTTGTAGTATGGGTGCCAACGCAACATATGAAAACTCATTTTCCTGCATAATGCCTGTAGCAGCTAATAAATCGGCATAAACTGTTGGCACAGCCATCGGAATATGCGCACCGGTGGCATGCGAGCTGCGGTTTTGGAGCGTGCAAAGCACGAAGCGAGAAAGCGTGGTTTTGACCACGCACACTACCTCCCGCATCCTCTGACCACTCTAAATATAGGACTCAGAAACGCGCCCACAAACCAGTTCATGCTGACTACCCAAACAAAAGATGAAAAGGGATGAGAGGGGAGGGGAGAAATAGAATGAGCGAGACAGAAAGCACGAAATATGCACGAAATTCTGAACTTCAATGTGAGCTCCGCTGTACTATAACCACAGCCCTTGTCTATAGCGGTGAGAGAAATGAACGACTAAACATAAACGCTTGCGGCCGGTCAACGGCAGCCCACGCTTATGTTAGCAGCAGAAAGAATTAAACGGCAATCGCGAAGGCCTCACACGCGACGTACCGTTGCGCAGCTTCCCAGCGGACACGCCTACGCACGGCCACTGCGCTACAGTACTCCGCCACAGTACTCCGCCACCTGTGCCATTGTGTGCAGGCAGTTTTACGCCGTGTCCGACAGGTGAAGCCGGAAAAAAAAAAGTAAGTTACTGGAAAGTAAGCTACTGGACCATTCCTGTATGCGCACACAACGCGGTAGACATGAAACGACTGAAAAAGGGTGGCTTCTAAAAACTACTTCGGCTATCGTCCTACGTGAAAGTGGGTTTTGCATAGAACGCCGGTGAACTTTGATGCGTTCAACGGAACGCTGGTTGCGTTCGATGCGATGCAATGCTCGGTCGCCTGCAGCCAAAGCGTTCGCTCCACATTCGGTTCAGCAGCGTAGAACACCTTTAATTTTTTTTCAACAGGGTCGTATCATTGCCACTGCCGCTGCCCCTGTTTGTCAAGGCTTCTTAGAATGCAACAGAGGCTAAGAAAGATACGGTCAACATCTAAACTTCTCAGGACATGAGAAGCCGTTCAAAACCACACACTTTGTTGTCAAGGTGGCCTCGATACAACGTAGCAAATCGCGTACCGTGTGATAGTCATGGGATTACTGGAGCAGACCCCTTCTCCGGTGTCACAGCTGTCGCCTATTTTTATATGGCTAAAAAAAGGGAGCTGCATAGTTTTCCTTTGTAGCCGTACGACTGCGCTTGGATGGATACAGGGGAGTAATTGTATATTGCGAATCTACCCCCCCTTGAGGGATTCCCATAAAAACTTTAGACCAATGTATCTAGCTTTCATATTCTGCACCGGCGCCGAAGGTGAACCAGGGTGTCTAGCAAACCACTATTTTCAAAATCCCTGGCCAGGTTTTCCCTGGTTATTTCAAGTCAAATTCCTTGACGAGTGAAGAGGCTCAAAAATGTAGCTACTGGTGATAATGAGCACAGACGAATGATTCCCAACAAAAATCTATTTATTAATCATATTCTCCCATTTACAATAGCGACAGGCTGTTATTAGTGTTAATGGCGGGTAAAATAAACGTCGCAAGTTTACTGAAAATTAAAAGCGCACTGATGCCAGCCCCAGCAGAGCTCTTTGATACTACCAGTTGCGAAATTTCCTATAGGCACCAGGTATTAAAAAACGGCGGTTTTGATTGGTCAAAATTCGGGTGTATATAAGGTGCCTCGATGCGAGGCACCCTCCGGTCTCGGGGAGATCTCGCTGTCCCTCGCGACCGGCCGTGCCTATGTGTATAATAGTGGCGGCGCCCGGGGCCAATAAAAAAAGCTGCTTTTTTTTTTCTTTTTTTTTTCTTTTTTTTTACGCAAGCTTGCCATAAGGCACATTATAAAAATCCATGTAAATTATTTTCCGTAAGGAACCGGAGAAGGCTCCAGCTGTTATCGTTGGTTGCAAACTTTCAGGTTGTTGATAAATGCGCAATCAGCTGGAAAATAAAATTAGGTGAAGACTTGCAGTAGCGAAAACTCTTAAAGATAACCTTTCCAGTAATTACGCCACGCTACCAAGCGGCCGCGCAAAGCCCCTGGAAAAGCGGAGCGCTGCCGCGCTCCCGTCTCTCCAACTCTGCCGGTTCTCAGGCGAACTTTTATCTGCCATCTCAGCGTCCTTGCTGGGCGTGCTGCTTCCCGTTGTTTTCTTTTAATTACACTGTGCCCACCATTCCTTTGCATCGCGTTGTTGCTAGACACCCTGGGTGAATGCTGGCGACTGCGCTCCGTGAGATCAGAGCATACGTGGCCCTGTGTGAAGCTGTTATTCACTAGAACTAGATGGAAACCGGAATGGATATTCCGTTTTTGTCGCTAGCGCAAACCTCCCAGAACTTCCCGCAGGCACGTCAAGACGTTGAGTACACAACGATAAGCAAGACAGCGGGGTCAGTGGTGCGTGCACCGCACGATCTCAGCCATGCGCCATCAAACCCTTTCTCGACCTCAGCCCTCATTTCTCGATAAATTATACGCTCAGAAGCCATGCTGTGTTTATGAAGCTTTCAATGATGTAGTTTACACTTGACGAATGGGTCGACCAAGTCAACTTGAGACATTACGACATAAAGAATGCGAGAAAAAAAATTTCTCTGTCGAAAGTGCTTTCGTGTGTGACCACGCGTGAACCTTCATCCAATGCAAAATCCTTTATCTGATAAATATTTTTCTTTATCAGAACTTCGAGACAATTAGAAGCGTCTACGTGTATGAAAGCGAAATCGCTCGCGCAGCGACGTCCGATCCCCACGCTTACTCTAGAGTCACTCGGTTATTTCGTGCATCTTCCTCTTTTCTCCTGTGATGCGCGGCACCACGCGACCGGTAGCTTGATGCCCTCCGTGCTCTTTCTGCGTCTCTGACAGCGCCTTCCCCACTCTGACGGCGCCCACTCCACTCTTCCTCTGAAAACGCCCTTTGCGCTAGCTTCCGTGGTGTAGTGGGGTTCGAATGCCTATCGTTAACTACATTAGCAGATGCACGCCATTTAGCCAGTAAAATGGTATGACACCAGCTGAGAAGCTGTACAAGAACGGTTACGACACGATTTTGATACGAAAAACTTCAAACGTAGCGCCACATGGAGGTCTCTTATTGACGCCTAATGGGCAAATGTTTGCGCGCCAAAGGCGACGAGGGAGGGTGTCTGTTATGCATGCCGTTGACCCACTCAATGCTTGGCTCCGCAAGGGCTGGCGTAACAGTTGCTATGGCAATTGGGACGCGAGCGAGCCATGATGGATGCGTAGTGAGCAGCGAGCCACGATGAGATATCCAGTGTTTACTACCTGTCGTTAGGACATAATACGCCTCATTCACTTTGTACCTAATTAGGATGATTATTTTTTTACTAATCACGTCACGTGACTTTCTATACCAACACTTTCGATGACACATATAATGCTTTCGCCACAATAAATACAGCCAAATATGAATGCATTCCACCAGTGGAACTAACTCATTATCGTGTAGCTCGTTTCCAGCCTCACAAATCCTTCCACAGAGTGCACCGACACATTTAAATCATTGATGGGCTTACAGTGCATATGTACTTGCGTCATACCAAGTACCCTTATATTACATGAATATGCAATTACATTACATAAAGTGGTTCATTGTTTATACGGTCTTAAAATACAAAAGGCTACAATTTCCACTGCTCTGGCTAATATACTGGGAGCATGAAATTGGACAACGAGAATAACCCCGAATTTAATTTATGGAAATTAATACAGATCACAAGTCCCTACCATCGTTACTTCTGAATCATGCTATGGGCCCACTCTGGCTCCCGTGGAAGTTGTAATCTCTACCCAGAGACCTTATAACATTCCCGTCAGCCTCAACAGATGGAGACAGAACGACTCCAGTACACGCAAAGTTCAAGAATGAAACTGATGGACAAAACATTTTCAACAACGGCTGTACCTCGTTGTGCAGTGAGCTTTTTGACGCCTGCACAGTACATGATCTTGCTCTGGTGAAAACAAAAAATCCTAGAGACCTATTCCAACTTCTAGTAGCAGCAGAAAGCAGCAAAAGCACTGCAAAATTCCCCGCGATTCCAGAAGCTGGGCGGATGTCTCACCAAGGACATAGACCCCTCTGCTTCCTCGTCTCCCTTCAATTTCCTCTTCCTCCTCCGAACAGCGGAGTAGAATCGGGATGTTGCACTCTGGTTACCCAACTATCACGTTTCCTTCGCTGTTATCCCTCTCTTTTCGTACTTAGGTTGGAGCTATAAAGAAATAAATTAGCCACCGCGTGCCGCTCACACGCTTTTAAGCAATATATGATGAATGTGTTTGTTTTTTGTTTTTTTTCCTGAGCAACTGGGCGCGCGATGAAACAAAACGCCGACGCGATGATAAACCGAACACAATTTCTAAAGAAATGCACTCCCAAGGCAAAGCAGGCGCTCACGAAAACGAGGCAAGCAGTGGCCCATCCCTGGCCCCGCACACCCATCCGCGCGGCAATCTGCTCGAGGAAATGAGAAGCGAAAGCCGATTTCAATTCTGCGCACGGTGCGGACCGGAGGTCGTCAGCTGCAACGGACACCACAGGGGATGCCGGCCATCTCTTACTCAGAGTGGCCGAGTTTGCCCGCACAGGCTGCGAGGAGTGACCTCGCAAACGTTTGGCCGTAGAGAGCTAACACAAAAAGAAGCGAGCGCAGCCGAAGCTGCTTCGTGTACGGTTATCTAACTCACGGAGTGCATAATATAGGGACGTTGAGGTGATAACAAGCAATCGGAAGGGAGTTGTGCGCGGCCAGTACCAAACAGCGGGAACAAGGGGTGTGCATCACGCCGGAGTAAACAAACGAAGCAAGAACAGCGTCAGGTAAAAATATGCCGATCTCGCCTACAGGACGCTACATCTTCAGTACTAATGCGAAAAGAAAATAACGGCAAAATTAAGTCTCAGGAAAACACCAAACACAAGCGCAGCTTCCGTAAAGTGAACGGCCGAGCAAGCAAATGAAAGGAGGACCTTCCTCTACTACAGCTTTATAGGCAACCTGCAGTGGCCAGACGGCGCTAGTGGAGCGTCATATACAGGAACACTAGTGGAGCGCAGCGTTCAGCGCCGCCAACGGCGGCGCCGAATATTCTGAGGCGGCCGGCGCGGTCGGGTTGCGTTCGCGTTGTACGGCTGGAAGCATCTCGGCTCTCATTTTCTGCGTTTTTAGGGCAATCGAATGTCTTCAGAGCTACTTCCGAAAACCAATACTGGCGAAAGGACACCGCCTGTTCGAAAATGGCCGTGTTTAGAACGTGAACGGTGCCGATGTCACCGCGAAGTGCGCGCCGCTGGCGACGGAACACCCGCGCGCACAGCTTTGAATTTCACGTGTGTAGACGGAACATTTTTTTGGGTGATTTTGCAGCCTTGCGTTCGTGTGGGCTCCGCGTTTCGAGCACCTGCTACAAGGGACAACACCCGGATACGTCGACTGCGACACACGGACAAGAACCGTGAGTGTACAAGGCACATTTCAAGACCTTTTTTACGCAAATCGGAGCTCGGGAGACCGAGCTCCGACTGTCTAAATCCAGCGTCGCTCCGGCGCCCTTGCTTACCCGAACGCCAGGCCTAGTGCGGCGCGAACGCCACGGCGGCAGTCATGGAATACGCCGTAGTTGGGACGAACGCTTCTCCAGCCGAATTCGAAACACCAGACTGGAAGACAATTGTTTCTTACCGTACCAAGAACCCCAAAGCTGAGTCATTAACACCTCAGAAGAAAAATGAGCAGTCCGAGAAACCGAAGGCGAAACCTCTCCCTCCGCTACATCCGAAGAAACCGCTACCCCGACTCCCGGAGAAGGACTATAAAATCATCTACAGACCAATGGGTGGCGTAGACATCACGCGCTACACCGAGAAATCTATCAGACAAGCGATCGCAACAGCGAGCGGCGTCACCGCGTCCGCGGCCGAAAACGACCAATCTAGAACCAACTCTGCAAAAAATGTGATCACCATATCGACGCCGGTGCAGGCAAACGCACTACGCTACGTCGCAGTCAAGCAAATTCAAATAGAAGGCAAAGACATTGTTATGACGTCGTACATCGCCCCTCCGGACAGGGCCCTGCAAGGCATTATCTATAGGGCTTACGATGGCGAAACGCACCAAGAAATGACGACCGAATTCCGAAAAAGAAACCCGGACATCGTTCAAGCACGCACCATGGGAAGAACATCAAAGTCCCTCCTGCTTCACTTCGACGCGGACGAACTCCCAGATAGCATCGTCTACTTCGGAGTCCTGTACCCAGTTTACCCCTTCATTCCTAAAGTAGAGGCGTGCACAAACTGCAGAAGAGTCGGTCACAGAAGAGACGTATGTCCGGAGCCACCGCAACAACGGTGCCCGTACTGCGGAAACCAACACCTGAAAGAAGAAGTCTGCGACCCGGTCTGCATTATCTGCGGAGGAGGGCACCGCACAGGCGATAACAGCTGCAAGAAGCGATTTCAACGACACCAAAAGAAAATGTCGGAGCACCAATCAAGACCCAAATCACGGACATGTGACGACCCAACATCTACCGAAAGGAAGGACCGCTCGAGCTCCTTCCCGTCCTTGGACAGCGGACGCAGCAGCAGCCGTAGCGGACGGAGCAGCAGCGGCGGACGAAACGGAAGCAGCAGCAATGGAGGAGGCGCCAGCACTAGCAGCCGGACTCAGAGCCCCGGGCCGAAACAGGTGAGCTGGGCAGGAGTGGCCTCTCATGGGAAGGGGATGGAGCTGCAGACATTACAGTCTAAACTAGATCAGGCACTCCATCACATTCAAATTCTCACGGATAGAATCAAACACTTGGAGGAGGAAAATAGTAAACTAAAAGCACCCGCCATATCTAAGGACCCACCTCCGAAACCACTCCCATTGCCGGAAGTCACAGAAATGGAAACTACTGTGACCGCCTCAGTCGAAACCCCAGTAAGCGTAGTTAGCAAGGAAGAAACACCTCGCAAAAAACGAGCAGTAGCAGCTGACGTAAGAAATACATCAGTGGAGGATAGAGTCCCAAAACTCGAACAAAAAGTGGAGGAGCACAGCCAGAAATTCGATAGTCTAACCCAAAGAGTTGATAATTTAACACAAAGACTCGAACAACACATACAGGATGTAAATCACAAATTCGGAGTAATTGACACCGTTTTACAGGAAATTTTACACCGGCTTCCCCCTTTAGCTCAAGGGGCGCCAATCGATCTATCCCAGCAAAATGGCCAATCCTAAAACCGTAACAATTTGGCAGTGGAACTGCAGGTCTATGCGCAACAAAAAAACAGATCTGCAGTTACACATTCAATCGCAATCCGAAAAACCTGACGTTATAGCGATTCAAGAACCCAGAATGTCTCGACTAAAACTGCCAGGGTACCGGGCGGTTCTGCCATGTCACATCAAAGAAAAGCCTTTAACCACTACGTTGGTACATAGAAATCTTACCGTGGTTAACCACGAGATTGAAAACGTAGAGCTCGATTGTATATTAATTGAAATTCTGCCTAGCAGAAGAAACTCCTCTTCTCTGTTCGTACTAAACGCATACAGCCACCCCAGGGCACCGGCTGGACCAGCGAAAGCCGCTATACTCAAAACCCTCCAAATCGCAGGCCAAAACCCAACCCTAATTGTGGGCGACTTCAACGCTCAACACGTGCAATGGGGACACGCAACCATGTCCAGGAAAGGAACGGCCCTAATGGATTTTATCCAGCAAAGAGGGCTCACCCAATACACGGACCCCATGCAACCTACTAGGATAGGAAACAGCGTGACCAGGGACACGTGCCCGGACCTAACGATAGGCAAAAATCTCCCAGACTTAAGCTGGAGCAACACCAGACAAAATCTGGGATGTGACCATTATATCATAATGTCTAAAATCACCATTGCCAATCTCAAACCTCAACCCAGAAAAAACAAAATCACCGACTGGGACAAACTTAGGACTATCCGCGACCAAAACAACGAACCAATCATAGACTTAGAACACTGGACACAGACCCTTCTATCGGATGTGGGAAAGGCCACTAAGGAACTAGTACATGACTTAGGCGTAAATACGATTGACAGCCGACTTACGCACATGTGGGAGGCAAGGCAGAGCCTAGAAAAAAGATGGCTTAAGCAAAAATATAACAAAAAGCTTAGAAACAGGATCGTCACACTCACGAAAGAAATTCAACACCACACCGCAGAACTAGCGAGACAGCAGTGGAGCCATATTTGTGAAAATGTGAATGGCAATCTAGGCACGAGGCAGACGTGGAATCTTCTGCGGCATCTCCTTGATCCGGAATCCAACAAAGCTACCACTCAAAAGGAAATCACCAAAATTTTAAACATAGACCCAGGCACGGATCAAGATATTATAGACACGCTACAGCAGAAATACTTCTGCACAACCCGTGAGACGAAGTCCCTGCCCAATTATAAAGGAGAGCCTAACTCCATCCTGGATGCTGACATAACAATGGCGGAAATAAGAGCAGCCCTCTTTAAGGTACGTACAACATCCGCCCCAGGAGAGGACGGCATAAACAATAAGACACTCAGAAATCTAGACGACGCTTCTATCACAGCCCTCGCGGACTTTGCGAACGAGTGTTGGAGGGAGGGAAAACTCCCAGCGTCTTGGAAACATGCCATCGTTAAATTCATCCCAAAACCTGGCAAAAAGCTCGCGCTCGAAAACCTCAGACCTATTTCGCCAACTTCTTGCATAGGAAAACTGATAGAGCACGTCATACTAGACAGACTCCAGTCCCACATGCAAAAAGAGAATTTATATCCAAACACTATGGTCGGCTTTAGACCACATTTATCAACACAGGATACGATGCTAAGGCTAGCAAACGAAGTCCTATCTCATGAGCAAAAAAGGAGTACCAGGGCAATCCTAGCCCTAGATTTAACCAAAGCCTTTGATAACGTTAAACACAAAGCTATCCTAGAATCTCTTTCACTGCTGAATGTAGGCGCAAGAACGTTTGACTACATCAAGGACTTCCTCTCCGATAGGACGGCTAAAATTCAAATTGGCACTATCAAATCCGACACCTTCACTTTAGGAGATAGAGGAACTCCGCAAGGATCGGTCCTCTCCCCCTTTTTATTCAACATAACCCTAATCAAAATGGCACACGAACTCGCAAGAATCCCAGACCTAGAACACTCTTTGTACGCGGACGATATCACCCTTTGGACCACCAAGGGGAGTATTGGCACGATACAAGATACGCTACAACAAGCGGTAGACGTAGTCGTAGAGGAGGCGCAAGCCGCGGGACTCGCTCGTTCCCCCCAGAAATCTGAGTTACTCATTCTACGCCCAAAGCGTAAAAGAAAGAATAAAGCGCCTGCGATAAAAATCTACGCGGAAGGTGCAGCCATCCAAGAAGTGGAAACACTAAGAATCTTGGGAATGCTCATACAGTCAAACCAAAAAAACGACACACTAATTAAGAAACTGAAAAACACCGTCAACCAAATTTCCCTCCTCCTCAGACGAATCGCGAATAGGCGTCGAGGAGTTAAAGAAGCTGAGACCAGGAAACTAGTAGAAGCCTTCGTTCTTAGCAGAGTTATCTACTCTACACCATACGTCACCCTCACAGTTAGAGAAAGAGACGACCTGGATTCACTAATTAGGCAGTCCTATAAAATTGCGCTAAACCTCCCTCGTCATACCCCAAATGAAACACTACTAAAGTTAGGAATTCATAACACCTTAGCGGAAATGGTGGAAGCACACCTCACCGCACAGTACGAACGATTGTCAAGCACTGAAACGGGACGTTTCATCCTAAAAAAAGCAGGAATACAATATGAAGGGACCCGGGCCCACACTTTGCCGATTCCAAGACACGTGCACGAGCAATTATTAGTCCGTCCTCTGCCTAAAAACATGCATCCAGAATATGATACGGACAGAAGGGCTAGAGCACAAAAATTACACGAAAGATTTTCAGTACAGAAAGACACGGCGCACGTGGACGTGGCAGAACATGCGGACAGAGATGCCTTTTCCCTGGCAGTTGTCGATCATCGAGGTTCTCCCCTCGCATCGGCGACAATCAATAAAACAAAATTTCCGGAGGAGGCCGAAGAGGCTGCCATAGCTTTAGCCATTACCTCCACCACTGCCAAATACATCCTTAGCGACTCTAAAACCGCAATTCGAAATTTTGCAAAAGGAAGGGCCCACTCCGCAGCCATCAAAATCTTACAAAAAATCTCCCATACCCGCCTTATCACATTGATCTGGGTCCCTGCCCATTCGGACCATCCTGGGAACGAGGCAGCGCACCAATTTGCCCGAGGATTCGTAGTTAACCGGGAGGTGCGCTGCCCTGAGCTCAGGTCGGCTAGGGAGCGGATGACAACCTACAAAGAAATTACTACCCACTTCAAGAAAGAAAGACAAATCTTCCCAGAACCACATCGATCTCTAAGTAAAACACAACAAGTCACCTGGCGCCAGCTTCAAACAGACACTTTCTTTAATCCGTACATGTACTCCATATGGTTCCCAGAGCAGTTCAGCCCTGTCTGTTCTCTCTGTGGACATCAAAAGGCAGACACACCACACATCCTATACTCATGTAATCAAGACAAGCCATCACAGAGTCTGCAGCTCTCTACCCAATCTCAGTGGGGGGCCGCGCTGCTCAGCTCCGACCCGGAGGTTCAACTCCGAGTCACGGAGCGAGCCGAAGAGGTCGCCGAACGACATCGTCGGTCGGCCACCTGGCGTCCGGCCTAGAAGAGGAGCCCACCGCGGGGACGGGAACGCCAACCCACTCCGCGCCTACGACCTCTTCTTTAATAAAGTTTACCTCCTCCTCCTCCATTTTTTTGGGTAACGAAATTTATTCTCTCAGGGCATCAGTCCGATATGTGATGATGAATTAAGAAATGATTAAATGAATAAAAAATGTAAGCGTAGCTTTTCATTTACCTATTGCGTTCACACCTCATACCCAACATTGAAATTGCAGAGAGAACCTGAGAAGAGATTGATCGCCGTTTCTTCTTTTTTTGTTCTTGCTTTTTGATTACAGCAGCATAATAATTTCCTCGCGGTTTTACTTTACAGTTTAATATCATGACGAACACTTTTGTTCGTGGTGCACCTTTCGACAGTGCCGCGGAGGTTACAGGAGGCATGGTGCGGTACCCTTTACGTAGGATGCCTCGATACCCTACCCGTTACGGATGTCGTGGCGATTGCAAGCACTGTGCGGTTGTAGCGTGCGTCATCAACGAAAACTGCGCGTGCCGGGGGCGGGGAGTAGGGGGCCTCCTACATCATTGGAAAACTAAAGTTCTTAACAACAACAACAACTGGCATGCATTTTATACCTCCGTACGACAAGCTTGGGGAAAGCCGGCGGGTAATGCTGCCACTCAACGGCAAAGCTTTAGTAAAGGAGGTCGTTAAGAGTTAGGATTTTTTACTGTTGCTACTAATGATGAAACAGACTATCGTCTGGGACAAGAAACTCTTGAGCAGCTTCAGCAGTGGGTGTAAGAAATGTTTGGCGCGGAACGATACAACGAAGTTCCATTCTCAACAGTATCACGGGCCTCTACACTCCGTCCGTCACTTCGACTTTTTCAGCACCTTAAGAACTAATTTACAGATAAATATGCTTATTCAAATCTGTAATTGGAAGTTTTGAACATATTTTGGCTTTGTGGTTCCGAATAGACCCCGCATTAGAAATCCGGTTCACAGATCCACGAACATTTTTTTTTTTTTTTATTTCGTCTCCGTTGAAATACCGCTGGAATACGATGCTGCGGCTGCGCGGCTTTGTTGCTTTTCTGGCGCTACCTCCTTTAAAAGGACAATGCCACTCGATCTTGCACAGCATATACCAGTACACGCCAGATTTTACAGCGCGGAGCGCGTACTTAGTGGGCCCCAACCAGCGTGCGATTCCCCGAGTCAGAAGTTTATACGGTTTCCTCCGCTCATGGGTGATCGTCTTATTTTAGCTTCTTGGTGTCTGTACGCCAATGGCCCCATAACAAAACGAATTTCAGTTACATTACTCTCTCGCAGCCCATATCTCCTTCTCTCATCATTCTCCCCAGGTTCTCCCAGCAAGCGGTACGCTTAGGTTTCCTTCGTGATTGTGGCAGTCTTTCTTGCCGCCCCTGCGCAAATTTTTATTCTTGTTCACATCCGTAGTAGTCGAAGCATCGCACGAGACCACCGAAGTCACTAAATGAGTAAATCACACTCACTGGCATAACAAAAAGCGAACGCAGAAGGAACACAGCGGCCGCAACATATACGGCGTCTGCTTCTGCGCCGCCTCAGTATTAGCTCCCGTCGACCGCCAGGTGGCGCCACATGTCTCAGCAAACTCCATTGCAGGTTGCCTATAGCCAATCATTCCAGCGTCAACTTTGCAAATATCGCTCTAAACACTGAAGTGTCAACAGGAACGTTGTCGAGCTTCCGGCTGCAACCGCTGGCGCTAACCTCAGAGCCAGCAGCACCGCAAAGCAGTTGTGGGCAGCGCCTGAGGTGCGAACCTGGTAGCGTTTCATGAAGGCGCGGATGATACCGCTGTAATCGCTGCGCATTGGGGCGCACGAAACGCGCTGTCACGTGCTATTTTACAGTTATAGCTCTACTCAACGCAAAAGTCGAATTTCATGTCGCGCCGGCAATTTGGCCTTTCAGCCAACTTCATGGTTTAACCTTCGAAGTTAACCCGCAGTAATATCAGTGCTGACCTTGACCACGGCCGCTCGATGGAAGCGCACTAGGTGCGGCCTGCTACGTCACCCGAAACCGGCGGGAGGCGCCTACTTCCAGTCGCCACCGCCGCGGCGCCACCGTTCGGGGACTGCCGCGCGCGGAGAGCTGCGCCTGGCTGCGCTTTGAGGGAGGCGTCGGCGTGGTAGAAGCCTTTTATTTTAAGGATATAAGAGCTCCGCTTCACACAATTTGGCAACAAGAATTAGTATATACTGTCATGTCTAGTGTGACCATGTCAGCACTTAGCGCTTGCTCGGCAAGGGTGTGTACTGGAGTGTACCCCGAAAAACATATAGTGACGGTGGTTCAAGGCAACTCGATTGGAGAGCTCACATTAGCGTGATGTTGCATTCGGATCCAGTTGTGCGTCACATTAAAATGTGACCCGGCTGTGAACAATTCGAAGCTGTTCAGCTGCCATGGTAGCCTAATGCATAACCACTTAATTAACTATGTCGCGAATTCCGTGTGTCATTTTCATACCATTTACTCATCCCTGCATACAGCTTTTATACACAAATTGATGTCAACCTGTTCTAAGCTGCCAGCGCTATTCAATAAAAAAATGTCCTATTATGACCAACCTCTTAAAAATGTGACATGAAACCAACCTTTCTATCTCATTGTGACAAATGTTACGGTGGAAATATGAAGACGTTTATTAGGTTAAATCTAGATGATAACATTGGATCTTCGACTCAGTTGGAGACCTTAAACTTTGTACGCCAGAACACTATCCGTCATGGCTTCCCGCATTTTGCATGACCGGACAAAGTAAGCGCGCTTGATAGAGCCGGTCTGCCTCAAGGTGCTACGTATATGCGCCGAAAGTTTTTATTACTATTTTTATTGGCTGGTCGCAAACCCATACAATTTTGCTGGTTCGTAATTTTCAATGGAAGAACGCGCATCGAGTGTTGCTGTTGTGAAACTCTTAGCTTTGATCACAAGAATGTTCACGCGTCAGAGTGCAACTGCAGCCGAGATTCAGCGAACAGCCGAGTACGCTTATTTAATGGCCACACAAAAAAAGGAAGAAAATTACCAATTGCAGACGGAAAACCTTTCTTGAGAGAAGTTTATCCCATAGCCATAAACATCGCTCCACTGTTGACATTTCCAGCCCAGCTCGATATCAGTGGGGGCAGAAACTTAACGATATCTTGCATAGCGCCTCAGCATGGGCACAATCATTGTTTTTATAGATTAGCTACAGGTACTGTGTACAGTGAGAAAACAATGATGAAACCAAAAGTTTACACAGCTTGCTACTTCGCCGGACCTCTTCAGACTTCATCACCCTGCTAATGAAGGTGCTCGTAAGCTAACAAAGCTTGATTACTTTCTTTGCGGGGTACATCAAGCCTCCATTGTCCTTGATTTTCATTAACCTGTAACTAGTCCAGTTGACTCATATTTCCTGCAACAGGCTCTTGCTCGACTGACATTTCGCCTCAAAACTATTACTAAATGTCGCATAAATTAAGCAACAACCTGGTAGGAATAAACAAAACTTGGGGTTCTTAAGTCTCCTTGAGGAGCATCGTTAGAGTGCCCGCACTTTGCTACCTGCTTATTCACCGTATCCCGAAATGACTGCCTCTGTCGCATATCATTAGAATGCTGCCTTAAGCCACCGCATTATATGAAATAGCACCCTACACATAGTATATAAAGCCCCTGTTTACCGAAGCCGTACGAACGTGCCCTATAGGAGTATAGTGTGCCTGACTTGGGATCTAAGGGTCCTGCATTCAATAATTCCCATTTCACCCTAACATCTTATTGACTCTCTCTGGTTTGGCAGCTCCTGCCACATTGAACATGTCATGTGTTCTCATTGCGTCAAAGGTGTCTGGCCATATCACCAACTAAAGTGCCTCTTACCAGAGAGGTTTTTTTCCGACTTTCCACCAACAGAGCGGGCGCCGGATTTTCTTGGAACGTGGCTTTTCATTTTATCGCATCGGCTCAAACAGTCTCAACAGTATAAACAAATGTTGTATGCACAGGCTCCTTTACTTGCAAGGCCACGCAGACTAGCGCGGCAAAATTTAGAACAAATTGCATGCTTATATAAAAAAAAACCTTCGTAGCTTTTTCTTATATGTTCTCACAACATAACCTGCGAGAAAAGCTTCTGGTGCTACCTCATCATGTTCATCTGCTTCACAACACATTGTTAAAAATCGTAGTTCACTGGCCAGCTCCCTGATAACTAAATAGGTCAAACAGCGTGACGGGAACACAGGAAAAGAGGACGACACAACTAGCGTGGTTGTGCCGTCTTCTTCTCCTGTGTTCCCGTCACGTTGTTTGCACGGTTAACCTATAAATAATCACCAACAAGTCCAATCTGCTGTCCCTTGTAGCAAATGCAATGGCAGCTGATAGGGCATTATGCTTCAGCATCTGGACTTTTTAACCTCAGCGCCGCTTTGATTTCAGAGGAAGCGAGTGCATTTCCACTCCTCGCTGCTGTGTTTGCCTGAAGCGAGCTCAGCAGATAAAATTAGAGGGTCTCTTAGATGTGTCTTGAGCGGAGGACGGCGAAAGCCTACTCCCTTCCTATCATTTGCCTCTCATCGTTTGCCACAGTTCGTCATTTCAAGTCGTCGTTTGATATATTGGTCGTTTCTAAGTCATGATGAGTCTGCCTGCGTAGTCATTGTAGCCCTTATCACACATAACTAAGCAGGTTACTCATTTAGAAACAACAGTGGTCATTACATGTCGTCGTTTCATATATTGGTCATTTCGTAGTCATTAACAGTAATAATGAGTCATGCCTAGCTATTATAGTTATTACCACATATCGCTAAGCAATTTTACTCATTTCTAATCAATTGCGGTCATTACATGTCGTAGTTTGATATACTGGTCATTACAAATCATTTTAGTCATTATTAACCATTATTAGTCATTACCTCTATCAATGTCCATTTATAACTTTTATTGATTACCTATCACCATCAATCATTTTCATTCTTAATCTCCCTCCTTGCATGTCTGCTTTTGCGACTGGCACACCAGTGCACAGATGCGACGGACAGATAACAGGCACAGCTTCTGCGCATAATTTTCGCTCCATGAGCCAAGAACGGCTTTCGCCTTAAAAAACAAACGCATCCAGTCTCAACGTTAACGTGCTTGCACACGCGCACACAAAAAGTTTGCGTTTACCACGCAGACGCGAGGCGAATGCGCCCAGAAAGGAAGCAAACCGCGCGCTCAGAGCCGGCGACCCCGGCGGCGACGTGTCCCCGAACAGTGGCGCCCTCAGCAGAAATAGCGGGCGCAACTGTAAACTCCCCAAGGACGCGCTTGCCCATTGACGGCGGCGCGACGCAGCAGGCCGCACCCAGTGCGCTTCTAGTGAGCGGCCGTGCCTTGACCTTCGTCCTTCATCTTTTCCGGAGCCGCATGCTATGTGGTAGTTGGCAGATGACGTGGCCGAGCACTGACTGATCAGTCGATGGCTGTGTGGTGTACCGATACACAAATTTGGGAGGAGCTGCCAACCCCAGTTGCGCATCTCAGGTAGTAGGGTGGGATATGCTATGCTACCTTCCAGTGCTCTTGACTGCCGAGATAGGCATGCCATGCCGGCAGGTTCGCACGTCTTGGTTAAAGCGGGGCATTATATGTATGTCTATAACATACATATAATACATACATACATACAACAGTACTCTTCACAGCTCTTCACAGTACTCTTCACGCAGCAGGGGGTGCTAAGAAAGCCTGGCTCCGCTGGACAGGCCGCCATTGGAAACTGACCCTGGCAACGTTTAATGCTAGAACCCTAGCTAGTGAAGCTAGTTTAGCAGTGCTGTTAGAGGAACTAGAGGGCGTGAAATGGGATGTCATAGGGCTTAGTGAGGTTAGGAGGCCGAATGAGGCATATACTGTACTTAAGGATGGGCATGTACTGTGTTATCGAGGTTTACCAGAGAGGCGACAACTAGGAGTAGGTTTCCTTGTCAATAAGTATATAGCGGGTAACATAGATGAATTCTATAGTATTAATGAGAGGGTTGCAGGCATCGTAATTAGGCTTAATAAGCGGTATAATCTGAAGGTTGTACAGGCCTATGCACCTACATGTAGTTATGATGACCAGGCAGTTGAAAGCTTCTATGAAGATGTAGAATCGGCAATGCGAAAAGTAAAGACGCTGTATACTGTACTAATGGGCGACTTCAATGCCAAGGTAGGGAATAAACAGGCAGGAGACAAGGCAGTAGGTGACTATGGCATTGGTTCTAGGAATAGCAGGGGGGAGTTACTAGTTGAGTTTGCAGAGCGCAATAACTTACGAATCATGAATACCTTCTTCAGCAAACGGAAGAACCGAAAATGGACATGTAAAAGTCCTAACGGAGAGACTAAAAATGAAATCGACTTCATAATGTGTTCAACCCCCGCCATTGTGCAGGATGTAGAGGTAATCGGGAAAGTTCGATGTAGTGACCACAGGATGGTGAGGTCCCGAATTAGCCTAAATCTGAAGAAGGAACGCAATAGATTAGTAAGAAAGAAACCCACCAACGAATTAGCGGTGAGGGGGAGGGCAGACGAGTTCAGGATCTCGCTACAGAATAGGTATTCAGCTCTAACTGAGGATGGCGACATTACCCTAGAGGCAAGGAACAATAATTTCAGAGATATCATTACTGAGTGCGCGGTAGAAGTAGGCGGTAGGATAGCTGGAGAGGATACCGGTAAGCTGTCTAAGGAGACGAAAGATTTGATTAAGAAACGCCAGAGTATGAAAGCTTCCAATCCAACAGACCAGATCGAATTGGCCGAGATATCAAAGCTAATCAATAAGCGCAAGGTGGCCGATATAAGGAAGTATAACATGGAGAAAATTGAGCATGCTGTAAAGAACGGGGGAAGCCTTAAAGCGGTAAAGAAGAAATTGGGCATAGGCAAAAACCAGATGTATGCGATAAGAGACAAGGCGGGCAACGTTATCACTAATATGGACAAGATAGTCAAAGTAGCCGAGGAGTTCTATACAGATCTCTACAGTAGCCAAAGTAGTCAGGACCGTAATGAGATTGGCGGTAGGGAAAAACAGTCAAACGTTCCACCAGTGACGAAGGACGAGGTCAAGAAAGCACTAGAAACTATGAAAAGGGGGAAATCAGCTGGAGAGGATCAGATAACTACAGATTTGCTGAAGGACGGGGGGGATATCGTGCTAGAAGAACTGGCCACCCTGTATACGCAGTGCCTGGTGTCATCGACGGTACCGGAAGCATGGAAGAATGCAAACATTATCCTCATTCACAAGAAAGGGGACTCTAAGGACCTTAAAAATTACAGACCAATCAGCTTACTGTCTGTTACGTATAAGGTATTTACTAAGGTAATCGCTAATAGAATCAGGACCACCTTAGACTGCAATCAAGCAAAGGATCAAGCAGGGTTTCGGAAACGGTTTCTCTACTATCGATCATATCCATACCATCAATCAGGTGATAGAAAAATGCTCGGAATATAACCAGCCCTTATACATAGCATTCATTGATTACGAAAAAGCATTTGACTCAGTTGAAACCTCGACGGTGATGCAGGCATTACGAAATCAGGGGGTAGACGAGCCGTATGTGAAAGTACTGGAAGATATATATAGTGGCTGCACAGCAACCATAGTTCTACATAAAGAAAGCAACAAAATTCCCATAAAGAAAGGTGTTAGGCAAGGAGACACAATCTCCCCAGTACTATTCACAGCTTGTTTAGAGGAAGTATTCAGAGACTTGGAATGGGAGCAGTTAGGGATAAGGGTAGATGGAGAATACCTCAGTAATCTGCGATTTGCTGATGACGTTGCCTTGCTAAGCAACTGGGGAGATGAACTGCAAATAATGATTGATGACCTAGACAGGAAAAGTAGAAATGTAGGCTTGAAAATCAATATGCAGAAGACTAAGGTAATGTTCAACAGCCTCGGAAAGGAACAGCAGTTTACATTAGGTAGCGAAGTACTGGAAGTAGTAGGCGAATATGTCTACTTAGGACAGGTAGTAACCGCTGATCCGGACCATGAAAAAGAAATAACAAGAAGAATAAGATTAGGATGGAGCGCATTTGGAAAGCACTCACAGATTATGACTAGCAGCTTACCGATATCGCTAAAGAGGAAAGTATATAACAGTTGCATCTTACCTGTACTCACCTATGGGGCTGAAACGTGGAGGCTAACCAAGAGAGTTCTACTTAAGTTGAGGACAACTCAGAGGGCTATGGAACGAAAAATGGTAGAGGTAACATTAAGAGATAGGAAGCGTGCAGAGTGGGTCAGAGAAATAACTCAAGTTACCGACATTCTAGTGGAAATTAAGAAGAAGAAATGGACATGGGCAAGACATGTAGTGCGAAGAGAGGATAACCGATGGTCGCTTAGGGTAACAAACTGGATTCCAAGGGAAGGAAAGCGTAGCAGGGGGCGGCAGAAAGTTAGGTGGCCGGATGAGGTTCGCAGGGGTCAACTGGATGCAGCTAGCTCAGAACCGGGTTAAGTGGAGAAATATGGGAGAGGCCTTCGCCCTGCAGTGGGTATAGTTAGGCTAATGATGATGATATGTTTGTCGCGTGAACTCTTACGACCTTCGGTTTAACAAAGTTGAACCACATCTTTTTTTCTTTTTTTCACTTCGCAGACTCTCATTTCTTCCGGGAAAAAAGACCTCGTCGGACGCGCCTAGGTCGGATGATTTTCTTGGCGCTCGACAACCTCCCTCTTTATACCTGAGCGTTTAAAGCCATATTTAAAAAAGTTCATTTGTGAATGTCGACTGATTCGCCAAGTAGGCGGAATGATAAAAAAAGATAACAGCCGGCACTTAGATAAATCCTGACATTCACTTACACTTAAATTCAGTTCGGAGAAATGATTAGGGTTTTTTTTTAATTTGTACACCATAGCTCGGTATATCATACGAGATCTAATCATGTTACCAGCACACTGTAAAATCATACTACCAGAGTACACTGTAAAATTTAGGTACAGTTGGTTTTCGGGATGATTCTGGAAGCGAAGCATGCACGCCACGCTAGGGCGGCCATGCCACGGCTAAGTAATCCGCCTTTTTCACAAGGTCACTCTGCACTCTGGTACTCTGGTTGAAACAAACTGGTTGAAGGCACTCTGGTTGAAAACAAACCATCAACCCAAGCTGCGCATGCGCAGTTCGTGGCCTCCGCGATGGGCGCAGTCGTAGCTTATCTCGGAGGCCATGTGTAGGTAATATTCGTGACAAGCGTATACGACAGATGGCGTTAGCTGTCAAGAACACAAAAAGGCGACTAACTGAGTAGATGACTGTGGTGCGGCGTGGTGTAGGAGTGCAGTGTGGAGCCAGCTACCCCACCCCGAACTTCACCTGGGAGGGTGTGGCATCATCCTGTTCGTGCTTCTCTTCTTCCAGTCCTCTGTCTTTTGTTTGTTTTTCCTTTTTTTTTTAACTTTCTTCTTTCTCCCTTTCAATTTTGGCCTGCGCACCAGTTTTGGTGCCGACCCGTTTCAAAGGGTATGGCCCTGAGCATCATCATCATAAACAACAACACACAGTCATTTAGCTGGCACCTAGGACGTTGTGAACCAGTAGCAGACAAATTTGGCGCCACATTTTGTGACAAAGGCGGATTGAGAGACCGAAGGTAAAGTGCTCTAAAATATTGGTTAGTGGGCTGACTGAGCGCCGTCCAGTGTCGCAGTTTGTCTCACCCGCGAGGTGGGCCACCATCATCTTCAATGTAAGCGGCCGCTTCAGATTTGGTCTCTGGCTCCGCAGAAGGTGGGCAGTCACCGCTCCAATTAGTGGAATGCTCGTTTGTCAGAATTTTTTTTTTTTTTATAAGGGAATACTTTTGCTTTCATTGTCGTTGTGGCGACGCAGCTAAGTCAGCTAGGTTTCGCTCAGCTTGTGCCTGTTATCAGCGGAAACTCGCCAGCTTGGCACTGAGGGAAAAAACTCTCATTAGAAGCAAACTAAAGCTCTCCTAGTTCTCATACATTCGGAAGGGTCAGGTATATTTTCACGGGCGTATATCAATAATAGGCCTACGTGCTTATAACAAATCCCTTATCTTTTTGCCAAAACCAGCAGTTATATTGAACAGGCGCTGGTACGCGGCCCTAACCTTTTTGCAGCAGTTGCATATATAGTTAGACACGTTTACTGTTACATTTTAAATTTCATATTCTCGCTGCATATCATGTGGAAGAAAAAAAAGGAGGGGGATTTGAAAAGAAGGCTAAGGCGCATACATTATTTAAGGTGGACAGAAATCTTAAATTTAAGGGTTTGGCTCAGTTTAACACAAAGCGACTCGGGCTGCGAGATACACCGTAGTTGAGGAATCCGGAAATTTCTACAACCTGGGGTTCTTTAACGCTCGTTGACACCGCACAGAACATGGACGCCTTGCTATTCGCCTCCATAGAAAGACAGCCGTTGCGGCCAGATTCGATTCTGCATCCTTGAGTTCAGCCGTTGAGGGCAATATCCACTGGCCAGTGCGGCGGGGTTAGGTAAACTAAGCAGTCTAAGGATTCCAAGTTGCCACATCTGTGCTAGAAATCATGCATTTCTACATCAATGGTTGCTTAATCTAATAATACTCCAATGTGAAAAGGAGTTAATTCTGCTGGCACTACAACATATATCAGATGTTTTCTTTTTCTGCCTTTCCACAGACTGATGTTGGTGCATTCACTTTTATTTTTTAAAGGAACATTTCATGAAAATAAAAGTGTGAAGAAAACGGCGGATACCCCATAGTGGTTGGCAAATCTCCAAGAAAAGTTTATTTTCTTGAGCAGCGCAATGCAAAAGCAGACTTCACAAACAGCAAACAATGAAACAACAGCCTGGCATGCTAGTTTTCACGACTGAACACAGTATAATCGCCTAGCACCCAGCTTACAGCACAACCGCTTCGAACACTTCGCAGCAACGGCACGAAACGGCTTGCCCCAAGATGGCGAGCGCGGAGAAAGCGGTGGCGTGGGGCATGCCAAAGGGTGTCACCACCCTGTACGGCGGCGCTGGTATCAAGGCACCCTAGCCTGCTGCGTTATGAAATTTTTGCCGAAGAGGGCGCTGATCACTTGCTCTCTTGGTAGAGTCACTGAAAAGTGACTCTAGCTCTTGGATAGGGTGCCTTGATGCCAGCGGCGGCGCGCTACATCGAGGCACCCTATGGAAGGCGGACGACTGAGACGCCTCATTTCACAACGTGCCGGCTAAATTGCGCTTTTTAAAGAATACGCAACCTTGATGGATATTTTCGATGCAGAAATTTTAGAAAAGGAGAAAGACTGCTTTCTAACACATACATGTAGCAAAAGTGATACAAGACAGCAATGTTTCTAAGGATGCGAAGTGTGTCGCAGATGAGCGACAACGCCACCTACAACGTACATCTCGAGGTCAGTACACAATTTCTCAGAATTTCTGACGTTATAAACAGACTCGCACTGCTAGTAGGAAACTGTTCGGGTCTCTCCACACAATGCTGGCTCAAGTTTTGCATGCTCAGCATGGGGGTTAATCCAACTCCCCGTTTCTCACGCATGTTTTCAGAATTATTACATTCACATTTGGCTCGCGAGCATTTAAGCGCGGTGCAGCTCGCTATGACATTCTACCTTAAGCACTCATGCGTGCACGTGCTGGAACATCACCGATATCGTCCCCTAGAGTAGATTCCTAATAAAGATTATGCACGAACACATCGCGCGCAGGAGTAAAGATTTCGCTGTGTTTTTGTCCGCATGTGTATATCCGCACGCTAGATGTATATCCGTCTAGATGCCCGTTTAGCGAAATTTATTTTTCAACTGTGAAATATAGATTAACTGCACTACAAATTTCCGAATCCTCACAGCTACATGTGTTGCAATAACGGTCGTTTTGTCTGTGAACTTCCCAGGCCAAGTCAGCAATCTAGTGATGTTACGACCTCTAACTACAGCTGAAAACTTGGGGGTTGGAAAGCACAGTGAAAAACACGAGAAGCGACGTCAATCGCTTCTCGTTTCTCGTCATGCGAAACACAGAATAACAGCTTGTCAATCTGTGTTTCGCATTCTTATGCAGCTAGTTCGGAATGGGTGAAAACAAATTAGTTAATTTTCCATCTGCTAATTGCATGCAGCACAGTCAAATCCATTTAACACTGCTGGCAAAACACGCTGTCTTCTAACGCGTGAAAAGCAGCGAGCGAGTCGGTCTTAGGTATGGGCATGCAAGCTTTCGTTTAATAAAGCCAGCCTTTGAGTAAGTCTGAGGCACGACTGCGAGTACTGTAGTACTGTTAAGCGATACGAATTAAGCTGACACTACAACAAAGGAGACACTTAATTCCGCGGACTGCAGCTATCCATACTTCACGCCTCTGCTTCTCATACTACTTGCCCGGGAAGCGATAAAATCTCACCGGCGGATTCCGTTTCTTTGTGTTGCGCAGACTGTTGTGACAGCGTACAGCACAGCAGTAATGGCTTCCTGCTTTTCGCTAAAATGAGGGGAAAGATGTCATTCACGAGCGACGTACGTTTCGGCACTGCTGAACATGTTGGCGCGCCTACTGCCCTCGGCGACTACGTAGCCGGCCGGCTCTCGGCAATTTCACCTCGCGCTGCTGTCGCGCCTCTAAACTTTAGCCCATACCATGACCACGGCCGTGCCATGACCCATACCTCACTGCTACAGAAAAAATTACGAGGGACTTTAGCGACTAAAGTAGTGAAAGATGAAAGCCTCCCACATTCTGCTATGCAACTTAAAGCCCCTCTATCTGGAAAGTAGCGAAACTCTCCTCCCTTCGGCTGCTTTCTTCCTCAATTCTCCTCTGATTTCACTCTCCCACCGGCAGGAGCGCTGCGCACGGCACGCTGAACCTGCCTGCGCTCGAGGGGCGCCGCGGAAGGGTCAATGGTAGTGAATGGCGGGGGCTTGTTGTGCTGCCCTTTAAAGCGTTCTTTTAAATCTGCTTTGCACAGGTAAATATATAATCGATTTGAAAATGTTATGTTTGGTTTTAGCGGCACATATTGCTCGCAACAACAAAGAAGGAAGGAGAAGACACGCTCAAAACGGCAAGAAATGTTTGCACTCAGCATCGCGCTCGGGTACTCTGAAGCATCAAGAACGGGAAATAAACTGAGCAGGCAATTATGGTGTCATCTGTGTTGGGTGACAGATAGATGACCCTGAATGAGAGCCAATGGCCCCTTCAGAAATCTTCTGCATCTTTGCGCGTGAGCGGCAAACCGGCGAATTCTAACATCGATCGCTTCTGGCTAACCTATAAGCAAAAGCGTCGATTGTTGTATGCTTTCATTTTCAAATCACATCTGTAAGAAAACGATGAAGCAGTGTTCCTACAGCTGCTAATCAGAGGCAGTGTAGGTGAAAAAAGTGGCTTTCATTTCTTCACAAAATCAATTGATCAGCAAAGTGACTCATGCAAAATAGTGTCTTATTTTATTGGCACAATACTGGTTTGCTTTAAAGGTCGTAAGATGTGGCGCATACAAAATACACAGTTCCAAATACAGAAGAAATGTAGCGATAAACAGTGTTGCACATTGGAACCAAGTAGCATCTTTGATTTTACTGACACAGCACTGGTCGCTTTACAAGGGTCCTAAGACTGGCGCAGGCACATTAATTGAAAACACACATTTTCAAATAAAAATAAATGCACAGAAAACCACTGTTAGACAATTGGAAGATGCTGAGAAACCTTAACGAAATGAAAAGATATGAAAACGAAGTGCAAGCAAATAATTTTCGTAGAAACATTTTTCACACACGCTACAATCCAATTTTAATTTCGGTGATTATAAGCTTCAGATATGCACGAGAATATCTTTAAAAAATGCATGCAGTTACCAGAAATTTTGAACAATTTACAAATTCATTAAAGCGACAGGCAAAATATTAATTGTATGCAGATTTTCAAACCACAACTTTCACAAATTTTTCAAATTAATAAAACATGAAATTACGAATGCATACTGTCACCGAATCTGAGCTGCAGCGACCCGCATGCCTATGCTCTTTTGCTACCGCATTTACTGCTAGTCACTGGAGATAATTTGGAGGCTTCATCTGTGACAAGGATCTGGATCCGTACTTTCGCGAAAACACTCACAATCTCTTTTACAACATCGTGGCAGGCTGGGAAGCAAGATACCAATGAAATGCTATCTTTTATCCAGGCCTGCAGTTGTGCAGTGCTGATTGAATTTTTGAGGAGAGCCTCTCTGTTACTGCGGAAAAAGTTCTCAGCAATTTTTACAGTTTCGATTACGGCTGGCAATGGGTTCGTCAGTGACATGTGAGACTGTGAAAAGTTCTTCAACTCAATTAACCTTGCCGGTGCCATGTTGGTAATCAGCGAAGCGCGGCAGTCGTTCTGTTCTACTATTCTATGTTCTGTTTCTGTTCTACTTGAACACTGAAACGCGCAGCAGCACGGCATCGCGTGCACGAAACTGCATGCGCGCTAGCCACAGGAACGGTACGACGAGGCAGTTTAATGGCGGCAGCCAGAAAATAAAAAAACAAGCAAAACAAGATTTTGCGCGCGCTGATGACGTATGGTGACGTGTTTATCACATCACGGGGCCCGGCAGCCAACGACAAACCAGAAAACCCCCCCTCACTCTCTCTTTGGAGAGGGGAGCGTAGAGGAGCGAGGAGGAAAGCGCTGGGAGAGGGAAACGGCGGCAAAGATCTTACAATTTCGCTACTTTCCAGAGATAGAGGGGCTTTAATGCAACTGGCACTAATTAGTATTCAATTAATCACTTGTTAATTAATTACCAATTAAGAACTTTGGTAATTGCTCAATTAGTCATAATTGTTTAATCAAAATTATTAGTAATTAAGTCATTAATTCGCAAATTATTTGTAATTGGTCATTCATTGACATGGTCATATTCACGCATACTGTGGTGGTGCTATGATTGGTCGAGACCTCTATGATGTCATCCCAGCTCAGCCAATCAGAGCCACCGCAAACGCGGGACACGTTTTTACCACGACAGCATGAGCCATTAAAGGCTTTCGCCTTAAAAAAGAGAAGCAAGCGTGCATACTGCTCTGTAATTTGCCGAAAGAAGACATGGGCATCATCACGAGGGTGAACCCTCATGAGGGCATTCTCACCTTCACCTCTTAAGGATTTGACTGGGTGAGGTGAGGAGGATCGGTGCTGAAAAATTTGCGAGGGTGAGGGAGGGAGGGCAGAGGCAGTGAGGTGAGGGCGAGGGATGGAAAGATATAGAGTTCAAGGGCGAGGTCAAATGTTCCATGAAAAGCATAGCTTCTGTAATAAGATGTACGTGGCAACACGAAATGCGTGGGTGACCGCTCACTTTCTCCTTCACTGGGCTTGTGTTGTACAGAAAACAGATGTAATGGACGGGAAACAGGTGCTAAAGCTAGACTTCAAAGGGAAAGGTAAAATACTAGAAACTGCCAAGAAGTAGGTTGGTTGGTTGGTTTCTGGGGTTTGTTGGTTTGTGGGGTTTAACGTCCCAAAGCAACTCAGGCTATGAGAGATGCCGTAGTGGAGGACTCCGGAAATTCCGACCACCTGGGGTTCTTTAACGTGCACTGACATCGCACAGCACACGGGCGCCTTGCTTTTCGCCTCCATTGAAAAGCTGCCGCCGAGGCCGGGATTCGATCCCGCGTCCTTGGGAACAGTAGCCGAGCGCCGTAACCACTGCACCACCCCGGCGAGGTGCCAAGAAGTAGGAATGAAAGCCACAAAATTGGCCCGACGCTCATGGTGAAAAGTCTAAAAACGACCCTAGGGAGCTGCATGGAGTCACGGAGAGCGACGTCGCTGTTTCCAACCTAACGGAATACGATGGGACCGGCGAAGTACACAGGAACACTATTTCTAACTGCTAACGTTTCTTTGCGACTCAGGGAAAAACAGGTCCAGAAAAAAAAAGCAAGTTCTAAAGAGGGGACACACAGAAGAAACGTTGCACACAAAAGACCGGGGTGGGGTGATCTTATCTGCTGCAACCCTTCCACGCATTTTATTTTTTTTCCCTAATCCGGAGTAGCTAGCAGGAGTAGCCGAGGCATGAGAACGTGTTTCTAGACTGTCTGGGCAGCGAGGTTTTACAAAGCACTTTCATAAGTTGCATAAATCAGAATTCCCGACAAAACCAACAGAAAATAAACAAAACAGCAATGAATTTGAGCTAATAAAAACCCCAGTAAAACAAATCTCATTAAAAATCCGATGCAATCTTTGCCATGTGTTTGCAGAAACAGGCAGAATTTTCTTATTTCTTTTACCATTTTTCGCTTTGTTGTGAATCAGCAAACATCATCATATCATGCACTAAATATGTATGGCACGTAATTACAACACATTCTCTTTTTTCTGTAATTTCTACAGCATTAGGTTTTACTTTTTCTACCTTTTTCAGACAGTTTTCTTCAATGGTGCTTTAATATTGTTGGGGAGGTAACAGCGTGCTAGCATTGAGCACAATGTCGCAAAAGAGTTGTTTCATTTCCAGTATCCAAAGTCTAGTGTGTTCGAATTTCTGGTTAATCTGTTGAAGTCCTGTACCGGAGTAAGGTTCTAATATTCTTTATTCGATTTATAGCACCTGTTCTGTAGTCAGAATAAGTTTCACGTGCCATAATGCCCGAAAATCGTAATACTGCATGTTATGAAAGACTCATGCATGAGGGGGTATGGCAGTGCTGAACCAGGTTCTATAAATCTTTGCCTAATGCGCTTTCGGGATTGGCTTCACCTATAAGATGCCAGCACAAGGATGCTTGCTGTTTTTAAATGTATGTATTGTTGTTCACAAAAACCAAGTGTGCTGGAGGTACCAGCCTCACTAAAAACGATGGTATTTTAAACCACCAGTCAGCTCATTTCAAGCTTCTTAAGGGTATTGGTAAAAACTACCTGCATGTTGCTCTTGACAAGTCCTGACTACACGAAATGACACATTGGCTGGGAGTCTGGCTGCACGCACTGATCAGTGCAGGATTTCACTGTGAGGTGGTCACCTGTCTGTTTTAGAGGCCCTTGCCAATGATGCTAGAGGTGTAGAGGAGCACTGCCTCAGCGAAAAAGCGCAAGGTACAAGACTCGTTGCCATTCCATATTACCATCAAATATCCAATTGCTTAAAAAAATGTGGCTCAGAAAGATGACATCCTGGTAGTCTTTACTGCATCCAAAAAACTGGCTGGCGTGTGCGATATGCTGCAGGGAAAGCACAAGCAGGAATGCAACATCAAGCACATAGGCAGGTTCGTCCCGTGGGAGAGTGCTGCCGTTTACTGAATACCGCCGTCCTGTGTCAAACGCTACACAGGACAAATTAGATGCTGCAGAAATATCACACTTCAGGAGCACCACGCAGGATTAGGCGCACTGGCGGGTTACAGGCAACTGGCCATCCATTATCGTCACTACCATGGTTCTGTTACACAGAACCGAGGCGTGCGCCTTGATTCCGTGAAACGACAATCTTAAAAAGTTCGCGTCCAAGCTCAACAGAAAAGTATACGAAGCACACTACATTAAGATGGAATTCGTCTCTAGTGTTCGCAAATGAAACCCCAGTCGCCTTATCCGATAACTTAAGAAGCTTAATTATATTGACAGAAAGCTTTCCCACACATGCCAGCATGCCAGTTTTCTTACTTTGCCATGGTCAGCTTTAGTGTAGAGATGGACGATGTTTATGTCAGCTCCTTATCCAAAGCATGGTTTCCTGTGCTTGGTATATGTCATGATATAAAACAAAAAAGTGACGCTGGCTCAATGCTGCAGAAGTAGCGTAACCGCTGAATTGGAATTTCTAACTGACACAAAGCAGGGTTTAGATTCGAGGAAAGCTACAAAATATCACTTTACACTCGGTGATAGAGGTCTGAATGGGCCGGGTCCGACCCGCCGTGGCGTGTCTCTTATCCATTGAGATGGGAGGGTGACATCAAAACTTAGCTCTACAGGACGCTTGGAAGACCCGCTGCCCCAAATCCACGTAGACATTTTCGTTGGGTTTGGTTAAAACGGGCTGCACTAATAAGGTAGCTTACAACTTTATGGGAATGTTTTAAGTGTCCCTACATTTTCATAAAATAATGATGATCAGCTGAGAGGAAGTACGATGATTGGCGCCAAGGCGGAAGTCGCACCAGAGAGCACCTGTCTCGCATACTGTTAAAGTGTCTGCCAGGTCCGAAGAAGAGGAAGACTTCGGGGAAGAAAGCTTTGAGCGTTTGTGTGATACCTACTCTCAAACGCGCAACACCACACTCACTGTAAGACTGACTCAATATTAATAAAGAAAATAGTTGAGGTTAAATTAAACCCAGTTCCGCATAGTGATGGCACGTCCTTGAATCTCTAGCTGGCAGGTTGAAATTATGACAGCACTGCTTTTTGAACAACTGATTCTGCTAGCCATTTCTTTGGAAGGAAAGAGGCTGCCTCTCTTCTGTGGATTCCGCATGTTGTTATGCAATCGGTTGTTCACTTCTTGTGTGAGGCAGTGGAATCAACAGCGAGATGCCTGTTTTCAGATAGCGTCCGGTCCCTTTTCTACCTCGTGCCAAACACATGCATACACCATGTGTGTGTTGCTAAACGAACTACAAACCAACGAAAGCCAATACTCGTACTGGGTCAGAAAGATATTCCATTCGGCGGGGTATAGTCTACTAGAACGCAGTAGCCAGAACGATGGTAGCCGGGGTACGCCTCAGCCTGCACGCCCGAGAGCTTTGGCTGGTGGCGCTTTGTTTGAAGACTGACTCGGCACAAGAACAGTAAGCCACACTGCATGGCAGGTGACAGATAAAGCACAAAGCAAAACAAAAAATTATCTTAGACCCCACTGCAAAGTTACGTGTTTCACTTTGCGTTTTTTGTTTGTTCTTGGAAGAAGTTAGGATGCGATCAGAGCACATCGTTGGTGATACCTGCGGTGCCGTATGCAAACAACCGCTTTTTTACGCGATGTCTCTCAAATTACACCACATGTATAGTCGTGAGCAAAATGGTATACAACACGCAGTCGGTGGCAAAGCTCGGGAAACTCACAAAAGAAAACAGGAAAAATTTGGTGTCCACGGATATTAGGAAAATTCTGAACAGCAACTGCCAACATCCATATCAAAGAATGCAAAATTACGATCCTCCTATGTGTCAAGAAAAGCAGAATTTGGTGGCAGTAGTGGTATTAGATATTTTAAAGGGCGACAGATGGAGCGTAAATGTGAAAAGTTTGAGTTTTCATTTCTCCCGGCTCGATCCCGCCTGCGACGGCCGCGTCTCGATGGAAGCGATAACCTCCTCTAGGCACATATGTACGGTGCAATGCAGTTCACATTAAAGAAAACTAGGCAACTGCAATTTCCTGGACACCACTACAGCGTCCCTAATAGCCCGAGTTCCTCTGGGACGTTAAACCCTATAAACACGCCACCATGTCAACCTTGCACTAACAAGCTTACAGTACTTGTCAGCCTGGTATGCAAAGAATGGATCATCTGCGTTTAAGACAGCAGTATCTGTCATATGCTGATCATACTTTTGAAGAGGAATGATTCATCTTTTTAATGGTTCTAACGAGCAGATTTTGTTAAAATGGCTTCATTCACATATGAAATACACTGCCGACATGCAGCTAAACCAACTACATTCTGTTTTCGTTCATTTCAATGCTTCGCATACTACGAAACCAGTGGATGAAAGCGCGTAACTAGGCGAGAACACCCCGCAGCCGCTACTGCAGGTGCGGTGCTAACAAATAGTGAGGTGGTCGCGCCCCCTGCAGCGACAGAGAGCATAACTCAAGAAAAAACTCCCCCATTGCTTCCGCGGTGATTGAGAAGGCCGTAGGAAAGAGTGCGCGCTCTGCCTCGAGATCGGCCTTGGGTAACCATGGTGGAAGAAAGTGAGAGGGAACAAGCAGGAAGAATTAGGAGCCACACGTCCCTCTGCCCACTGCGTCACTTCTCTTCGATGCGCGCCCAACCCAAGCGCGTCCTGCCGAGCACGGCAATGCTGCGCCATGGTGACCACAACAGTACATGACCTTGTACCTTGCACTGCCGTGCCACTAAACAGGACCTCTAACTAAGTGCAGAGCATGCTGCCGTTACCTCGAGCGGCACTGCCACGCCTGCACACAGAATTCTTAAAATCCAAGACACTGCCTTTTACGAAAGCAGAGACAGCTGCTCAAAGCAGTGCTTTCGCACCTGTGACTAATTTAGTCCTGAAAAAAAAAAAAAAGCAAATTTCGGACTCTCACAGCCCAAATGTTGGTAGTGGATGTAACCGCTTCTATGCGGTGCGTGAAGCTTTCTCACAGAAGCCTGAAATATTCCGCAAGTGCAAATTGCCAGATGCCCAAAATTGATAGGCGACTGTTTAAGCCCTGCACAAGTATGTCTCGAAAAAAATATTCACGCGACCAGCCACTAGGCACACACGTGCCACATCACCACTGAAATTTTTGAGACACCTCAGCATGTACGGCTATAAAGATCTGTGCATACAGGGAACTTTCACAGCAGAATTTCCAGAGTGTGATTGCTGAAGTTCTGGCAGAATTTCTCCCAATAACCCCCCCTCCTCCCCGAAGGAAAAAAATAGAGAGGAAAGAAAACCTTTGCGAGTACATGTATACAAAACTCACTTTCCGTCGACGGCAGCAATCGCCTTGAAGGCAACACCCAGTGCTTCGAAGCAGTACTCCATACGCTTGCGCCGTTCTGGTCGACGTTTCAGGTTGACGAGGTAGACCTGCACAAGAATAAATGAGTGCCATGAAGCGGCAAACTTTTCAGCTTGACACAATTAAGGTAGTATAACCTCAAGATAATTGAAATTACATTAGTCACTATGTATGCTATGCATCAGGAGCAGTGCCACAAGATGAAAAGAAATATTATGGGGACTTAATTACTGTTATGCGATGGCAATATGTTCTCATGGTCTTTAACGTGTTGTCTTCTCCTTGTTTTTAGTTCTCTTCTAAATCATATTTGCATATTTTCTTCTATGTTTTGCCCTATATGCTTGTTTTTAAACACTAAAATATAATAGAAACATTATACGTATACCGGGTGTTCCACCTAACTTGAGCCAAGCACAGGCTTTTTTCGTCTTACTTGTTTTAACTCGGTGTATGAGCTGTTTTTACACAATATTTACCCGAGTTTTTCCACAGGCCATTCGAAGAACAGGTTAATCATCAACTTTGATGTGATGATGTCAGGTAACCTTAAATAATCATCTTTCCTGTGATGTTGTCATGTAACCTTACAATCATCACCTTTTCTGTGATGATATCATGTAACCTTATCATTTTTTTTTACCAAGCGGTGTAAGCAAAAGGTTCTCTGCTGCTATGGACCTGGAACCCTGCAATATCAGCTTTACTTGTATCGCCATCTGTAAGCCACCACGTCAAATGGCAGAAGTATAACCTTGGCCTCCGCGATCACCTATGGTGCAACAGCGTGCTTCATTGCGGAGGGCACAAATTTAGTTAACCCTACTTATGACGTCGTCTGGTACCTGCCGCGGTGAATGGCCAATGTTAAAGCCTACTTAAACCGGCTTATAACGAGCAAAAGATCCTGCCGCAGTGGCTCCACAGTTGATCTGCATTCTCCTCCAAAGGCTGTGGAGGCTAAGAATCATTATCATGTGTACAGCACTTCACTTTTATTTTTGACCAGGAGATGGCAAATGCCATGAGGTGTGACTGGTAAATCTTTTTTCAAGGTACGCTGAAGGATGTCCCAGTGGAAAATAGTGTAGCAACGTTCAATAAAAGTGTGTTCTATTGTTTCAGGTTTGTTGCAAAGACTGCAGTTGATTGACCAAGGAACAATGGTGCTTTCTCAAGAAGCCATGTTTTTACTGAGAGGGAGAACAAGAATGCAGGTCAATCGCGCCGATGAAAATGTGTGAAAATTTCATTAACAGTGAGACATACGTGCAGGATGTTCTCAGACCTCAACCCAAACCACCCTACTGGTGAGCCTGTTGATAAGTTGGATGCATTGAAGAAGTTGTAGTGTTATGTGTAAACGGATGTTTGGCATGTCTCTCTGTTCTTTACCTGTACTGCATAAAAACAATAAAGAATACAAGCAATAAAGAATAAAATGACGCCTACGCGGTTAAGACGCTCAGCTACTGAACCCATGCACCAGCTTCGAACCCGACCGGTTCGAATCTGCTCCAATGCTTTTTTTTAATGCGAAACAAGAGGCCATGGTCAGACAATGGTGAGTGACATCCTCTATCACTCCCTATGTTGGCTAGCGAACTTGAAAAAATGTTTAAACCTAGTGTCTCGTCTCGTTGTCAATTTGCCTTATACCACGCCGCAACTTCGGGATCTGTCGAGTGGCTTCCCATAGTCGCCGTTGATGTCAGTCGCTGTATATGCGCGGACTTTCCACTGCTTCATCTACAGTTCATTTTAAAAAACAAACGCTTCTCATCCTCTTTTTATAAGTAGCCGAGTAATGGCGTCATCTGTAGCTACTGTGCACGCGCTGTACACAACGAGCCTATGGAGTCGGCGGCAGTGCAACCCAGACACCACGCACTTCGCATCTGCAGCTGCTGCGCATACGCGACATACACAGTGAGCCTGTGGAGTTGCGGCGGCGCAATTCTGACATCACGCACATTGCATCTGCAGCTACTGCGCATGTGCAACGCGCTCAGCGAGAATTTGGAGTCTGCGACGGCAGCGACAGGGGTGCAACTCTGTCATCACGCGCGGCGCACCTGTTGCTCGATGCAGCAAGGCTACCGAGTCGGCGGCGATGCAACTCTGACGTTACGCGCGGCGCACCTGTTGCTCTGAGCACACGCAGGCGAGACTCTGCATTTAGTCGGTGGTGTTGAGCATGTGAGTGCTTTAGCCCCAAAATAACTAGACATATGCGAGGGAAACCAGTTGCATATTGCTGGCAGCCACCTTGCACATCAGTTGATTAAGATTATTTAACTAAATTGCTAAAAATTGACTTTATTTTATTTTATTATTTGCAAGTACTGTTAGCCCTTCCGGGCTGTTACAGGGTGGGCAATGTACATTTAAGCGGCACAACAAATTTCCAACTCTTTCTCAAAAGTTTCTAAAGAACAAGTTTTTTCAAATATGCTTCGGTCAAGGTTGTTCCATTCAATGATTGTTTTAGGCAGAAACGAAAATTTAAATACATCAACTCTTGGCACATACGACACCACTGCAAAGGAATGATTAGTGCGAGATGACAGTCTCCCGGGCGGCCGCAAATACAAGCCGGAATCCAAATTGAGTTTATTGTTATAAAGTTGATAAAGGAACTTGAGCCTAGCAATTTTTCTACGAATAGCCAAGGTTTGTAGCTCAGCAAGTGAAATAAGTTCGGTTGCGGACTGTGTTCTTCGATAGCGAGAAAACACGAACCTCACTGCTAATCTCTGAATCCGTTCAAGCCTATCTATGAGATATTTTTGGTTTGGATTCCAAACTATGCTCGCGTATTCCAGACTTGGCCTTACCAATTATTTATAAGCTTTTAGTTTGACAGCCGGTGACACATCTCTTAACTTTCGCCGTAGGAATCCAAGCTTTCGTTGGGCTGCTCCACAAATATTCTGTACATGATCACTCCAGTTCAAATCATGAGAAATCGTAACACCTAAATATTTTAATCTATTGGAACGTTTTATTTCAATGTTATTAATTATATACGAAAACACTAATGGGGTTTTCTTTTTCGACACAATCATAGTAATTGACTTTTCAAAATTGATTTCCATGTCCCACTTAACACACCATTCATACACAACTTTTAAAGAGTCATTCAAAAGGACTTGGTCTTGCAGGCTTTTTATGCAACAGAATAATACGATGTCATCAGCAAATAATCGAGCTTCAACGAGAGGGTGCATGTCCTTTACAATGTCATTTATGTACAACAAAAATAACATGGGACCAAGAACGGACCCCTGCGGTACACCGGATGACACTGGTGATGTTGATGAGTAAACATTATCGATAACCACAAACTGTTCTCTGTTCAACAAGTAAGCCTGAATCCAACTGATAATTTGCACGTCGATACCAAACTCTTGCAGCTTGTGCAAAAGTTTCGTATGACACACTCTGTCAAATGCCTTCGACAGGTCCACTGTAATCACATCAATTTGTTCTCTCGAGTTTATGGCTGTCGCAAAAGCATGAGTAATTTCAAAAAGCTGTGTTATTGTTGATAGACGATTCCGGAAGCCATGCTGCTTACTGTAAAAAAGTCTATTACTTCCAATGTATTCTACAAGATATTTACATATTATATGCTCAAGCATTTTGCATGCATTTCGCCAGTCACTCAGTGCAGTGCAGTCACGTAACGATGCTACGAATATCTTCTCTAAAAAATAGGAAACCCATTCACAGCAACAACGAATGACAGTTTCCTTGAGTTCGGGTAGGTTTCTGGACCGTCTGAATGAGGCCGTACTTAGTCATAATCTCTAACATGGTGTCACAATGCGACTGGTCGGTAGCCCCTGGAACACGTGCATCCCAATCTACACCAGGTAAATTAAAGTCCCCTACAAGTATGATTCTGATTCTATTATTGGTTATTATGCTTAGATGCTCATCAATCTTATGGAGGTATTCGACAGGGCTTGCTGGAGGCCTATAAATGACCCCGATTACTAGTGTCATATCAGGGATGACTAGTTTACACCACACGCTTTCGTGGTCACATGAAGGAGAGGGGTTCATATTGATATTTGTCTTTAATGAGTAGCGCCACACCTCCTCCTCTGTTTGATCTATCCTTGCGGAGGACATTGTACGAGCTAGGAAAAACCTCTTCACTCCTAATATCGCCGTGCAGCCATGTTTCTGTCACAGCAACAATGTGAGGATTGTGCAGTAGCGTTAGGCACTTGAGGGATTCTGATTTGTTTAAAATACTTCGCGCATTTAGGTTTAGTAATCTTAGTTCATGCTTTTTCTTGTGTCATTCCTGAGGACTAGGTGGGTTCCCGTTGGTAGCCGACAGCTTCACATGAGAGCTTGTTTCCAAGTCCCAGATGTACGCAGTGTTGTTGATAATCAATTTATCGTGCACAAGCTTCCCTTTCGCCCCCTCGCGCTTATCACTCTGAGCTGATTCCCAAAGAAGTTTCCTTTTCCGCAGAGTTGCCTGTGAATAATCGTCGGAAACACTTACGCCGGTATCTTTCAGTTTGCCGCAATTCTTAAAAATGGCTACTTTTTCACTGAAATCATATAGTCGCATGATAACTGGCCTGTTGTGTCTAGTCTTTCTTCGACCGAGTCTGTGTATCCTTTCTACTGACGTCACAGAGATGCCAAGCTTATCAGAAAAAATTTTCCTTATCACTTTGGTTTCAATGTCTGCTTTTGTTTCTTTAGGATCTTCTAAGACACCAAATACAATAACATTATTGCGTCTGGATCTGTCTTCCATATCATTTAATTTTTGTTGTTGCTGGTGCACAGTGCGCTGAAGGTCACAAACGGCACTTTCAAGTTTTAGCAGTTTAGCACACTGGTCTGTGAATGATTCTAGTCTGTTTTCAATATCAGCCAGAGGTGTTTCAATCTGAGCTTGTTTGTCTAAAATGAGTTGAAGCAATTCCTGATTTGTTGGTCCCGGATTAGTTTCAATATCACCACAAGCCATAAGCATAATACGACACCACATAATAAGCAAGCATTCACGCAACTTCATTGGACAATAAATTGGACTTGGACAATAAATGAGATTTGCAAAGTTGAAGTGCGTTCTTAATATTTAAAGGTGCGAAAAAAGAACAGGACGAAAACAGTGAAGATGACAGGATATGGTGCTAGTTCTGTGTTTTTCGCACCTTTAAATATTAAGAATGTACTGTAGCCAACTGGCCTAACAAGTTCCCTTAAAGCAAAGTTGAGGACTGCCTTCAGAAACTCCAATTCCATTATTTGCGTTAAGCCTAGCGTCTATTGTTTTCCAGCTCCAAAGAAAGCCCGCGAAATTCAGAAAAAATTCACGCGCCACGATTGTGCTTCTCACAACCGTGGATTGAGCAAACACAGCAACTCCGCCGTGAGCACCGATTCCAGCGGGCAATGGCTGCGGCCGTGACTCGACGGGCTTGTTGCAACCAAGGAGGTTATAAGAGAACTGCTGGAGTGAAGGAGGCACCAGTGAGCTGAAGCCGCACGTCGTTATCTTGCCATAGGCAGAAAATGTGCCAGTTTCGCTTGGCGCGGTCGCTTCATTCGCTTGACTTTACGCTCGTGGATGCTGAATCTGTGAGATGGCAGCGTTGTGAATTGTCTATGAATGAGAACATGGAGCGAAGAAAAGTTGAAGATTATATTCCATCTGTAAGTAAGCTAAAATGAATAAAAACAAACATGCCGCTATCGTAAAGTTGGCTGTTGCTGTCACAAGCATTGTGCTCGGACAGCGCTCATGCGCGGTTTTGTTGACATATTTTCAAAAAATGAAGAAGGGTGAAGCTTATGGAAGTGAACCATTCGAGAACACTGGGAACCGAAAGAGCGCAAAAACCGTGCTAACTACCCCCGGGGATTGCAATCCTTAGTAATTTTTGCCGAAAGTGGTACAACCAGACCGAGGCACACAAAATAATTTGCGTTTTTTTTTTTTTTTAGCTGCACATTCTTTGCTCTATTTGCCAAGCTTTAGTATTACTGTGCTAATGCTCATCTTAAATGAAAAATTAACCACAGGCAGGAATGTTATAAGTGTTTTGTGTTAAAATCTCGCAGACCTGCAATGAGCCACCATTCAGCATTGCTTATGCTCAAGTGAAGATGAAAAATACTATTTACAGCTTATATGTAAACATTAGCCCTTGTAAACTAATGGGGTAAAAAAAATATAATGTTCTTACAGTACTAAAATTGTTTAGTTCAACTATCATCTTACTTTCCAGTGCACGCTAAATGGTCATATAGATTTTGGTCATGCTCCATATGCATTTGTAGTTTTCATAAGCGATTACATTGAAACATCAGCTTGCAATTTTTTATTAAATTTGAAGAGAAAGTGACCACGCTTGTTGGACAACCATTGCACAAGATACATATAGTGGAATCGGGCAAGGAAATCGGGATGCACCAAATGAGGAAGGAAAAATTGGCAGTGGTTAAACCATGGTTGAACCTAGTTAGACGATCGATAGCGATCGGTTTGCATGGTTTTGCGTGGTCTAATGTTGGTTTTTGGATTATTACCATTGAAATTTTTTAAAGAATATGATGGGGTTTAGCATACAATTAAATTGTGTCTTTTATAAGAAATACTTACTGTTAATCAATGTTAAAATCTGCATTTAGTTCAGTGAATTTATACTCGACATAACCTCTCCAACGATATATGACGGTATTGTAGCATAGAGTGTATTTTAATAACAATTAGCAAATTAACTGCAATTGCAGCACATAGTTATTAAAAGCCTATTCCTGATCTAAACTATCAAATAATATAATACTTGTGCTCAAATTACTCGATGTAAGCTACACAACTATATAACACTTGTGTTGCTAATTCATTATTTGACAGAATATTCATTATTGACAGAACTAAAATTGATGCTCACTAACAAAGCTGAAATTCATGAAAAGCTAAAATAAGCTACATTTTTGCAAAAAATTAAAAAGGCCTGTTGGCTTAGGTTAAAATCATTGGGCAAAGCAGACTCGGAAATAAGTATGGCACGAAGTGCGCATTTGTCTCTTTTCCGTCATCTCCTTCTTTGTGCTATAATTATATCAGTTTATTTTTTCAAGACTTTTCTAGTAGAGCTTTAGGTCACCCCGTGATATTTAGTTTAAAATGGCTTATTTAGAAATAGATCAGCTACCACCCTTCTGAGGAAAACATTGCATAGAAAAAAATGCAAGAATCCCCCCCCCCCCCCCCCCCATATTTTCAAAAAAGTGAAAGCTCGTTAATTCAAACCTCGATAATTCGAATTTTTGGATAATTTGAACTACACTACTTGGTTCGGCCAAGCTCCATAGAGATCTGTGTATAAAACAGCCCGTTAATTCGAACGCGAGTCGGTTCCGCTACGGATAATTCAAACTACGCACCGCCGCGTCTGGGCGGCTTGGCGCACATCAAGCGAAAAAAAAACACCGTTGCGATCAGAAGGCATAATTAGAGGCTGCGCACGTCCAAAATGGGGACAGAAGATGGAACAGATGGAACCAGGTAAAACCATGGCCGGCGCGGCGGCCGGCGGCGTTGGAGGGAGGGGACGGCGGCCGCGGCAAGGTCAGTGCATGGCCGCGGCGGCAGCTGCCTGCTTTCTGTTCTGCGCAACCTCCGTAACTCGCAACTAAATACTCGTTAACTCCAATCCTGTTCATTTGGAAATAGAAATATAAGTACTGTCGGCGCGGCCCCAGCCAACGCCCATGAAAGGCGTGCGCTATGACGGACGTGCACTATGGGTTAAACTTTTTTGCGAAAGCCATCCATCCTTCTACCCGTTAGTTGTGAACGGAAGCACGCATCCTAACGCCGGCTTTTAGCATGGTTCGCTTCAAAAGCCGCTTGCTGATATCGCGCGTTCCGATGATTGGAGTGGCAGTAGACGGCGCCCGGCGCCCCAGTCGCTTAGTGTTCCTGTATATGCTCGTGTTTATCTTTTGACTTTAGCTCCAGTAGGGGGGAGGGGGGGGGGGAGCGAACTTGGCAAAGTGCCAGCCTTCTTTTCAGTACGTTCGCATTATCATGCTATGAGCGACTGTAGTGTTCCTGTATATGCTCCCTAGGGAGCATATACAGGAACACTACAGTCGCAGGGAGCATATACAGGAACACTACAGTCGCTCATAGCATGATAATGCGAACGTACTGAAAAGAAGGCTGGCACTTTGCCAAGTTCGCTCCCCCCCCCTCCCCCCTACTGGAGCTAAAGTCAAAAGATAAACACGCCGTTATCGCTGCGCAGCATCTTGGCGCACTGCCAAGAAATGTGTTGTGGACCGTGACGGCGCGAAACGGAGGGACCCGCTAACGACTGACGCCTTCATTTTTTTTTTTTTTCAGATTCGTAGACACATATCAGGGCTGGGTGGGTTCATTATGCGAGCGAATTCGTTACGCGACTAAATACGGTACATTTACTGCAACACAAATGGTTCTTGCCAGTTTTTTCGAGGCCATTCGATAATTCGAACATCATAATTCGAACTTTTTTTCCCGGTCCCGTGAAGTTCGAATTAACGAGCTTTTACTTAGTAAAATCCTTCCTTGAAGTAAACAAACCACCCCTCTATCCAGCCCCTCCAAGAGTCCCTCATAAATCCGTTCCTGGCCCGCAAACATAAGCGAGGAAGAAGTCTTACCAGTGCACTGAATGCTCTTTTCTGCCTTTGCCGAAATGGCCACCGCGTGTTCGACCAGGCTTCACCTTTGCGCGTATGCTGGTATACGCGGCCTCCACTCCAGCAGTTCTATTATAGCCTCTTCGGTTGCAACGATATGGCGACTGGCCTAAAGATCGAGCAGATTCACCACTTTACGGCGCAGCGTCGAACCCTACTCAGTGTGTATGCGGGCTCGCACCGTCTGCTAGCCAGCAGTGTTCATGTGCACACGTGCGGCCTGACGGCAGCTTTTTGCTTCTCGATTCCGCTGCGATTTTATTTACCTGCCTGCCTCTTACGAAACAAATATGAGCAAGCGATCATCCCACGCTATAATGAAGGCAAAATTGTTGTATGTCGTGCTGGACAATGGCATCCTCCGTTGGTCTTCGGCGTTTGAGGTTCCTTGTCACGCGGCATCTCAAACACAGAGATGATGTCGTTAGACACCGTGTCAAAACAAAGCGAACAGGTCACCGACGTTCATGCAGCTTAATATAACTGCACAGAAATTGTATAGGTACTGTCGCTTCTGTTTGGGACCCGACAGTCATTGAAGCATGAACCGGCCTGACCACTGTTGTTGACCAGATGCAGACTGCCATTCTATGTCCTGCGCAAGATCAAGTTGTTCGAGTGCTTTCGTGTCGTCATGTTAATAACTTTGGTTATATCACTGTTGGCTAAGTGTTGCTGCTCTCTTCCATGGAAAGCAATTGTTTCTGAGAAGCGGAGCAAAACAGCACCAAACTTTATACCGGCTTATAACTGTTATAGCTCCTTGCTTGAACATGCTTACTTCGAGGATAAATATATAGTCGCAAGAATAAGACATCCTATATCTCTTCAAAACAATTTTATATACAAAATTTTGCTTTGCATAAATGGCTCACTGCTTGATGCAGTGCTAAAAAAATCATTCCCTCAAAACTACTTGTCCGAACAAGATGGCACCCATGCTCAATTATTTGCAATGCCTTCGCAGTAACCAATATATTCAGTTTACACTTCAATGAAAAATAATTGCAAAGGGTGCTCAATTTTTGCGAGTGTAATTTTCCTGTCATAAGGGCAAATATAGCTAGTGCCTTTTCGTCAATCATTACGCTACTAATTTGGGGCATGTCCTGGTTAGTGCGCCGCGTAGAGCCACCCTGGCTAATGACGCAGTCCCCGTCAAATTCCTCAGTTGTCCTGGCCGCATGACTGCGGAGGGCAGGAAAAGTACCAGCCAAATGCCCGCAGCTACCAAAGACCGCGTAATGCCAGACTGCACTGCATCCAACCGCTATACTCACACCAATGGCATGCCGTCACAGCCCCCCCAAATGCTGCAGCCATTCAGCGAGGCAAGGCTCTAAATGTTGCAGTGGTGCCTTCTTCATGCCTGTTCTGTGAAATTTTCCACAAGCCAGACCAGCTACAGCCCTCCCAAATACTGCATAGGCCTGCTATAAAATTGACTGTGACTTTGCCTGCAAGTAGCTGTGTATGCAAGGGTGCATCTCCTCAACTCTTTTATTACCACGAGAAAATGGCAGCTTTTCATAGGCCAATACAATAATGCTGCAGCACATGTTGCAGCATAAAAAATTTCACATAATGGAAACACAAGTTACAAAGCAAAAAAAGATTAATTAGGGAACATACAGACACTTAGAAAATTGCCATTTTCATGGCGAGCTGAAAAAAATAAGATAGAAAAGGCACGATATCTACAGATGCATTATTAACAAAGAAAATTTAGAATATACATATTGAAGACCCATGACCCAGGAACACTCTGTAAAAAAAAAAAAAATAAGCTATCTGTACAGCACTGTTCTTCAGCTGCATAAAAAAAATACATGTGGAAAGAGCCTTATTTCTCATGCCATGCGGTTTTCCTAAGGCGCCAAACCGAATCTGCTGTAAACTGGCTGTAAAGGCCTGGATACTTGTTGGACATGTGGCGGACCTTCGGGAATGCGTTTTCATGGAATAAAACCACCCGAACTCACAGTCAAAGCTCACTAGTAAATAGCTGGCACCACTTTTGTGTAATTGCCACCACTCAACACCATCAGATAACAAATCCGACAATATAATTACATATTTGACTTGCTGGAAGCCTTTTGATCACAAAAATTTGATGTTACTGCTGCATTACCATGAGTGGCAGAGTTTTTTTCTCAAGCGCGGCCACCCCGCCCCCTTTTGCAACGACACATGCAAATTAGATCTCAAAAAGGTTCATCAAAAATCATAACGACGCCACAGCGAGAAAATTGAAACTATTTCTACAAGTGCACTGCCTAGACTAACCACTGGGTAGCGCTAGGTGCACGAGCAACTATTCCAACATGTCAAAATCAGCGATTTAAAGCATCGATCACCGGTGCTCGATTTGCTCTACTAAGACATGACAATATATGAACAACAGTTTTTGTCGAAAGCAACATGAACATTAGTTGTGCTGCCAGAAAAAAAAAAAACATCTCACTCCAAGACAGCTTCCTTACACTGTGATATACATTGTGATATGTGTGTACAAGATATCGAGTTCTTGATAGCCCCCATTAATTGTGTCCTGGTAGGCCGAACATTAAAGCCTATCGTGATATTTGGCCTGAACGTATGCTTATTGATGCCACAGGCTATGCAATGATAGCCCAGAAAATAGCCTATACCCTAGTTACATGGCCGGCTTAACCACGGTTACGTTTGACTGAGGTTACCGAACTTAACCACGGCCGACCGCCAATCGTCGTTAGCTGTGCTTACACAGCTCGCCACCGTTCTCGGTTACGGCCGCCATTACCCATAAAGTACAACCGAAGCGACACGGTGATCTGCAGAACGAAGCAGCATTTACAAATATCGTAATTATAACATAGTTTCTCGAGTGCTGTCCGACAAGGCGTCAACAGCACTGTCAAGCCCCGCACGATGGCAGCACCTCATCGACCACCGTTAAACACCACCGCGTTGACCCCTCCTCCCGCAGACCATATGCGAACGACACGACGGCTCGCTAGCGCCGACGTCAGAAATAAAGCGTGCTAAATTTATTAGCATCTGGAATACTGAGTCGAATATCAGGATTGAATCACTCTTGAGGATCACTGACCAGCGACAAATTGCTGGCAAGACCAATAACCACGATACTGTCAAGTTTCTGCTCAAGCCAGCTGCCGCCGGTGCAAATTGGGCTCAGCCGCCCTGCTTGTACTAGCTCTGCGATTAAAGGTCCACGGAAACGGCCCCCAAGAAACCACTGATAAACGTGTTCAGTGTGTAGAACACATCCTTTTGAGCATTAACGCAAAGTATAACTCCTTGGAACAAAGCCAGCGATTTATTATTAATTTTTAAAAACAGCGTTTTTTGAAATTCGCGGGCAGAGAAAATGTCGCTTGACGGTGTCGCATGGAACTATTTCCTAATCCCGTGACGTCACGGGTCGGTTGACTGGCAAGGCTTACTAGAAGCTGCCATTCGCTGCGGTCACTGCAACCATGACGTCACGAACACACTTCCGGTAGCTGCGAAAGTCGTCTGCTCGTACGCTGCTCGAACCACTCGAACTCTGTGCGGGCTGTTACAGCTCGCCGCCCTTATCGGTTAGGTGGCCATTGCCCATTAAGTGCAACAACCGAAGCGACGCAGGGATCGGCAGAACGAAGCTGCATTTACAAATATCTTATTTATATAACGTGGTTTCAGGAGTATCGGAGTGTCGTCCGACGAGGCGTCAATAGCACGGTCAAGCACCGCACGATGGCAGCACCTCCTCGACCGCCGTAAACACCGCCGCTGTGGCCCCTCCTCCCGCATGCCGTTCGCGAACGACACGGCGGATCGTTAGCACCGATGTCCGAAATAAAGCGTGCTAAACTTTGTTGGCGTCTGGAATACTGAGCCGAATATCAAGTATGAAGCCCTCGTGAGGATCGCTGACCAGCAGCAAATTGCTGGTAAGAGCGATAGCCGTGACACAAGCTAGTTTCTGCTCAAGCCAGCTGCCGCTGGTGCATTTCGGCTGATCCGATCTGCTCGTACTAGCTCTGCGATTAATGCGTCGGCAGAGTTAATCCTATAATTATTTTACTATGGCAGGATAGGAATCACTATAAGGCAGTTTCATAAGTAGACGATTTACGACAGCGTTGATCATGTTCCAAAGCGTCGACCGCCGCGGCTTCGAAGCGAAACAATAGGCCTAGCGATGACTAGGGACGGTCACGCACGGCGCCGGCGTTCGCCGCGCTCGCACGTTCCACCCCCGCGGTAATTGTGTAACGTACCTCAGCCTGCTCGCGGCATCCCGTGCTGCAAGCGTTGCAAACTCGTGTACTTTCATAGCTAAGGCCGTGTATTTTTTGGCGTTTTGCTCAGCAACAAGCCGTTGAAACGATACTGTAGGCACGACAAGGCTTCAGTACGCAGTCGCTGCGCTGTCGGCCGTAATCGAAGACGTCGGGCGGCACCATAATCTATACATCGATCTTTAAACGTGATACAGTGGGCAAATGAATAACTTTGTGAAGCAGACCCGCTCGTACGTTTCGCGCACTCGGGCGCCGACGAGTAGCTTCCGTCAACAGACGCCGTCATAACCTCGGTTAACGACGCAAACCGAGGTCGTCAAGCTCGGTTTGCGGTAACCGCGGTTAGTGGTGCAACCATGGTTTGGTCCGCCGTGTAACATAGGGTAACCACGGGTTCGCGGTTACACTAACCGTCGCTGCGCGAACTGGCGAACTCCTCAGGCGTGTGCAAGCGAGGACGGGTTGGCGGAGTCGAGCGAGCACGCGGCAACCGGAAGTTCGTCGAAGTGACGTATGTCTGGGCGGAGCTTTGAACTTGCTTGTATTCTTTGTTTTTTTATGGCTCCCTTCGGCGTACGAGTTGAGAGGGAAAATTGGAAGGGTCATTTTTAATCGCCGATATCTCTGGTGTTGCAGAAGCTAGATCGAAAATTTTTGCGGGAGAATGATGGGTGGTTCAATAACTATCAGTGTTATGGCGTTGTTTACCCTTCTTGGTGACCCCTTTCTGGGGACCTTTAATGCTTCGCCAAAGTTAACCATATTCATTTAGTATGGCAGATTAGGATTCACAAAGATAGTTTCATGAGTAGACCAACTGTGAAAGCGTCAGTCAGTTCCAAAGCGCCGACCGCCACGGCTTTGAAGCGAAACAATTTAGGCCTAGCCGACGTCATTCACCGCGCTAGCGCGCTCCACTGCCGCGGTAATACGAAGCTTGGGCTGCTCGCAGTATCCAGTGCTGCAAGCGTTGCGAACTTGTGTACTTACAAGATACAGCTAAGGCCATGCATATATATATATATATATATATATATATATATATATATATATCCATATTTTTATGTTCCGCTCTGCAACAAGCTCCGCAAACGATTCTGCAGAAACAGGACGGAGCTTCAGCAGGAAGTTGCTGTGCTGTCGACCATAACCGAAAACGTCGGGTGGCACAGTAGGCAACGGCTATTCCATACGTCGGTCTTTAAAGGCAAATAAATGCTTTGTTGAAGCAGACCCGTTTGTACACTTCGTGCAATCGGGTGGCGACAAGCAGCCACCGTCAATAGACGCCGCCAAAACCTCGATTAACGACGCAAACCGAGGTCACCAAGCTCGGTTTGCGATAACCGCGGTTAGAGGTGTAACCACGGTTTGGTCTGCCGTGTAACATAGGCTAACCACGGTTTCACGTAACCGCGGTTAACCCTGTCCGTGTAACAGGGGTATTAGATTCTCAAAAAACTCAGAGGAGGTGTATATTATAAAGTAAACATGTTCCTACGACTCAACTCTACAAATGACAAATGGTCAAAGAAAGCAGTGAGAAAAGATAGCCTCGGTACTTTTGCATCGCTTTCCTTGAAGCTATAGTGCCATCAACAAATAAGAAAACGTGTGTTGTACATGCATATGAAATTACTGTGGTATTGGTTTATTGGGTTGTACAAAAAGCGCTCTAGGCTATGAGAAATAGGCACCAAAGTGGTGAGCCCTGGATCGATCACCTTGAGGTTTTACCCACACTATCGCGCAGTATAGAGGTGTCTTGCATTTCGATGCAGCTGCTGTGGCCAGGACCAAAACCAGGTTAACCAGCTTTGGTCCCAGGTCACTTACAAGCCAAATTTTCTTGCTTGAGAGTGTCTAGCTTGAATGATAAATTGTAATCATGCTCCTCATTGCACTTCTCTTCCCTTTTCACATCTCCTCACCTCCTTCCCCAGTGCAGGCTACCTTATCGCATCCTCATATAGAGCCTACAGAGCTCTATACAGCTATACAGCTGGCATCCTGACAGAGGCTATCAGTTGCAAGACAGAAGAGAAATGTTTCCTCCAGAAGAAGTTGCATAAACCTCCACTGGAAGTCAAACTACATGCCTACAGAACACGTGTTTGGCCACCAATAGAATTTGCAGATGCAATCTGGACCCACCATTAGAGGCATCTCATAGAAATGGTAGAACTCATTCAAAATTAAGCACTGTGGTGGCTATACAGTTGTGCCTCGTTAATAGGCTTGCCGTTAATACGGATGACTCGAACTATAGACAATATTTCGGGGGCCAAACCTTTTCTATATATTTGTGCCTCGTTATAGCGGGAACTCACTGTCCAGACAAGGAAGAAATGCACAGAACCCACTGGGGCCCATATATTTTTGTCACTTTAATATGGCCAGAAATGGGAACCCCATTCTTTACCTTCCCGCCGAAATGCTTCATTTTCTGCACTTTGAATGCATGCTACTTGAGGAAGGCAATTAGGAAACGTAAATCTTAATGCTCCATTTCTTTTCTTGTGTTTCATGTCTGCAGTGCAAAGTTGTCTAGCTAGCCAATGCACCATTATACTGCATAGGTGGCTGTGAAGAAAATTCTCTCGACATCTTGTGCAGAGTGGAAAGCCAAATTAACCAGCTTTTAGCCAACTGAGTGCCGATATCATGTAGCAGAAGTTCATGGACAGTGAACACTTGTAATTCAAAGTTGTCATTTATCCATAAGACGTCATAACGCATTGGATGGCCTATCTAGCGATAGAAGTGTCAAGTTACAATACTACTTCCTTTCAAGCATAAAGGTGACCGGGATATTGGCCTATTTATTTCCCCAAATTACTAATGGAGTTTCAAGTTTAATATTCACCACTATGAACATACACGGACCAAAATTACAGCTTGTTTTTTTTTAATATTTTTTGTTTGCGATTTGTTATGATTGACGACTCACTTTATGAAAAGTTTTGATCGGGAACCAAAGTGTCCATATTAACGAGGTAAAACTGTAATCATCTTATTCAAGTCAGCCGAGCGTCATTAATTTGCGAAACAGAGCCGGTCTACAATGGCTTTCACAATGCAGAATAATATTTAGACTTCAATTCCTATTTCAGCTCTATCACAGACATTTCAAGGTAGCCAAGCTCAGTCCACCTACCTTCAGTATCCATTAAGCCTTCTGCGCAGATTGAAACAGAGCAATACACGAGTCACAATTATTCGCACAAATACTCATTGTTACCAAGTTCTATCGCCCTTTGAAATTGTTTGCCTGCTGTAGCAGTCAATTGTACCACATAACTGTTAACACATTTGTGAACTGTGTGCGAAATGTTGAATTTGAAACAAATTTGTGCCATGCATTTTTTTCCTTTGACTCATTGCACTCTTCTTTTTCTCTGATCGCATTCAGACATGGCAATAATTGATTTACAGTAATTTGTAATGTAATGAATTACTTTTGCAGTCTGGTAATTTAGTAATGTAATTAATTACTTTTGACGGTAATTTTGCAGCAAAAGTAATTCATTATTTTCTGAATTACTTTTACCAAAGTGTACCACTGCCGTTGCAATAGAAACCTGTAGAGTGTCACGAAAGCCGAAACATGCGGCAAGCCTGGGCCAACTTAACGGATCAGCAAAGACAGAATTGAGCTGAACTATGCGTCTGAGGCTTCCTGCGTCCTGTGTAAACGGGTCACTTAGAACGGCTATCTTATGTGTAGTTACAACCACAACCTAAGCAGCAGGATGTAAGGCTTGAAGAGGCTGCCAAAGGGAAAGACCGTGCAAGATGGCCAGAGTTCCAAACTAGTTGGCAGTACACAGTGGCACTCCCTGTTGCGTCGGATAGGGCACAGTGGTGCCTGGTTACACTCGTCACCACGGGGTGAGAGAGGGAGAAGCTGGGGGAGCGGGACAGGCAGAAGGGCCCATGGCATCAGCACACACAGCAAAAGCTGCCAAGGTCAATTCTTGGGACCACGGCATCAATGAATAACCCAGCTTCTTCGGGGTATTCAAATGAGAAAGAGAGCTCTAGGTCAGCAAGAAGCTGGGTTCACCCCTCATTTCACAACCATTCGACCACGCTTGCTTTGGTTGCTTTATTGCCATTGTCTTATTTTTGTAATGGCACGTGCCGTGCTGCCGTGCTGTAGGAAAGAGAGATAGAACAGTTGACTGGGACAGAATTTGGTGGGAAGAAGAAAGAATGTGTGCGTCGCGTCTAAGAGAAATAGTTTTGTTTACTAGCTTTACTTAACTTTTTTCATGGATGAAAACTAGAAAGTAATTTAGAAGTAATTGAATTATTCAGCAGAAGTAACTTTAATGTATTTTCATTACTTTTGGAAGCAGTAATTAGTAATGTAATTTAAGTCCTTTTCAAAAGTAATTTTGCATGTACGATCGCACTGCCGTAGCTATTGCCTGCACAGCTGCACAGCTACGTGGTACAGAACATCTTGTACCACGTAGTATGTCACATGTTTTTCTATTCATGCGTCCATGCCTTCAGGTATGCACGTCATGAATCCAGAATTGTGCACTTAGCATAGGAAAGGCAAAATTTCCTTCTTCAACTGGGAGAAGGCAAAGATAACAGTACCTATAAATAACAATGGGCTCAAAGAAATGGCAAAATAAACATCATTTTGTTCTTGGCACCTTCTTCAGGCATTCGTGCTTACCTGGTCAAAGCCAAGGGTATCTTTCTTTGGAGGCACCATGAAAGACTGAAGAGCTGGTGAGACAACCAGAGGTTCTCCATCCACTATACAGCAAATGAGCAAAAAAAAAAAGGAGAATACAGTGAATACTTATTTGATTAGATTAACTGCAAGTGACCCACAACTGCTGACGCTTACGCAGTTGACTAAGTGGGGCTGGCCATCGATGTCTACAGCATTAACTGAGAGTATTTTCCCATCCTCGTTGCCACTATTGCAAATTCATAGTCAGAGGTAATGCCACTAGCAGTCATCATGTGACTGTGTTGTGTCACCACGAGACATGTCACCTGGCAAATTATTCACATTTATTCTCAGCACAAGAGTATATAACAAGCAATCGGGCTGGAGCATAAGGGCACGCACAACAGCAGACACACATAATAACAACATGCGGCTGGCTGGTGCTGGCTTGGCTTACAAACATCCACATCCCCTATAAGCAGCTGCCATCATGATAAGCTAGCAGATAAACTTGTGGGTCAAAGCACTCTCAGAATACATGACATACTTTTCTACCTTTATTTTTGCAAAAGGTATCCCTTTATTCAATGACTATACTACAGAATATGAGTCAGAGTATATGCTGAGACTCAAGTAAGTCTTGCACAAAGTAGCAATAGCCTGAGTGTTCTTAGACTGTCAAAGAGATGCCAGAAGAAATTGTCACCCACAGCAAAGCACTCAATTCTTCAAGCAACAGTTTTTCCATTGATACTCATTTGCTTCAACTATGTGGCTAAAACTCTCCAGATCAAAAGTTTGCACTTACAGTAAAAAATTAACATGGTAACACATTCAAGATGGCACTGCCATTTCATTCAAGAAAATGAAGTAATGGCATGAATTCCACCAGCGATGAAGACAGGAGATGCCATGGAGAAAGGAAATATGCGTCCACCAGTGATTCAATACAGTATGCACCGCAAAAGTGCTCGTCCACATACTGGTGAATGTTTTGTGTCTGTGCACTAAGCGTGTATATGCGCCACTAATGTTCCCGTTTCTGAGCTAGGTTTCCAGTAGGTCCCACTTATATGCTGGCAATGAAAATGTGTTGCTACTTCTTACACATGTTCTTGCAAAGCTCCAATAATCACAACTGGTGATGGTTGTAAAAAAATTGCCAGCTCTGGTTTTTCTCTTTTTTTTTTTCTTTCTTCTTTTCACAACAGCAGCGTGTTGTGGCACTTCAACTATTTAAATGGGCCGAACATTGTACTTTAAGCATCCAGTTTTTTTCCAGTGCAACGAAAACCTTGCCATCCAGTGGACATTCCCCAACAACTTTGTTAGAAAAGATTTTACTGAGAATTTTTTTAGTATAAGTGCACGCATCTATATTTATGTAATCTGATGCTGAAAACCATGTTCAGTGAGCACAATGGCGATTTTGTGTCTGCAAAAGTGCTGTTCCGAAAACTAATATAAATCTTAACTGCCAGACAGTAAACAGACGTTTTTCATGCACAGTAGCATTAACTTCAGTTTGCACATTCAAGGCTGCTATGGCACGGATACATGCGTCATCAATGAAAGATTAGTACACTGTAGTTACTACTTCATTCAAGAAATTAAAATCAGTGTAGTGTCATCTGGTGACAAAAGCTAAAAGCTCATAGCGATGCGAAGAGAATGTTGCTTTTTACAGGTTTTGTTTATGGGGTTTAACGTCTAAAAGGGGCTCAGGCTATGAGAGACATCACAGTGCAGGGCTCCGGAAATTTCGACCACTTAGGGTGCTTTATTATGCATTGGCATCACACAGCACATGGGCACCTTGCTTTTCGCCTCCATTGAAAAGTGGCCGCCGCTACAGGGATTTAATCCAACATCCTTGGGCACAGAAGTCGATCGCCCTAACCATGAGCCACCAAAGCGGAGCTGTTGGTTTTTACTGAAGGGTGCATTGAAAAGAGCGCAATATACAATCAAACATGATGAGCACTCATGAAAGAAAAAACATTGCACGCAAAAAGAAATCGGTACAGTCGAACCCGGATATATCGAACTCGAAGGGGATCGCGAAATAGTTCGATATATCGATAATTCGATATACAGAAATCGGCTTGTGACGGCACTCACGATGCGAAAAAACGATACCGTATTTGTCGCGTAATCAACCCACTCGCATAATGAACCTATCCTCCACTTTTGCACCCGAGAATTTGAAAAAAAAAATGCGTAAAGGCCAGCTCGCTCACATGCAAGCTATTGAGCGATCTCAGCGACGTGTGGCCGCGACAGAGTGAAAAATTTCAAATTTCAAACTTGTTGGAACTGCGTCCCTCTCGCCGCTCGAGCCACCGCGGCAGCTCAAAACAAGGTTTCTGTGTCGCCGCGGCAGAAATCAGAAATAATAACGAGCATTTTCGCTTGCATGTCGATGGCGCGCGTCACTCCGTTTCGGTGGTCTCCTCCTCAGCTCATTTCTTGGCAGCGTGCTAAGATGCTGCGCAGCGATAACGTCCCGGCACGTTTATCTTTTGATAGCTCCTGCGGTGGCGGGGAGCGAACTTGGCAGAGTGCCCGTGATGGCTTGATTGCACAAGCCACGCCACGCTTGGAGCGGGCGTCATGATCGCAGCAGCTGACCGCGTGCTTTCGTTGATTCATACATGCAGGATAAACGTCTCCCGCAAAAAAAAAAAAAAAAAAGACCAGAGAACTGCCGCTTTTTAACATCCGCAGGCGCCATAGCCACCTCAGCCGCCTCAAAGGGTTCGCAACACACGCTGGAGAAAGCGTCCGACCTCTGTCTGAAAACGGGCTTAGTTGGCTTGGCGCATGTGTAGCGCGTGCTGAAGGAGAGAGATAGCTCGGCAAAAGAATGGGCACACCCACGCGCATGGCTTGCAAACGTGATGTGTTGGCATGCGGGAAACGATAACTGCAGATTGCCGATGCGCGCGCCTTTGGGGAATGGGCGCGGCGCTACCCAGACCAGCCGTCACCGAACTGTTCCTTCTCATTCCTTCCGAGCATGGCTTGAAAACGTCACGCGGCAAACGGCCAAGGGTGATGCGATCGTATTTGGGGAAGGCACACTTTCCAGTGCGTGGTGCGGAGTTCGATATATCAAACGACCCTTGAAATTAAGTTCAATATATGACGCGGCTTTCCTATACTTTTACATGGGATTTTCAAGGGGATATTCCGTGAGTTCGATATAACCAAAATTCGACATATCCGGGTTCGATATAACCGGGTTCGACTGTAATACTTTCCTACTTTCTCAAGATGTGGTCACAGGGGATAATACACAGGTAATGGCAGCGTTTTGCCACAAGACAGTAGTACAGCTTGTTTTTATGTGATTTACAATGCCAAATTAAAATGAATCTTGGATACTGCAATCCTCAACTTGCATTACATGAACCAAGATCTTTTCACTTTCATCATAATCTCATGACATATTTTAGTCAGTGCTCGGCCGCTTTATTTAGTTTCTAGATTTCATTTGCCAACCTTCGTATTTTATATTGAAAAGCATTGCTCAGAGTTTTCACAGCATACTAGGACAGCGAACAATACCCAATAATAAAATCGGTCAGAGGAAAGACATGCCATGGGCAAAAAACAACATTGTAAAGAAAGCAGCCATAGTATCTTTCTTCTCAATGTTACAGTACCATCGTTTGCAGACACTTATCATTTGAAGCATGTATCATTTGATGTGTTTACCAAGCTATTTTCTCTAAGACATGCAGACTCAAATGCAATGCACAATGCACTTGTTCACATTGGTGTTAAGCCTGTATTTTCGGTCGCACACTATGTATTTTCGTGATGCACTTCTTGTGGCAGCTTTTGCATGTTATTACGCCTTTGGTTATGGTCAAGTGCCAAGAAGGGAACGAGTTTTGGAACTTGAGCTATTAATTAGTTTCTGGGTTTCATTTTCCATCCTTAGTATTTGTATTAATAGTGTTGCTATGACCTTTCACAATCTGGAAAGGCTTTAAATGCATTTGTAAGCCTTATCTCATATATATTCACTGTGCCCATGTCCTGTGATAATGTACTTCGTGTGGTAAAAAGTACCTTATGAAATGAGAATCCACATGTGCTTTCTATCTGAATGCTATTAAAAAATAACAGTGCCTCCGAGCGTTTGCTAGGCATAGTAAATTTTCTTTCACTGTCTGTATTGTTGAGCTCAAGTAAGGTGCCCTACTATGCCATGACGTTACAAATATTTCACCAAGTAAAGACAATCGGTGTGTACAGCTGGCAGCTGTGCATGTTAAACATGAAATGCAGAAGTGAAATAATGCTAAATAAGTGAAATAACAGCATGAAATAGGTGAAATAACAGCATGAAACTCCCACTGCAGACTATAGGTACTCCTACATTTTTAGGAGCAGTCTGAACAGCTATGGTCATGCAAATTACGCAGCAAACTAGGCATGAGGGCATGAAACATGCTCCATTGCAGTGCTACTATAGCCACTGTTGGCCCTCTGTTTAAGTCACCTTTATGAGTGGCTATTCCAGTGGTTAACCAAAAATCATTTTCACACAGCCACCATTATGAACTCATGTTATGAGCCTAAATTTGACACTTGAGGTTAGGTGATTGTCAATATATTTGCCCGTCATCAGCGTTCTATGAGAAAGCAGTACGGGCATGACCAGCTGCGTGAAAGCATGCTCTGAAGCTAAACGCGCTATTAATGAAAACCAAAACCTACATACTGCAAGTTTTTTCCTGCGCTCGGCTGCACTACAAGGCATAGTTGGTGCGGCCAGCTGTAAAAGCATACGCAATGAAGGCAGAGTGAAATATTCGACATCAAGTGCCAGGATGAGCACTAGGCTGGGGTTGGAGCAGTGCACAGCAGCACTGTTAACAACTCAGCTGGAAGCAGACATGCGCATACTCCTTCAGTATAAAACCAGGAAGGCTGTGCTATCAGTTAGAGAGCATGATTAAACTGTGGCAAATAACTTAAAATAGCATGCAAACAACCTGTACTTGTAAACTTTGCTCATAGATCTCAAGCATTAAGTGCTATATTCATTCTAACAAGGAAAGATATTTTTCCTAGGCTCATGAGCACATCTAACAGGTCTCTACTGATAAGCCATGTTCTCAAAGTGAAAATCATTGCACAGTGTCAATTAAACATGACTTCTTCCAGGCTAAGCCATACAACAGCTGTACATAAAGATGACTCAGTTTAAAAGCAGTACTTTATAGTAGTACTACATTAAAACAGAACAGATGGTTCAAGGTTATCATGAAGCATATAGCATGACTAAGCGTGCACAATAAAAAGGGAACAAAAGATTATGCGCAGTGCAGCATGGCAAGTAAAATTTTGTATTGATGGTACCATGTTTAGCATTTTATATCTATAAAAAGAAAGAACCTAAACAAGGATATGTTTTAAAGTGTATATACACTAGATCTGTTTTTCTTTTTTTTTCTGCAGTACTTTAGCAGCACACAATGTCACTGGACCAGAACTTCAGTTGCGAGTGCTGTGCATCACCTAGTGTTCCTTCCTTCTTCAACACACATATGCTGTAAGCTGCATGAAGTGCTTTGAAATTGTATTTTCTATCAATGCTCATTCAGAGCCTTTGGTCAGTTCTCTCTCTTCAGCTGCACTCTTCAAGTGATTCACATTCATCTTAGAGAAGCAAACGGGGCTATCCTGCGTCAGTAGCATATGCTGATGAGATACGAGTTTATTACCTTTACGTTATTGATAAGTGCTCTGGATACTACACATTAACACTAACATTCGTTCGAGCTAGCATGATGGCACCAATTTCATTTCTTGGCTTGCACACAAAATGCACAACCAATGTACATTAATGAGTATATGCCACATTTCTTGGGTATTTATTATCCTAAAAAAGATAAAAAAGACGTCACCCATACAAGAGGTGGTGTACCAGAAAGCAAATTGACTTCAACCACCACAGACCTTTGCTATGCACCAACATCACACGGTATTGGAAGAATCATGCTTTTTTCTGCCATTGAAGCATACTTGTAATGACTGGGGTCAAATCTGCAACCCACACACAGCAGCCAGATGTCTTCACCTCTGTGTCAGCACTGCCAGTGAATACACACGAATAATGCAGTGCATCTTGAGTTTTAATGCGAAGGCATTTGGAGATGCATGTTGATGAAAAATGCCCTTCCATTTGAAGCTTCTACTGCGCGTGCATTTGCCACGGGCTTTCTGTTGTCTCCACGAGTCAAAACGGTGGCTTGTGCCTTTTGTGCAAAGCGAAGCACATGGCGAAGTGAGAACACAGATGAGTCAAAGCGGTGGCTTGCGCCTTTTGCACAAAGCAAAGCACATGGCAAAGTGAGAACACAGACGAGTCGAAGTGGTGGCTTGCGCCTTTTGTACAAGGTGAAGCACATGGCAAATTGAGAACACAGACGAGTCAAAGAGGTGGCTTGCGCCTTTTGTGCAAAACGAAGCACATGACAAAGTGAGAACATAGCCGAGTTATGTCCAGAATTAGTCTGCGTCCAGATTGTAGTTGGGTCTTCACAGGGGTGTGGGGGACGTAAACAACAGTCCGGAAGTGCGAGGGAAAAATGCAAGGAGTAGGCAGGCAGGACAACCATGCAGCAAGCTGGAAAGGCGGGATTCAGTAGCGCACTGCTGAGGGTAAGCTTAGCACAGCACAAAGCAGCACGGCATCACAAGCACACTGGAGACAGCAGCAGCTGGGGCAGGCAGGATTCTGCAGGGTCATGCTGGTTGCGGACAGGTGGATGCCGGTAAGTGGATGCCGGTAGCGAAGGTTGCTGATGAAAACGAAAGAAAATCAAGAGTGAACAAAACAATAAAGATCAAACGGTGAAACGATTAGTAATGAAGGGATACGTGATAAAAGTGAGAGTGGAAAAGTTATTAATGAGAGAATGGATTGAGAGAGCAAAAAATAATAAAAAAAGAAAAGTAATAAAAGAAGAGGAAAAAAAGATGAAAGAAGAAAAATAAAGGAAAGACAGGAAAGAAGAAAAAAAAAACCCAAATCATGATGTGCGAAAGCTGTCAAAAGTCTTTAACGCAGTCATCAATTGATATACTAAAGGCAGACTAAAAAGGAAGCACGCAGACCACATTTATGCATAGTCATGATCAAAAGCACTTAGGCTATACAGTTTGCTTTTGAGTCGCATGTTGAGCATTCATGGCAACCTTAAAAAACCAAATGGCCTCCAAAGACTGGGAGAAGAGTTCTTCTTGCATTACAGACGTTTACAGCTCTGCGAATGGTCCATTACATAGCTTAACAGCAACCCCTGCGCCCTTAACTGCCCTCCACCTCACCTGGCAAAAATAACCTTCGACGGTGCAATAAATTTTATACTACATATGATAAACAAGGTACAACTACACCAGTATATTTTTCCAAATGCCATCTGCAAGAATCCTCAGGGACACATACCTCCAACATCACAAAACACTAAAGCAAATGGATAATAGGCACTGTAATAAGTGTACCACTCCTATGATAACTGAAAGCAAAGATTCCTTCTCACACTTACTTTAATTACAATAAGGGCCTTTGCCCGGTGCTCCTTAATTATGACCAAGGCTGGGCTGTATTATCCGAACAAGACAGAGTCGATGACGCAGAGCCAATATAGCTCAAAGCAATAACTGAAAACAGCCAAATGTCTCACGTGAATTTTCCCACGTTATTATTGCTTTTCATACATGAATACCAACTAAAAACCAAGTACCACTTGAGCTAGCATCTCTTCGCTCTGGCTCCTTCCCTGGATTAGAAACACACTTGCAATCCCACGAGTCCACAGTATGAGCAGGGTGGCGGAGCGAAGTAAACAAGGAAGAGCATATAAAAGGATTAGCAGCACTCCCAAAAAAGATTAGCTCTTTTCCAGTTTCATAAAATTTCACTTTGGGGCCTCTTTATTTTTTTTTTCCTCTATAGTAATATCCATAAGACTCTTTAAATTTTTGAAAATATGATACTCTTCACCATTGCATTCAAGGAATTATGTCCTCTCGCATGCACAAGGCTAACGAAAAGGGTTCTACTCAGAGTGAGAACAATGCAGAGAGCTATGTAACGAAAAATGGTAGGTGCAACCTTAAGAGAAAGGAAGCGTATAGAGTGGGGGGTCAGACAGGGCAAGTAGAGTGAAGAGAGGATAACCAATAGCTGCTAAGGATAACAAAGTGGATTCCAAGGGAAGGAGAACGTAGCAGGGGGTGGCAGAAAACTAGGTGGGCAGATGACTTTGCAGGGATTTAATTGACGCAGCTGGCACAGGACCAGGTTCATTGAAAGGATAGTGGAGAGGCCTTCACCCTGCAGTGGGTATAGTCCGGATGATGATGACGACACAAAATTGAAACCTTTACTGCAGAGGAGTGCAAGCAGCCATGACTACAAGCACACATCAGCAGCATAGATGCCACACGCTCCCTCTTGCTCACTGCTCCCAAGCATGCACAGTTAATCTATACACAAACCTGTCACTTCCAGCTTGAGGTTTAACAACTCTTCTGCCTCGTTTGCCGGGGACTCAGTGGGAGCCAAGATGTGACCATATTGGTCCTTGTTGCTAACAAACATCTCCACACCTGCAGAAAAAGGCAAAAAAAAACTTTATTATCTGTTGTAGCAGCGGTAAACGCGGCAACACCTAACCTAATCCTATGACACAGTAAGGCCTCAGTAAAAAAAATTTACTCTGGAACTAACCAAGCACAGCACATGACAATCCATGCACTACGCACACATCAAAGCCCATGCGAACCTACATCTAAGCACTGGTAATTTTCGTAATGAATGCTAATTACCTCAGCAGCAATTTTTCACTGCAAAAATTTTTTTCCTCGTTAACATGAGTAACCATTAGGAAATCTGATTTTTTTTAGCATTAGACACATGAATAAAAAATATTCACTTACAACACAGAAGTCAATTCACATAATTGAACTATACTGTGTTATTAATGCTGAGCAACACAGCAGAATGCCTTTAAAAAAAATCAAAATTAGGAAAAGCTCCAAATATGAAGCATTCATTGCAAGACAACTCGACAGTGAAAATAAGATACTGGAAGTAGGTTTTGAATGTGACGCCACAGAAATGCATTTCTTGGTACAGTGGCGAGGCATCAGTATGCAGCTAGTTGACCCAGATGCACCAAAGAGACATACACTGCCTTAATGTATGAGGACCTTGAACGTCAGCTCAAAATTACTCAAAGCACCTCATTTCACTGTTCGCATTCTGAGTGGACAAAGCCAAAGCTAACTAAACCTGACATTCCTTTGTTCCCCTGTGGTGAAATATGAAGCACAGAACATGGGGCTGGTCAAATGCAGCCCGCTCAGGCTTGCATATGCGGGACATCCCCGCATGCAGCTCCTTTAAACCTCAATCGTTGTTTCTCTAACACGAAAGAATTCCATGGTACGCCAGCATTTGCCCCTGAGTTCAAGTACTTGAAGTTATGCAACTAGTTACACTGTTTTGGAGGACAAATAATAAAGCAAATTACTAGTAGCAAACTATTGAAAAATATTAATTGGATTACAAAGAATGCTACCCCTTATAAAAAGGAATCACTGAATTACAAAGTTTCAACTGTGTCGTATTTGGCGAGCCTTTTTGGAACCCATGTTGACTGCTGCTGATGAAAATTGTTCTCTTTGACAAAAGCTATATGTGTGAGTATAATCTGCTCTAGAATTTGGCAAGCCACAGAGGTGAGTGAAATGCAGCGATAATTTGAAAGATTATTAGAGTCACCTGATTATTGAACAACAGTTATTTTAGCCATTTCCCAATATTTTGGTACATGTTTGTTGTGTTGTGTTTTATGGCACATAGGCAACTAAGGCCATCATGCGCCAAAAGCAAGGTTTAAAATCTGGACTTTGTTTAAGGGCTTTAAAAAGTTATTATAGATTCTAAAACTTATTTAGATACTTTGTTTCTTTTAAGAACGAAAATATGCAGGAAATGTCAATGAGTGACCTTTCTCCTAAAAGTAAGCTTGGGTGGAACAGTATATGTTCATTGTAAAATTGTGGGAAGTGCTTCTGTCGTAGATCTTCAAGTCTTGTACAACTGATTAGGATATGGTTGATTGTGAGCACGTCTCCACATTCTTCACAGGTAGGCTGATCGTGTTTCATTAGTAAAAAGTTATGTGTAAGGTGTGTGTGACCAATACGAAGACAACATAGAACCATTTCAATGAAACGCTCTTGGTGGCTACATGTTTTCCATTCCTCTACCACGGGCTTCAGTACGTGAAACTTGTTGATTTCTTTGTCCCATGAATCCTGCCATTTCTCTTTCAATTTTCTTTGTATATATTTTATGACATCTCTATGAGGTACATTTACTTGTTCTATTTTTGCATTCTGGGAGGCTGCAGCACATGCATCAGCTTTTTCATTTCCATTTACAGTCCAGCCCACTTATAACAGCCGCAGATATAACGAACGCTCGCTTAGTACGAACGAGGGCGGTGCTACCGTCAAAATATATATTGGGGCAATGGCACAGTGTCTCACATAAAACGAACTGTTGTGGCCTCAACACTAGGTTAGAGCGAACGCGAAGTTGTCGGGCCCCCGTAGTTGACCGAGCCGGCAGTGTTTGGCACGGTTTCGCTCGACTGCAAACCCGCGGCAGGCGAATTTCGCGCACTTTGTGTTCCCCTGACACGACGCGAACACAGAGCGCGCAAAGCGTCCCCCGGCGCTCCTTTGCGGGTAAAATAAAGTAAAAAAAGAAAAAGCGCAGGTTGAAAAATGAAAACGAAAAGGCGCGCGCGCGCAGTGACGAAAGAGAAAGTGGCGCCACCCGCGTCGCTGTGATGCAACCACGTAATCTGCGTCGGCCAATCCGGAAAGTCAGGCGCCTGCATCCAACGCTTGTTGATTGCGATTGATGCTGCCATGCCAATTCGCATCAGCTTGCTTGCCGCCATGTTGAAAGCGGCGTGGATGGAACTCACCGCGGAGTGCATAGCAAATTGCTTCCGCAAGGCGGGTTTTATGGGCCCAGGCAACGAGGACGCCATAGATCACCCACCGGAAGGCTGGTCGCACAATGACTTGTGGCAACACGTCACTGACACGCAGCTGGCCGGACCTGACGTTGCCTGAGACAATTTCGTTTCTACTGATGACGACGCAGACATTGCGGAGCCATACACTGACGAAGCTATTGTGTGTGAAGTGTGAGCCCTTCCTGACTGCCCAGAGACCGACGAGGACGATGACGAGGATGCTGCTCTACCGCCGGTTGCTGTGAACGCTTCAACCGCAATCGGTTACATTGCGTCGCTTAAGGAACTCGTGTGCAGCAGAGGCCTTGGCGATGAACATATTACCGCGCTGGAAAAATTAGAAAAGGCAGTGATGCGATCAGCTTTGAAGAAGCAGACATGCATCACGGACTTTTTTCAAAAATAAAATTAACTTTCGTCTCGCTTGCTCTTTTTGCCCGTATTATAGGTGGTCCACTTACTACGAACTTTGGATACAACGAACAAATGCCGCATGACGATCAAGTTCATTATAAGTGGGCTGGACTGTATACCAACGTGGCTTAGCACCCAGCAGAATTTAATTTCGTGTCCCCGTGCCCCATGTTTCAGCTGTTTTTATGCAATGTATTATATTTCCTAATAAGGGTTGGTGTTGCATTTCTGGCGTGTAGTGCTGTGATCACACTATGTGAGTCTGTGTAGATCATACTTTTTTCGATGTTGCACTTTACTACCTTTTCTGCAGCTAAGGAGATGGCATAACATTCGGCAGTAAAAACTGTTGCACACAAAGGTAGCCTAACAGTTTTTTCAAGTTTTTCTTCTACTACACCACTACGAACATAAAAAGTTGTTTTAGAACAGTCTGTATAAAATGCAGTGTGGTTTTTGTACTTTTCCTTCAAGGCTAGGAACTCTTGCATTATATGATCAGGTGGCGTCTGCTTTTTACGAAACTGTGTTAGTGAGAGGTCGCATACTGAAGGGAAGCTGTACCAAGGGGTAATTTGTTCGGGACTATGGACAACATTTGGAAGTGTATCGTATATGTTTAGTTCTTGGCATATCTGTTCATAACGGAGAATTAGGGGTCTTATTGCTAGCAGTTTATTGTTAAAAAGTATTCTAGATGGGCACTTTGTGACTACATAGTTGCAAAGGGTGTTTTGGGATGGACCTTATTTTTAGCACATAAGCACACGTGACGCAAGCACTGTTCTTCTGTGTGTGAGGGGTGGTTCATTTGTTTCTACATGGAGGCTATTTACGGGGTATGTTCTGCATGCGCCAGTTGCAAACCACAGGCCAAGGTTTTGCACAGGATCTAGACGTTTTAAGTAAGAGGCTCTTGCTGACCCATACACAACATATCCATAGTCCAGGGAAGAGCGTACCACTGAGTGATAGACACGCATAAGACATGTTCTGTCAGAGCCTCAGTGTTTGTGTGATAGCACTTTCAGTATGTTCAGGGATCGGGAAGCTTTCTTTTTGAGGTTGTTGATATGTAGTAGAAAAGTGAGTTTCTTGTCAAAAGTTACACCAAGAAATTTGTGCTCGTTTTTAAGTGGCAGTATTGTTTCATTTAGGTGCAGGTTAGGGTCGGTTTGTAACCCTCGTCGCAGAGAGAATAGAACAGCCACCGTTTTCTGTGGTGAAAATTGAAATCCATTTTGATCTGCCCATGTCGCCAGCTTGTTTATAGTAAGCTGCACTTGCCTTTCACATGTTGATACATTGGGGGATGTGTATGCTATCTGGAGGTTGTCGACATATAGTGAATACATTACAGATTTCAGGATTATTTTATTCAAAGAATTCATTTTTACCATAAAGAGAGTTGTACTTAATATACAGCCTTGTGGCACCCCATTCTCCTGCATAAAGTTCCTTGAAAAAGTTGAGCCTAGGCACACACGAAATGTACGATTTGAAAGGAAGTCTTTTAGAGAGTTCAGCATTCTACCGCGGATGCCCAAATCCGCTAGGTCGCGAAGGATGCTGAATCTCCATGTCGTATAGTATGCCTTCTCCATATCAAAAGAGACGGCAAGGCAGTGTTGTTTGTGTATAAATGCTTCAAGGACAGTGTTTTCAAGGCAGACTTAATGGTCAGTTGTAGAACATGCTTTCTTAAAGCCACATTGGTGAATGTCTAGAAGTTCCCGGGACTAAAGTTTAAAACACTTTTGAAGGACTTTGCAAGGCAGCTTGTGAGAGCTTTGGGTCTATAGCTACCAGGGAAGATTGGTGTCTTCCCTGGTTTCAGGAATGGCAGGATAATAGCTTTCTTCCAGGCATCGGAGATATTTCTGGTTACCCATATTTTATTAAAAAATTTCATAAGTGCTTCTATTGCAGGTGTGGACAGATGAGCAAGCATTTCATAATGTATTTCGTCTGGCCCAGGTGCTGTCCTTTTCCCGGAAGACAGCACCCTATTTATTTCTTGGGCTGTAAATAGAGCATTATATGGTTCATCTATGCTTCCACTTGTTGGAAGTTTTTGTTTTTCGGCCATGCATTTGAGCTTTTTAAAGGAATCTGTATAATGCGAGGAGCTTGAAATTGTGGAAAAATGTTCATCTAAAATATCTGCTTGCTCCTTTATGCTTGTTTGTGTGCTAGGGTCTGTTAGGAATGGCTAGCTTGTAAAAATTTCTTATAGATGAGCTTTAGGTTTTTGCTTACGGCTTACCTATTGAGGTATATCTCCTTAGGAAAGGGTTGGGTATATTTCCAGGCTACTGCCTTGCTTAATGACTAGCAATAATTCTGTGATGTTATTTCTTATTTTTTTAGCTTTCTGGTGCTGTCTCAATCTAGGGAGCCCTGTTCCACATAATATGGCCTTATCAATGGTAAAAATAGATTTAATGCAATTGTTAAATTTCTTCTGCTCTATGTTATAGCATCGGTTGCTAGCAGACTATATTGCTTCTGCACCTGTAAATCAAGGTATTTCCGGAATGTACGAAATTTGATAAAATTACTTAGGGCAACCCTAATCTATTGTTATTCTACTGAATTAAAGATGGGTGGGACTATGAAAATGGCTTTCAAAGAGTTAAAAGATGCAATAATAGGCGTGACTATGAGATTTGTTGGCTATCTTCTAAATAAAAGCAACTTGCATTACAGCACAAAATTAGGTTACAATTTTGTCTATTATTGTTTGTCTTGTTTCTTCCTTAGATATTTTAGCATTAAACGCTACTCAGAGTAAAGCCCCTATGTTTACATTATACAACCAGGAGTAAAATTATTTATTTAACAAAAAAAAAATTTCTACACTGTTTCTACACAAGGATTCTTTTTGTAGTCAAAAATACAAACTGACTAAGGCTGCCGATTTTAGCCCTGCTTATGTAATGGCCATTAACTGAATAAAGTGGAAAATTTTGCTTCCCTACCTTGTATAGTTGCCAACAAAAAGGTAGAGAAACATCCTAAAATGCTGTTTTGAGTCTAATGTAGATAACGCTAAAAGGTTCCACCTTTCTATTTAACGTCACCAAAAATGCCAATCGAAAATGTAAATGGTGAATACCACGTGCAATATGTTTTATGAAAGCCAGAAAGTTAAAAAAATAAAACAATCAATTGTTTCATTTTTTTTTTTTTTTTTTTTTTTTTCAGAAAAAAAAGTCTTACTGCACCTTTACTTTTCTTGGATCACCTCATAGGCCATCAATTATATCTCAAAAGGCCAATGCTAAACTCAAATTTCTCTGTGACGTAGCCCCTTCTAAGCAGTAGTTTGACTTCAGCATTCAGTTTCTGTGTAGCTCATTCTTTTTATTTCTTTTTGGTAGGTGGCAACTTCGCACTTAGTAGACAGCCTTACCCGGAGCGCAGTGGTCTCACATCAACAAACATAGCATCAAGCTCATGTCAGGGCATTCTGGAAAATCAGCCTCAGTCACGTGATTCTACCGCTTCCACTACGAATTTAAACCACAGAATGACTTCATGAGCTCCGACTTCAGCTCCAATCAACATGGTGGAAACTTCAATTAGTGGCCCAAAGTAAGCGTGCTTTTAATTTCAGCTCGCTCCTGAGTTTTTACACACGCACTCGATGAGTGTTCTCACTGTTTTATTCATATTCTCTTGGATTTCTGTAACCAATGCTATGCTAGGGCTTCAACAATGAGGAAAGCTCCACTACATGTGGCATCTTCTTCCGAATGTCAACCAAATGCAAAGCTCTTTTAGCCACATCAAGCCAGGTTTGACCCCATAGCTTTCAGAGAGGAACTCCTTGAGCAGTTCTAAATCTTGATTTCAAACCAGTTCACACTCTGCCGCCCTCTGCAAAACTTGCCAGCCAAAAACCACAAAAAGTTCAAAATGGTAAAAATTTTAAGCAATGCTATGAGTACTAGAAGGCCAAGAGAAAGCAAACGTTTTCAGTAACATTGCAATGAGAAGGGCAGGCCTTCAAGATAGACTTCTACCACGTAACATATTAGTTCCTTGGTAACTTTGTGTCCCTGCATTTTCCTAGTGTAGTAGGTAGTTAGAAAAAAAGACTCTCAACAATCACTTTGGAAACTAACTGCCTGGTGGACTCTGGTTCCAAACACTACAAAAACTTAGCAACTTGACGCTAGGCATGCTAAATGGCCATAACTAAGAAAGGAGACGGGACAAAACAGCACAGCATATTTTCTACCTTCTAAATTATTTTTATCATGGCTTTATTGTTATATTCATGCCTTTTTCAACTTTTAGTGTTTTTTTTTTTTTCATCAAGTTCACAGAGAGATTTTCCTTCATATCATGTATAATGTTTAAACAAAACATTTTCTTATGTTCTTAAAAGATTATCAAGTGGCTACACTTCAGTATATTTTATAGCAGGACTGAATGAAGATTTAGTTTAATGAACATTTTTTACAGAACCGCTCGGAGTTGCCGTTTTTTTTCCCTCGATCCCAAAAGAGTTAGAACAGGGTAGCCAAGGCAAGTTAACTGCATGGGAAGCTTCCACGCACTCGCCTATAAAACCTTTGCATGCCAATGAGTAATTGCTCCCTTATTACAAATCAACTCTACCTTGGGGGATTACCCTCAATAACCTATCAACTGTCTCGTAGTGCCTTCAAACCTTGCTCTTGTGGAGCCTGTCATTTCTTTTTCTGATCGTTTAAAGGATTAGAGGCACCTAATTTTAGTTGGTGTTTTCTTCTTTTAAATTATGCATTAAACATAAGAATACATTGACCACCACGTGGTATTCACCTACAGCTGCTAGATACTAATTTATAACTGAATTTCTTCCTTGATGCTGTTTTGGTTCCATCATCTGAATGGCTGTGATAAGTAGTTGACATTCAGGTTAAGTAAGATGCAATAGAGATGAAATATAATAGCTGACACGTAACTTTTATTCCCTACAAGACATAAGCCTGGCTGCTTAAAGGGTTGGAATGATGAAAAATGCCATGTTGGCAACTATATTGCCCTTTTTCTCATATCTCACACGACCTAAATGCAGAATTGACGTCACTGCCATCATTCAGTTGATGGCAGTGACCATAGCCTCCTCTATACACTTTGTGCCTGGCAACTCCGCGCTTCGCGGCCGTCGCCGCCGCTCCTCTTCCGTTGACAAGTTACGCCGCTGGCTGCCGAGAGATGGCGACAGTGACGTAGGGTCACCCTCGCCAGGCGAGTGCCGGGTGCGCCGTGTTGCAAAGCGGTCCGGATAGTCACGCGCTGCCACTTTCTCGCTGTTTCGTGGACTGTTCTGCAGTGTGCAAGGTCATGCTTCTACTTTTCTCTGCCTTCGGGTACTGCAGGAAGACAGCATTGCACTGGTACGCGCTAGCTTTGCTTTGTCCTTCCGGCGATCGCTGCGTAGTGTTCAGCTGCTTTGAGGCTTGTAAAAAATAGTGACAGCACTAAACACTGTGTTTATTAAGTGTCAATACTGCAATAGTAATGTTAGATGTGCACCTGTGATGTTTTTTTTTTGTTTGTTTTTTTTTTTTTTGCAGTGTATGCTAATTACGAAATTTTGTGATAAAATAGAAACACAAGATTTACCTGTTGTGAAGATGACTACTTTAAAGTGAGTTAAACAGAATCGTGCAAAGCCTATATTAGTTTTCCTTGACAACTAAATCGCTGTCCCTCTCTCACACCGGAAACTGCAAAACTCGTACTCAACCGCATTAAGGCCTGTGAAAAATAATGACAGCACCAAAAGTGTGTTTATTACGCATCAGTAAGGTAATAATAATTATAAATGTGCACGTGTATTTTCTGGACTGCGATGCTAACTTCCTCCCTGGTTAGCTTGCCTGTGTGGTATGTTACATGTGCTCCAGCGTGGTATTTTTTTCGCTAACTGCGCAATTCTGTGTTGCCTATTGTGACGATTATTTTGGAGTGATCGAAACAAAAAGATGCAACGCATATATTTGCCTTTACTTGTTTTTCAAGTTAAAAAAAAAAATGTTTGTACGACGCGCTGAATTATTGAAAATAACAGCTGACACCAAAATTGTTCTCCTTACAGATCTCAATGGCATACTGCGATGCAGTTGTTCCAATCATCTGTAAATCAAGCTGGCTTCTGAAGTGCTATCAGTGACAGCAGTCACCGTGAACATTTTTCCCGACTTGTGGCGACTATTCATCACACCACTTCTTCATAGTACCCTTGTAGCACAATTGCTGTTGTGAAATGTGTAAATAAATGCTGGTGCCTTTCTTCTTAAATTTTGTTTTACTTTTGTTTTTTTTTGTTAAGCGAAGACTAGCATTGTAATTTTTCTATTAGCATTGGCACTAGCAGAGCAGTCATGCAGTTCTTCGAGTCATGCGCAATTTCATGAAACCGCCTGTCATAAAATGTCATATAGCATTGGTGTTATTGCCTAAAAAGTATCGTGATCACTTGTTATGCTTAGTGGATGTCGGTCTTACAAGTAAATACACACAAATGCTGAATACGCGCAATTCATGCTTAGGAAAAGTTATCCCGCTAGTGATATAACAGCGCTCCCGCCAGTGCCAACGTTCGTACCTGTGCGCCTCGACCCCTATGTCAGTGGCGCCCTCTGCGAGGGGAGCGGCAGCGCCGCGCAACTTTACCCGACGGCGCCGCTCTATTGTTCGCGCGGCGCATTGACAGGCACAGAGAGTATAAAGGATGCTATGCAGTGACAGTATCACGGTATCAAAAAGAAATACAAATATAAATTATTTAGGGGATCCTAGGCAAATGCCAGGGGTGATCCAAGCATACTAATGTTGAATGCATCACTTTAAAGAAGAGAAAGAAAGCAAACAAAAATCTGATGTCTAGACTCCTTAAATGGCTTCTGAAAGTGCATCAAAAATACTGCAATGCTTTTGTGCATCTAGCATACTAACAAAAAGGTTAAAATAATAATGAGGTCTCTGGCTGACCTAGAGACACCAAATAAATGCACCAAAAAAATTAAAATAGAGAGCATTTGCAAGAATATAAGGCACCTCCCACAATACAGAGATATTTATTAACTCAGACTAACTCAGGCCCATCATGAGTTGTTTTGTAGCCTTTTTGCAACCCAGCAGTAACATCTCTTTTTTATTATGACAAAGAAGGAAGGATTACTAACACATACACTCCACTTGCTTTAGCTAAAATTAAGCCGCTTTATTGGCTTACGCAAGGCATACATGCTCTACGCCAGCAGACCTTACCTGCAAACTTGGCTGAATGGGCAAATGTTATGACATCATCATTTGGTCCCGTGTAGCCCTGCAGCTTTCGTGGATCATAAGTCAGCTTTCGGGAATCAGCATGGTTCAGGTTGATCAGTGTCGCAGAGTGAACCATCACCACAGGAAAAACACCGATTTTCTCTCTTTCAAGGATTGGCATGTACTCATCTGTGCGTTTATAGTAGCCCTGAATGAAGGAATGCAACATGAAGCTAAAAGTTTTGCTGGTATCCACATTCATGCAGTCTCATTCAAGCACACAATCACAACAGCAAACTCATAGAAAATACTCAGCAAGTCCTGTTGCACAATCAAAAAAAAAAAAAAAAAGCAATACAGGAATAACAGAGACACTTGAGCAGAAGAAGAATCAGTGGCAGTGCTGGCAGTAAAGGCCAACTTTCGCAAACTCCGAGCTAGCAGCTCAAGCTGTATGTGCATTGAAAATAGACACCAACTGGCCTCACACAAGAACTTCTTCAGGATTTTAAGAGCAGGAACCAAAGAATAAAAAATAACAAAGCTGCATACACCTTTCTTTGGACATTGAATATCGAAGTATTGAATGATCCCTCCCATAATATAGTCCGAGAAAAATTTGTAATCCGAGCCGCAACATTAATCTCACTCAATGTATAACTGAACAGACGTGCGTTACCCAAGAAGCCTGCTCGCACATTTAACCTGAAACTACCTAGCTGCCCTTTGAGTTGCCATCATGAATTATTTGCCTCCCCACCCCCAGCTTATAATTACACCCATACGATGGCCATTTAGTTGCCTGCAAGGCAAAGCAAAATGGTGAGTAAAAATTATTGGGATGCTTCAGTCACCATAAATGTTTCTGATGCACTTTTTTGTCATTGCAGCCCAGGCTCACTGCTGCTGCCTATATCCACTTGATGACTACATACTTCCTTGGCCTTCCTAGTTATTCGGGTTGCTGCTCCTGCTGTAGAAGTACTTGGGATCAACTGAGCCAACCAGTCTATCACACACAAACAGAGAAACATAGAATCTACTGCATGTGCAGCGAGTCTGTATTCCCTGTAGCTGTAGGGCACTTACAGTCGGCTGTGGATCCAATCCAATTACTTCGGGCTATTTTTCAGTGTCCAATTCTTGCACCATGGCCATGTGACTTTATGATGTTCCTTCTACGCCCCACATGCTCTTGTATTTATTTTTACTCTATTTTCTAGAGCTTCCAGTAGGTTATAGATCCAAACAAACAACTTCATTTCTCACTACAATAGACACAGGTGGTGTTGACTCTCGCTCTATTCCAATGTGATGCACAGAGCTGTTCACAACCAAGCACAGTTGCAAACTGCTGCTCCCCACCACATTTGACCATTTCACATGACCACATCGTCTCACGTCATACACCCGAATCAGTGCTTGGACATGTAACCTGTCAACTGCCAGAGCACCTGCCAACTCAGCAATGTTACATGGCCACATGACGTTGCAAACCTCACCAACCAATCAACCCTTGGCCATGTCACATGAGCTTATGATGTGACGTATGATGTCATCAACCTCTTGAATAATCAGCAATTTTTGTAAATAATGTAGACTTGATCGCATTATGTGAAGTCTAATGTATCGCATTAACAACATTTCACTATGCATACCTTAGATGCTTGGTTTGGTTTGGTTTGTGGGGTTTAATGTACCAAACCACTTAGACTATGAAAGATGCCACAGTGGAGGACCCTGGAAATTTCGACCATGTACTACATGGGGTTTAATGTTTAAAAGTGACTCAGAACATGGAAGATGCCGTAGTAGAAGGCTTCAGGTTAATGTTTACTCGTCTTTACTGCCTGGGGTACTTCAATGCGCTCTGACATAACGCAGTACACATGCACATTGCCTTTCACCTTTATCAAAATGCAGCCGCTGCGGCCAGCTTCGAATGCACATCCTCACGCTCAACAGCCGAGTGCCCTAAACACTAAGCTACTGCAGCGGGGTTCACACATAGAGCGTTAGAAAACTACAGTCATTTATTCCCTTAAAAAGTACTGCTATTTACACATAAAGTTTGCCTCAGTGCATGTGCATACAACCTGTGTGCAGACCTAGTATTTGCGTAGCACTCATAAATTAAGGGCTTTGTTCGAATACAATTTTCCTCTTGAAATTGTGATTACATCTCAATTCCAACTGGCTCCCACTGTTTTCTTAACAGTTCCATTTGGATCTTTCTCACTGCACATTACTGGGCAACAAATCTTCAGAACTGAGAATGCAGCTGTCTGGAGAGGAAACAAGGTTAAACAGTCCAGACAGAGGAAACTACAGAAGAGAGGAGCGCACAAGTTTATGCCTTCCTTTACCTCCTTGCACAATTTAAACATACATCTTCAGTTATTATGTTGACTATATTTACTACTACTTGCGAGTTGAGTCTTCAGAAAAATAAAATGAAATAAAGCAGTAATGGGAACATACCTTTTCATTCATTCCACACCAAAAATTTGAGTATGCACTGCGGGAGTCCAGCATGGGGGCAATGATAGTCCTGTACACAAAAAAAAAAAAAAAATTATAACATCAGTGTAACCAGGCTTCTCTTCTGCTGTAAACCAAGCCAGAAAAAATATGCTAAGACCCCAAAAATAATTGTGTATTGGACGGAGGAGAGTCTATACATTTTCCAGCAGTAAATAAACAAAAACAGAAAGGCATGGATTGTACAAATGCATGAGAACAAAAAAACAACTAGCATTTGTGTCACCCATGCCACTAATCTGAGGCCAAGTACCAGATATCTTGCACTTAGAAGCTCTCCCAGTAATCTTGCTTTAATATGACAAGATTTAGCAGGAATGGTTTTTGGTACGATAAAAACTGAGAAATTGTACGTAGGGAAAAGAAGAAAAAAAAAAGGGGGGCTGTTAGTTTCAGCAAAGCAACTACACATCAGGCACACATTTTTTTTTAGCAACAAAGTAAAATAAGTTCGGAATTCAGGCCCAGCTACAAAGGCACAACAATAATTGAAGGAGAACAAACACAAAGGTAACCTGTAATGAGTTCGGCAGGGTGGTTACAACATTAACAAGGTTATATTTAAACAAGTATCTAATTCCCCTGAACTAAGGTTCTTTTACTCCGTTGTTCAGATATAAACTGATAGATAATTTACAATTTATTTCTTCACAAATTCTACATCCCTTTCAAGAATGAAGCTGCTTGAAAAGTGAATAGTGAATATCGTGAGTATGTGGTTATCAGCTTAAAAGAGCCCAACGAATAAATGCAACAAATAAATGAATAAACTTTTTTCTGTAAAGGAAGGCCTGGGGCCACAGTTGGGAGATGAGGAAGAAGAGGAACAGGTCGGTAATGTAAAAGTTCATCTAAAACTAATAAGAGCACTAGCTGGAGACAAAGTCAGAATAGCCCACTACACAGGGTGAGAAGCCCCACTTCAGACTGCCTGTATAAGGCCACTTCATCTACCATTTGCAGCAAGGCTGTCCTTAATGCTGTGGATGCCAAAAGAAAGGAGTTGTTCGAAGGCTACAGCATCTGTGGGTGCACCATGTTGGGTAACCAAGGCGTCCTGCCACGATCAAAGAAGAAGCAGTGCCGTAGGTATTTGATGAAATTGGTCTAGTTTAATATTGCCATCTGGTGTCCCTGATGTTCTTAGGTGGCAGTACGGGTATTCCAGTAATTTGTGCTGATGTGGAATCAGCGGCAGCAATTGTGGATGATGTGGCGCTAGCCATTTGTGGAAAATACGAGGAGTGTAGTGGCACAAAGTTTAGTAATGAAAACTTCATCAGCCCAAGGTAGCTGCGGGCTGCCAGCGAAAAAACCCTGAGGGGTGGTATCATGAAGTCAGCGACAACTTGCATTCCTGAGATGGTTCAGACAAAAATGAATGGCAATCTTCCTCTGATCACATAGAGCTTCAGGAGCCATGTATGGGGTTTGCTCGTCGACAGGGTGCAGCGGAGAAGTGGAAGCAAGTAGGCGCTCCCCGGCCACTTCATGAGCGGACTGATTCCCCGTGCCAACACCAGTGCGTCCTGAAGTCCACATGATACAAAATGTGATGGCCACATTCTTCGAACATAAATAAAGTATGATGGACCTTGGTCGTGATTAGATTGATAGAAGTAGGTTAATTTAGTTCAATTGTGGTGGCGTGACTGTCTGTGATGGGTCCATTCCAGAATGAAGTTTCACCCATGACGAATGTAGGATTCGACTGAAGGTATTTTAGTGCATTATAGATCCCCAAAAGCTCACCGTTGGTCAGGGTAACTCCTGCAGCATAATCAGTGTGAGGACCATTAGAAGACAGGTACTCCGGGAAAACCCAGGCTATAGCACCTATCTTTTACAGATGCATCTACAGAAATGTCCATTTCGTCATCAGCTTTAGCTGACGTGATTCACTGCGCTGCAAGGTGGCTTCGTATCGGGGGATCACATGAATTGATTGGCTACAATGTAATGCTACAAGTTATTTCACCACATCACTACATGCAAAGCCATGACTCTGGATGATTGCTGCTTATGAACTAATGCAAATCTCAACTTGACACACTGCAAACTCTTACAGACGAACTTTTTCATCACAAAACATAAAGTACAATTACTAGCTAGCAACCTCTGTTCTTACACAAAAGCAAGTACGGATGTTGTGATCAAAAACAAATACTGATGCCCAGATAAAAACAGGCAGATGTCGTGTTAGATATCACAAATTCCTTCGAATGTTTTGATTGTGCATTTTTGATTAAGAGGGTACATATACATCACTTTTTTTTTTTCTTTAAAACAACACACAGTTTTCCAGCAAGTTTTAGTTACCAGTGCCATGTTCATCCGATCACCATCTATTTCATGTCCATCATGTTAGTATCAGACTATTTTCAAGTGCACACATGGTTATTACCCAATCATGAGGTACCTACTGCAGTGGCTGAGTGATTAGGTGCTTGGCTACTGGCCCGGAGTACCCGAGTTCGAACCCAGCTGCAGCACCCAAATTTTGACTGAGGAGAAACACAGAATATGGGGAACACTTAAGCTCTGTCTTTAATGAAGGCATTAATGACTCCTGTCTGCGGCTCTACATGCAATTCATTGTTCGTGCACGTATAACCCTGCTCATTTGGGGGGAGACGTGCGTGAAAATACAAGGGTTTGCATCAAAAAATTGCATTTTTTTGTTTTTGCTTGTTTTATCTACACCCCTTCCTCCTTCATGTCCACCAACCTCTGTCTTGAATTTAGAAGAGAAGTAATAAAAATCTGCGACGTAACATGCGAGGTGATGCACCAATGGACACAAGTAAACTGCTTTAATGACGGCTACAAATTTCAAGCATGGTGTCTACCACTTTTGTGATGTTGCAGGAAGGTAAGAAGGGCGTTTTGCATTTTGTCAGTTCTCTAGCAGTTTTCAAAAAGAGACTAGAAACAAGTTTGCTTCTGTCCCCAAAAGCTGCACCACCACTCTCGAAAATGACGCCGCCATTGGCTCAAAGCTGCTGTACCGCGTGTTGTCAGGTTGCCACACTGTTGTCAGGTTGCCACGCTGTTGTTCATTCAGGGACGCACAGGCTCCGAGCAAGTTTTGGAGAAGCTAGGTATCCTACTTCTCGGGAAATACCTCTCTTCTCGAGAATTGATTTTACTGAGTAAGGTGCGTGACAGTCTACGAGTCTCAAGGATTTCTACTAAAGAAACTGCTGAGGCCAAGTCCAATTGTCACCACATGACAAAGAAAGCTAGCACCGAGGACACATTTCGTAGGCAATGCGAGAAACCTAGACACACTGCAGGAGAATTCTAAGAAAATGTGGTACTTTGAAGCTTCTAAATCTGCATTTTCCGAAAGTTGTTTTAAAAAGCGTCATGTTCATTACTAAAATGTAAAAATTTTAAAACCCTCTTTTCTTTGTTGTTTTCAAGCAACCTTACTGATTCTACAGGACATTACTTCACCAGCCAATGTTGTATCACTATGAAATCTTTAAGGACGTTCTTTAGTATTTCCAAAATACAGCTCCGCTATTTCTGATTGCAATTTGTTGCTGTGAATCAGATATAAATTTGCAGGAGCATTGCAATTCCACCAATAAAACAAAACTTAGAGTGTAAATACTTTCTTTATACCTTCAAAAACTTTATATTGGGCACAAGGACATATCGTGGCACCACCTCTCGGAAGCGCCCGCATGACGAAGTAAGTGGGATAACGCACGTTGAACGGCTGCTGTAGGATGCTTTCCTAGGCAGTTCAGTTGCCCGTTAGCATTACGTTCATTTATTTATTTAATATATATCTTGGTCTGGGCCTATATAAGCTTATTTTGAGGTATGAGACTCAGTCATTCGGCAAAAATGCACTTCACCAAATCAGAGTTATCAAAGTTGGCAAGCTTTACTGCTACCACGATGCGCACCGGCTGCAGCATTTCTGCTGCTATGAAAAAAAAAAACTGAAGCTACCACACAACCAGTCAGATGTGAGCAGTCAGCGCACAGGTAATGGGATTCCTGTGCAAGAACAGAGGACTGTCAGGAGCCTGAAAGTTGAGCACATTCACATAGCGGCGGCGGAAGCGGCACCGTTCACTTGCTCCCTTGAACACAGTAGAGCAAGCAAGTTTGACTGCGGGGATGACATGGATTAATTTTTTTAGCAAAGGGGAAGACATGTGTTCCACACAGCGAATTTTTGCGCTGACCACCGTCATTGGAACTCTTGGTTAGAGCGGATTTTTGTTTTTCCCACGTACAGTAGGGTATTTTTTTGTTTTGTTTTTCTTTTTACACATATCTCGATCAGCACATCCCAACTTGCATGCAATGCTCTATCTTTCGTTTATTCATGGACTCTGTCATTTGAAATTACTACAGTATTGGAGACGCTGCCTAGGACAACTCACCACGCTCACCAACTCTATGGACAAAATCTCACTCACTTAAATGTCTGCAGCGCACATCACTCGCTGACTTTGTCCATTCAAATTTTAATTAAGGAAGGAGAATTCTGAGAGCTTATGTTTCGGGTAGCAATGGGAGCTTGAATCGGGTTCCCTTACTTATGTCCGGGTACAGAGCAGTAACGGACCGTAACAACAGCTTAAATAAACTTCAGCAGCCTTAGTAACGATGCAAGATCAAAGGTGCAGGCTGGCACTTTATATCAACCCAAACTACAGAAATAAACGCGACTATCAGCTTTTAAAACGCACAAATTCAATCGGGCGTCTGCTTCAGCAGCAGTAAGAGGAGTCACGTGATCCCACTTTCTCCCCTAGGTCGACGCCAGCGCCGTTTGCTCCAATGGTGGCGCTCACGCCCAATACAGAACACTTTATTCTCATTGTGTATAGTGCATCACAATGAAGGAAATGACATTTTTTTCACTGATTTACAATATTTATACTGGCATCAAAAAAAAAAAGGTGCACAAATGCAACCCTACATTTTAAATGGACGACTTGCAAAACTTCAGCCAAAGTAGATAGGCAAGAATTAACACCAGATTTGAGAACAGCTCCTAAAAACTGATGAAACGTGAAAATTTCGACCACCTGGCTCTAATATTAAGAAAAATGTTTCATTGTGAAGCATGTCCCCTTAATTACCAATATCTTAATTTGTGCCTCTAATACCTCACACATTCTTAATAGCATATAACCCTAAGCTAAAATGTTATCCATCAGCCAGTCTTAAGCAACCATCCGACCTCAATAGAAATACCTACTTTAACCAAGCCATACAAATAGAAGTGGCGTGCCAGACTTCAAGAGCCCTAGAAGGTTGATTCGTATGCCACCCTCCCATCTCAAACAAGCATCATGAGTTGGTAGGTCCTTGCAAGTGTCTGATATGTCGTCTCATTATGCCACACAGCCTCACTGAAGGGAGTTTTCAGCAGCAGTAAGCATACCCAATTGTCTTCGTTTACGTCGGTTTCAGCTGCATATATAGCGCACCTAAGCAACACTTCCAGCCCTTAATTTTCAGTAAAACCCCCTCAGGCGATGTGTGTGCCTTCTTTTTGTACATGCATCCTGAATAGTGTCAAATTACCATACAAGAGGGCACAATGTGTGAAAATATGGGAATAAAACAACTGTGTCAAAATGTGCAAAATCACCCACGGTCCAATTTCAAGCCAGGGATGACAATACAAAAAACTGTTTTTAAGGTGGGCGCCTTTACATTTTACAGTAGCTCTGGCATGGCTGCGGTCAGTGCAAGCATTTATTCCTTACATTTGTTTAGCAAAAATGACTGCATTAAAATGGTTAAAATGTGCTGATTTGTTTACTTAATGAGCTCTTGTGACAGAATTTAGTCAAAAGCTATATAACTGATAACCTGAAACCAACGTTTACCCATGACGTAGGGAGATATGGTCTTGACAGAAACTGCAATATAAGGCAGCAGAGAAAATGCATAATTACGCATTTGGGATGATAGGAACCTTTCCTGTGCATTCTTGGTGTGCTCCCCCAATGGACGAGCCAGGCTCATCCCAAGCTGAGTGTCACTTACGGTTCCTGGTGAGTCTAGTGGCCCCCTCTCTGTCCATTTTGCAGTGGTTAGGGTTTGTATAGTATACAGCCAACAGATGATGGCATCGGTACTAAACACCATTTTGGCTCAACTTTAGCAAAAGGAATGTCTGGTAGGGAGTCAATGAAATCTGAAAGATTTAGAATTTCCCACTATTTGGATGATAATTTGCACCTTAAGGTGATGTCCATCTTCAGCAATGTCTTTACTAGTGACATGTGAGAACACATCTCATGGAATCACTAACATAACTTCACATATAAGTTTCCCACTTCCTCCACAGTATATAGACCGACCTCTCACTTGGATCATCTATACAAAAGCTTACCTGTTTTCTTCAACAAGGTCCTGTATTGTTTTGGGGTTTGACAGCAAGGCATCACCATCGAGAAACTGGGAAGAGAAAAGTGATATTTGTGATACAAGAACCATGAATTGGTGACTACTACAGCGAAACTCTGCCATAACTCCACCTATAGTGAAGCTTCACTGATAGCAAAAATACTCATTCCTAAAGCAAAAACAATTGAAAAAAATCCTGATAAACTGCAGTAATAAATGCTGCCAGCTTCGACGTGTTAATAAACACACGAATTCTCATTTATTTCTTCGAAACACCGGCGCCAAAAATAAATCCAAACTCTGGGTATTTTCTATCGAACTGACATGGAAAAACTTGTGGTGGCAGTTCTCAATGTGCAGCTAAACATTAATCCAAGCTGGCTACTGTTACTAGTTAACCTTTGTGAATACCAGTTCTGCGTATCTGTGCCTCCCACTGCTCCATGGCGTGGATATTAAAGGGTGCGCTAACCTCCTCCTCTCGCATTGACTTTGTTCATGCATATGACCATGTTCTGATGCTCCAACTCTGGTGTCAGAGATATCAGTGACCCCAGAGCCATCTCTCATCCCCACTCTTAACCCTGCCCCGTTAAGCTGTGTCCATAAGGCTGTAAGAGGTAATCAGCGGATGGCCTTCTGCAAACAGCTTTCGCTGTAGAAATTTGGACCTTACAGCTGAAGGCAACCCCGAGACCATCTCAATCATTCTGACTGGGATCAACTCAGATGGAGCCAATTTAAACCAGACATATCCTGACTGGAATCAAGAAGCTTATGTGGAAACTATTTTGCGAACTATCTCAACAGTCTCAAGTGATGTGAATGAGCACTAAAAGATCGGATCAGATGCTGCCCCCAGTGTGAACTCAAAGGCTGACCTCAAAGTGTTGCTGTGCTCTGAAGACGAGTTTACTGATGCAGCGTCCTGTCTGCCCTACATATACGGACCCGCAGCTGAGTGGGATTTCATAAATAGCTTCTGTTCTACAGGGCACCTACTTTGCTCTGTGGTTGATTCTACAGCTTGCTTTGTTTCAAATGTTATTACTCATTAATAGGCCTGTATATGTAGGGCAGATGGGACACTGCATCAATAAATGTCTTCAAAAGCACAGCAACTCTGAGTTCACACTGTGGACAGTATTTGCCTAGACACTGCCAGTTTTGCAAAAACGAAGGCCAAGAAAAATGTACGCCACTTTTCAAGCATACAAAGATTATAGGCTGCCCAAAGGACAGAAGCGTGCGTGCTGTCATTGAAGCCTTGCACATTTCATTTCAAATATAGGCCTGAAAAGTGTGTTTGTGAGGCAGCAATTCACCTGCACAAGATGCACAAGAAAGACCTTAACTTATTGAGTTTATATAAGATGAAGTCGTTGGATGCAATGGTATGAGTGTTTGTTGCACATGCGTTATGCTCTTGAAGGAAGGAGGCGTCGCTCCAATAAATCAGTTGCTAGTCTACACTCGCCCTGTCTACTTCTTTTTTGTGTCTTGTCCCCTGCATAGTTTCATGTTTTCAAAATCGTGTCTTACCAACTAGCCCCTCATCGCTTACTCCTCAAATTGATGGACTATGCCTTTTGTTCTGAATAATGTGTGCTGTACTGTTAACAATGAGCAAAGCTGAGTGCATAGACACAATGTCACTTTCTAGTGTTTATATTTTCATTTTGTGTTTTTAACATGACAGTATTAAAGGTTGTATGCTCCTGAAAATCTGGCGCTGTCAGCATAGTGCGTAAAAAATGACAACCATGCCTCCGGCAGGTGACACTGATTGGTAACTTGGCTGAGTTGGCAGGAGCGGTCAACTCGAACAGCTTCTTTGAGATGGAAGAGAGAGATGGGAATCAAACCTAAGAAAGACCTTTGGACGCCAATTCAGACACACTTCCCCTAGGCCATGCAAGCCCATTCGTATGGCTTGGTTAAACCGATGCTTTGTATATTTTTTTCGAGTGGTCTTTCACATACTGTGGTAGCTTATGACTGTATGCTAATGAGTATGCAAGATAGAAGAGAGACAAACTATGGGATAAGGCAAGTGGCAAAGTGCATGTGCACAAATGGGGACTCACAAAGGGAGCCACAGACGAGAATCATTAATGTTGCTGCGTCATAAACTTAAATATCATTTTGATGAAACTGAAACTCCTGTCTTGGCACTCACTGGCAGTATGAATAAACACATAGAGAAAAACCAGCCACTTTAATGTTGTTAACTGGGTTATTAAAAAGGCATCCTATTTTCCAACTTTCTCACTTAGTTCTGACCACAATTTCTTTGTACATGCTCAACATTTCTGCACAGTTAAAATTTGTTGCACTGGAGCAGAATAAAATAGCTATACGAGTATTTCTTTTCAGCACTGTGAAATAGTAAAATTTTCCTAACACTGATGTAACAAACTGTCTATCCCCAAATCATAAAACAATTAGTCATTTCATGCTCCATAATGAAATATTCTGCCCTCATTGAATGCAGGAATTAAAAACTTTCACAGTGCTCTCATGTCAAGCACCAGATGACATGACTGAACAGGCAGAGCAAAGCACAATCTTCACAATGAATATGCTAAATGTGATGAATTTAGAACAAGTGGAATGTTGTTAGAGGGCAAATTATTTTCTTGCATGTGATAAAGCTCTTCTTCAAGAGCTTACACGGATATAAGTAATGGCCTGAACACCCAAGGACTTTTCAAAAACATTAATTCTGCCTTCACACTTTTGCCTACGCACCTTTCCATTTGAAGTCAGTCAAATTTCTTTACGCACAGTTTCAGTAGTTGCATAACGCACCTCTTAAAAGTAGTTGGAAGAAAAGTGAGCACATACTACATGTTTGCTTACACACAAGATGAGCTCATTGAATATCCCTTCGAATACTCACTAAGACAAAGTCTGCCCACATTGCCCGAGCAACATGGATTGCCTCCTCGCGTAGTCGTATGATATGCCAGTAGCGCTCTGATGTCCACTTTTGCACCCCGTCTTCGTCAGGAAAGAATGCATCACCATCCTCCTTGGTCACATTGACATTGTGGTAATCACCCGACGCCTCCTCAGCCCAAGTGTTCACCATTTCAGCTGTAGTGTCAACACTGTGGTCTGTATAAATCCTGCAAAGTTTCATCATTCACATGACGAAGGATGACAGCATCTAATGAACAACTGCCTGTTGTAAAATCTTGTTTATATTCTCAAAGCACAAATAAGCATTTGAGTTTCAATAAGCCATAATTTTATATACAAAAATGCTTTAATCAGTGAAAATAATGAGCTCTGAATCTGGGTAAGGTATTCAGAATAAGAACATGCAATACGAGGAAGATTCAAAGGTAAAGCAAAAAAGGCTCACTGACAAGCTTTATCCCACAGATAGATATACTGACACACAGTAGTAGGCTTCCCAAACACTTTATTTTTAAACATAGTCACCATGCTACTCTAAACACTGGTCCCTATGGTACGCCAAAGCATCGGTGCTGGCATAGAAGAAATATGCATGGAGTTTGTCACAGAAGCCTTGCCATGATAGCTTGCTGGTTGGACTATCAGAAGCACCGAAAACAATGCACATGTGTTGGTGGCCAAGCAAAATTAGGCATTGTCATTCGGTAACACAACACCTCTTGAGGGTCATTTTCTGAAGCTGGCCTCCCTAACCTGCTCCAGTGTATGAAACAACTGGCAGCATTCGCTTTTACTCTCCGAGTGACAAAATTAAGCATAGCATGTATTCGTCGGAACACCATCAGAAGGCCATCACCGTACATTCTTTCTTTTTTTGTTTCGCAAATGGAACTGAGCAGCATTTCTTCAAAAATGGAGAAAGCAAGGAAAACGTGCTTATTCTCCCCATAGCCCGGAATTGGCATCCAGTAATTCTCTTCAGACTACTGAAAAAGTATTTCTTCTACAGTAGCTTTGAAATCTTGGTGTGCCACACAAGAAATGTTAGGGTAACCATTGTGACTATACTGGAAACTAACATGTACTAGTGACATACCACTGTATATCAGAATACTTGCCTGGAAATAAAGGTTATTCATGTGAGCTCTTGTTACCATACTTTTTGTACCATCCTCACATACCTGTAACTAGTCAGACAGCTGAATCAAGAAAAGCACAGCCTTTTTCAAAAGTTTAGAGCCAGGGAGGTCTGCTTCAAAACTGTGTAGTAGTGCATGAAAGTCCTTCCCTTCTTAGATAAGACAGCACAAAAAATCTTCTAACCCTTCAGGAGATTTCCAATACTGGGAATACATTATGATTCACATGTTGTGGCCCAAAAGCAAACTGGATTTTGCACTTTTGACAAAGACCTAACTTTCCTTTTTTATAAGCTAGGAACAGCACAATCCAAATCAGTGATAAATTTCATTAAAGCTCCAATAATTGATAACGGCTAAAGTATTTCAAAAGTGCAAGATATCAAAGACTGCAAATTCCATGACACTGTGGCTGAATATACCCAATGACTCAATTTAAAAGGCACCATACTTGTAACAAGACCTCTGCAAAGCATGTGTGTCACTCAGCATTTCCTATGCCAGTCGGTTCTTTAAAACCGCTTCTGCAATATCAGCACAAGAGTGATAATTATTTCAAAGGACGAAACTTTCAGAAGCCAGTAAATCAAGCTCACTGAGAATGTAGCACCAAATGCATCTAGGTGTTATTTCCCTACACATAGAATGCATAGGTAATTGCGCCGTACCAATTTTAATTGGCACACGTATTAACGAGACACTTAACCCGCAACATGTAGTGCGTGTAAATAAGTGACATTATTTTAACTATTTCGATCTATTACAAAACGTGAAGAAAAAGTAATCTCGTACAACCATTTGCCACGTGGCGCACTTGCACGCTGCTTTTCACTATAAGTTTGTCATTTGGAATGAAGCAGACGACGCGCAACTAGTACGCGGACGGTACTAATATGAAAGTACCAATATATACGGCACCAACCCGCATCAGTACGTGCTCAGCAGTGATGAGCCAATGAAATGTCCATAGTAGGTAGCGAGCGAGATCAATACGGTCAAAGATTATTTACTTGAGTCTCGATTGCAGTTGGCATCTCGCAAAGTATACATCACGTACTAAATGCTCCTGCTGGCATGAAAACCACTAATTTGGTAGAGTGTACTGGTTTTTTTTCTCATTACGCTCAGTAATTTCATAGTCACATCGAGTTTCTATGCACGACATAATGTACTACCATACAAATGCAATTCACCACTACAAATTCCGCGGTCATGAGTTATAGTGACTGCACTTAGCTGAATCGCTAATTAACTTACCACAAACTCACTCTTGATTTAGGATAGCTTTGTCGCTCCAGGTAGCCGAAGAAGTGTGGTAGTACGTGCGCCTTGTTTCTCAGCACGACAGCGATTAGCAAAGTCGGTGACTCCAGTTTATCGTCTCTTGTCGTACATCTCACTACTCCAACCGATGACAAAAGGGGAATCCAGAAATGCAGGCAGAAAAGGACCGAAAGGTGTCTCATTATCACACTTGGGCCAAAGCAGCAGTTTCTTTGACTTTAGCGCTGCAAAAGAAGCGAAAGCGTGCTGTTTTTATTTGTTGCTGTGAACAGGTGAACGAGCTATCGAACACATGAAGATGGGGATGAACGCGTAGGAGCAGCGAGAGCGCACCTGAAGCAGGATCCAGGATCAAATCCAGAGCGAAACAGGTAAGCGTAGAGCGATGGCGATGACGATGACGATGCAGCCCATGTGGCTCCGCCCGGAAAGGTGTCCCAAGTGGCGGTCGCGAGAACTAGCGGCGCTGCAGTCGACTCTTGCTCCTTGCCGGGCGCTGTCGTCTGCTACACACGGCGCGGAAGCATGGAGCGGCCGGCACACACGTAGCTGTTAGGTGTTGCCATGCCGTTGTCAGATGGGGGGAGGTTTGGTTGCATAAGGCTCCGCGCCTCAAGATATCGTATAACCCATCAACATGTTGCCGTTGCACTCTATATGGCTGCAGTAATATTATAACTACTCCTGATCCGTCTCCGCCACTCTCTGCCCCGCGGCTGCCAACGTCGGCGGCTGCAGCGGTCTTCTTAAACGCGTGCCCGCGCCAGTCACTGCGCGTCGGCTGCGTTTGGCTTATTTCTTTCATTTTGTTTTTATTTTGCGACATCGAGACTCTCCATGCTGACCTGTTTTGCCCCAGGGTGCAAAAGCGGGTATCGAAATGAAGACTCGAAAGGCCGTCATTTCTTCGCGCCACCGAAGGACCCTATCGAATTTAAAAGATGGGAGCAAGCCCTTCATAGAAAAGATCAAAAACTGACTTCGAAATGCTGGGTTTGTGATCTGCACTTCGAAGAGGACGACGTCCTAAAGACCTTTCGGCATATAATTCAAGGTAAGGAAGTAATTTTGGATCGAGTGATATGGATGTTGGCACCAGGCGCTCTACCAAGGGTTTTTCTTTCATTGCCAGCGCACATTTCAAAATCGAAGCATTCTAGACCGAAAAGAAAGTCACCAATTAGGATCGCGCTTCCACATATGTGTTTCGACAGTGGTGTCGGAAGCGAACCTACAAGAATCCGTAGAGCAGCACGAACAGGACAGCAGCATCGATCTGATCAAACAGACTCGGACTTTAATCTTGATTCCCTGGAGTCTGTAACTTTGGCAACAACTCAATGGAAATTTGAGTACTTTCGCGATGAGGAGACAGATGAAAGATGCGGGCTGTTTTACACTCGTCGTCTAGTTCGAGGAAACTTGCTAGTTGAAAAGACTTTTGTGATCGACGAGCGGTTGTCATGTGCAATGAACGCGTACACCGGTAAAGTGCACAAAATGTTCTTATATAATGTGCAAAGTGTTGGTGAGGTAGAAGATCTTAAGCAGGCCAGTGAAATGAAATTGTGTGAGGGGGCCGCAGTTCAAAGCTTAATAAGCGAAGAGCGAATGCATCATAAAAACTGCTCTGTGCCAACTTCGCGACAAGTTCGTTCTAACTGTTTAAGGCTGCGCAGAAAAATTCGGCAAGCAAGAGGGTCAGAAAAAAAAAAAAACGACTTCAACAACTGAATTAAGACATGACTGCTAGAAAAGCACTTCTACGAGCTTCGGCAGCAAACGAGAAAAAGAAAGAAGAAACAGGGCAGTCAAAAGAAAACCTCGAAAAGAACTCAGAAGATGATTTAGAGCGGCGTGGAGCTTGCAGAAAAAGTCAGAGTATAGCAAGGAAAAAGGCCAAGCTGCTCTGATAGAATTCTCGCTCTCTGCTGTTGTGCTTACTATCAGTATACACGTGCAATCATTATATATATATATATATATACGTGGACTGTGATGTTTATATATAAATAAGAGTGTGTGCAATCGTATTCTCTGTATCACTGCCGAATTATTCTATGTCTAAATGCTCATTCTCCATCAAACAAAATAATAGCTTGTGCTGTATAGTCAAATATTTTGCCAAAGAGGAAGCAGTGTTGTTTTTTGAATTGCTGTCGATTCTTGCAATTTTTATCAACGTTGAGGAAATCAAGTTCTTGTTTGCTGCACTTCATTTGCACATTACTGTTGTTGACAATTACTGCATTTTGCTCATTTTTCTTTAGTTGCGTTACCTGTTGAATTTCATTCAAGCAATAAAATAGTGTCGTTGCTTCTTTTGTTTTCTCTGTGTGTGTGTGTGGGGGGGGGGGGGGGGGGATTTCTCAAGGCCATTGTGCGAATAAAATCCCAACTACCTGTGATAACTTGCTATAAATGTTCTTTTTTTTTTTTTTTTTTTTAGAGAGAGAGAGCTAGGGACTCGTGTTTGCTCAGTTATTTGATTTTGCTCTGCTTATGTCCATTCCCGCTGAATCCTTTCTCAGTTGATTCGCTAATTAACTCCACCCATCCTACGTTCTTGTATAAGATAAGCAACAAAACTTTTTTTTTTTTTTTTTTTTTTTTTAGAAATGCTAACGGATCGTTATTCTGCATCAGACCTCAAAAATAGGACACTAAGAACAGGCGTTCTGATTAGACAACGACGTAGGCCGTTTGCTGGCATTGAATCTTCGTCTAATCAGTACTGGAATACCCGCTACAAAACAGAAGCCAGTGGGCAAAGCAACGAACAGCGTTAGTGAGCAAGTCGACGGCGTTGTCAGATTTGTTCCATGGCATTAATGAGGGAATTTCGCAGCACATAAACGCGCTCTCCCAGGTAACACTTAGCTTCGAAACCAAAACTTTCGTAATTTAGTTATAATTTTACTGCAGCCATGTAGAGCGCAACCGCAGTTCGCTAAAACGATTTGTGCGCTGGTCGCTCCATGCTTCCGCGCGGCGTGTAGCAGACGACGCGCCCGGGAGGGAGCAAGAGTCGACCGCAGCGCCGCTAGCTCTCGCGACCACCACTTGGGACACTCTCCTCCGCTGGGCGGTATGGGGAGCTGTGAAACTGAGTTCGTTCTAGTAACGTTGATTGCTCCCACGTGACACTACATCACCACCAACGTTAACGTTGATCACCACTTCTCGGCCTCAATGGTCTAGTAACATTGCTCGGCCTGGCTATGGGCCTAGTGCGCTGGTATGGAGGCGCCACTGCTCCGGAACAAGTAGCGCCACCTCCCGCCGGCGCACCCATATGTGGTATGTCTGCTCATCGGAGAGAGGCGGCGGAGTGAACGCGAAGTCTACTCTTCTCGGCAGAAACCTTGTTAGAAGAAAACGTTTGTCGGTCATTTCCTGCCTCCTGCCACGCGCGTACATAACAGACACATGTACCATGTGTGTGTGTTGAAAAATAAACCAAAAGCAAAGCGAAGAAAGCCGCTACCCATTCATGCCAGACCCATCTGGTAGAAGGCCGCCGGCGCTTTAGGCGCAGCGCATCGTCGGCGCGCGAGCGCTTCTGCTGGCGGCTCTACGGGTTTTTTTTTTTCTTCTTTGAGGAGGAGGAGGAAGAACATTTACTATGAAAGTAAAGACATAAATAAAACAAAAACTAAGCCAGTGTGCAATGCTTTTCGCTTCGGTGGCAGCAGTGTATGTGGAAACGGCATGCTAGACCCCCCAGAAGCGACAGCCGAGAGCTGGGCTCCGTTGGTCAATAGAAAGGCTTCTAAAAAGAAAATAAAAAAAAAAACACGTCTTCCCCAAGACGGGACGAGCAGGCTGTATATGGTGATGTACCCTAAGGCGTCGGGCCTTGCGTGTACGTGCTTTTTCGGCGCTCGGCATTTCTGCCGTAGTTTTTATTTTCTACTCGATGCGTCGAAACGAGTGGTGACGGTTCAGTGCGCGGAAAAACAGCCATGGCTGAGCAAGCTCCACAGCGCGTGCTGTTCGGGGGATTTCGGGCGATCGGGAATGTTGAGACTTAATTTAAGAATAACTGCTTAGTGCTCGGTAAGAAACTGTACGAAGCCAGCACGTGCATGGAGTGCGCGGGGAACCTCACAGTGCAGAAGGGCCCTCGGATTTCTTCAGAAAATGCGCTGCCGAAATGAAGACCGCCTTCTACGACGTCAGCTTGGAGGTAAGATTTATTCGGCCCTTTCGGCATCTCTTCACCACATATGTAATTCATTTTTTTTTTGTATGTAGTTGTTGGCGAACCCACACAATATCACGGATGCCAGTTGCGTCTGCAAGGCCGGGTGCCACTGTTAACGATGCGACACATTGCTCTCGTATGATTTCCAAGGAAATCGCAAAAAAAAAAAAACGATTTTCGATTGCTTCCCGATGTTGTTGTTTTTTTTTTTATAACTATTATGACACCCATAAACACAAGAGCAGATCGAGCTGTTAGTTTAAAAGGACATTTTCTCTTTGCGGGGAACCATGAACGTGTGACAAGTCAGAAAGCGCGCACTCCTGCAATGTGCTTCGCTCTCCATGTCGTGCTTCTACGTCTTCTACGTCAGGCTAGGCTTCCCAAAAGCGAGCGCCGAGAACAGCTGGAAAATATCATTAGGAAGTCGCTGGAAAAAAAAAAATTCCCGTTGGGCAGGAAGGCTCCGCGCTCTCTACAATACAGGCCGTATTATCAAGGGACTTTAGCCGTGTCCGAAGGCCTGCCAGCTCTGGTTACAACAACTTTTAGTAGTTGTCACAACTTTTAGAGCTCAAGTTGGCTCCAGAAGTAAAAAAAAAAAAAATACCGTTTATTTTGTGATTTTCGCGTGCTAGCGATCGCTCGTGCATGCTTGAAAAAACCTAGCGTGAAGTACTGTACAAAAAAAAAAACAAACGTGGGAAATGCGCATCCTTAACGTAAAGCAATGGGTGCGATATGAGATTCGAAATTACTAAGTAAGTACAGGCCCTTGTTTCAGTCGGTGTTTATTTTTTTATTCTTACGGGGACCCAAAAAGAAATCGGAACACAGCGTCGGTGCTACCCACGGTTGCGGATCCAGACAGCCGCGTTTTACAGCGGCGCCTCCCAGACGGCGCCACATGTTCGGCCAAAGCTGCAGCGCACCAGGCCCCGCGTGGCGGCGCCGGAGTACACCCACAGCAAACAGAAGCCGACCCAGATGTCTAGTGAGCTTTAGTACAGCAGGCATCATTGATTTACAGGATATAAAAGGCGCAGTATCTGTCACAAATCTCCGCGGACACTTGTACCACGCCGTAAAGGAAGGGAGCAGGTGGGAGTGAAATAGTGGGCGCGTTCATCCCCATCTTCATGTGTTTGATAGCTTGTTCACCTGTTCACAGCAACAAATAAAAACAGCACGCTTTCGCTTCTTTTGCAGCGCAAAAGTCAAAGAAACTGCTGCTTTGGCCGAAGTGTGATAATGAGACATTTTTCGGTCCTTTTCTGCCTGCATTTCTGGATTCCCTTTTTGTCATCGATTGGAGTAGTGAGATGTACGACAAGAGACGATAAACTCGAGTCACTGACTTTGCTAACCGCTGTCGTCCTGAGAAACAAGGCACACATATACTACCACACTCACTACTCCAACCGATGACAAAAAGGGAATCCAGAAACAGGGTTGCCAGATTTGGCTACTTTACGCCAAATTGGCTACTTTCTGAGCCGCCTGGCGACAAAAATTTTAGGTTGGCTACTTGGCTACTTTCTGGCTACTTTGAAAAATTTTCGCCTATTCCAACGAGCCCGTTTGCGCGCTGTTCAGGATGCCCGTTTTTATAGATAGACAGATAGCAAATCTATCAACGGTAGCGCTGCAATACAACTAACTCTGCATGGTGACGACTGTCCCCACTGTGTTTCAAAGGGGACGCTCTTAACATCCATCCGCTAAAACCCCTGATAATTTGAAAGTAGCAACACTCTCCTCCGCGCCGCGCTTTCCTCTTCAATTCTCCTCGCGCGGCTAAGGGACGCGGCGACTAAATCTTTTATATCCTCCTTGGGCGACTACGAGCTCTGCGCACGACACGCTTTTTCTCCCTGGCACCCGCCGTCCGGCCGCAGCAGTCAGTGAAGCGCGCGTTTCTAGGCCAGGTCTGCGCTCCAGGCTCTAGTACTGCCTCTGTCTGGCTGTGTTTGGGTTTTTTTATCTTTTTTTTTTTGTGCGTGAACTCCGTCACCGCGGTAAAACTTCGCAAAACGAGAAAACGACCCAGGCTGGTGCTTTGAACTTTAAGATCAGAGAAAGTCAAAGCGGCCGCTCAGTCTATTTCGCTACTTTCGTTTCTTTTTTGGGCAAAACGAGAAAACGACCCAGGCTGGTGCTTTGAACTTTAAGAAAGTCAAAGCGGCCGCTTAGTTTATTTCGCTACTTTCAAGCTATCTTGGCTAAGCATAGTATATGTCACGTGATAAACCTTGAGTTTGGATCATTGGTTAATTATACACTTATTTTGACCAACTACGGGCGAAATTAAATGATATTTAGTAAATCGCTCTTGAAACCCAAATGTGCGCTGCAGCATCGAGTCATATACCGCTGGAAAGCTTAGGCCAAGTGTAATGGCACTGTGCTAGTGATCCTCTTTAATCTGCGTTAATTATTTTATTTTGTATAAAACCAAACTTTGAGCTCGACGATCAAGTAATATACCGTTGAAAAGCTTAAGATGTCTCCAAATGCTCTGAATTAGTTAGCAATCCATATTAGTTAGCGTTAGTGAGCTATATGCATCGTCATATACCTTTCGAAAGCTTAAGTTGAGTGCAAATGAGTTGTGGTAGTTATCGAACCAAATTAATTAGTGCTAATTATTTAACTGCACTTAAAGCCAAACTTTGCATTATAGATGGCAAACTAAGGGCAAATGTAAAAGCTTTATGCTAGCTAGCCAAACTTAGATAAAAATCACAACAAAGCTAACACACTAACTAGGCTTTCCACGAACTGCTTCGAAATGTTTTTCTTTGCCCGTGCATATTTGCTTGCAGTACGTCTTATTTAGCGTGCACCCGCTGACAATAAATTAGTCATGAGTGCATCTTCCGTCCATAGGTTTGTCTCATCAGTGTGAAAATGGCTTTTGCACTTATACTTTGTTCACAAAATAAAACAGTTGCGCACTTTCAATGCGATCAAGGAGCACGGACAACCATTCATTGACCGCAATTCGCCGAACATTATTAGGCACTAGTGTCAAGGAAGCTTACGAATATACTCGGTATACCTATGAAAGAATGATTTCTATATCTCTAGGCAAGGTAAACGCCTCTCGATAATGTAATATTATACTTGAGAAACCGAAGGTTCCCGTCCAACGTCTAGTAGTCATGATCAAAACGAAGTGTGTGTGATCATATGAACACCCCCTGCACATTGGCCATATCCTTGATAAACCCAAACGATGATTGAGAAGGTCAACTCAACTATTTACGGCAGGCCTGAACATCGCACCTGAGTGGTTGCAGTTTCCTTTCGTCGTGTTCTCCTTTTGTAGCCATTGTTTGAGACATCCAACTCCACTAACATTTTATACTTACATTTTCGTGGACATAATTTTATGCATTTTATATTGTTTCTAATCATCACAGAGAAGTTTCTGATAACATGTGTGTTTATCTGGTCAGTTTAGATTTATGTCTGTTTATGTAATATCGCAGTCTTACGCAGCCGGTTTTTTTTTTCAGAAATCTTTTCTACGTGATTTAGTTTCTATAAGACGCAAGTGGCATTTGTTTCTTCACGAGCGTTGGAATAAAATGACTATTAAACGAATCTTTTTGGTTGCCTTTTTGCAGTGAGCGCTCTATTTACTGCCCCATGCATGGCCTCATGGCTCCTTTTTGGCTACTTTTTATTGCTCTTCCTCTGGTTGGCTACTTTCTGGCTACTTTTCCCATTTTTGTGGCGCCTTTTCGTTTTTTGGACCTGGCAACCCTGTCCAGAAATGCAGGCAGAAAAGGACCGAAAGGTGTCTCATTATCACACTTGGGCCAAGCAGCAGTTTCTTTGACTTTTGCACTGCAAAAGAAGCGAAAGCATGCTCCTTAGTACGATACGACGGTTTAACGTCATCTGCTACCATGCTGCGCGCTGAAGCGCAGCCTTTTAGTGCGGAAACACTCTTACGGATGCCGTATACGAGCAAAAAATCTTGGGAATTGTTGTACATGGACACTTCAAAAACGTTCACACCAAGGCGAACCTTTACAAAATTTCGCAAAACTTCAAAAAATCACAAAACTAACTTATCAGTACACACCTCAAACACATATTCAGAGCGGCATGCCACAGAAAATAGACACACTTAAGTTTGTCACGCCTTCTTCCAATTCATTTGTAAAGCAACATACCCATATAAAGTTTCAGAACACTGTATTTTTCAGTTCCAATTGGTCACATCTATGCACTCATATCGGTCACTCGAGTACCGTCTTTCATGTTCCAAATGGAATCGAAATGAATTTTGATGGCACCCAAATAGATTTCCAAATGGAAGACATTCTTGGCCGACCGTTTGGACTCAATTGATTTTTGGCCAATTGGATTATAGTCCAATATAAAGCGGTCCAATATATCTGAATGTAGATTTTTTCAATTGAATTGTACTCAATTGCTTTTTTTTTTTTTCTGCACTGCCAGCTAGGTGAGAGGAGGACAGTCAGTGCAAAAGGAAAGGGATCTGACCTCGAAGAAACTAAAATAAATATGACTGCAACTGCAGCGAGACTGGAAAGGTCTCAATCCTGCAATGGTGCGAATTTACAGATCCTCTCCGCTGGCCACTGTATGAGAGCTCTATATCAACTTCCATTTATGCACAATGGCTCCAAACGCACGTACCGCGCTACTCGTTCTCAAATTTTTTAGTACTAATAAGGCCTCCACCAGTCACTGATTTCGCTGATCTTAGCTTGAAGCCTGACCTACCCTATAGTCTCGAATCAAAAGCAAAATGATATGCAACGAGTAGTATGATATATATAACTCGCGGGAAAGGTTAGTCAGCTAACTGTTAAATTATCTCTGGTTATCTAAATTTCAAGAGCTATAGCACCAGATCAAATTATAAGCTCTAGAATTTTAGTGCCTCTGGCTTGTTTTGATATGGTAATATTTCCACTACTGATTTCGTTTCCTACTCAGCAGAGAAATGCCTCTGTGGACTGTTGAAAACTGTAGTGGTTATGGCTCATGTTGCCCTCATGCTAGTAAGAGGTTCACAAGACATTTATCAGTAAACAATGTGGCAGTGCCCAGGCAGCCCTGTTGTATTATTGAAGAGGTGACACAAATGAGAATGTGGGCCAAGTGGATGTATTTTCTTTCAGTTTATGTACCCCATTTATATGACTCTCATCCTAGAGCCAGTTGCATTTTTTTTCCTGTTGAGCATAGTTATTATTTCACCTAATTCCAGACAATGATGGATAAAAACAATTTAGCAGACTAAGCTATTATTTTCTACAAGGGCATAATCAGCTCACTGCTATAATCCTTTCAAAGCCATTTTACTAAGTCCTGTAAAAAGAAAAATAAAACTTAGTTTAATTTGGAGATTCCATGTGTGTTCTGGGAGAAAATGAGAAATATAATTAAGTGTATGGAACTTAAGGTCTGTACACTTGTATCTTTTCATTACGAATTAATACTGAGATAAAATGAGTAACTCCTCTTCCAGTTGTCCTACCCTTCAGGAAGACAAGCGAAACTATTCCTCCCCTGTGCTATAATTGTTTTCCATGCTGCAAATGGCCAGTAGGGTTGGCCAGTGTGTCTAATAGACCTCGATCTTCTGGCCTATGTCATCATGGCACATCTCGTGGGCCAATGAGCAAAACAAAACACGCAACGTACTAAGGGGCTGTAAAGGAAAGAAGAAAGGTGGTAGCTAGGGGAGTGCTTGTCACCAGAAAAACTGGTTCTTAAGAGAAAGTGGACGATTTTGCTCATCAAGCAACGCCCTTTTGATATGTCAAATTATGTTTACCGCAGCATATATTCTCATCAAGTCTATTTCCACTTGGCATTGCAGTCTAATTGGCATCTGTAAGGAGTGTCGAATTTCCACAATGGGAGTAAAGCACCTCATTTGTAAAACCAAGAAGAGATGCAGCCTATTGTAATTTAAACAGCCCAAAGGGATTCCCATCTAACTTCTTGAAATCAGTTAGAATTTAAATTTCCTCTTGAAGCATGCTGGTATACCTACAAGAATAGTTTTTTTTTTTTTTAGGGACAAGGTACCACAGTATACATTGGCACTTTTATTTACATTTTTTTTAAACAGGGAACGTGTGGCTTAACACATATAGTGATTGTCATTGTATCAACTTGATTGGGGGCACCAATTTGTAGCTGCTGTTCAGAGCAACCACAAAGATAGACCTAAAACCTGATGCAGGCTGCCAAGAACATTTACACTACAAACACATAAGCAACAGTAATTAGACGAAACTCTGTCAAACTGAGATAGCTCAGAGTTCTTTCATATACCAACACTTATGAGCAGTTGCAAGCAATGTAGCTGTTTTTCATCACATATTACATAGGTGCATATATAACAATCTGATGCTCATTTCAAGGTTTTTGTGTAAGTAAGGTGTTATGAGCTATGTAAACTTGCCCAGTCAGTTGCATGCCATATGCAAAAATGTGACTCATTCTGCACTGATGAAAATTAGCACTGGCAACGCTCTGCAAATGCAAAATAAAATGAGCACGATCAAGGCTAGTTGCCTTATCCGGCAACTATCATGGCAATGTTACGAAAGATATAAATAAAACAGTGTGAAACACGCTAGGCTAGTATTCTCGTCTGCGTGTTTTGCGCTGTTTTATTTATAACTATGTATCACCAACTCACCCGCTTAGCTATTGTGTCACAAAAGATGCATATGGTGTAAGCTGTACAGAAAGTCTATTGCTCTGCAGCCTTTAACTTGTCCAGCCACTTTCACCATGCTGGCTCCAAGGCTCAGTAAGCTTGCATTTTTTTTTTTTCAAAGCTAGCTAAATTTTACCATGTCCCCACTAGCACAAGAACATCAAACCAGCACAGCACCTGCATCACAGACCTGCTACTCTTACATACAAAAAAGATTGTCCACTGTTACGGTGAACACACAAGCAAGCGGTTGCCTTTTTCAGAAGCCGTTCCGCCCTACACAGCTGCACATTGAATCAAAATGACACATGCACTTATGGACCTGTAGGTGGTGTTTCGCATGGCCTACCACTTGGCTTCGAAGTTCGGCTATGTTGGACACCATCATCATCATCAGCCTGACTATACCGACTGCAGGGCGAAGGCCTCTCCCATATTTCTCCACTTGACCCGGTTGGACACATTGGCACTCAAAGAGAGTTGCTATGCACACGCGTGCTCACCCTACAAGAGTCGATGACACAATACATCTGTTTTGTTTAGTCACTGAGAAGCACAATACGATGCAGCATGACTGCTTTGCTGCACAACAGTTGTCACCCCATGTTTTTCTTTGTGTCTTCTGTATGTTGCATGTTCATAGACCACTGCCTGTGCTTCCTTTATATTCTGCTGTCTCGTAAATAGAGTAGGTTGCCAATTCTGTGCCCGTACTGCTGTTTCCATTGCAACTTTTATCGCCTCTGCATAACCACTCCTGATGACTAGGAAGAAAACTGCAGGGAAGAGGCCACACTGTGGCAGCTCTACCAGAATGACAGTTTGTGCTGCAGGCAATGCAGGCTAGTATTCTCACTGTTATATCATACCACAATTCGTAGGCTTATGCTTATACACGATGTTGCAGTGCAGATCATTGGGAGAGGCCTCTTTACTGCAGTAACTGTGTTGGGTTGATAGTCATGACAATTTGCACACAGTGGGCATAATATAGATGTCAACAGGAGCAAAGCCATGCATCACCTATGGTGAAGCTATATACACAGCTTCCTTCTTTTTGTTTTTTAAAGCGCAGCTCTTTGGTGCCCGTTTCTTAGTTTCACATCGTCGTCGCCGTTGTCCCTCATAACCAGCTTCACTTACACTTCCACTTTCCTTCCTTCCTTACAGCGCGATTCAGGTGTCCACAGACACAACAAGTGTGACAGATACTGAGCCTTTCCATTCTTGTGAACCAATTATGAAAGGCACGCTTCAGAGCTCAAGTGGAAGACATGACCCCACATGGTACACACTGCAAATATAAAAAATTCGAGGACACTTTGGCGACTAAAGAGATGAAAGGCAAAAGTCTGAGTGCTGCATTCTGCTACGTGACTGTTGCGCAAGTAGAAATGAATGCTGCTACAAGTAAAGCGAGCGACCGCATTCTGCGAGTGCATTTATTCAGTGAATTCTGCTTGGCAGCGACGAGATCGTGCTCCTTGTATCTTCGCAGTTGTTCTACGTTTACTGTTGTGTGGTTAATTTTACCGGGTGTATGGCATTAATTAGTCATTATTTATGCAACTGTCAAAAAATAGTAATTATTATTTATTTAGTGGTTAGTATTAGCAATTAATTGATTAGTCACTAATTGAAACTAGTAATTAATCAATCACTTGATTAGTCATTAATTACTAACTGATCATTGATTGACATATGGCCATATAATGGTTGGTTGGTTTGTGGGGTTTAACATCCCAAAGCGACTCGGGCTACAAGAGATGCCGTAGTGGAGGACACCGGAAATTTCAGCCACCTGGGATTCTTTAACGTGCACTGACATCGCACAGCACACGGGCACCTTGCTTTTCGCCTCCATCGAAAAGCGGCCGCCGAGGCCGGGATTTGATCCCGCGTCCTTGGGAACAGTAGTCGAGCGCCGTAACCGCTGCACCATCTCGACGAGGGATATGGCCATATAAGGCACACATTCGGGCATACTGTGATGGTGCTCTGTGATTGGTCAAGACCTCCATGAAGTCATCCCGTCTCGACCAATCAGAGCCACCGCAAAAGTGTGACACTTTTGCTGACAACAACGATGAGGCAATAAAGGCTTTTGCCTTAATAATTCATGAATAATGCAAGCACTCAAACCAAACTGCAGGGTAACATGTGCAGTAACCGAGAATTCACACACTCACAGAGAAAAGCATCATATTTTGATGTAGTTTGCGTAATTACAGCTAGTTCACTACGGTAAAAAAAAAACGTTCTTTTCAAAACATTTCTCGAATGGCATCGTTTCAGCATTAAGTTCTTTGGCGTCCATTCCTGGGTTTCACGTCGTCGTTGCCATTGTCCCTTGTAACCAGCTCCACCAGCTAGGGCAATACGCGCTCCTTCCCCCTCTTCCTCCGTGACGGCGACGGTGTTCGGCTGCCGAAGCGCCGGCTCGCTATCAGCGGATCACGATGCGTGCATCCCAACCGAAATGCAGAGCCACATTGTCTTGACCCCTAGTGGCATCAGCAGCATCAGTCGGTCAATGCTATCTCTTCTGGTCACACCATACTAATCCCAAAAACCACAGACGCATGTCAATTGAAAACTGTTGAAGGGTATCGTTCAATACCCTTATGCAACGTGGATTACAAGATATTTGTGACGGTTCTTTCTTATCATCTGCAGTTTGTGGCATTAGTCTCTTTGCCGTGCAACATTCCTATGGGCCCACGCGATGCCTCCCGTAACCTCCTGATAACTTAATTGCTCTCTTCATTTCTCCGACCACAAAGCTTCCATCATGATAGTCAAGAGCTGTTAGTAGAGTGTTTCTTGATGGAATATATGTGAAAAATAAAGCAGTTATCTGTAATTGTACATACACGTCTTGCTCGAAACTTTTGCATCAATCTATCAAAAAAGGTGAAACAGCTGATGAGCTGCGCTAAAATTTCGCATTAAGAAGTAACGTAATCATCGGCAAGTTTTTTTTTAACCCATTTACAAACCCATAGCTAAAAAACTATGACGTACACCTGCGATCTCTGCTGGCGAGTTTTGCAGCAAGGAAGACACCATGCAAGTCTTTGTCAAGGAATCCAGGGGTCTGCTTCTAAGCTGTTTAGTGAAGCTTCTTTAGCATTCATGAAAGTCATTTTCCTTGGAGAAAGTAGAACACAAAATATTATTACTTTCAGGAGATTTAGAATACTTGGAATACATTAAGAGCCCATGGTGTGGTTCAGAAGCAGACCCCTTGGACTCTAAACTAATGGCAAATACTGTATGAGGTAAAGCTTGGTAATTAGACAATTTACAAAAATGAGCTACTAATCAGCTTTCTTTACCTTTGAATTTAGGGAAATATTGTGAATTTGGAGGCTGTCAACATCAAAGATGAGACTTGCATTCAGGTGTTTGGCATTGCAGTTTTATAAAAAGGCATCTATAACATTTCTTATGGATAAAAATATACACTGTGTATTTAATAATGCTGAAGTTAACATGATTTCAGCAGCATTGCCACACATAATGATGGCATTATCTAAATGCAGTGTGGGAAAGCCGACTCCACCAGCTTTCAAATGCTTATTTCTGATGTTCGTTGAATTGAGCCACACTGCCTACAACAAAAATTTAAAAACGAGACTCGTCTGTGCTGTTGACAGCCTCCAACATCAACATATTGCCCCTTAAATTAAAAAGGTATAGTTATTTTAGTTAATTGTCTAATCACCAAGTTCCATCGCGTGCATGATGTCTGCCTTGCGGTAAAATCCAACAGAACAGACTGCACAGATGTATCGTTCATAGTTCTTAATTGTTAAAGAAAAATCCAGCACAGGCATTTGGCCCCTTAAGAGCGATAGGCAAAAGCCTTTGAGGCTAGTTCTCCTTCCTTGCCAGATTGGGGAGCCCATTGAGTACCACTCGCCTGTCATTCCTAACATTTGCACTGCTTGCTCTCAGCGGCACAAGCTCATTTACTACTTGGAGACATAGTTCGCTTAGCCTACATCGCACATCCACTAGGTACCACATTCAGGAAAAGACTGACTGAAGAGCCGCCAGCACACTGCCCCTCATATCCTCCACTGAGGCACAGCGGTGCTTCCTATGTTGGCATGGAGGTGGAATGCTTGTCATTAGAATGCGATCTATTTCCCACAAGCCCAGCGTGGACTAGTGGTTTGCACACTCGCCTGGAGATCGAAGAGATAGTGGTTCGATTTCTGGTGGAGACAGATGTTTTTTCTAGTGCAAAGGACGTTTTCTGATCACAATTTCTGTACATGGCACGCATCAGCCAAGAAAAGCTTTTGCCTTAAAACACTTTATATATTTTTACTTATGCTTCCCTATTATGTCGTTGAAGTATACTACTTCTAAGATTTGTTAACAATCTGCTATTGGCGAGCCAAATGAAGCTGGGCAGAGACTAGTAGAGTTTTGTCAAGAAAACAACCTGACCATAGCGAATACTCCTTTTCAACAGCACAAGAGGCGCCTGTACACATGGACTTCACCGCAAGGTCTGTACAGGAATCAGATTGATTAATTCTTTGCCAGCAGAGATGGAGAAGCGCTATACAAGCAGTAAAAACAAGGCCTGGGGCCGATTGTGGCACCGATCATCAGCTTCTTGTTGCCAAAATTAAGCTTCGATTGAGGAAAACGCAGAAAACTAGAAGGCCTTTCAGGTATGATCTGAATCAAATTCCATTAGAATATGCTGTGGAAGTGAGGAATCGATTTCAAGAATTAGATCTAGAAGATAGAGAGCCTGAAGAGATGTGGACTGATGTTCGTGATATAATACAAGAAGTTGCTACTAAGGTAGTTCCAAAGCAAAAGAAATGCAAGAAAGCAAACTGGTTATCTGAAGAGGCTTTACAAATAGCTGAGAAAAGGATGATGGCAAAAGTTATGGGGGAAAGAGAAAGATACAAGGTTCTCAATGCGGATTTTCAGAAAATAGCAAGGAGAGATAAGAATGCCTTCCTGAACATACAGTGCCAAGCAGTTGAGGACAACAGCCAATTAAGGAACACATGAGCTCTGACAAGACAATCAAAGATATCAAAGGAAGCTTCTGTGCTAAGCTGGGCGTGATAAAGGACAAGCGAGGCAAGGACCTCACTGAAGCCTCAGAGATAAAGAAGAGGTGGCAGGAATACACAGAAGAACTGTACAAGAAGGACCCGAATGTGCCAACCCAACATAAGACGGTTGTGATTACTGATCTCGAGCCGGGCATCCTGAAGAGTGAAGTTGAATGGGCCTTAGCCAGCCTTGCTAAGAACAAAACTAGCGGAATTGATGGCATTCCAGCTGAGTTGCTTCAAAACCTCAACCATGATGCTGTTAACATTCTGCATACATTATGTCAGAAGATTTGGACAACCCTGCAGTGGCCACAGGATTGGAGGAGGTCAGTTTACATCCCCATTCCAAAGAAAGGCAGTGCCAAAGATTGTCCCAACTACCGCACGATCGCGCTTATTTCGCATGCTAGCAAGGTGATGTTGAAAATCCTCCAAGGTAGGCTGCAGCAGTATGTGGATCGGGAGCTTCCGGACGTGCAAGCTGGGTTTCACAAGGGCAGAGGAAATAGAGACCAAATTGCCAACCTTCGCTGGATCATGGAAAAAGCAAGAGAGTTCCAGAAACCCACCTACTTCTGCTTTACTGATTATGCAAAAGCGTTTGACTGCGTAGATCACAGCAGATTGTGGCAAGCTCTCCAACAGATGGGAGTTCCAATTCACCTCATCTGTCTCCTCAGGAACCTGTATGAAGGGCAAGAGGCCACAGTCAGAACTGGGCATGGTCTTACTGATTGGTTTCCGATCGAGAAAGGAGTGAGGCAAGGCTGCATACTGTCGCCCTGCCTATTTAACCTATATGCAGAGTGCATCATGAGGAAGGCCGGTCTGGACGAGTCTTCAGCTGGAGTGAAGATTGCTGGAAAACGTATCAACAACCTTAGATATGCGGATGATACCACTTTAATGGCAGAAAGTGAAGTGGAACTCAAGAGACTTCTGATGCGCGTACAAGAAGAGAGTGAGAAGTTTGGGCTTAAACTAAACATTAAAAAGACAAAGATCATGGCGTCTTGCCCTATCAAGTCCTGGAGCATCAATGGACAAGAAGTGGAAGCTGTGACAGATTTTCTGTTCTTAGGCTCCAAGATTACCTCGGAAGGAGACTGCAGCCATGAAATTAGGAGACGCCTGCTTCTAGGAAAAAGAGCAATGGTTAGCCTTGACCGCCTAGTAAAGAGCAGAGACATTAGTCTGCCAACCAAGATCCGTATAACTCGTGCTATGGTCTTTCCAGTTGTGATGTATGGATGCGAGAGTTGGACTGTGAAAAAGGCTGACCGCCGAAGAATTGACGCGTTTGAATTGTGGTGCTGGCGAAGACTCTTGAGAGTTCCTTGGACTGCCAGAAGATCAAATCAGTCGATATTGTCGACCATAAACCCTGACTGCTCATTGGAGGGTCAAATTCTAAAGTTAAAGCTCAGCTACTTTGGTCATCTGATGAGAAGAGAGGAGTCGCTGGAGAAAGATTTGATGTTGGGAAAGGTTGAGGGTCGCCGGAGAAGGGGTAGGCAGCAAACGCGATGGTTAGATGGCATCCTCGAGGCACTGCAGATGAAGTTATGTGATGTTAGGAAGATAGTGAGAGACCGGAAAGCGTGGCGTGACATGGTCCATAGGGTCACGAAGAGTCGGACACGACTGAACAACTGAACTGAAGCCTGTTAAGTGAAATGCAAGAGAGTAGACACCACAGCATCTTCTGCATCATTTTGTCCACACCTGCATTTCTAGCAGCAGGAAAGTTTGTTAAACTTGCAACATAGTCTCGTGAGAAAAAAAAAATATCAAGCTTATACAGCCAAGCATTCAAGCTCTATGCAGTGCTTTTAAAACTGAAAATTGCGCTAAATGTGACAAAATGGCAAGGACAGGACATATCACACATCCCGTCCTTGTCTTGGGTTGTTTTAACACTATTTTCGCAGTTCATGTAGGTCCGATCAACTAGCCTCTCAGTATACCTTGTTAACACCCAGAGAACCATCAGATACTTGTACCACGAACTTAACTCCATATTGTTCTAAACCATTGTCCTATAACAACAGCGTAGGTTCAAAGCTTGCTATATTTTGAGATTCTGTCTAACAATAAATGGGTTGCATGCAACCTCTAAGGTGAAATGATGAAACATGCAGCATAGCTTCCATCGTGCATATTAAGAGCAAGCAGCGATAAGTGGAGTAGAAAAATGTGCACCTTTTTGCCATGCTTTTGGCCTCAGACATAGCAGCCATTATAACATTGCTGCAAACTACATATGCAGAGTAACAGAGGAACTTGGCCAACCACATTAACTTGTTCAGACTTTAGTAGGCTCACAACTGCCTCGCTAACCAACACAAGCAGAGCAAGTCTCTCAATTTCATTTACCTTTCGGTACCACATAAATAAAAATAATAAATTACACAACATAATGAATTGCCTTTCAAGTGGCGACTACATAACTTTCAAAACAGCAAGTTTGTTTATACCTTTCTTACAGGCACCAACAAAGTTAAAATAAAAGCACTCAGGCACAGTAGAGATATCTTTACGTGTAAAATAATGAACAGTAAATTAAAATGTGCATGATGTCACCGCATCATACAAGCAATTTCAGCTGGGGTTACCATGAGAAGCTTGCAAAACTCCTCCAATAACAACAATGTGTATATGAACAGACATTTAATGAAATAACTTTTCTAAATATATATATATACATAATGCAGGATGATCTAGAACTCAAGGAATGTCCAATTAAATAAAAGAAGAAAAAATGTTCACAGTTTCTAGATATGAAACAAAATAGAGATGAGAGTTCCATGTAGCTTCTGTTGAAATGGGTGCAGGGAGAAGACAGAGTAGATGGTCCGCACAACGAAACCAGAAAGCAACTCTGAAAGAGCCAAAGCTACAGGCAGCTTTTTAAGATTTTTATATACAACGCTCAGCTGTGTGAACTGAAAGATGCAAAAAAAAAAAACAAATATGAGCTGCTCCGTGTAGGTTCATAGGAGCGTGCTGTGTAATATTTCATACACGACACGTTTTCGGAAATATGGCATGTTTTGCTGTGTGAACTGAAAGGGTGCGTCCCGTGAAATGCATTCAGCAAACTGGCAAGTAAACATCCCACAGTCACTCATGTTTTGCTGCTGTGGTACATCATCTGCTACGATGAGCTTCCAGGCATCCCAATTGATACCATAGTTGCGTTTGTGTTGACTTTCCTGCTCAAGGTAGTCCCGCAGCAAATCGATGCAGTTGGACTTGGCATGTGGCGCACCAAAGCTATCATAAAGAGCAATCTGACACTTCCTGAAGTCTATGACTCCTAAGAACCAATGCCGGTTCATATGAATTGGTACCAATATTATGTCATAGCTGAACAAATCTATTTTGCGCGTCCAGCGCTTCAGACCAGCGTGGCCGTCACGACATAACTTGGTGAAAAAAAAAGTGTTGAACGCGTAAACGCGAATTTGCCCTTCCTCGGAGCGGTTTACGAGCATGCTCATATAGAAGTTTATAACGGTGTCATTAATCCACTGGTCATCGTTCAGCGTGACCAAGTCTGCGCGCCTAACCACAAGGTTGAAGCCAGTTGCAAGCACCTCGTCCTGTGGAGCAGGGACCAACGCCGCCTCCACTTCTGCAAGCATTCCTTCAGTCAGTTCGGGAAGCACCAACTGCCCGGGAACGGCGGCTGCCGGCTCCGGCTCCTCGTACTTCTCCTCGCAGTTCCGTCCTACGTTGACGACGTCAGCTTTCAACTCAGCATACCAGTCTGCTGAACCTACGCAGACCGAAACTGAAATTTTCTGCTCTTCCTCGGGTTTCAGTGAGGGGCGCTTAACGCCTTGGAGGAACGGTGAAGGATGAGCTAAACCATCGTCACGCGGGGCTTTTGTCAAACGGCTGTCGGCACTCTGAATTTTCTCGTTGCTCGTAATTTCATAGTCCGGAAAATCACGCATCATAAACTTGTAGGTCATAAGCTCGTCCACTCGGGCCGCATTGATTGCTTTCAATCGCGCCAGACGGCGAGGACGGAGCAGTCCAGTTTCGTCTCGTGAGCAGCCGAAGTTCTTAATGGCTGTACGACGAGATGGTTGCTTATAGAAAGGTTCCGAGCGGTTGCGAGTGTGGATATTTAGCATCCACGATGCCCAGTCCATTCGCTTTTTCCACAAGCAATTCGATTGCCAGCGAACATTTTCACACACAGTGCCACTGTGTGCCACTGTGCATTGAGTGCACGCGCGCATCGCTGGCACCGACATAGTGATGCGCGAAGTGTCCAGGTGTTGGTCCACAACGTTCAATCCCGGCACCATAGCGAAAACGTCACGCCCACGACGTACCAAAGAGAAATTTTTTAAAGTCTCTGCGACTGAGATGAAAGTTCACTGCTCACTTACTGAAGAGAACAGTCAGACACTCCGATGCAAACGCAAACCTTACCACAAACGCCGTTCAACCAACGTCTTGTGCAAACGTAAAACAAAAAGCAGCTGCAATGATGATGATGTATATAATGATGCGATAATCCAATAATCCACTGGGTCACATTTCCTGTTCATTTAAAAACTAAAATAAATATGAGGAAAAATTAAAAAATGCTGCTTGCCTGAACGATGTCTTTTTGCAATAATTTTATGGCGGATACTAGTGCCACGCACTGTGGCACAAAATACGTCACCCTACGTCATCATAAACTAAGCAAAAGAAAAAAATGTGCGCAACAGGAAGTGAAACATTTGAAATACTAATTTATAACTTAAAATTGTGGCTTAAAATAAGTTATTGTTCATTTTCTTAATAATTTTAACTTATGTAGGTATCGGCGGCGTTGGCATGGATGTTGGCGCGTTGGTCATGGCGTTGGTCGCGTACTTGTATAGGTTACTTGTATTGCTTGTATTACGGTGGCTAGATGGGTAGGTGTGCTGACCGGCAGGGCACAAAGCGTAGTTCCGCGTGCCTCCGCTTCATGACGACGAAACTGGCGCTGCTGTTCTCCGCCCGGTGCTCACCGGCGGATCGTCTGCTACATGTCGCAAACGCATCGCGCGTTTTGTTAACCTCATTTTTGTTTAAAAACATTACTTATTACTTGCGTTATCAGTCAAAATAGTAGCTGAAACTGAGACTTTTGCGGTCTGCCATTGAAACAATAAACAGACGACACTAGCTACCTGTTTTCTCGTCTGTTTGCTGTCTGTCATCGTCCACATGCAAGCGCCGTAGCGGAGCAGGCGCTGTGCTTTTTGTGAGAAGTGATCGGAATGAAGACCAAAAAGGACACAACTTGTTTCGCACCCTTCTGCAAATCCGGCTACAAGTCATCGAGAAAAGGACTGAAAGTCTCGCTGTTTTCGGCGCCGCGGGATCCCGAACTGTTCAAAAGATGGGAGCTTGCTCTTCATCGTGCCGACAAGAGGTTGCAGCCACACTCCGTTGTGTGTGAGCGGCATTTTGACCAAGAGTGTATCGAACGGGATTACAAATATATGATAGAAGGCAACGTTGTTAGCCTCCCACGTTCTCACCCACGATTGACGAAAGATGCTGTGCCTTCTGCCCTGCCCGATGCTCCTGCTTACCTGTCAAGAAAGGTGACCGCGAAACGAAAGACGAAGAATTCCACAGGCTGCCGCCCAACCAAGGCTGCCAGAAATGACAGCCACGACCTTGAGACAGTGCCGGACGATCCAGTACCTTCAAGCTCCAGTGAAGGTATCTCTACGTCTGTAGCCGCGAAGTCACCTCGTCCGGTTGACATTGACTTCACTACCTGCACGGTATCCCACAGCGGCTGGGCACATCACTCTATTGAAGATTCTGGCGCCTCTGCGTTCTCGACTTGCAGAAAAAGCGGACAGAGCATCGTTCTGGTGAAAGTAATACTCCTGGAGCACTGTGCGTCAAAACTGCGAGCCACCGTGTCCGTGCAAGGCGCCGTAGCACAGAAGCTGGATTTGGAAACTCGTGAACAGGTTGGGGACCTTTTGGCTGACGTGGATGCCATGATTCCATGTCAGGGCATAAAATGCACTGACCAACTTGACACCGTCCTCGCGAAATCCAAGAATATAAGAATCCACGGAAACACAACATTCAGCTCCAAATGCGTCGCATCGCCACAAGTCAAGGAGACTCGTTTGCATTGCCGATACGCAAAAAAGTTGCTCCTAAATCAGCTGTCGTACAAAAGAACAAAGGACCGGAGTTCGAGGGAGCGCGAAAAGAAGAGAAAGCTTGTAACCGCAAAGTTCAAGAGACTGAAGCGAAATGTTTACTCTTGAGACATAACTGGAAGAGATGAGGAGGAAGAACTTAAAACTAGAAAGCTGCGCGCTCATGTCAAGAATAGAAAATTTGCCAGTAAGACAACAGTCACAAGTCATGGCCTGTTTAAATGCTTCAAAGCGGAAAAGAAGTACCAGCGCGAGTGGCTGCTCGAATGCTTGATAATGCGGATGAGGAGCAAACGGCTTTATGAGCACCTGCGCAAGGAGAAGATCATGCTGCTGCCCGGCAGAACGTGTCTCCAACGGTACCTGCGCGGATTTCGAATCGGATTCGGCTTCAACAAACGGGTGTTTGCTGCCTTGAAGGAAAAATGCATATGCATGACGGAGCATGCAACGTCACGGCGGCATATTATGATGGATGAAATTAAACTTTCCAAGGACCTGACCCTCAGTCACTACGGGAAAGTGAACGGTTTGGTGGACCTCGAAAAATTTTCATCTAGCTCCAGCTCAGAATTGGCGGATCACGCCCTAGTTGTTCTCTTCCAACCATTCACGGGAAAGTGGCACCAGGTGCTTGGCGTTTTCGCCTCGAAGGGGAATGTGAAAGCTGATGTGCTAGCAAAAATTACGGTGGAGGGTGTGATAATGGCAGAAAACGCCTCACTTTTTGTGGATTTCATAACAGACGCTGCTAGCTGGAATCGTTCCATGTGGCGTATTTTTGGAATTTCTGGGAAAGCAGGACAAGTTGTCTGCAGGTCGCCGCACCCTGTTGACAAGAACCGCTCCTTGCACTTCGTCTCCGATTTTCCCCATTTGGTGAAGAATAGAATGTAAGAAACAGCTTGCTCTAGCACCCTTTAACAACTCCTCAGGGCGTGGCATCCATCAGTCACGTTGATGCCGCAGGGCAACTAGATCAGCGTAGCCATGTCGGCTTGAAGGCAATGCCCAGGGTGCACAAAGCTGTTGTAAGGCCCGACACATTCGAGAAGATGCGCGTAAATTATGCGTTTCGCTTGTTCTCTGATGATGTCCGGCGTGGTCTTTCACGTATAGACAGCAGATTGAGCACAACCACGGTTCAGTTCATGAACTTGTCAAACTGATGCAGGAGATCATCAGCATCATGACTTCAAGATTTCCAGCTGCCGCACTCCGCCCGAACTCTGCGAAAGCTCGGCGACTTCGTGACTTCCTCACCTATCTTGATGAGTGGCAACGCTGTGCTCAGAAGGAGGGATTCTTATCAGGGAGTCACGCTGTCGAGCACTCTTTCCCTCTTGGATTATCTGTCGTCCAAAATAGGCTACAGGTACTTAATGACCGCCAGACTAAGCCAAGACATCTTGGAGCAACTGTTTGGGGTTTTGCGACAAATGACAGGAAGTAACGACCATCCAACCCCCGTTCAGTTCTTGATCTCCATAAACACTAGTTCATGAACTTGGCCAATTAAGTCACCTGATCATGGGAATGTTTCACCCGGTCTACTAAGCAGCTTGCTTGACACCGATGATGTCAAAAGCAGAGACCCAGCAGAGGTATGTGGACGACTTACTGGACATAGGAAATGTGCAGGCGGCACACGAAATGCTCAACGCTTGCCAGCTTGACAACGACCACAGCAGCAAGTGATTCGCGGCTTATTTTCTATTTGGCAGGATACGTAGCGCGAAAGTTTCTTTCAGAGACTAAATGTGCCGATTGTGCCACTGTTTTGTTGGCATCGGCAGAAGATCCCCTTCCGCCTGTGGCCGCTCTCACAGCCCACGTAAGCATGGGGAACTTAATATTCCCATCTGATGCTTTGAACAGTCTCGTGACATCTCTCGAGGAGACCTTCAGTCACTGGATTCACAGTCACTGAACTGAGGCGAGAAAGTCTCGCAGACTTCGCCTCTTTTCTGCAGCTCAAACCTCCCTATGATCGGTTGTGAGGAGCATAAGATTGAGATCACTAACAGCGTCGTCAAGTTTTACTCTATCATGCGCCTCCACTTCTTGGTCAAGAGCAAGAACCTGGCCCGTGAAAACGCGTGAAAAAAAAAAAAAAAAAAAAAAAAAAAAAAAAAAAAAAAACACCTGAAATTGAGACGCGTGCTTTGAACGCATAGGCATGATTTTGGGGTGTGTTACTTCACTGACTCAAAAACACTAATGTGTGCATGTCATTTATTGCACTTTCAAAAGTTCAGCTAGAAGATACCGTTTTGCAATACAAGCTTATGCACTCGTTTTATTTTATTTATTCGCAAGGTCTGCTTACGCCCATGCACACGCATAAATCACAGCTGAGCACTGTGTTAATATATATTCGCGTTGCCTTGTGATGGCGTGGAACATTTAATGATAAAAAAAAAATTAAGAACGAGGAAGTGACATAACAGTGTTTGGAGTTGCTTGCCTGAAAAATCGGGAACGCAGCAAACACGCTGTACGTAAAAAAACAGCCTTAAACTCGGCTCCCCTGCCTTTGTAATATGTATACATCCCTTCCCTATTCCCGTAAGACAGCTTGTTTGCAATAAACTCATTTGCACTTGGAAAAAAGTGAAGCGAGTCGCTTTCTGTCATGCGTGGCGACGGCCGGAGGAAACGGTCATGAACCGGGCTTTCGCTGGTGGCGCCACTGCGGCGTCATGAAGAAAAGGCACGCGTTACCCCCGCCGGTCGGCACACCTACCCATCTAGACACCGTACTTGTATTACCGTACTTGTATGCTTGTACTCATGGCTTATTTCCATGCCTATTTCAGTCGAAGCGTTTCGCGTACTCATATATCAAATCCTCCTCGCTAATCTCTGGATTAGCAAGGAGGATTTGAGAAATCCGCGCTTGGTTGCTACAATCAAGCACGGAGTTTGGACGCGCCGCTTGATTGTGACGTACAGTTGCAGACGAAGTTTTTCTCGTGTAGTGCAATTTCTAGCTTCGCTCTGGGCTTCGGGTTCAGCTGTGCATTGTGCGCTTCATTCGACGCAAGGGAATTAGGCTCCCCGTGGGCTGCTTATCTCGTTGTTCTGCTGAAAGTATTCCGCCTTCAAATACTTAGTTGGTGCAGTGTTCTGTTCCATAGCTCTAAGGCTGTACGTTATGGCACTGCATTTATTTACCTCCGAATTCCTTTTTGCGGTCAGCTAGGCTACGCGTTCGCAATTAATAATTCAGTGTTTAATGTATTTGATAGAGACAGGAAATACAGGCTGTATGGCCGGTTGATATCGCTTGTCAGAAAGAAACTGCAGGCTGAGCAACAGCTGGTGAATATTCGAGGTTGCTTTGGTTGCCTTTGGTACTTATATAAAACTATATATGTATGACCGCGAACTGGGTTTGCATTATGGCTCAGCAGTGTGGCTGATCAATCTGTAAGTCAGAAAAAACGGTCCATAATGCAAACTCCTGTTTTTGGAAGGTGCAGTTGTACTGAGTGTGCCCTGTATCTGAATTAACTCAGCAGTTTTCGTGGAGCCTGCCCGCCCATACTTCTATAGTTTCCATCTTTTAGAGCTTTGTTCAAGTCAGTGCAGTGGCATCGTCTTTTGACTTGTTATTATGTGAAAGTTGCGATATGGGCAGTAGTATGTTTTTCATCGAGACACTGGCCCAGTCAAGAAAAAAAATGATTTTCAATTGAGGTTTGCAGTTGCAAAATTTCTAAATATGCTTTTGGCACAGACTCGAAGCACCAGTTTGAATAAATTGAACATTCCAATTAGGCAGTTCAGCTAAGGCTTCCAGTTTTAATGCTTATTTTGCTGGCACTGACCTGAAATGGCAGCTCCAAGCGGGCGACAGGCAAGCATGCATTCATATGACACATCGACCATAGGAACACTATATATAACCGAAGAGTTGACACGATCTTTTCTTTGTTGGGGCTTAGCCTCGCACATTGGACCCTCCTCTTGCATTCAGTGGCAGATCTTCAGGAGTCAGAGTTACTTCGTTTAATCACAACTTATGTGGTTATAGAAATTATGCAAACTACACAGCAGTTTAAGTTGTAACATTTTTTTATTGAATGTTCAACAGGGCCTTCCAATTGAATGTTCCGAAGTAAGTGAAGTAGAGAAACCATTTGAGCTACCTGATTACATTCACAAGTCCAGCTGGCATGTCTTAATCTATTTCATTCCTAATAGACACTTGGTGTCTTTTATCCTGGGGTAAATTGGCAGCACACATGGCAAAGTTACTGTTCAAAAGCAATTAAATTACATTACCAATTACTTGCTAAGCCTTAAAAATATAATGAAATTGCTAAATACTGCTCCCAAAAAGTAATGACATTACCATTACTTCCGCAGAGCAAATTCCTTCTCATTAATTACTGTCTAGATTTCATCTGTATATAAACTAAGTAAAGCTTGTGAACAAAACCTCTCCAAACACTAGAGCACATTCTTTCATCTTCCTGCCAAATTCTATCCAGTAAGACTATTCCCTCCCCTTTTCCTACAGAACAGGCTATTAAAAATATAAGACAATGGCAACAAAAAATCGTGGTCAAACACGCTGTGAACATTTCCGCCTGTCTCTTCCCCCAAACCCCTTGTTTGCCCGTGATGGCAAGTGTAACCAGGCGCCATGTGCCTATAGCCAGTATGCAACAGTGAGTGCTACTGCACACTTTCAACTAGTTTTGACCTTCTACCATTTTGCACCATCTGTCACTTCAATGGACCCTCAACGCCTTACATGTATACCTTCTGCTTAGAGAATGGTTGTGATCCGGAGACACAGGGCAGGTCTGAGGCCTTGAACATGTATAGTTCTACTCAATTCTGTCTTTTCTTGCTTATCCATCACTGTGGGACAGTCTTGCTGCATGTCATTACTGTTTTCTTGGCATCGTACCGGGAGTACATAGTATGAAGTATAGAAACAGCAGTGAGTCACTTTAGTAAAAGTAATTTTGAAATGAATGAATTACTTTCAGTGCTTAAAGTCTGGCTCTATCAGAGACTCTAGAAATTTGAGCGCAATTGTTGAGGAACTAAGAGGGTGAGAGAAAGGGCTGGCGGCCTTTGCACATGTTTCTATTTAAATGGGAGAAATTATATATATATATATATTAAGGAGGCTTTTGTGATCATTTTATGACATGCACCTGAAAAAGTGATCCCTGCACTCTGCCAGCATGATCGATGATCTGTGATGTAAAGCAGCTTATAGTGAAACAACAAAGTGTCAGCACTTGTAACATATGCAATATTTCTTTAAAGCACTTTATATAGAAAGTACAATCTTAATTGCACGTTAAATGTAAAATCAACTAAGTAAAAAATATATATGCTATAATTTTTACACTTCAAGTGAACGCAATGAAAATTAGCAAAAAATATTGTAAGAGCTACCAGCTTGGTTTGTCTGGTGACAAGTGCATCATCTGAATATTATTGCATGAGCATATTGACAATTTGCTCAGCTAGTACCAAAACACAGTGCGAACCGGCAAAACCGAAGAGATGGCATGTGAAAATACCTTAATTAGTTCCAGCCTCTGTGTAAAGGGACTAACTTTTGTTTTCTTCATCACAGGTTTTAGAAAATTCTAATTCTTACTAAAATTAAGTAATAATTCTTACAAAAACTTGCTGCAAAATTTTCTAACAATCATAAGCATTCTCTGATTGCCACTGAAAAGAATAAAATTTGAGGACACTTTGGCGACTAAAGTGATGAAAGGCGAAAGCCTGAGTGCTGCATTCTGCTACGCGACTGTTGCGCATGTAGCGATGAGTGCTGCTACAAGTAAAGCGAGTGACTACTCTTTCACATTCTGCAAGTGCATTTATTCAGCGCATTCTGCTTGGCAGCGCAATGACAAGATCGCGCTCCTTGTATCTTTGCAGTTGTTCTACATTTACTGTTGTGTGGTTGATTTTACCAGGTGTGTGGCATTAATTAGTAATTATGAATGAATTAGGCATTAATGTGTAATTAGTAATGAAATAAATAAGTCATTTATTTGCAGTTAGCCATTAATTGATTAGTAAACAGTCATTGATTGCCATATGGCCATATAAGCCACGCATTCGCGCATACTGTGGTGGTGCACTGTGATTGGTCGAGACCTCCATGACGTCATCCTGTCTCGACCGATCAGAGCTGCCGCAAAAGTGTGATACTTTGGCTGACGACAACGATGAGGCAATAAAGGCCTTTGCCAAGCGGATGCACCTGCTTCATATTCGTGCAGTGCTGGACACCGGATATATTCAAGTGCGGGGGGTCTCAGACCTCTCGTAAAAACTGATGAGGGTTCTCAGACACAATGACACCCCCCTGACTTTAAGTGATAATCTTTTCATGTATCTAAAATAATAATGTGGGCTATTGTGAATTGCACCTTTATTGTAATGCTAGTGTAGTGCATCTGGCAAGTATATTCCCACTGAAATCAGGGCTAGTAGCTGGTAATCGATATGCATCCAAGAGTAAGTATATGATACCTTGCAATTGTGACCATTGATGAGATAGAAACTTCAAAAAGGCTTGAAATTGAATCTAAGACAGCAGCAAAGGTAGGAAGAGAGCCTTGTGGATTAGTGAACCAGCAGGAGCTCAAAGGAAAGATATCCAATAGTTAGTTGTAAAGGAATGAATTCCAGGAAAATATATATGTAACAAGGGGACCCAGATAGCCAGGTGGGCTGGTGAAGTAGATAGCTTGTAGGGATAAAGCAGTTTACACTGGAGAGGGTTAGTTGGAGAAAAACTATAGATGCCTTTGTCCTAGCTGTATAGTGAATGAGATTATGCTAATGATATGTAACTTGAAACTTGCATGCCCTGGAGAGGCATGCTGTGTTGAACATTTTCATGCCTAAGAGAAACTGAGATATTTAATGTTTAAAACATCTGCATTGTACCCACATATATTTAATACAAGCTGTTTTCATAGGCAGCTGAATTTGACACACATTTAAGATGGCGCACATATCAAGTACATTAATTTGAGTGTACTAAAATTGCCCTTAGTAACTAGGTTTAGGTCGGTTATCCCCCATGAAGATAGACACCTAGTAGACTTTGTTCAAACGTACCCATTTGCCCTTAGTAACTAGGTTTAGGTCGGTTATCCCCCATGAAGATAGACACCTAGTAGACTTTGTTCAAACGTACCCATTTCAGCTGGAAAAGCACATTTCCAGCTGAATTTCTATCTGGACAGCCATATTTTCCAGATAGAGGCTTGACTGGAGGTGTAAATGTTCCAGCTGGAAATCTCAAAATTCCAGCTGGGCATGCATGATTTCTGGTTCCATAATCTAGCAGGAAATAGATGTCATTCTAGCTGGAATTGCTTTTTCCCAGCCCGAAATCAGTTTTCCAGTTGGGTAATTTCGGTACACGGTTCCATAATCCAGCAGGAAATGAGTTTTTTTTTTTTTTCGTCTGGGATGAGCTTTAACATCCTAGTGCGGCTCAAGCTATGCGACATGCTGTAGTGGAGGGCTTCATAAATTTTTACCACTTGTGCACTGACATAGCACATGGGCACCTCCAAGCAGTCTACAGCCATGAATCGATCCCATATTCTTCAATAGAGCAGTCGAGCACCCAATCACTGAGCCATCAGGTTGGAGCGCTATTTAAATACTTATACTTACCATGTGGATAGTATATAGACATACGCACATCAAATGAAAAAAAAAAAAAAAAGAATGAAGTTATCTATAGACAAGCGTCATGTTTGTAAACAAAGGTGGCGCTGCGATCGGCAGCGACATGGGGATGGGGTGTAGGCAAAAACGCAGCGTGCCTACATTGCGCCAAGAAACGCTGCCTTCGAAATCAGTTCGCGCGTGCTAATATTCTGAAGCGTAAGCTTCGCTTCTGCTTAGAAATAGTTTGGTGTATGCCTGGAGAGTATTTCAGCACGTTATCAGCCGATTACTGCTGAAATTACCTGGCGAAGAGCGCTGCATTGGCTTCCTTATCCGTGGCCTCAACAGCGCGCGGCTACGGTGCGTAGGCGACTGCAGTGTTGATTAATTTAAATTAAAGGCTGTGGCTAAAGGTACGTCGGACGGACCCGATCAATGGTCTTAAAGGTACGTCCGACGGACCCGGTGCGTTTTTCTTCGGGATACGACGGACGGATCCGGGAAATATTTTTTAGAGGTACGGCGGACGGACCCGATCGGTAGGGTTCTTCCGACGGACCCAACGCATTTTTCTCCGATATGGGCCTTGGGATCCGTCGGGAAAGCCGGACGGATCCGAGATCCCCAGATGTGGTTGTAGCAACAACATGGTAGCCATATGTAGCCAAATCGAAGTTTGTATGAGGTGTACGTGCGAGGTGCAAGAAGTATGTACTCCATGCGTGAAATGTGAAATTACAAAGAATAGTACAGTGGCAAGAATAGTGCCTAGAATGGGTGATATACTACGTGATGGCATGATGATAGGTTTACGTGAGTTGGACCGCGGCAGGGTGGCAAGCACGACCAGAGCGCAAGCGCATGTAATCGCAGTGTTGACGGCCAGCCCGCGGCCCGCTCATTTGGTCCTCGTTATCATGTGGATTAACGTCTACGACGGTCGTTATGTAGTTATGTAGTTTTGATTCTTCAAAGTTTGCTCACTTTCATCTGTGATGAGATGCGTCACGTAACGCATCGCTTTCTGCTCGCATTGAAGTTTGGTGCTGCAAGTTCCACGTAGTACATATACAAGCGGCGCTGAAAAAGCTAGGTGCCGCCGGCGTGTCTCTAGCCCAAGCATCGCGTCATTCGTGTTTGTTGGAGGTGTGGTTTGTGCTTACCGTGAGATGCTGTGATGTACGGATTACGTCCTACTAGAGTGGCTGTGTGAGACTACGAAGAGTGCTGTGATGAGTGCGCCGATGTCCGGACGGTGTGTCCGTTTATGATCGGCGATGTTGCACGTGCATGTCAGTGTTTATTAGGTGCAGTGGTAATTTATTTACACGCGCTGTGCAAGAATCAGACGAAAATAAGTCATCGGCAATTTGTTAGCCTGCACTACAGAGCTCAAAACTCGGAAAATGGGAATGCACATGATGCAGTTTTCGCATGTTGGAGTGGACCGAAAAATAAGTGCCCAGCCCACACCGCCGGGATGCGCATTACTACAGGTGAAATGGTTCAGGTTTCTGTAAAATAGCTGCCTGGCACAGCACCTTCCTAAATGTTCAGGCTTTGTACTATTGTTGAAGGCCACTTTATCATTAATAAAGGAACGAATATGCTGTATGTGTTAATGACTAGTGCTTTTTCAACATATGTTCATTTTTTTTTTCGTTTTTCCTTAGTTTCCTTTGTTTTTCATGCTAGACAAAAACAAATAGTACACTTTTAAACTTGTCAGTCCAAAGCTGAACATGAATATCTGCCATGCATGTGACAGCTTTAATGCTAGAAAGGTTGACGTGTATAGCACATGTACGTAGACGCTGCGACATCTTAGTGGCACGTTCGGCTACTTGCCCCAAGGTCGTGATGTTTAATGCCAGTGATGGCAGTCACACTTTGGTGCAGGTGAAATGCAAATGCTTCTGTTTCCTGCAAGATGTCAACGCAAAGTACAAAGCCCGGGCAGTCAAATTAGTCTGGAGCTCTCCACTATGGTATTTTTCATAGCTACATATGTCACTTTAGGATGTGAAACTCTACATGCCACAGGTAGGCTGCATTGTTTTTCAGATTTTGTTACCTCTCATCTATGTTTTGCAACATTTGGCTAATTTTAGTTCTCAAACAGTTGTTAAAGATGAAACCGAAGCAGTTCTTGGCATGGTTTCCTGCTTGGATTAATTTGCTAATTGCAGTTCTTTGAAACTTGCATCAATGCTGGACAGTTCAAATAGCAGGCAGTTGAATTACAGAAATGATGTGGATCGTGCATTTCAGTTCTGACAAATGGAAAGTAACGGTCCCCTCCTTGCATGCATAGGTGCCCTTAGACAAATATATACTCAGGTGTGTGATTGTGACGCATATCAAGGGTCAACAGAAGGCCATGTGGAGCCAGTGTGATATTCTTCATGAAGGCTAAAGTAAAATTGTACAACAGCTGTTGTACCATGCAGAAAAAAATTGATCATTTAGTGTATGATTAACTGACCTTGAATAGCATCTTACTCAGAGTATGATGTGATATATATCTGGTTTAGCATCCCAAAACTACGGCTGTGAGGAACACGATAGTTGAGGGCTCCGGTATAATTTCGACCACCTGGGGTTCTTTCACATGCACTGACACCGCACGGTGCATGACGGCCTATTGTTTCGCCTCTATTGAAATGCTCCTGCTCTGGCTGGAACCAAATCTGCATCTTTGGGTTCAGCAGCCAACTGCAGAGCCAGCACAACGGGGCCAAGTATCAAAATGCATGCCATTACATTTCCTTCTAGCTGGTGGTTTTCTTCACAGAACTAATGTATACAAGAAAAAGTAAATAGCAAGAAAACACTAGTTTTATTGCACATTATATTCAGATTTCAGCAAACATTCTCTAGGAAAAAATTTCTCATAATGTTTGCATGGAAACCATGAACATCTTACAAAAACAAAACAATGCACTTACTCCACTCCAACTATTAATGGGCAAGGTTGCATCTATGCTACTACACTGCACTTATCACAAAACCACAAGCCCCATCTGCTTCGGCCAATCACTTGATGAAACTAACGGAGACAGATGTCGCACACCACAGACTGGTCGTCTCGCAACATATGTCTGCATATGTTGCATTTCAATTTCATGCCTTTCCACTTAGCTTCAACTGTTGCCAGCATTACTAGTCACCCATCTTTTCTGAAATTCCTTTTTACGCTGTTGGGATCAGCATCCTTGTTGGTCTCTGGAATTTTCGATGCTATCATTTTCACATCTTCCTCATCTGGAAGAATGAAGGAAATGACAAGCTTTGAGCAGAAAAAAATTAGGGAGACTCCTAATCTCCACCTGTAAGGGTATGGTGTGCCAGCGTTAATGGTTTCTGTCTGCAGATCCCACTGTGGATTCCCGTTAATTTACATGCCCTTTGCTACAAACATAATTACTAATTCCTTAATTCATGTCTCTGTTATCTCAGATATACTCATTAGCATACGGTCGTAGGCTGCCTTGTAAGGTGATAGACAACCTGGCATAGACCTCTGTAAGCCTCAACCTTTCTTAATTGGAGCTGAAACATCCCAGAACATATTTCAAATATAACTTTGTAAGCTTGACTTAACAGCTCCTGCCATGTCGTGTGGCCTCGTGAGATTTGGCTCGTGGCTCTTTTGGCTTGTGCACAGGGGTCATCTGTTAAATACTGGTTAACATGCATGAAAAATACATTTTCACACAAACTGGTGGCAAATGGTCAAGTGGTGCACTGCAGATTCTGAAATGTATACCCATATGCATGCAAGGATCGCATCATCACATAACATGATCAAGAGTTTTATCAGTACCTGTAGTTACATAGCATTTCAATGCCCATTAAAGGACCACCTCAGACAATGGTTGTTGTTACCACAAGACCTGTTCTAACAGCGTACTGACACCATTCCACTGAGCGATGGACATATGCATACCCTAGATAGCTCATGATTGTGGATCTCATTTATTTCTATGACTTCCAAGGATTAAAAGGTGATGAAAAGAAATAACCAGGTTACCTTGACACAATGCTAAATTACAGAGGGTGAATATGCTGCATGAAGATACCAAGAAGCTTGTACAAAGAAAAGTGAAATGGCAGGATTTTTGAAACATTGAAATAAACTACAAACTATACTTGTCAAACCTGTCATTAAGGAATGGAAATCATGCAGTAATCAAAAACACAACATGGAGGCCATTTTAGGCCATCTTCACAAAGCACATATCCACACCTCACACACAGCTTCATACTTATGAAAGAGGACAAACCAATATGCAAGGAGTGTGGAGATGAACTAACAATAAACCATATCTTACACGTGTGCCAGAGTCGAGAAAATAAGAGGAAACATTTTGTACAATTTTGCAACAGATCCCTTTCCATCCCAGCATGATCCTAGGAGAGACGTGCAAATTTCCTGCATTTTTGGTTTCCTAAAATGTTCCTAAACAAGCTACATCCTAAAAAACATTTTAGTCATTACACACAAAATAAATACATTAAACCTTGTTCTTGGTGCATGGCAGCATTAGTCGCTTATGCACCATAAAAACACAATGCTGTAAGGTATACCTTAGTTAGCTATGTTATATGAGACAAGCTTTCGGTCTGGTGTGGTCCTTATTCACGTGAAAGCGCTGTCATGAGGGTCTATGTCCCAGCGATCGGAAAGTGACCTATTCCAATACTTTTACAAACTGAAGGCGATTCTACAGATTTCTAAAGACTGGAGTGCTCAACTGTTTTATCAACGTCCGCCTGCTTTGACAGCCTGGAGTGAAACTGTTGAAGAGAATACATTTTTGAGCATTTAACGCATTTCTGAAGGCGTTGCTTTCAATTACGGGGCCCACAAAAAGCAGCTGAATGTCAAACGCCGCCTAGGTAGGCTTTCTAGCAAGACAGCGGTGTAGCGTGGAAAATCGCTCCGCCGGTCCATCGCTGGCGCCGCTGACGACAGGCGAACTGTTCAAACTTATAGCTACTGACCACACCTGAAACACTGAATTGCGCATGATCAAGGCAGAATTTCTCTAACACTGAGCACTGGTAGCTATCGATTTCGCGCCCAATATTGTGAAAATCTGTCCTCTCTTCGATCATTGATACGTCCACGGTTGAACATTTATGCGCCTCGGGGTAGGCCAGCCTTTGGAACATGGATGCGTGGTTGTAGCAACGATCACTTGCATGGCGCACTCTGCAAAATTCCAAGAGTCAGCTTCGGCAACGAAATGTGCAGCGCACATTTTCTACCCGTACCTAAGTCCGGCGATGCATGCATATCGATCCTTTTCAAAGCTGCGCGGCCGTTCAGTCGGGTCAGGCTAACTTCGAGCATGCGGGGGTTTAAACTACATGTACGCAAAATTCAACGACAAGAAAAAGATGCAGGCTAAGCACTTTAGTCTAGTCTTACCCTAAATACCAAAGAACATTGCTGTTCACAGGGAATTCGGATCATTCGCGCTTCCGGCTTTCCGGTTGTGCACTCTTGCGGTGCGGTGCAGTAGGTCTTCGCCTCGACGAGTCGATGTGCAGCTCGCCGCAGTAGCAGCGCAGGTCTCTAGTAGATTCGGCATGTCTTCTGCCACGGCTCTGAGGTAGAATTTAAACGAATAATTTAGCTAGAAACATCCTTTTTCCTCGGTCTGCTAAGAGGAACGAGCATAATGCCATTTCACATACATACTTTGGACTGCCGAATGTTCTGCACGGCGAGGTGTGTGTGTGTTGTGCCGGCGCTAGATCTTCGGAGGTCGATGCAGGACCTAAGACAGCGTAAATGCTAGGAATAGCTCGCTCGCATTACGGGCATATCGAGGTGATAGTTTAGTGCGAAGCGAAAGCTGCTCGTGAATGTGCGTATCTCGATGCCAGCTGGTAGAGCTGGTGCAGTACGTAGCATCGCCTGCAGCTATGTGCGTGACAGCGATGCTTGCCGTACACAATCCTGAGTGAAGACCGCGTGATCTATATGTTAGAACGGATGCACTCTTCGTAACACCTCATCGAGAGTCGCGGATATGGCTGATATCTATTCACGCGTAGCAAGCGGAATGTGGCCGCGCTCGACGTGCATACAGCCATGAGCCTATATATCGACGTCCGCCGTATCTTTACGAGAATCGAATGGATACGTCGGACGTACCTTTAGACACTTCGAAAAAAAAAAAAAAAATGACGTCAGGGCCTGTACAACTATGTACAAAGGTACAACCGGTACAACGTATGTACAACCATGGATGGAGGAAGTTCTTTCTTTCCTCCGTGGGTATACAACCAATGGTACAACCGTACAACCACACTAGCTTTTTGCTAGATACAGAAAATCCGAACAAGTGCAAAAGTTAAATACTTCTCAAAAAACGATAGTGCACCTGATACACTACAAGCGCTGTAAGTAGACCGGTAGTTTGCGCACATGAATTTTTCAAAGTCCGGCGTTGTTAGCTAAACACGCTGCACGGCTGTACGCTGTACTGTGAGTAAATTCCGATGCTCAACTTCCTTTGCTGCATTTGACCAAATCCCTGGGGTCTTGAAAAAAGTCGTGGGGTCGTGGTGCCAAAAAGCTATTTACCTACGTGGGCCCAAGTGCAATTAACGCCAAAGTTTGGTTTATTTATTTATTTATTTTTTTGGCTCAACGCGTTGGACGTCGGCTCTCTCTCACCCAGGGGGTTCAATCAGTTAAGTACTTGAAATCGGGAAGTCGTTGAGCGTTCAAACCTATGCTGGCGGTTATTACAGCGGCCTTTGCGACGGCTTGTGGTCTTATGTTGTCCACGATTTCTCCATATGTTTACAAGGTGTGTTGCAATAAACACATCGTGACTGTACCACTGTAGTAACGTTGCGATTGTGTGCTCCCACTCGAGAATAACTGGGATAACCTAATGGAGGCTCATATCGGGTCAAATGCTCAGGCCCTATTTGCTTTACGTGGTACCACCTTTTGCTGTATTTTATTGCGACCCGCGGTTAGGAGAGTGTTGTACGAGCGTGTATATGTCACGGCTCGTATATTAGCTACGAAAAGTCGGTCTTTGGATGAATTGCGCTCTACAGAAGCATGCTGCATGATTTTCCGAATAGGGTCGTGCTACTTACGCGTTTATTTATGGTAATCGTGTGCTAGCTGAGCGCACTAATATCGCAGCCTACACTTGCCGGGAAGTGACACAGTTTCACATATGCAGCTGTCTGGAACACTCTCGTCTATTTTTTTTTTCCTCCTCGGGGCCCGGTCGCTAATTCATGGCTTTTCACACGCCGTTGATGGTACAGGCATTCATTGGGTACTACTCGGATCGTCCAGAGGCAATGGCAACGTCGCTCTTTGAAGAGTTTTGGCAGTGGAGGCTGAAGGACAGCCCCGAGTTCGCCACCATGGTTGGCTTTCACGGTTACGACCACCTGTTGGAGCCGTACTCGTTACAGTCGTTTCAAGACAGGAGGGTGAGTGTTGTCCCTTCGCGCGCGCCGTGAAAAAAAAAAAAAATAATGTTATAGCGTAGCTTATAATTGGTTAGTTGCCCTACAACTTCGTGCAGTCCTGACAGCAAGAGTGTGTGTGTGTGTGTGTGTGTGTGTGTGTGTGTGTGTGTGTGTGTGCGTGTGTGTGCGTGTGTGTGTGTGCGTGCGTGCGTGCGTGCGTGCATATATATATATCTTAAAAAACGCTTCGGCTGCCGCACATCGATGGCGCTAAATAGCAAAAACGTCCCAGTACTGAGGCTCACGTGTGTGTCATGTGTACGTTCCATACAGTCTGTCTTATGGTTTGAATTCAAGTGTCATAAGTAAAAATTAGGACGCTTGCGAATTTTTGGTAATGAGAGACTGGCACATGGTTTGGCAAAGTGTGAAAGGCCTTTCGTTGGTTTGGTTTTTGGGGAAAGGATGGTGCAATATCTGCCTCACTTCACGGTACACAGCTACACTTACAATGAGTGAATGACTTACAATTAGAGGTGCAGGGTCGTCCACATCTATCTACAACACAGTCAATGCTTTAAAAGCGCTGTTGCATCTGACCTGGCCATGCAATGAAGCTAAGTGGCCAGCAGTTCGAAGCGCCACCTTTTGGTCCCTCTGTGGTTGTATTGCTTTGCTTCAATATGAGCCTGCGTCGAATGAAATTCTGGTTTGAAAGCAGCAACCGTGATATAGGTAGAAATGGATGACCCTGTACATATGTCATTCCAAACTAGCCTCCAGCTTGACTAGCAGATGGATGTTAAATGGAAAGTGAAATGGTATGGCACCTCCCTGAATGCTGCGCAAAAAATGGTTGTGTCACAATTTTGATGCGAAATCACACGCATATTTTTTCAGACACAGTTTTTTCGGAACGCTTCTCAAAACTATGGTACTGTGATGGCTTTTTGCCACAATTAATGCTACTGCACAAAAAGTTATTTCTAATCAGCTAAGGTAAATGATCAGGCTACTAGTAATTCCGTAGTAACAAAGCGGAAAAAATTACAACTAAGCCTGTGTCATGGGCAAGTAGCTACAAAAGATGGGGCATGCGAGCGCTGGCTCAAATTCACATCACTGTGCCTTCCGGCAGTGTACTTCTACTGTTGAGGCCATGGATTTATTTTTCACCATTTCATACTTTTTCCTTGATTCTGTCATACTTTTGGTTTAGGGTACGGTTTTTGTAGTGGCTTGCGTATGGGGTGAGGAAGCTCTTGTCATTTGCACAGTGAATTGCTGGTAATATATTCATGCGTTGGATACCAGTTCAAGGCTAATTTGCTTTGTAATTTATTTGCTTTTAGTCATGGTGACCTGTCATGCTTATGTGAGAAAGAATATGCTGCAGAAAAGTGCTCAGAATCAAAAACCATTTTAATGCAGAACATTGGTCTTTCATTCGTGTAATTTTAGGTAAGGAACTGTAGGCAACATCTTGCATGACATCACAAATGAAATGGTCCGAGTTAAAAAGAAATTGAAGTGAATACAAACAGGATTTACAAATCTGTGTGGTCACAAGACTGAAAAAACAAACAAACAAAAACAAAACTTGCACAGAGTCAGAAAGGTAGAGGTAACTGCTTTCTAGGCAAGACTTGTCTACAGTATGATTGGAAGATAAAAGAACTGCTTACAACAGTCATTAGCATGGAATGTTTCAGTGTTGCCTTGGTGCAAAGCTGGGTTTCATGTACCATCCCCACTCCCAAAATTTTAGCTTGTGGCTGCCCATTTTGGCTGTTGCCCTGGAGAGGTTTTGACCTAATGTGTGCAACTTGATAGGAACCCCAATGCTTTCAGCTTTGTTTATCCTTGTACTGTTTAGTGGCTACTGCAGCATGCGTCCAAATCATTGAGAACAGCGGCTTCTTGATATGCTATATGCCATCTTTGGGTAATCTGTTGTGCTTAATTGGGGCAGCCTTTGTGTGGGGACATTTGCAAAAAACAGACAGTGGAACATTGTTCGTGTAACTCATGTAATAGGCTGCAGTAGAGCGATCAGTAGGAGTAAACCTGAAGCCATGCTTAATTAAAGGTTGGTTGGTTTGGTTTGTGGAGTTTAACATCCCAAAGTGACTCAGGCTACGAGGGATGCCTTAGTGGAGAGCTCCGGAAATTTTGACCACCTGGGGTTTTTTAACATGCACTTACATCACAGGTAAAGGACTGGCTTGCCACAAATTAGTAATTTATGGTTATCCATGTCAAAATTAATGGGTTTAAGAAAATGAAATTTCAAGCCATGTAATTCCAGCATTGAAGCTTCAGCCATCCTTTTGCATAGTATGGTAGTAATATTGTTGTTCTGTGTGTGTGTGGGAAGGGGGGGGGGGGGGGGTGCTCTACTGTAAAAGAATAGAGGACAGTGCTGCATAAGTATATGCAGTATTCTCCTTGATTCTTCTACAGTTCCCCCCTCCCCCCCCACTTCTCCTCTAAAAAAAGATATGTTACTACCATCTTGTGCAGAAGGATGGCTGAAGCTTTAATACTGCATAAGCATGTGCCCTGCCGCGGTGGTGCAGTGGTTAGGGCGCTCGGCTGCTGTGCCCAAGGATGCGGGATTGAATCCCAGCTGCGGCAGCCCCTTTTCGATGGTGACGAAAAGTAGGTGCCCATGTGCTGTGCTACACGTTAAAGAACCAAGGTGGTCAAAATTTATGAAGCCCTCCACTACTGCTTCTCTCATAGCCTGAGTCACTTTGGGACAGTAAACCCTATAAAACCACACTAAGCATAATCATATTGGAATAAAGTAATCAGAGGTCAGGTAAGCATAATAGAATAAAGTAGGCAGGCATGCTGGCATTTCAGTGTAACAGGCTTATTGCACTGTGCACACCTTTTGGAATGTGCAAAAATTTTATTTGATGTAGTGCAGATGAATTGGGTGCTGCATATTTCATTTCTTAGTTCGATTTTTTTGTGCCACCTCCTCATAAACCTTCTTGTGTGCACCTCCGTATAGTGCCTTTTCTATATTGGCAAAAAAACCGCGCACTGTGGTAGGAGTTATTCACCATAGCATGGATTTGAAAACTTCATGACCCATAGTATGCTTCCAAACCATATGTAAAACATGGCAGCTGCAAAAGTGGCACCTTGTGTTGAGGGCCCGTGAAAAACTGCTTGCTAAAACTAGAAAGTGCACACAAGAAATAGGTATCCCATCAACCCTCTGTGCAACGTAATAATTTTTAAGCTACCTTCATTAGGGCTGAACATATCAGGCAATCGAAAATGATGCTGCTCCTCACCCCATCAACTCAGCCCACGCTGGAGCACAAGGAGAAAAGACAAAAACAAGTCGCTATGGTCCCCACCGTGCCCCGTCTTGCCTGCGTAACTTGGGGGCATCCAATGATTGGGCGTGCCGAGCAAGCCTTAATGATGTCAGTGGGGAGGTTTGCATGTGGGAATGCATTGCACAAATTAGTTGCGAGCAGTCGCGAGGAGAACTTTTTAAAAATTATTTTGTTGGATGGGGGTTTATTGAGGTACTGGGACGTGATCTTTAGAAGCGTGTTAGGAACAGTCTGCACACAAGCAGGTCCAGCGCACACACCGATAGCGATGTCACTGGCGACAGCGCACGGAAGCTTCTTCTTTATCTTTGCACGTACATCTTCATCTTTACAAAGTCCCCGGAGAGAAGAGGAGCCACCCTGGTGACTTACGGCGTAGGCAAAATGGCTGGGTCGTAATATTCTTTAAGGCGCTGGACGTGGACAGTTTCGCGGCCTTGTCAACGGAGATCAGGTGAGGGCATCAAGGGTTCCACAATGTAATTGACAGGAGAGATGCGCTCGAGGACACGATAGGGGCCGTGATACTCGGAAATAAATTTTGAAGATATTCCGGGAGTACCTGATGGAATCCAGAGCTACACAAGACTGCCAGAAGAGAATTGCGGTGTCTTCTGGTGGTTGTCGTGACGGGATTTGACTAGGTTTCAGTTGTGGGAGACTGGGAATTTTGGCGGCACTCTGCATGTCGGGCAGCTTCAGAAGCAGCGGTATACTCAGATCCATATGGTTGTAAGGAAGAATGGTATCTAGCGGAGCACAAGGGTGACGGCCGTAATGATGATAGAATGGAAAGATGCCGGTAGTTGACTGTGTAGCAGTATTTTATGCGTACGTCACATATGGAAGGAGGAGATCCCAGTCAGAGTGGTCGGAAGAGACATACTTATAAAGCATATCACCAAGGGTACGGTTGAAGCGTTCGGTGAGTCAGTTAGTCTGCGGATGATAGGCGGTAGAGGTTCGGTGAAGTATGTGGCACTTGTCCAGTAGAGCTTTAATAATGTCAGATAAAAAGATGTGTCCTCTGTCACTGAGTAGTTCACGTAGTGCGCCATGGCAAAGAACGAATTGCTGCAAAATGAATGAGGCTACTTCTGACGCTGTGAAAAATGGAAGGGCAGCGGTTTCAGCATATCTCGTCAGGTGGTCAACCGTAACGATTGCCCAATGGTTTCCAGCGGCAGTGTATGAGAGCGGGCCATATAAATCATTACCAACGCGATCAAATGGGCGTGGTGGGCAAGGTAACGACTGCAGCTCGCCAGCAGAACGATGAGAAGGAGACGTGCGACGTTGACAGGCGAGGCATGAGCGAACATATTTGAGGACGAAGTTGTACATGCCCGTCCTTTAGTATCGTAAGCGTAGCCGATGGTATGTCTTGAACACTCCCGCATGGCCGCATTGTGGGTCAGTGCATAAGCAGTTGCACACTTGCAGTGTAGGTGGCGGGGAATGACTAGCAACTATTGTGACCATCAGCACTGTAGTTCCGGCGATAAAGAAGGTTGTCGCGAATGGCGAAGTGCGATGCTTGTTAGCACAGTGCACGCGATGGAGAAACAGCCAATGGATTGGAGAGGAGACCGATAAGAGAAGCGACCAGGGGTCTCTCCGCTGCTCAGAAGGCATGTCACTGATGTGAAGTGACATTGGTGAGGTGTCCGAGGTGGAAAGGCTGGCGACATCAGCTGGTAGGGGGCAGCGAGAAAGGGCATCAGTGTCTTGATGCTTGCGGCCAGAGCGGTAGACTACGTTGACATCAAATTCCTGTAGACAAAGAGCCACCTGGCTAGACGGCCGGATGAGTCTTTCAAGGAGGAAAGCCAGCAGTGCGTAGTGGTCCGTCACAACTTCAAAGGGCGGCCATAGAGGTAAGGGCGGAATTTGGTCAGAGCCCAAACAATTGCCAAACACTCTTTTTCAATTACCGAGTGATTTTACTCCGCCTTCGTGAGCGTTCGGCTTGCATAGGCGATGACGTATTCAGCAAATTCAGATTTCTGCTGAGCGAGTACAGCGCCGAGACCGACACCACTGGTGTCGGTGTTTACTTCAGTAGGGGCCGTCAGGTCGAAGTGGCTCAGGACGGGCGATGTTGTGAGGATGTGGCGCAACATATTGAAGGCGTCGTCGCATGACAGTGACCAGAGCGAAAAGTCGGAACTGTCTGACAGAAGCTGTGTCAAAAGGGTAGCAATGGAGGCGAAGTTTCGTATGAACCGACGAAAGTAGCTGCGCAGGTCTTTGATGGATCTCGGCTTGGGAAAGGCAGCAACAGCATGAAGTTTGGCCTGTTCTGGAGAAACCCCTTCCTTGGAGACGTGCCTTAAAATGGCCAGTTGACGGGCGGCAAAATGACACTTCTTTAAGTTTAGCTGCAAGCCGGCATCAGAAAGGCAGGTCAAGACGGGCTTCAGGAGGTAGAGGTGAGTGTCGAAGTCAGGAGAAAAGACGAGAATGTCGTCGAGATAGCAGAGGCAGGTCTTCCATTTCAGTCCATGCAAAATGGTGTCCATCATTCTCTCAAATGTCGCAGGAGCATTGCAAAGGCCAAAAGGCATAACAGTAAATTCGTACGGGCCATCTCGAGTAATAAAAGCGGTTTTAGAGTGGTCGGCCACTTTCATCAGGACCTGCCAGTATCCGGAACGTAAATCTAGGGAGGAAAAGAATTCAGCCCCTTGCAAACAGTTTAGTGCGTCGTCTATGCGTGGAAGAGGATAGACGTCTTTTTTTGTAATCTTATCAAGTCGGCGGTAATCTACATAGAAGCGAATGGAACCATCCTTCTTTTGAACAAGCATAACAGGTGAAGCCCAAGGGCTGTTTGAAGGATGAATGACGCTGTTTTGGATCATCTGGTCTACTTGCTCTTCAATAATACGGAGCTCTGTTGCTGAGACACGGTAGGGCTGCTTTCTCAGTGGTGCGTGGTCTTCAGTATCGATCGGATGAGTGACAGTTGAACTTTGGCCCAGGGAATTTTGATGGAAGTTGAAGGAGAAGCTGAACTGTTGAAGTAGGGCAAGAAGTTGCTTTCGCTGAAGCGGAGGAATACTGGTGTCGATGGAGTGGCGGAACAAGTCTGTGGAAGAGGAAGCTGGTACAGAAAGTGGAGGGCTGAGCGCAGTCATGGCGAGGCACGGTGTGTTGTCAGTCTCTTCACGGAGAAGAGATGCGATGGGTTGTAGGCTCCCGAGACATTTACCGTGGTGCAAAGCAGTGGGATAGTTAAATGGGTTAGAGACCCAGAGCGCAGAGGAGCCAGTGGAAATAGTGAGTACAGCATAGGGCAAGAAGGGCTTGGGACTGGGCTAGTTGTACATGGACAAAGGAACTGGACAAACGCTGAGGTTAAGTGCAATCTACCAACTGAAGTTTTATTTCTTAGAATAGGAAAAAGGAAACACAAGCACGTGACGTAATCTGAAGATAGTGAATACACATAAATCATAACAGTGCACTGTAACAGCAAGAACAACTAAGGAATGAGGAATGAAACCGTGAAAATGAAAATATGAAAAATAAACACCTTATCTAAGCCCGGGATAAAATAGCACTCACCCCCCCCTCCTTTCCCCATGCGCATCTAACAGACACGCGCGGGTGATCCTCATGCAAGTCTTTTGTCTCTTCTCAAAATATCTATTTCCCGGTGGGAAAGGGCTATGGAAGGGGTGCTAACGTAATTGCCTTCTTTGCCAGAAACGATCCGAAAGGCCTCAATTACCTCACGCTTTTTCTTTTCTGCTGCCCGCGCCAAAATAACCATGTTTTGGAAATATGGGCTGCACTCGTGTTTCAGGCAATAGTTCGCCAAGTTTTCTGCACCCTGCAAGGAACGGCATTTCCTCCTGTGCTCCAAGAGCCTTTCATTGAGGCATCGCCCAGTTTGCCCCACGTAGCACTTGCCACTAGAGAGGGGAATTTTGTAAACTACCCCCTTAGAGCATGGAACAAAAGGCGAAACACTCTTAACGCCGCACACACTTTTCTGATATGCAGATTCTTCTTGGTTAACTTTTTTTGCAGATGCCTTTAAACTTTAAAGGAGCTGAAAAAACAACCTTCACATCAAACCTCTGTCCAATCTTTTTCAGCCTTTCCCGCCGGGAAATAGATATTTTGAGAAGAGACAAAAGACTTGCATGAGGATCACCCGTGCATGTCTGTAAGATGCACGGAAGGGGGGGGGGGGGGGGGGGGGTTGAGTGCAATTTCATCCCGGGCTTAGATAAGGTGTTTATTTTGCATATTTTCATTGTCATGGTTTCATTCCTCATTCCTTAGTTGTTCTTGCTGGCAGTGCACTGTTATGATTTATGTGTATTCACGATCCTCAGATTACGTCATGTACTTGTGTTTCCTTTTTCCTATTCTAAGAAATAAAACTTCAGTTGGTAGATTGCACTTAACCTCAGCGTTTGTCCAGTTCCTTTGTCCATGTACAACTAAGCAGCGCAGCATTTATGAGAAGCATAGGGCAATAGAATGAACTTTCGGTGCAGAAATGTATGTGCTGGCATGAAGAGGACAGTTTGGTCGCACACAGAGTCACAAGTGATATTTACAAGCAGGGCAGTAGAGGGAGGAATGTTGATAACTTCGGCGACGAGGGCTTTAGCGCATAGACTAGAAGTAGCGTTGTCTGACACGGGCTCGGGCAGCGCAGAAAATCGACTTCAGCGCGAGCACAATCGATTAATTATAGCGGCATGATGCGACAGGAAATCCCAGCCTAAAATTACAGCGTGTGAGCAATTTTGCAGCACGAGGAACTCAATTGTATAAAGGCAATTCTGGATTACTACTCGAGCGGGGCATGCTGCTAAAGGCTTGATTTGCTGAGCACTGGCCATTCGCAACAAAAGTCCTGCAATTGGCGTCTTCACTTTCTTTAAAGAGCTACATAGTTTTGCATCCATTACCGAAATCACAGCACCAGTTTCAATTAGAGCCCCCCAGCAACACCCTTGATGAAAACTTCAATAAGGTTGGCTGGCGACAGATGAGGACTTGGGAGTTCGACGGGGTCGCAATTCTCACCTCAGGAACTGCGGCCTCTAGTTTTTCTCACGTGAAACGTTCTGTCAACGTCGCATCGGAGAGAAAGGCAGCATCGCGGCGACGGTGAACGACGGTCGGACATGGCTGAGCTGTCTGGGGAGACATGACGGCTTGTTGGAGGCTCACTAGGCGCAGAATATTGAGGCTTTGAAGACCAGTACCCAGAACCTTGAGTAGGTGGTGCCGACACTGGGAGATGGTTTCGGCAATAACGGGAAATATGTCCAGCCAGCCCGCAAGTGTAACAAATGGGCCAGTTATCTTTCGTGCGCCACGGGTTGCGTGGTTTTGGAGCCGGTTGAGTAAACTGCGCAGGTTCTCGAGCAGGACCAGGAGGCGGCTGAACATAGGCAGGTTGTGGAGGCAGAGCATATGTAGGTGGTGGTCGGGCAGCAACAGCTGCATATATGTCAATGGGGCTGTGACAGGCATGGGTTGAGGGGCTGGAGGAAGAAATTCAGCTACCTGTTCTTGAATAATCTGGCGCAGACTGGGATCTAGATGTGATGAAGGCTCTTCATGGCAGGACATAAGGGAGAGTTATCGAGCAACTTCTTCCCGAATGAAGTTCTTGATTTGTGGCAGGAGCGTAGAATGTTCACCTGCATCTGTCAGGCCAGCAAGTGACTCAGTGTGCATTGTCGTGACGCTGGGACTAAGTCGACCCGGCCTTCATTTGGTAACATGCAGAGACTCCCGGTTGATGAAGGATTGAATCTTCGAAGTTAGTAAAATATATACAATCAGGTTTAATGGCACTTTGAGAAAACTTATTTACATGAAAAGAAAGGGTATATTAGCAAAATGGCAAGCGTTAGGAGTTCATAGCGAGAAGCGTCTGGATGAGCCGTTTACCCAAGGCTCAGAGCGTCATTTCGTGCTCTGCAATGTCCTTAAATCCCCTATGTCCAAACCTCTCTCTGAAGATGCTGACCAATCAGTTCCAAGGCACACCCCTCAGATATCGGCAACCAATCGAACACATCACTGCACTAATGGTCTGACGCACTGATTGGTCCAGTATTGTTTCGTCGGGCGTGGTCACTTGTTGTCGGGTAGAGCTTGGGAACGGCGAGGAGGTAAATTTCGATTCTTCTACAAAGATCTGCTATGTTGGTTCCGGCAAGCGGATTTCCTTCTCAGAAACCCAAGTGTACGTGCGCGCCACGAATACTGCACCCAGCATTGTCCCTTTCCGGCAATTGCAACTCTTTCCTGCATTCACGGGAAATCCTCTAATGGCCGTAATCCTCATGCTCCTTTCTTCTCCTGTACGTCAGCGGACGTGTCACTCCCATAGTCTCCTTTGGACAATAGGCATTCCTCACTTGACAATAGCGCCTCTCGACGGGAAGGGTGAACAGTTGAACAAAAGCACTTCCGGCTATTTCTCACAGGGCGATGTTTCTTTGTATTTTTCTTGACGTTCCCTTGACAGGGCCAACTTGGCAGTTGTAGGGTCACGACAAAGCAAAGCATGCTCACATCAAAAAGATTCATGTGAACACGCTCACTTAAAGCCCTTGCACAAACAGCCCATATCAATACCATGCCCACAGGCGCACAATAGTGCGCGCAAGCGCGGACCATGCACGGTCGCAACAGCATGGTGTTCGCGCAAGTTATGGCCCTTTGTTTGTGCAGTTCATCAAAACTTTGACATAGTGCGACAAATTCTGTGACGGTGCGGATATTTCGAGCCAGCAGCATCTGAAAGGCGTCGTCATCGATGCCTTGCGGAATGTGCTTGATCTTGTCGGCCTCTGGCATGTGTGCGTTCACGTGCTTGCACATGTCGACGATGTCCTCGATATAACTCATGAAATTCTCACCAACCTGCTGAGACCGCGCACGCAAGCGCTGTTCAGCGCGGAGTTTTCTCACAGGAGGTTGGCTGAAAACTTCAGAGATGGAATGTCCGCTTCATGGTTCCAAAACCATATATTTGCTACGCTGGTGAGATGGAAAATCACGATGCTTAGCTTAGTTTCCGCGTCCCATTAGTTGTAAGCGCTCACCCGCTCATAGGATGTGAGCCAGTCCTCGACGTCATGGTTATCAGTGCCGCTGAAGATGGAGGGGCTTCGCTGGTGGAGGGAGCCGGGACAGATAATGGCTGAGCCAACTTGTACGGCTTGGGGGTTGGCTTCTTCAGGCATCGCAGGAGGTGGTAACGTGCAGCTGTGGAGTTCCAGGGCGAGAGGATGGATCTTAACCGGCAGCTCCACCAAAGGTAGGATGGGGGTTTATTGAGGTATTGGGACGCGATCTAGAAGCACGTCAGAAACAGTCCGCGCTACAAGCAGGTCCAGCGCACACACCGATAGCGATGTCACTGGCAACAGTGCATGGAAGCTTCTTTATCTTAGCATGCGCATATTCATCTTTACAATTTGTAAATTATCGGCTCCATGGAAAACTTTTTAATTTAACTCGAATGTTCACAGAGACCAACTCTATGAGTTCCATGCATTGGAATATTATTGCCACTGGCATTTCAGGGGCTTTTTAAGGTCCTAATTATGTTGGCATGTAGGGAGGAGATTTGCTGTAGGCAAGCTCAAGAAGGTGTGTATGCACAAGCAAAGGCCTCGGCAGCTGCTCTCTTACTTAGGTACACAGTGATGCTTATCAGCCAGCACTCAGTTGCCCTACCTTGTTTCTTACATGTTTTTTTTTTCTGCCTATAAGTTGAAAGTACAGGAGTGAAAATAACATGCCACTGTTGTACTACATATGGGACCCTCGCATGTTGTGTGTGATGCTGTGCTAGTTGCATGTCACATGGAATATGCAAAATGTACGCAGAATGGTATTGGCAGAACATTGCACCCAAGATGCAGAGCTCATGGGTTTTGTGCCCAGCTAGTTGATTGCTCTTGCTAACGTAGTTAGGTTAAATGCCTTATTCTCCAAATCTGGCATCAGCATTTTGAGCAAAAAAAAATCGTGGACATCGATCTGGCAGGTGGTAGTTGGCAGATAACATAGCCGTGAACTAGCTGGTCGTTGGGTTGTGTGACATGACGAGACCGCATGATATGGCCAAATTGGCAGGCACTGCCAACTGGGGCTTCTCATGTTAAATGGGAGGGTGACATCGGAACCAAGTCTTCTGGGACCCTTGGATCTTGAATTAGATCCACTGACCTTAAGCCACACTGACATGTTCGTACGGCTTGGTTGAATCTGGGTTTCATAATGGGTTGGGTGATCCTTATGACTGCACTGTAAATGAATATGTGTGACAAAAGATAGGCATTAGAGACTGAGTGGAGGATAATAGAGACTGCTTAAGCAAGTAACAAAGAAAATAGACGCAGATGAGAATCTGCAAGGGGAGCCGGTGAACAAGAGCAGTTATACCTTTAAAGGTTGAGCTTCCCCCGCAATTCTTTTTCTTCTTTCACTTTCTCTAAAAGCCAAATAAGTAATGGTGAATATGAGTACTATCACTTTTCTTTTTGTGACGGCAACAATGGCAACAACAAAAGAATGTTTTTCCTCAATACCAGGGGCTTTGAACTCATCTTTCTACATGAGCTGCATTGGCAGTCTTGTCTCCCATGGGCTAGTAGCTGAAAAGGCTGCTTGTGTGTTAAAAATTTCTAATCCTAATTCTCACAAAAAGCTAACTACTGACGTAAGTGCGGATGGCAGGAAGTTGAGCGATTGCTGTTTGCTGTAGGCCATCAGAGAATGAAAAAGCAAGAAGTAGTGACGTTGTTTTCTTGGGACAGAGGCTGGAAATCATCAGGCCTAGCAGGCCACACGTCATTGCTTTCGGAGCCAAATGCATACCATGAGCTGTTTGTGTGAGAGCCATGCTTTATGCTTTCTTTGGCTTTGTTTGAAATCTATTGCCTTATGAAACTGCAAAATGTGAAATTGCTTGTGAACAGCTGTGCCATAAAGCTGGAGCCTGTATTTGAAGACTTGCACGAATGTGAGATTGTCTTTTACTTTAGTAAGTACAGCTTTACTCATCAGGCATTCTGTTGGTTAAAAACTACTTTTGACTATGCCTGGGGGGTAGGTTCTGCAAATGTGATGTGCAGTAGTAAAAATCTGTCATATATGTGCAACATGAACTGGTTGGCCACTTGGTCAGATATGGCTACAAGTAAGGCAGCACAGTGGCACGAGGGCTAGACGAGGTGAGGGTTCAAACACAGCACTGAACTGACTAGTGTATAAAGTGGTGTGTGTAATGTAAGGTGACAGGTAATCTCTCACTGGGACAAGTTAAAAGTCGAAATATTTTCTATTTTCTGCTTTTCCTGCGGTGCCAGAGTATATATAGCAATGGCATTCTGAATAAACTTATATTGTCAGTTCAATGCTGTATTTGTCGCTCGTCTTGGCTAGACCTCATGCCATAGTGCTGCATCACTTGTAGTTATGTAATATATGTTCACAGCTGAGGCGGAAGGCGCAACGCATGCATAACCTGTTGGTTATTATTCATCTCGCTAAGCATGTACACCTGTTTACAGTGTCAGAGCAGCACTGAACTCCATTTAGCTTTATTTATGGCAGATACAGGTGACTCGTGTGCCAATGGTGGAATTGTATTACCACAGTTGAAGACTATCAGTTTAATGCAGACAGGGCACCTGTGGTACAATGGAATCATTATGGATAAGGGTTATTGACTGGAAAGATCGAATTCTGGCCGCGGCGGCCGCTTTTCGATGGAGGCAAAAAGCAGGGTGCTGGTGTGCTGTGCGATGACAGTACATGTTAAAGAACCCCAGGTAGTAGAAATTTCTGGAGCCCTCCACTACGGCGTCTCTCATAGTCTGAGTCGCTTTGCGACGTTAAACCCCACAAACCAAACCAAACCACTCCTTTTGATTCCATCAGCTACCAAAAAGTTTACAACTAGGCCTGCGCAAATATTCGGTGATTTTGCGTCATGTGCGCAATATTTGACTAAAATATTTGGCATTCAAAATCTCAAGTGAGTGGCATTTGTGGAATACATGCCTCATAATGTTTCAGTTTAACACACTTCCTCTGTGATGGCACTGTGGCGTGTGCAACCAAGGACTCAGCTACATAGGCCCTGTGGTCACTTTCTAGGTGTATGCGACACGCCCCTGCCTGCCAGCGTGAATGCCAAAGGGAGTTTGCGCATGTGTGCAAAGCAGAGGTGAGCAGGCACAAGCACGGTTCACAAATCTTTACCTGCCAGGTGTCTGTGCCCACGCTAACCATGCTATGCACTCATCGGAACCGGCATGGCGGCATGCGTTGGTTGGAAGATGTAAGCCTCTCTTGGTTATACAGGACAAGTTTGATCTGACTGCAGCTGTCAGAGCCGCTCGCTCTTCTCCGAGTCCGGCAGCATGAGCTAGCACGAGGCACATGGCGATGAGACTATTTCCGACACCTGACGTAGTGGTGCTGGGCGCTCAGGGATGTGGTGCATATTTCTGACAGGTGCTTGTGGGGTCACTGCTGCAAAGTAGCAACTTCGCAACAGCAGCTAAGATCGGCAGTTTCAGGTCCCACACCATACAAACATGTGGCTCCGCATGTAGGCTGGCTCCTCTGATGGCTGTTTTTGCATAGGGTCGACACAACTTCAGTGAATGACAAAGCTTCAGTACACTTTTTCATTTTTTCTTGTAATGGCCTTGAGTGCTTGTATTTTTTGTCATACAAGAAGTCTTCGAAATGTTTGCTTCGAAATTTTCCCCAGGAAGCTACTTATTGCTTAGAACCAGGAAATATATTTTCATAGGCCTAGTTACAACCATTATTTGAAACCCCTCATAATAAATTGTACATGTAACGTAATATAAAGAAGTGGACTAGACTGCAAGTCGTGCATGGGCTCAGCATTGTAAAGCTATGGCTGAGACTAGTGTGTTTAAGCTTGGTATTTAGATGGCACAGAGAATGACATAGAGCGGTAACAATGCTATGACGGGGGCTAGTTAATGGTGCCATCCACTTGTGTTGTACTAGAAAAACTTCACGCTTGACAAAAGGGAGAAGCACGAAGGGAATGCGCAAACCTGCAATCATTTGTCATTCAAATGGACTTACTGTTCTTGTAGTGTACGAATATGTACAGTCGCTCAAATCTGTGAAACCTGCATTGTCCGACACCTTGCACAGCCTCGTTACCTGTTTGCTATCACTTTCTGTGAGCCCTGCTGATGGTGGGCCGATGCACTCTTCTGCAATGGCTTTCATATCACGTATGTATCATATACATGTCGTGCATATCGCAACTTTTTTGGCTGCCTTCATTTACTTTTCTACAGAATCGAGTCATTGTTTGCAGTGCTGTAAACACCACAGGTTCGTTATATTTGCTAGCTAGCCACCTTTTTGAGGCCATGTGAAATCTTATGAATGTATGGGATCGAACGTAAGATTCTTCTTTGCTAATGTGGAAGCTTGGTAGTGGACCATTCTTGACAGAGTGCAATAGAAATGAATGTAAAAAGACATATACATGGGCACTGACTGACAACTGAAGTTTATTGGGCAGAGGCCCAGTGTTAGGCGAGCACTGCAACTACCAGAAACATGAGAAAACATGAGATGAAAGAATTAATCAAGGTAGCTTGTAGTCAAGAAGATTTCACCTTTTGCGGAAAGGAACTGTACTTGTTTGTTAGAGAACCCGGTTATATCGAACCCGGATATATCGAATTTTGGTTATATCGAACTCATGGAATATCCCCTTGAAAATCCCATGTAAAAGTATAGGAAAGCCACGTCATATATCGAACTCAATTTCACCGGTCGTTCGATACATCGAACTTCGCACCACGCACTGGAGAGTGTGCCTTCCCCAAAGACGATTGCATTCCCCTTGGCCGTTCGCCGCGTGACGTTATCAAGTCACGCGCGGAAGGAATGAGAGGGGACAGTTCGGGGACGGCGACGATTCCCCGAAGGCGCGCGCATCTGCAGTTATCGTTTCCCGCGCGCCAGCACATGACGTTTGCAAGCCATGTGCGTGGGTGTGCCCATTCTTTTGCCGAGCTATCTCTCTCCTTCAGCACGCGCTACGCATGCGCCAAGCCAGCTCAGCCCGTTTTCAGACGTCGGACGCTTTCTCCAGCGTGTGTAGCGAACCCTCTGCGCGCGGCGGCTGACGTGGCTATGGCGCCTGCGGACGTCAAGAAGCGGCAGATCTCTCTCTCTCTCTCTCTCTTTTTTTGCGAGTCATTCATTTTTATTGTTGTGCTGTACGCGCTGCGTAGCGTAAGATATGGCGGCTGCGGACGTTAAGAAGCAACAGGGTTTTTTTTTTTTCTTTCTTTCTTTTTTTTTTTTTTTTGGCGAGAGTTGTTTATCCTTGCATGTATGAATCAACGAAAGCACGCGGTCAGCTGCTGCGATCATGACGCCCGCCCCAAGCGCGGCGCGATAAATCGAAACAGGCATGTGCAATCAAGCCATCGCGGGCACTGCCAAGTTCGCTCCTTGCCATGGCAGGGGCTATCAAAAGATAAACACGCCGCGACGTTATCGCTGCGCAGCATCTTGGCGCGCTGCGAAAAAATGAGCTGTGGATGAGACGACTGAAACGGAGTGACGCGCGCCATCGACATGCAAGCGAAAAACGCTCGCGATTTCTGCCGCGTAATTTCTGGCGACACAGAAACCTTGTTTTGAGCTGCCGCGGTGGCTTGAGTGGCGAGAGGGACGCAGTTCCAACAAGTTTGAAATCTTTCACTCTGTCGCTGCCGCTCGCCGCTGAGATCGCTCAATCGCTTGCATGTAAGCGAGCTGGCTTTAACGTTTTTTTTTTAATTCTCAGGTGCAAAAGTGGAGGGTGGGTTCATTATGCGAGTGGGTTGATTACGCGACAAATTCGGTATCGTTTTTTCCCATATGAAGTGCCGTCACAAGCCGATTTCTGTATATCGAATTATCGATATATCGAACTATTTCGCGATCCCCTTCGAGTTCGATATATCCGGGTTCGACTGTATTAGTGTGGATGGTTTGCTGACATGCATATCTTTGATACAGTGTTGAATGCCTCAGTCACTTTTCTTGTGAGCTCGTCTACATAAGGAAAATTCAGATTTCGAGGAATGTGAAGTCACTCTTAAGGTTTTTGAGTGGTTTGTACGACAAAAGCGGAATAAGCATTCATTCATTCATTCTTTCATTCAGTCCTCAGAGTTTCTTCAATATTAGGAACAGCAGGGCAGGGAAGTTTTTATTGAATCAGGGCAGCTATTAACGTGTTGTAAAGGTTAGTGAAATACAAAAAATTCATTTTTCGAAAGTTTTAAAGTTGAAAGCTTAAAAAGAGGGCTGAATCACGACATGTTTTAAGAATAATTAAAAAATAATGCTTGAGCGGAAAAAAATTGTGCAGTGCAGTTAGTGTTCCTTCCTTGGGATGTTAAGTACTTCCCATCATAACTTCAATGGTTGTGACGTTAGTGTCCACGGGATTGACTGCTAAGCCAAAGGATGTGAAATGGAATCACATTTCAAGTAGCCAAGCTTTTGGGTAGGCTAAATACAAAAATGCCTGCATGCTGCGAAATGTGTATGCATGGTAAAGAACCTAGGGCGGTTTAAATTAAACTGCAGTCCTCCACTGCGACTGCGACATCTCTCATAACTCGTATGGAGCTCTGGGGCATTTGATTTCTAATGGCACGATGGCTCGACAAAATAGTGCCATTGCTGACTTCAAAGGCCCATATTCCCAACCATATTATCCATGTGTAGCTGAGCAGATATAAGGTGCAAACATGTGCCCGATAGAGAACCTGTGTGTATCAGTGGGGATTGAACCCCAGCCATAGGACTTGAATGCTCAAACTGGTAATACACTGTTGTGGTATCATAAGCTGTATTTGTGGCTTTTGTGGTGCAGGATAAAGTGCAGTATTTTCTCAAGAAAGCAAAAGAGCTGCCTAAAGCAGAGGACCCATGGTTGATATCAAGCCTGAACATACTGGTTGCTGGATTAGAGGGCTATCTTCATGGTCTTGACACAGATGGGTAAGCCTTCACATTGCCTTCTGGATTTGCTTTCATTATTTTCCAGGAGGATTTTAGGAGGGGGAAGGGGGGGGGGGGTTCGTGCACTTAAAGCATATTTCCTGGTGACTACATACTGGCCTATGTTTTTGGAACGCACATTGTGTGCGTGCACGCATGTGTGTGTGTGTGTGTGTGTGTGTGTGTGTGTGTGTGTGTGTGTGTGTGTGTCTGTAACTGCTTCTCATAAGTGTGTGTTTTCGGTTTGTACATTGCTCAGGACAATAGCAAAGGCATGCATTATTGTAAGATTAGAATACTGTACTCTGGAAACATGTTTTTTCTTTTGGTTAAGCACAGTGCTAAATGTTAGTCAGAACACACAGAAAGACGAACGGGACAGGTGCTGACTCCAACTAAGTTTATTGAAAGATACATGTGTACAAATATATAGCCCGAAGACGGTGAACGCCTGCGCATGTCCTGAAAGGTGGGACGAAAAAAAACAACAAAAAAATGCCCTCAGGTGAAACTTGTCATAACCTCGCATCTTTCAACAATCTATGCTCACTTTCATGCAGAGATATAGAAGTGGTGCTGACACACCTGCCCCCCCCCCCCCCCCCCCCTTTGATAAAAAAGGCTTCTGCGAGCTCGTGAGCTAATCTGTGTTTACTTCTGGTTAGAATTTTAATCTCTCCAAATCGTGGTTCACAGCTTTTTTTTCGTTTTTATCAAAGCAGGAGCGGCAATGGGCGGGTAGGTTTTGGAACGAATCTGATGCGTTCCTTAAAGACCTGTAATGTTCACCAGCACGCTCGTTAACTCAGCGCCCGGCTGGCGTCACCGAGGCATTGCTACAAAAACTCAAGGGTAAGCCAAAGGGGCAACGTCGGAAAGAAACCTTTCGTGGAGCCAAGCCAGTGGTGACACCTTATATCCACAAAGTGTCCCACAATTTAAAACGAGTTGGCAACAAGTACGGAGTCGCCATGGTCTTCGCCCCCTGCAAATTGGCCAAGATGTGCCCCAAGGTTACCAGCAATGCTAAAGCAACACCGGGGTGTGGAAAGAAACACTCGAAGCCATACGTAAGGTGTGCCACGGGAGTGGTCTACGAGATCCCCCTTATGTGTGATAAGGTGTACGTCAGTCAGACCGGGCGCTGCATTAACGAGCGTACTGGTGAACATTACAGGTCTTTAGGGAACGCATCAGATTCGTTCCAAAACCTACCCACCCAGTGCCGCTCTTGCTTTGATAAAAACAAAAAAAGCTGCGAACCACGATTTGGAGAGATTAAAATTCTAACCAGAAGTAAAGACAGATTAGCTCGCGAGCTCGCAGAAGCCTTTTTTATCAAAGAGAGTGGGGGCAGGTGTGTCGGCACCACTTCTATATCTCTGCATGAAAGTGAGCATAGATTGTTGAAAGATGCGAGGTTATGACAAGTTTTACCTGAGGGCGTTTTTTTTTTTTTTTTCGTCCTACCTTTCAGGACATGCGCAGGCGTTCACCGTCTTCGGGCTATATATTTGTACACATGTATCTTTCAATAAACTTAGTTGGAGTCAGCGCCTGTCACGTTCATCTTTCTGTGTGTTCTGTCTAACATTTAGCGCTGTTTTTTCCTTTGGTTAAACACAATGTCACACCAACTAGCCCAGCAAAAGATTCTGGAAACATGGTTGATAGCATCTTGAACATTTTTGAGGACTTCGTATTTGATAGGGGATAAATAAAAATTTCACACATGATGTTTGAACAGGACTTACATTGAACAGGACTTGAGGCATTACTGTAGAGTTCACGATTTTATTGTGGATAACAGCATCCATTGCTACCATTTACCTTGAATTTGTTTTGTTGATCATTTTCAAACAGCCATCTTTATCCAATCAGTTTCATTGAGGGAGTACATGTGGACATCTTCCAAACCATCGATTATATGGTGTTCAATACGGTGGATGACTACAGGAAATTGCTGTCACGATACAAGAAACTTCCAAAACAGGTTGGTCTTGAAATATTGCTATTAACAGTAGCGCTACTTGTTAAGGGAACTTATTTGCGTGGCGGCAGTGTATTATTAGTCTGTGCCATGGTGCAAGAATAGGAGGGGTGTGGAAAATAAAATTGAAAGTGTGTACATCCTTGACAGGTGGTGTGCTGTACTGAGGCCTTTATTGCTAAACATGGTGTTTGGACACTCTTTGTGTACATTCTAGCAAGTGAAACATGCTCACAAACAGTTGCACCGGTTGTGGTGGCTCGGTGGTTAGGCACTCGGCTACTGAGCCGGGGTGGTGTGTTTCGATGGAGGCATAATGCAAACGGTGCCTGTGTGCTGTACGTACGCTGTCAGTCCATGTTATACCCCTGTCAAGCGCGCAAAATAAAGTGCACTTATGACGAGTGTCACTTACGAAAAGTGCACTCTACCGCTGCTAAATGGCGTAACATAAGTGTACTTGCCAAAGTGTGCACTCAGGTCGGAGTGGGTTCGCAAAACAGACTTTGAGGGCCGAGTGCGTAGCCTCGCCGGCAGAAATTTCTTCGTCACAAATGTATTATTCAATAAGAAATGTATACAAGTTGATTTTACGTGTTTTGTACATATTTTCATTTGAGGAATTGTTTTATAATAGCAATGGGCAAAATATCACATAAAAAGCTGTGATGTAACCGCGTACACAACTTCAAATTTAAGCGTGGTGCGCCACTGCGGCTACGTCATTATCAGTTAGAGGGCGACTGTTATTGTTCATGGTGTTTGTTGATAGGGGGTCTCTGAATCATGGCCCGGTGTCAAATTTTAAGCATTTTTTGAGTGTTTACTACTTTAAAAAGCAGTTCTCTGAATTTCACGCTTGGAGGTTTCAATTCCTTTTTTAAAACGTATTTTTCAGTTTCCAGTTTCGTATCAAGGAGGGCTTCTGCGAGTGCACTCTGCTTTCCCGTTTAGCACTGCCTAGCGTAAAGTCTCTTTCTAGTTGCGAAGTGCACTATGCATAAGTGCACTTTAACTTGCACGCTTGACTGGGGTATTAAACATCCCCAGAGAGTCGAAATTAACTGAAGCTTTCTACCATGGTATTTCTCATTGTCATAGTCACTTCAGGAACCTCAACATAGCATAGTATACTATAATGTAACACATGAAACGACGCAACACATATTGCGTATTGCTTGGCTTATTTTTGGAAAGTTAAGGCTAACTCAAAATGAATCGAGTTGCTCGTATTGTCCAGATTTGGAACATTATACAGAGCTGACATGTTTTGTAACAAAACTAACATGGTTTTGTTTTACCATTTATTTCACACATAAACAATGTCAAAAAAAAAAAAAAAAACGTGCTAATGGCACAAAGAAACATTACAGTGGGAAAAGCTTTTGACTCTGCCTTGAGACACTGGGCTGGAATCCTTGAACTGCATTTTAAAAAGGGCTCCTGTGGTGTCATACATGTTCCTTGATGGTGGTGTTTGCTCTGCCCCGCACTTCCTGCACTTCAACTAGACGCTGGAAGCATTGGCCTCTATAAGCTTCATGTGTAGTATTGCTCCATGGACGTCAGTGAAATTATTAAAAAGGTGCCTCTTTTTCCTTTTTAGCTTGAAGAGATTGCAAGTCTGATGAAGGAAGGTATAAGGCTTAAGAAGACGATGCATGCTGTTTCCATGGTGAGTTTGTCACTTTTTCTTTCTTTTTTTTTTAGTGTGTAGCACTACTACTCGTAAGCACGGATTTGGCCAATGTCTGTCCGAAGCCACTCACTCACTCTCTCTCTCTTTGGGAACTTGAAGTGGAGGAAGAGAAGGTGGCAACGCGCGCGACGCACGGCTCAGCATTGAGGAGGCGGAGTGGCCGCACAGCTGCAGCAAAATCCACTCTCTTTGTCCGTCCGTCTCTCCGTGAACTTGTAGAGAAGGAAGAGAAAGTGGTGATGCCTGCATCACGCGACTTCACACTGAGGGGCCGGAACGGCCGCATAGATGCACCTAGTGAGAGAGGGGCGTGTCAGTTGCAGACGTGGCGGCCGTCATTGGGCAGTGTTGCACACGCGTGTGTTATTCCGGAGTGAGCAGTCGTGTGTCGCTCGCGCATCCTCAACTTCGGCATCTCTCACCTCGCATCAGTCACTCCTCAGCCTTCACGGACAGCAAACGTGCACGCGCGATGCTCCCTGGACCTCGGCTCGAGCCACTCGCCGTGCCGTGAAGCAGCGTGTGCTTATTTACCTCCATGCCTTAACTGGCGATCGCCTTCAAATGCGTTTCCCTCTCTCTTCTCTCTTTCTCTCCCCCTATGATCCCACCCCTGACCTTTCGGTCGCAGAGCAGTGCATTGTAAAGAGGGACATTGTGTCTGTTTTCATTTCTAAAAGTGGTGTAAGGAAAGCTGAGAACGCGGCTGCGCCGCATGTTTGCTTCGCGTTGCAATGGATAAAGCCGGCTCGTCTGGCACTGCGACGCGGGTTCGCCGTGCTTGACGTGCTGAAGTACAGCGGTTAAGCAGTGCTACGCATCTACTTCACATTTTATTAGCTATGCAAATTGGCTGTAATTTTTTGTTGCACTGAGGACTTGTGCTTCTTTTGTGACAAAGTTGGCATGCTGACCAGCAAGCTGCATGGAATAAAATTTGCCCCTCAATTCGGTTGTTTAGAGTTCAAGTGGATGAGGCAAAGCTCGACTAGAAGGTTGCAATGTCTACCAAAATTGAGTCCCTAAAACTCTGCCAACCTTGGGAACAAAAACTGTCTCTGACAACCCACTGCTGAAAACGTTTCTTGATGTTTCAGGGAGACCAACAAAATGTTTGCACATTCAGGAAGGGTGGTGTATGTAACAAATGTGCTGATACATTAGCAGTGAGTGGGAATGGTCACAATTTGGTGGGTTAGATGTATGCTGTAATAGTTTTTAGTAATCCAGGAATCCAGCTGGAGCAACTGGGCACTGAAAAACCTTGCAGAATCAAAAAGTGGCACAGATGCACAAGGAGCCATGTTGGAAGAAGCTGAGTGACAAAAGCCTTAGAACGGTTAGTCTTACTATGAAGCCAATGCGCTGATGTGCCATGGGTACTTGGTTGGCGGTAGATATTGGAGGTGGTTTTAATACAAGCCAGGCTTGGAAGGTGGAAAATGTGATAAAATCTAAAATTCTAGTTGCCATTATATGCCAGCCTTTATGAATAGCTTCGAAATCAACTTTGCATGAGGCATGTTTGAATTTAGTTATAGTCGTTTGAAAATCTGGTTGGTGTCTGTGCATTTTAATTTCTGATTGCTTCTTATGTTAAAGCATAGAGAAAAAAATGCATCAAGCAGACTATCATTATTTGTGAAAATTTTAAAAGCTTGGATGGGAGTGATTTTGCACATTCAGTATACATCAGAACTAAAGTTTCAAGAGAGAGTTAGCTCTACGTGGGTGATGGAATACTGGAATACTGTCTTTATATGACCCGACCCGTGTGAGGTGTGCCACAGAGAAAGAATTGATAACTAGGCCATGGCAGTTATATAGGCAGTAGGAGGGGGAAAGACTAGTGTAAAAACTGCTAACGCAAGCTAGCAGCACCTCTGGGGAGGTCTTTACCTGTCCTGGAAATATTAATCCAAGTCATAGCTTTGTGAGGGCTTTGTGAAGAGTGAGCTTTATTACAGTTGACCCTAGATTGAATCCGGATGTACTGAATTATTACTTATTATTGAACTCTCAAAACATTTTTTTGAAAATCCCATGCGTAAGTATAGGAGTGATATTTGCATTTATTGAACTCCCCTTCAGTGGACCATTGATATACATATCAATCTGCACGCTCTTCTCCTAATGGCGCCCCACTATAATTTTTTTGCGCATGGAGCCGGGTAGGCTGCGTAGCCTTGGGCATATGCTGACAGCACTAACGCTGTAAAACCGCTTGACTGGGTGAACGCTGAGCCCGCTTGAGAGTGGCCTTAGGTCTGGTGGGCTTGTTTTCAATGCGACACTGTTGTTATGCGGGGAAGCCAACGTTGAACGCACTGGTTGTTGTGCAGTGAAGCCAGCTTTGCTGACCGAAATCTCGCGGCTTTCTCATGGCCTGTTTCACGGCTGAAGGAGTCGAAGAAACCAACTGTACCATGTTTTAACTGAGCTATTACAGTCGAACTTGGATATATCGAACCCGGATATATCGAATTTTGGTTGTATCGAACTCGTGGAATATCCCCTTGAAAATCCCATGTACAAGTATAGGAAAGCCGCGTCGTATATTGAACTCAATTTCACCGGTCATTCGATATGTCGAACTCCGCACCACGCACTGGAAAGTGTGCCTTTCCCAAAGATAATCGCATCACCCTCGGCCGTTTGCCGCATGACGTTTTCAAGCCACGCACGGAAGTAATGAGAGGGGACAGTTCGGCTAGGGCAGCACCGCACCCATTCGGGCGGAAAAGATGCAACTATTGCCGAGAATAATTGTATATTCCGGCGTCATCATAGCCGTGGAAATGTCTCGAGGCAGTGATGTCTTCATTCTTTTTCCTTGGAGGATAATCGCATCACCCTCGGCCGTTTGCCACGTGACGTTTTCAAGCCACGCGCGGAAGTAATGAGAGGGGACAGTTCGGGTAGGGCAGCGCTGCGCCCATTCCTTAAAAAGATGCGATATTGCCGAGAATAGTTGATAAAATATTTTTGGCGTCGTCATGGCTGTGGAAATGTCTCGAGGCAATGACGTCGCGCGCATTTGTGGTTATCGTTTCCCGCACACCAGCACATGACGTTTGCAAGCCATGTGCGTGAATCAACCAGAGAGAACCGGCGGGAACTAGAGGGGACAAACGCGACAGAGCAAAGCGCAAGGGTGTGCTCATTCTTTTGACGAGCTATCTCTCTCCTTCCTCTTTCCCAGCCTTCGTTCGCAGTAGCACGCGCTACGCCTGCACCAAGCCAGCTCAGCCTGTTTTCAGACAGAACGTCGGACGCTTTCTCCAGCGTGTGTTGTGAACCCTCTGCGCGTGGCGGCTGACGTGGCTATGGCGCCTACGGAAGTTGAGCGGCAGGTCTATCTTTTTTTTTTTTTGCGAGAGTCGTCTATTTTTATCGTGCTGTACGCGCGGCGTAGCGTAAGATTTTTTTTCATTTTGCGGGAGTCGTTTATCCTTGCATGTATGAATCAACGAAAGCACGTGGTCAGCTGCGATCATAACACCAGCTTTTAGCATTTTTTGCTTCAAACAGCATTTGCAGCTACTGTATCACGCTTTCCAATGATTTTGTGGCAGTGGACTATGCCCGCCCCAAGCGCGGCGTGACAAATCGAACCAGGCTTGTGCAATCAAGCCATCACGGGCACTCTGCCAAGTTCGCTCCCCACCACCGCAGGAGCTATCAAAAGATAAACAAAAGATAAACACGCCTTGATGTTATCCCAGCGCAGCATCTTGGCACGCTGCCAAGAAATGAGCTGTGGATGAGACGACCGAAACGAAACGGAGTGCGACATGCAAGCGAAAACGCTGGTGATTTCTGCTGTGGGGACACAGAAACCTTGTTTTGAGCTGTCGCGATGGCTCGAAGGGCAGAGGGACGCAGTTCCAACAAGTTGGAAATTTTTTGCTCTGTCACTGCTGCTCGTCGCTGAGATCGCTTAATCGCTTGCATGTGAGCGAGCTGGCCTTAACACTTTTTTTTTTTTCCCCAAATTCTAAGAGTGCAAAGGTGGAGGGTGGGTTCATTATGCGATTGAGTTGATTACACGACAAATACGGTATCGTTTTTTCGCATTGTAAGTGCCATCCCAAGCCGATTTCTGTATATCGAATTATCGATATATCGAACCATTTCGCGATCCCCTTCGAGTTCGATATATCCGGGTTCGACTGTATTGCATTTATAGTGTGGCAGTCACAGAATTAGACCTCTTGTGATCAGCAGTGGCGTTTCCCAAAGCACCGTCTGCAGCCGCTTTCATCTGAACTCCTACCCCAGCAACACTTGTGTGATGCGGCACGAGATGGAAAGTGTGCTCTTGAGTCTATGGAGTATCGGCCAGTGCGCCCCTCTTTTTGACGCTTGGTGCTGGGTGATGCTTGACATGTGGGTGCACATACATGCAGTATAGCAGCGGTAAGCCCCATCGCTGCAAGAAGCATGTCCATGTCACTAGCATGGTACACTGCATTCACACTTCCTAGTTACAGAGGACCTCATCTGTTGTCATGTTTTATGTATCAAATTATTGAGTATCGAACTATTTCACGATTCCTTTTGAGTTTTGTATATCTGAGGTTTACTATATTCTGGTTATTTTAAAGGCATCATGGCATGCAGTAAAATGTTACGTATGTTATATAAACTTTCTAAGTGAGGTAATGATATTTGAGCATTGTGATGTATGAAGACCTAGTGGTCAACAGAATGCACCCTTGGTTGCAAATGGTGAGCATTATACAATTTGTCTATGTATTTTCGTAGTGCTGGAGAACCAGGTGACATCTTGCATTTCTTGTGTTTTTCCAGAAAGGTGTTTTGGAAAGACTGAACTCCTTTGATTGTCCAGCTGAAAAGTCTGAGTTTTTTCAGCGTTTTGAAAAGTACCCTGATGCCATATCTGAGCAAGAAAGGTATGTCATAATTATGCAGGTCTTGAGTGCTGGTACACTGTGTTAGAAAATTGTTGCCAGTCTTTGTTGTTGTATTATATTTAGTTGCAGTTTGGAGATGTCATTATGCATAGTATCGCCATGACATGGGGAGGGAGGGGAGGGGGGGGTGGGGTGTGATATGTTGCGCTTACTGGTGTTTCAATTTTTCGAAAGGTTAAGCATGTGTGCATTGACAGTAAGCACGGGTGACAAATTTTTTTGGCATTTTTTTAGGTACCACTTTGATTAAGGACGCAGTGCTGAGCAAGCAGTGACATTTGTTCAGGGTGCAGGAGCTATTTATGCATGAAATGTGACCATCTGTGGCTGATTATATAAATTCTTGTGCACATTTCAGAACAGCATTTTATTTCAAGCTAGTCTGAGTAATTACATAAACATCCATGGAAAGTAATCCCTTGAGGCATTAAATAATTAAAGAGAAAATGTTCTAGTTTTTTTATGTTAACATACTCAGAAATTGCTGTTCTATCTTCTAAAGCTAGTATTTCACTCTGAAATTTTCACTACTTCTGAAAATTTAAGTTGAACCCCAACACGCATATTTACCGAACTATTTCTTGCAAAAATAATTTTTCAGAAATATTGCATATGTTCATAGAAAAATCAAAAGGTGTATAGCTCTACTTTCATGCACAGGGATAAAAAAAATCACTCAACTATCATTTGTTATGCAAAGTTGAAGGAAGGAGTGATTAAATGTCGGAAAAAAGATGAAAGCTGAAAAAGTTAACCCTGAAGTCTATTTTCTTGTTTGCCTTGTTTATATGCTTTTGGTCAGAGAATTCTCTCCTTTTCATGGTGATACTAAGGTGGCTTTCATCAGTCAGTGAATTCGCAATGCGCCAGGGCCATCAGGAGCCCAATTCACCTGCAGTTTTATTCTACCACACATAGAAAAAATAATTTTCTAAATCTTTACTGCATATCTCACTGTAATTTTTCTTGACATGACACAGACTCGAGGGTTACATAAAAATATAATTGGTATGTTTAGCATTCTGACCAAACTGGCCACTTCGTTTGTCTTGTTCCTGCTTAATTAATTTCGTTACAAGAGACACTGTTACAAGAGACACTCGGTTATAAGAGACACTTGAAAATGGTTTGGTTGGTTTTCCTATGTCTGCCATGTTAACAACATTGCATACAATAGACATGGTTACAAGAGAGACTCTGTTACTAAGCGCAACTTTTTCAAGTCCTTAGAGTAAATTCTTCACTATTTAGAAGAGACACAACCCAGGTGTGCTCATGCAATGCAGCTGATGCGTACCAACTCATAAATGATGCACTTCAGATTTCCTTACCTAAATTCTGTTCCATATCAGCATCCTTTTTATTGTATATGTCAGGAACTGAGAAAGAATGCTTCCCCATTATTGGGAAGTCAGAACGACCTCGTTGTTTCAGCCACTTGCATCACATTACTGTCACCTTCGAAGCAAATCAAAATGCATGAATGACATCCAGCATATGTAACTTCTCGCTGTTAAAATTTGATCACAAGATGAAAGCTTGGAATTCCGATGCCTTTCTCTTTGTGGACAATGCTTCTTGCAGCACCAAAGTTCTCGTGCTCAAAGCCACCAAAGTTATTTTTTCCCTCCAAACTCCACACCCTAGTTTCAACCAATAGACAAAAGCATTATGCACTCTGTCAAGTTACTGTACAAAACAAGATTGGTAGAACGCCTGTTGCTCGACGGGCAGCAAGACTGTACAATAGTAATTGATGCGAAGTTTGCTGTTTAGGTGATTTTAGGTGTCTGGAATGGTCTAAGAAGTCAAGCTGTGAAAAACTGTTTCTTACAAGCAGATTTTAAATGTGATGACATGATGTAAGAGGGCCCATATATGAATACTCTGGAAAGCTTCCTTGAAGATGAAGCTTGGGCGAGCATTCAAGAGACTGCTGAGGTACCAGAATCTATTGAGGAATTCGTATCTGACGATGCGGATCTTGTGTGCGTCTGAAGAGCTTACAGACTGTGCAATTCTCGCGCAAGTAAATGGTACATGTGCCGTAGAGGATGACTACGAGGATATTTCAGAGGAAAAGTGTTAACATTTAAGGGTGACGAGCATGTAAGAGTGCTTCAAAGGTATTAGAGCAACAGGAAGGCTTGCAAAGTGAAATGCTTCACTACCAGAATTTGGGAAGGAATACACTCTGCACTCACAAAAATACATACTAGTATGAATAACTTCTTTAGGCTTTCCTGAACAATTCCTTGTTAATAAGTGTGAATACATTTATATGCTGATGTGCAATAAACTGATCAACAAAGTGATTTTAGAAGTTTTGGTTACAAGAGACCTTGCTTACAAGAGACATCTTTTTCGGGTCCCTTGAGTGTCTCTTGTAACGAGGTTTTACTTATTTCAAAACTGTGAAATAATGGGCAATTCTGACAGCTCTTGGAGAACTGCAGTATAGTCGCCGACCGATTTTTTGGACTCAGCAGGACCTGCGAAATAGTCTAAATTAACAAACAATCTGAAAGATCTGTGAACTTGAAAAAATATGTTTTCCTGCTAAAATAATTTGCTTTAAATATTACGAACTTCGGCGCTCCTCATGTTTCATTTATATGCCGGTAATAGATAGCTATAGCATAGCGCGATCCGCTACTGTGATCGGCTTCTGCACGCCGCCTGTGCGCATGCACCAGTGTGATTCGATGTGGAGGGCGTGGCCACCAGTCTGAGCACGCTGATTGGTCCCGCTGTGGCAGGCGTGCATGCCGCTGGGAAGGATGCAACTCTGTCAGAGCAATCTCCACATGCGCAGTGTCCCGCAGAAGGGAGTTGGGCTAAGCCATTACCACTATTACTCTCCAGTTAGACTATCTCATTCAGTCACGCTTTCGTCATGTTCGTGCCACGACTATGATACAGCTGCAGGTCATGCTCATGTGCTCATGCCGCAAAGTAAAACGCGCCGCGTGAGACAATAACATGCTTCATGTTCTGATTATAGCTGATTTTGGCATCGCACTGGTACCGAGCCCTCTTGTGGAGTTGTCACAAGCCTCAAGTTGAAAGAGTGAAGTCTGGGCTGTTTCATACAGTTTTCCTAAAAACGTTCCTTGTATAAACCTCAGTAGTAAGGTAACGTGTTTTCAAATGTATTATGGTACATGCCTTTCTCATGTTTACAGGGAAGCCCTCAAGCAAGATGCACGAAAAGTGATAGAAGCATCCGTGCTACCTGCCTTCAAGCGGCTGAAAAAGTTCATTGAAGATGTGAGAGAATAATCATTTCTTACTGTTCTGGGTGTTAAAATATCTCCAAGACACATTTTGCATCTGTGAGTGCAGCAGAAAGTAGTGGTCTGTTCTCTTTTCTAGGAATACATGCCTCACCTGAGGCCTGAGATTGCAGCCATGTCCTTGCCAAATGGTGAAGCTTACTACAAGCAGTGCTTGCAGTACCATCTTGAGCTGGACCTGCTTCCTCGGGAAGTGCATCAGCTGGGGCTGGATGAAGTGGAGAGGATATCAACTGCCATGAAGCAGGTAAGCTTCCTCTCCCGATATGTTTTGCTCTAACTGGCAGTAAGCAAAGTCTGCAGAGGCGGAGCTGAGCTGATCTGTGCTCATTTTCACTGGCACATGAAAGGCCAACTGCACTGAAACTTTTCGCCTTGTAAAGAGGTTTTTTTTTCTTTTTTTGTTTTTTCAGTAGTGTGTCATAGGAAAAATCCTACAAACAGATGGTTACACTGTTATGTGAGTGCATTAGAAGTCGCTCGCTGAAATTGTGATTTTTCAAACCAAAGTTCTGGAAAAGGGTGGTTTCTTTGCCAAGTGCTGGAGATGATATGTATAAACTGAAACACTCAGAATCACTCGACCTTCTAGTTTGTCATTTTGGTTGCTCGCTGCTGCCAATAACAGCTGCAGTGAGCATGTGTGCGTTACGAGTGTGCACTGTAAGCAACTAAGCAACGCGAATGCCACTCACATGAGTTTATGGCACTGTAAACAAATGCCTGCATACTGGAACCACTTGTTGTTGTGGTGCGTCCTCTTTCATCTTTCTTTCGGTGACGAGAGGTGGAGCTGTCACTACAGCTTTTGTAAAAGCTCTCTCTCTCTCTGCCAGAATTACCAGAGACGTGGACTTTCAATTCATTTTGGTCAAACCAAGCAAGGATCCTACCAGAATGCCTCAAGAAAAAAACAAACAAACAAACAAACGAACAACCAAACAAAAAAAAACAAACGAGACACTTTGAAACGAACACTTTGAAGCGAAACGTGAGAGGCAAAATCCTGAGTGCCGCATTCTGCTGCGCGTTTTTTGTGAATGTGGTGGTCAATGATGCTTCGAGTAAAGAGGGTGACTACTGTTTCACATTTCTCCCTTCCTTTATGGCATGGTACATCTGCATGCGGAGAATTGTGACAGATACTGCACCTTTTCTATTCTGTAAATCAGTTTCAAACGCTGCTGATGCCTACTGTACTAACGCCTCCTAGACATCTGTGTCTGCTTCTGTTTGCTGTTTGGTGCGGCGTTCGAGGAAGTGGCAAATGAAAGGGCACATGGGCGCCTTGAATGGGACGCCTGGTGGGGTTAGCTTCGTGTATGCATGAATTGCCTTGTGACATCGTGAAGGTATATCACGTGCTCCTTGTCGAACACAACCACCATTTCATTGAATGCAATAAAGTTCACCGGCGTTCTATAATTCGTCTACAGGAAAGGAAAGGCGCAGTATCTGTCGCTCGCAGAATCTTGCTATCATTCTCACTGTAGACAAAGGGAATTATGAAGAGCGTTTCACGATCTGGGGCGTGGCACAGTGGTATGGAGGTTTGATTCCCTTGGGGGAGACAAGGTTTATTAATTTATTTTTTAAGTATCAGAGCCGCCGCAAAAGCGTGGCACTTTTGCTGCCGACAGTGATGAGCCATTAACTCTTTCTCTATCGCGCCCATTGTGCATCGTTAGCCCGCTAACGATGACTTCGCGCACCGATATTGAACCCTTCTGCGTTGCTCACGGACAAGCTATGCTATCTAGTGTGTAGTCATATAACTGAAGTTTAGATTTTGATGCTGTTTACATTTTTCCCCCGAAGTGTCTATTTTTGAGCGCGCTCCGAACATGCGGAAACGTCTCGGTAGCATGCGAGAATGGCGGCATCCGCGTCGTCGATGCGTGCTTCGAAACTTCGCAAATCTGACAACTACGCACTATCTACGACAGATTTTATCGATGACCCAAGCAGAAGTGACTCAGAATTTACTCCCAGTTATTGTCAGAATTCAGTTCCGATCCCGCTGATGACGGAAACCAGTCCAGAACACTGGCGGCCGCACTCCGACCTGCTAACGATGACTTTGCGCGCAAATTTAGGTTTTTTCCGCGTCGGTAATGATGATGATGATGATGATGCACCATCTAATGTGTAGTCGGGTAACTAAAGCTTAGATTTTATTGCTGTTTACATTTTTTTCCCACGAGGTGGCTATTATTGAATGCGCTTCAAGCACGCGGCAGCGTCGGAGTCGCATGCGGGAACGGCGACATCTGCGTCGACTACGCGCGCTACAAAACGTAAAAAAACTGACGATTCCGCACTGTCTACGATCAACTTTATCAATGACCCAAGTAGAATTGACTCTGAAGATGCTACCTTATCATCAGAATTAAGTTCTTACCCCGATGACGATGGAAACCAGCCCAGGAACATCGGCGGCCACACTTTGTTGGCCTGTTTTGCATGTGTCTGTGACTGCTCTGGATTAGTTCACATACTTTGGATGTTTTGTTTGTGTTTCTGGTATCATTTATCTCATTCTCAGGGTGTCAACATCATTTGGGCACAATATCTTGCGTCCCGCAGAACAGGGAGTGGTGTTCTGCCCAAGAAGGGAACTGAGCATCCTGAGTTCACATACTTTGGATGTTTTGTTTGTGTTTCTGGTGTCATTTGTCTCATTCCCAGGGTGTCAACATCATTTGAGCACGATATGTTGCGTCCCGCAGAACAGGGAGTGGTGTTCTGCCCAAGAAGGGAACTGAGCATCCGTTTCGGCATGGCGCTCTGCAGCGGCCCTCATTGATTGCTCATTTTGCATCAAGAACATTATTCAATACTGAACTTTTATTTTTTTAGAGGGAGTGGCCAATACAGTGCTCTGCATTTTGTATATCTCGAAATATTTTTAAAATTTTGTGCTTCATTTACAAGTGCATTTCGTTAAGTTTTGCTCAATTTTTTTTTCTAAAATCCGATTTTGAGGAAATCATATCATATGTTACAATAAAAAATGTCATATCCGAAGTTATAATGCCTAGAATGGAATCTATTTACCTTTCGTTTCGTGTATTGTATAAAATTTTAGACTTGATAGTTTTTACAGAAAAAAAATATATACTCAAACCTACAGAAAACAGCCATTTTGCCCACGGTAGGGAAAGAGTCACTCTTTCGCCTTAAAAAGAGATTGCTGTATGCTGCATAATGCTTGCCGGTTTTCACACTTTAAAATTTCATGTAGCATGTACATTCATGTTCAGTTCAGGCGTTCAGTCGTGTCCGACTCTTCGTGACCCTATGGACCATGTCACGCCACGCTTTCCGCTCTCTCACTATCTTCTTAACATCACATAGCTTCATCTGCAATGCCTCGAGAATGCCATCTAACCATCGCGTTCGCTGCCTACCCCTTCTCCGGCGACCCTCAACCTTTCCCAACATCAAATCTTTCTCCAGCGACTCCTCTCTTCTCATCAGATGACCAAAGTAGCTGAGCTTTAACTTTAGAATTTGACCCTCCAATGAGCAGTCAGGGTTTATGGTCGACAATATCGACTGATTTGATCTTCTGGCAGTCCAAGGAACTCTTAAGAGTCTTCGCCAGCACCACAATTCAAACGCGTCAATTCTTCGGCGGTCAGCCTTTTTCACAGTCCAACTCTCGCATCCATACATCACAACTGGAAAGACCATAGCACGGGTTATACGGATCTTGGTTGGCAGACTAATGTCTTTGCTCTTTACTAGGCGGTCAAGGCTAACCATTGCTCTCTTTCCCAGAAGCAGGCGTCTCCTAATTTCATGGCTGCAGTCTCCTTCCGAGGTAATCTTGGCGCCCAAGAACAGAAAATCTGTCACAGCTTCCACTTCTTGTCCATTGATGCTCCAGGACTTGATAGGGCAAGACGCCATGATCTTCGTCTTTTTAATGTTCAGTTTAAGCCCAAACTTCTCACTCTCTTCTTGTACGCGCATCAGAAGTCTCTTGAGTTCCACTTCACTTTCTGCCATTAAAGTGGTATCATCCGCATATCTAAGGTTGTTGATACGTTTTCCAGCAATCTTCACTCCAGCTGAAGACTCGTCCAGACCGGCCTTCCTCATGATGCACTCTGCATATAGGTTAAATAGGCAGGGCGACAGTATGCAGCCTTGCCTCACCCCTTTCTCAATCGGAAACCAATCAGTAAGACCATGCCCAGTTCTGACTGTGGCCTCTTGCCCTTCATAAAGGTTCCTGAGGAGACAGATGAGGTGAATTGGAACTCCCATCTCTTGGAGAGCTTGCCACAATCTGCTGTGATCTACGCAGTCAAACGCTTTCGCATAATCAATAAAGCAGAAGTAAATGGGTTTCTGGAACTCTCTTGCTTTTTCCATGATCCAGCGAAGGTTGGCAATTTGGTCTCTAGTTCCTCTGCCCTTGCGAAACCCAGCTTGCACGTCCGGAAGCTCCCGATCCACATACTGCTGCAGCCTCCCTTGCAGGATTTTTAACATCACCTTGCTAGCATGCGAAATAAGCGCGATCGTGCGGTAGTTGGAACAATCTTTGGCACTGCCTTTCTTTGGAATGGGGATGTAAACTGACCTCCTCCAATCCTGTGGCCACTGCAGGGTTGTCCAAATCTTTTGACATAATGTATGCAGTGTGTTAACAGCGTCGTGGTTGAGGTTTTGAAGCAACTCAGCTGGAATACCATCAATTCCGCTTGCTTTGTTCTTAGCAAGGCTGGCTAAGGCCCATTCAACTTCACTCTTCAGGATGCCCGGCTCGAGATCAGTAATCACAACCGTCCTATGTTGGGATTGCACATCCGGGTCCTTCTTGTACAGTTCTTCTGTGTATTCCTGCCACCTCTTCTTTATCTCTGAGGCTTCAGTGAGGTCCTTGCCTCGTTTGTCCTTTATCACGCCCAGCTTAGCACAGAAGCTTCCTTTGATATCTTTGATTGTCTTATACAGAGCTCTTGTGTTTCTTAATTGGCTGTTGTCCTCAACTGCTTGACACTGTATGTTCAGGAAGGCATTCTTATCTCTCCTTGCTATTTTCTGAAAATCCGCATTGAGAACCTTGTATCCTTCTCTTTCCCCCATACCTTTTGCCATCCTCCTTTCCTCAGCTATTTGCAAAGCCTCTTCAGATAACCAGTTTGCTTTTTTGCATTTCTTTTGCTTTGGAACTACCTTAGTAGCAACTTCTTGTATTATATCACGAACATCAGTCCACATCTCTTCGGGCTCTTTGTCTTCTAGATCTAATTCTTGAAATCGATTCCTCACTTCCACAGCATATTCTAATGGAATTTGATCCAGATCATACCTGAAAGGCCTTCTAGTTTTTTGCGTTTTCCTCAATCGAAGCTTAATTTTGGCAACAAGAAGCTGATGATCGGTGCCACAATCGGCCCCAGGCCTTGTTTTTACTGCTTGTATAGCGCTTCTCCATCTCTGCCGGCAAATAATATAATCGATCTGATTCCTGTACAGACCGTCCGGTGAAATCCATGTGTACAGGCGCCTCTTGTGCTGTTGAAAATGAGTATTCGCTATGGTCAGGTTGTTTTCTTGACAGAACTCTACTAGCCTCTGCCCAGCTTCATTTGGCTCACCAAGACCGAACTTGCCTGTAATTCCGGATATTTCTTCACTCCCGACCTTAGCATTCCAGTCTCCTATGAGAAAAACGACGTCTGATGATGGGGTGCGGTCTAAAAGGCATTGTAGGTCCGCATAAAATCTCTCAACGTCAGCTTCTTCAGCAGCAGTGGTCGGTGCATAGACTTGGATAACTGTTATGTTGAAAGGGTGACCTTGGATCCGAAGTGAAATCATTCGGTCGTTTTTGGGGTTGTACCCTAGCACTGCTTTGCCCATTCTTCTGTTTACTATGAGAGCGACCCCATTCCTTCTCTTGGATTCGTGCCCACAATAAAAGACATAATGGTCGCCGGAGTTAAATTCTCCCATTCCGGTCCACTTGAGCTCGCTGATACCCAAGATATCAATGTTCAATCTGTCCATTTCTCGCTTGACGATATCAAGTTTACCTTGCGTCATAGATCTTACATTCCATGTTGCTATGTGATATATCTCCTTGCAACATCGGACTTTCCGGTCGCTTCCCGACACATCCACAACTGAGCGTCCTTTTGGCTTTAGCCCAGCCGCTTCATTCGTCCTGGAGCTACTAGGAATCGCCCTTTGTTCATCCCCAGTAACATGTGGGACGCCTTCCAACCTGGGGGGCTCATCTTCCGGCGCCATATCGATAATGGTATTGTGACTGGCCATAGGGTTTTCTTGGCAGGAAATACTGGAGTGGGTTGCCATTACCTTCTCCAGTGAATCACATTTTGTCAGAACTCTCTGCCGTGACCTGTCTATCTTGGGTGGCCCTACACAGCAGAGCTCACGACTTCATCGAGTTTCGCAAGCCCCTCCGCCACGACAAGGCAGTGATCCATGAAGGGGACATTCATGTACAGTATGCTTACTAGTGCCGGCAATGGCTACACAGCATTTCAGCATAGTAGTAGCGCTTGAAATTTTGAAAACTGTTACCATAGTACCAAACCTCTGCTCACTATACCTGGATACATACGTCCATAAGCCATGACAGTGTTTCTGCCGGCCATTCTCGTCAGACCATGTGTGGTTTTAATACTTCTGTCTGATGTAAGTGCAGTAGGACTTTGATTATAAGTGAGGGGACCGCGTGAAACTGTTATATAATCTGGGTGTTGTATGATCAGAAATCTCACAAAACTGATGTGTTCTTATTATAAATGCACCTGCTACTTTGGCTGCCAAAATTTCAATTCTTTTCCCCGGGGATCATGAGAGTGTCTCTTCCTTCATTTAACGAGAGTTAATGCTTTCACTTGCATGTGTGCAAGTTGTGCAGTTTTGCAAACACATCTTCAAAGCATTAGATGGCTCAGATGCTTAATATATACCGTACATTGCTGTATAGACATTGATCCCTGAACTCGTTCTTGCCCCTTACTGGCCGAAAATGAAAGTTGGCTCCAAAATTTGTCAACTCTAATGTATACCCCCCACCTACTCCCTGCCCCACCACCTCTCTCTCTTAATGCGAAAGCATTTCTTCAGTCTGGGTCAGTCGGTTGGTTCGGGTCGGTTCGGTCAGTTCCTCTTGTCTGCGTCTGGTGTTTCCTCCTCTAGTGCAAGCAGTTCCACCAAAACAGGCTCAAGGATCTGCTAAAAGAACCACCAAAATACCCTGTAATGCACACTATGGTGCTCAATATAAAATTATTAAACTCCGCTTTCTTCAGGGTAAAAAAGTAAACCAGAATACGCAGTGCCATCGGTTTGTACGAATATCAAGCTAAATTGTTGAGGTGCACTAAAAATCTTCTTAACTAACCTTAAATCCATCAAAACTTAAGAGATCCACCAAGAAACGATTCCAAATCTGGTAAAAAAAAAATAAAAATCTGCTAAAAGGGCAAAACTGGCAGCGCCTCTGTCTTAGTTTCTATTGGATTAGTGGTGCTGGTCGGCGGCAGCCACCAGCACCACTACAATGTATTCCACTGACCAACAGATAGTGCGACATGGTGGATCGGCTGTAATTTTTTCTCTTTACCACTGCGGCCCTAAGGTCTGCAGTTTCTAGATTCTGATGAAAGTTGAGATTGACAAAAGGGGTCACTGTGAAACAACTGTAGCAGGGCACGCAGGCCACATATTCGGCCCCTCCGGAACCCTCCATAAGCTTGGGCACTTCCACATCTGAAACAAGAGGACCACTGCCAGTCGGACTTATAGCCAACTTTCGACTGCATCGGATAGCTAGACAAACTGATTGGCCGCATGGTGGCAGCAGCTCGTAGTGGCAGTCAGTGCATAACCACATGCGAGTTTTTGCCCATTTGCTGCAAGCTGGCATTGACGCTTCTAAGGTAGAAAGAGCACGTTAACTCGCATGGGAGGTGCATGATACTGCAATGTGGAAATGATGGGGTATTTTGCTGCCAGCTTAGGGGAACTAGAAATTCATTATTTCTGAATATTCAGGACGTTTGAATGATTTCAATTCTGAAAGTGCGGTGTGAATCGTACCTCAAATCCTATTCGAAACCTATTCAAAATTTCGAATATTTGCACACCCATATTCATCAGTTGACAGCAATGAGATGGCAGCTCCCTGGAAAAGCACAAAAGTGGTGTTGCATTTCTCTCTTTCCACTTTTCTACCTCCCTCCCTTTCCTGACGGCGCGGTTCAGGTTTCCACAGAGCAAGTGTGACAGATACTGCGCCTTTCTCTTCCTCTGGACTAATTCTTAATTTATAGTTGGAAGCGACACAGTGCCAAAATACTTTTTAAAGGGGGGGAAGGGGGGAATCTAGGAGTGAACTTATGTCTTCTTAGATGCAGTGACATGAAATCTTTGAGAGTTCTGTCACGCCGCCTGCTGGATCTGCCCTACGGTATGCTGGCGAACTTCGGCCCTGCTTGGCCGGATGTCATATGTGCATGGCGTATTTACCTAGGTCACATGAAGGAGCGGCGCTGAGAGAACTTCATGGAGAGGACGACATTTATGGCGTGGCGAAAGAGTGTGTTGTAGTTTTACACAAGGCGTGACTGGCCGCAGTGATAGTATAGTGCTCTCGTGCCTGGTCCAGGAAGCTATCTGTTCCTTCTTGCGCGGATTCAACACCCAGTGGCAACAGCGTTTTCTTTTTTTTTGTCATCGTTGTTCTTGCTGATAGTTTGTGGATCCACTCTCTCTCCACAAATCCTGCCCACAAATTCTTTCTCCAGATCTGATTCACAGATTCTGTCCTCGCCATTCATGAGCCAAGAAATGCTTTTGCATTAAAATGACCATCGCATAGGTTTCAGCAATTCCAGGCTGACTGATGGTGTAACTAACCCACCAAGTATGCCTTTTCCAAACAACATTTGAAACGTTTTGGGCCCTGTCTAATGCATACGTCTACAGCCTGCATCACACAACTGCACAACATGGGCTGCTGCGCTTAAATGCTTAAAACATTGCCTTCTCTCAGCCTATGTTATCGGTGACGTATCTGCTGTGCATGTATCACTGACGGGGTCTACCTTGACTGGGGAAAAATATGTACTAATAGCTATGTGGTGCTACCTGTCAGCTCTTGTACTATAGGACAATTCGCCTTTTTCATAAGACGTGGCACCCTCTGGGGAGTGTTCGAAAATTCATCTGCTGCTGGTTGAAAACGTCCTTGGAAGACGCAGCCTCCTGCGAAGTGGTGGTGGGCTTACTTGGCAGCTACTGCCATCTGTCGCATACAGTCGAACCCGGATATATCGAACTCGAAGGGGATCGCGGAATAGTTCGATATATCGATAATTTGATATACAGAAATCGGCTTCAGACGCAACTTGCGATTGTGAAACATGATACTGTATCTGTCGCGTAATCAATCCGCTCGCATAATGAACCCAACAGCCACTTTTTGCCCCTGAGAATTTTGGGGGGGGGAACGTTTGGTGGCGCGTCCTTCCATTTCGGCCGCCGCATCCACAGCTCAAGATGCTGCACAGTGGTAACATCACTGCGTATTTACCTTTTGACCTTTGCATTGGGTGAGGAGGATGTCAAAACGCCTCCTCTCTGGACTATTGCAAACTGGTTCCCCTGCCGCTTCCACCGCACTGACGTCAGGCGCACACAACAGCCCAGCAAGCATTATGGAGACACCCAGGGGGCCCTCGTTGCAAAAGTGGCAGGGAGTGAACTTCACAGAGTGCCCGTGATGGCTTGATTGCACAAGCCTGGTTCAATTTATCACGACGCGCTTGGGCTGGGCGTAGTCCACTGCCACAAAACCATTGGAAAGCGTGATAGCTGCAAATGCCGTTTTAAGCGAACAATACTAAAAGCCGTTGTAATGATTGCAGCTGATCGCATGCTTTCGTTTATTCGTAGATGTAAGAATGGACGACTCCCGCAAAAAAAAAAATTACAAGGGTTCAACGCTGCTGAACCAAATATTGAGCGAAAGCATTAGCTGCGGGTGACCGAGCATTCTTCTTATTCTTTTTTTCTTTTTCCTCAGCCCACATATAAAGCCCCGCTTTAACCAAGCCGTATAAACATGCCTTAGTGGCTTATAGGGGCAACGTAAATGCCAGGCTCTTAGCAGGCTGATTGTGACATAACCGTCCCATGTGAAACGAGAGACCCAAGTTGGCAGCTCCTGCCAGTCCACACCCTAGTGTCACGTAGGGTGTGACGTTACAGTGTCACGTTGGTAAGATGTATGTGGCTACCGCCGCGCTACGCTGAAGGCTCGAAACCGAGAGTAGTATTGCTTCCGCAATAAAAAAATTTGCCGCTTCTTAATGTTTACAGCCGCCATAGCATACGCTACGCTGCATGTTTATCACGACGGCAAGGATGAACGACTCTCGCAGAGAAAAAAAAAATCTGCCTCTTCTAGCGTCTGCAGCCACCATAGCTTATGCACATTCAGCACGACGACACAGGACGCGCATCGCACGTCAGCCGCCATGCGCAGAGTGTTCACAACACACACTGGAGAAAGCGTCTGCCACGAGCTGAGCTGGCTTGTCCGCGCATGCGTAGTGCGTACTGCTGCTAACGACGACCGGGAAAGAGAGAGGAAGGGGAGATAAAGCTCGGCAGAAGAATGGGCACACCCTTGCGCTTCGTTCTATCACGTTTTCCCCCTCTCCCGAACAGCACGCTGCATTGGTTCCCTCTCGTTCCTTCACCCACATGGCTTGCAAACAATCATCGCAGATGCGCGCGCCTTCGGGGAAAGGGCGCGGCACTGCCCTAGACCACCAGTCACCGAACTGCGCCCTCTCATTCCTTCCACACGTGGTTTGGAAATGTAATGCGGCATATGGCCAAAGGTAATGCGATCGTCTTTGGGGAAGGCATACCGTCCAATGCGTCATGCAGAGTTCGATATGTTGAACGACCGGTGCAGTTGATTTTGATACATGACGCAGCTTTCATATATTTTTACATGAGATTTTCAGGGGGATATTCCGCGAGTTCGATATAATCAAAATTCGAATTATCTGAGTTTGACTGTATGCATGTCACGAATATCAACTGCACATGGCCTCCGTGATCAGTTCCGGCTGCTCCGATCATGGAGGCCAAGAACTGTGCATGCGTAGAGCTGCCATGCAAAAAAGGCACGTTTGCTGCATTTTCTTCATGCTGTTTTTATTCTTTTTATTTATGCTGTTGAGTCTGAATGATGGAATGCACTTTGTTGAACATGGGAAACCAGTGGCCTTGGAGAAAAGTTTTGTCTGAGTCGTGCAAAAAGAATGGCGGCAGCCATCAAGTGCTGACAGGATGCTTTGTTAATGATGAGCACAGTGCTTTTGCTGCATACAGTAGCTTTTTACGCACATTTTGTTTGTTAAGCAAGCATGTATTGCTTGCTTAATCATCTTACGAGAGAATCCCACTGCGACCTTACACCATGGCACCATACTGTTATCAAGCAGGAACAGTTCATCACTTTTTTCTCTTATATTAAAGCACTTCTGATACAGTGCTCACTTGTGAGGGGCTAAGCATCCCTATACCTATTTCTTCTGTGCCTGCACTATGGGAGTACAAGCAAAAGGGAAGGAAGAGCAGCAGATTTTCAACAGTACAATGAAAGGTGACTGTAGGCTAGTTAGACTGGATACCAGTAAGCTCTTTCAGGAACTATAGATCTGATTATCAAAGCTACATAATCAATAAGCTCAGGGTAACCGACATAAGGAAGTATAACATGGAGAAAATTGAGCATGCTCTAAAGAACAGAGGTAACCTAAGAGTGGCAAGAAACAAATAAGATATAGTTACAATAGCTGAGCAGTTCTGCATAGTTCTTTGCCCTAGCCAAAGTAATGGGGACATAATTTGAGACCTAAATGATAAAGGCAGTACTGCAGAGGAATTGGACAACATGTTGGTAACCAGCAAGTAGAAATGAAGTAAGTCTTAGAAGCAGAGCAAGGGAGGAAAGCAGCTGGTGCGATTTAGATAACTGCAGATCTGTTGGGAAGGCGGTAGGGTGATTGTGTTGGAAAAATTAGCCACCCTGTACACGCTATGCCTCACAACCTTAAGTGCACCAAAACTTTGGAGGAACACTAAAATTATTGTAATCCTTAAGAAACAGGACATCAGGAACTTGAAAAATTGGACCAATCAGCTGACTGTCTGTTGCCGACAAAGTAAATTGGCGAGGTAATCACTAATAGAATCGGGGAAACCTTAGAGTTCAATCAAGCAGAGGAGCGGATTGTGTTTTATAAAGGCTGCTCAACAATAAATCACATTCACTCCTGTGGGTATGTACCCTTTTCTTTATGAAAAAAGATTAGACTGTGTGGAAATCGGACCAGTAATGCCCTACTTACTACGCAACCAGGATGCAGAAGAGCCACGTGCAAAAATAATGGGAAGATATTTATAGTGGCTACACACTCATCGTAGCCCTTCATAAAGAATGTAATAAAATCAAAATAAGCAAAGGGAGTCAGGCAGGGAGACACGACTTCTCCAGCGAGTTTACTAGTGATGTTCGGAAATCTGGAGTGGCAATTTTGTGATGAGTGTCGAATACCTTAGTTGGGTCGTTGATTTCCTGATGTCGTTGCCTTGCTATGTAACTCAGGGCACTGAGTGGGAAGCATTATCAATGACCGAGACAGACAGAGCAGAACGATGGCTTTAAAAATGAATATGCAGAAATCTAAGGTTCAGCAGTCTGTGAAGGGAACAGCAGTTCACAATAGGATGACTGCTTAGGGCAGGTAGAGACTGCAGATCCACACCATGAGAGTGAGATAATTAGATGAAAATTGTAATGGAATGCATTTGTTAGGGACTTTCAATTCAGGAATGGCAGTTTACGAGTACCCCTCAAGAGATAGGAATATAACAGCTGTACTTTACCAGTATTCAGCTATGGGGCAGGAACATCGTGGCTAATGAAAAGGTTGATGCTCGTTGGGCTAGTTGGTTAATCATGACTTCAATAACAGCGCAGGTAGAAAGAAGGGACGAGAAGGCACAAGAGAATAGAGCGCTGACTTCCAACTGTCCAATTTTCTTGTAATTATCTCACTCTCATGGTGTGGATATGCAGTCTCTACTTGAGCCAGAAGGAACTCAGATTTTTAGATGGATGAGATTGGGCTCCTGATGCTATGCTTTGGCATCATGACGAGTATTGTTTCTCTTCCCCTTTCTATGATTTCACACTTGTTGGTGTATATATACATGGCAAGCTTGGTGAAATAAACAGTTGGAAGTCAGCGCTTTATTCTCTTGTGCCTTCTCGTCCCTTCTTTCTACCTGCGCTGTTATTGAAGTAATGAAAAGGGTTCAACTGAAATTGAGAAAAATGCAGCAAGGCATGGGAATAAAAATTGATAACTGTAATAATAAGAGACAGGTAGAGAGAAGAGTTAGTCAGGGAACAGAGCCAAGTTGCTCCTGTCGAAATTAAGAAGGCAGGGTAATTCCCAGAGAAGACAGGCATAGCAGGCGGTGGCAGGAAAGTTAGGTGGGCAGTTAAGATTAGGAATTTTGCAGGGCTAAGTTCGCTGCGGCTGGCACGATACAGGATTGGGGAGGAACAGGAGAGGCCATTGTCCTGTGGCGGGCGCGGTCAGGCTGATGATGAATGATAAGCAAATGTTATATTTTGATAATTTTTGAACGTCTATGGACCGTTAAACTGTAAAATATGCAGGTGTATATTGTAAATCAAGTGCATAGTTCAAAATTGAATTGCTTCATCGCCTGTGAAGGTAGCATTACCACCACAGAAGCTTTAGGCTCTTGTTGCGTCGCTGCAAGCTTTTGCACAAATTTATCATTTAGTAAGCATACTGCATCTCTGGCAGCTTGCACTTTGTCCCTGCATGGATAGAGTGAAGACTGTTACTTCAAGTGTGCTAGCGATTTGCATAATTATGTAAGCAGAAAGTAAATCGTTCACGTTTTTACACTTTGTGTCACATTTGATATGCTGAGTGTTTTGGAGTAAAAGTGGGTGTTGTTCTTTCTTATTTTCTTCATTCGCACCCAACCCTCCCTATGCTCCTCCCAAATAAATGTTGTGGCTATACACGTTTCGTGGCTGCCGAAGGCGCAGAAGTTGACTGTGAAGGTGTGCTTGATTCTATTTTGTTTTTCTTTTCTTTTCTTTCCAGATTATCAAATCTCTAGGTTCTGATGCTAGTCCAAAGGAATTCTCTGCAGCATTGCGCAACGATTCATCTTTCCTGTGCAAGTCAAGTGTGAGTCTATCTGATTCAGGGTTGTGAAAATTGAGGTAGTTAGTACTGTGATTTTGAGCTGGTAATGAATGCTTCATTATATTACTCTGCATCGCAAATAGTACGTTTTCAGCATATTAGTTCGATGTATGACAGTCTTGTTTTCTGGCACTGCAACTAGAATTCTTGCCACTAGTTTCCACCATACCAGGCTTCATGAAGGTTGTGCAAAGGGGTGTATGTATTATGCAGGCTGTAGATTAAGCATGTTTTCATACTAGTGTATAGCTTTATCTCGTCTAGTATATTTGTTGTAGCTGGGCCTGTGTTAGAGAGAAATTAAAGGGAAATACCAATGCAAGTTTGATAAAGGGATTAGTGTTTCAAGGTCAGCAGTATGTGATTTTTGTCAAAAATTGGTTAAGCGGGAAAAATCACTCAAGTTTAATGCATACAGTGATCATCATCATCATCAGCCGGACTATACCTACTGCAGAACGAAGGCTTCTCCCATACTCCTCCAATTAACCCGGTCCTGTGCTAGCTGCATCCACTTCGAACTTCTTAACCTCATCCGTCCACCTAACTTTCTGCCGCCCCCTGCTACGCTTTCCTTCCCTTGGAATCCAGTTTGTTACCCTAAGCGACCGTCGGTTATCCTCTCTTCGCACTACATGTCCTGCCCATGCCCATTTCTTCTTAATTTCCACTAGAATGTCAGTAACTTGAGTTATTTCTCTGACCCACTCTGCACGCTTCCTATCTCTTAATGTTACCCCAACCATTTTTCGTTCCATAGCTTTCTGTGTTGTCCTCAACATGCAGTGATGCCCCTCCAGAATTCCAGTAACTGCTTTCTCTTCATGAAAGAGAAAGGCTGTTTGCAGGCTACTGAGTGCAAACTTCCACTTTTCCCACTTTTTTATGACTGGTGCAGGTGATTAAGTGTCCATTTCAAGGTTAGTGCCGCGGAGTCTGTTCTCACACGACTTGTGATGTGGCTTGCCCCTGGTGTCAACATAACTGAAGTGAAAGTGTGCATTGAGTCTAGGCAAAGAATTTGCTATGTGTAGAGTCGCTCTTGTTGCTCGGCCCAGAGAAGCTCATAGTGAGAAAGACACCCATTAAAAAAAAAAGCCAGTGACGATTGCGGCCTTGCATCACCATCTCTTCCTCTGTTGCTTGTTCTCAACGAGCGGAGGTTTGTGTGCTCTGCATCACTGTGATTGCTTGTTGCCGAAGTAAAGGCAGCACCCTCTCTTCTCGTGAACATCATAATTATGTCTTTCTGTGTCATTGTCACTTCAGCTGTAGTTATGGGAGGTTAGGCTGGGCCCAAGCTGGGGCTTAAGTCTGAGCGCAGGACCAGGCTTGCCTTCCTGTTGGAAGTATAGGGTTCAGCTGGGCTGAGAACTGCCACTTCTTCACATCTCTAATTGCTGCCATGAATTGCAATTTTTCGTGCTGCAAAAGAACTTCAATAAGAAGCTTGTTGTCATTTTCATTACTGATAAAATGCTTTCTAATCGTATATTTTAGAGAAACAATTGTGCTTGACAAAAAGCAGCTTTGCCCCACCACGGTGGTGCAGTGTTTAGGGTGCTCGACTACTGTGCTCAAGGATGCAGGATCGAATTCCAGCACAGCAGTCGATGGAGGCAAAAAGCCAGGTGCCTGTGTGCTGTGTGATGTCAGTGCTTGTTGAAGAACCCCAGGTGGTCTAAATTTCCAGAGTCGGCATCTCTTATAGTCTGAGTTGCTTTAGGACATTAAACCCCATAAACCAAACCAAACCAGAAACCAGCTCTAAATAATTTCTTTTATTGTGAACGGCTCTTCTTGAAGTGGGGTGCCAGAGAAGTGAAGAAACAATTCTAAATTGACATGCCAAGGTTTTATGATGGAAGGAAATGCAGTTCAGTTTTTTGCATGCATGAAGCAACAAAATGTTGTCTTCATTAGTTTTGTTATGGAATCAGGTCTTCTGTATTTTTGAAAAATGAAACAAACTTTTTTTCTTGAACTCTAGCTGGTAGTTATTTTTTTATATTGTGCGAGCCATAAATTACGGAAGCATATTTGAGCTTGTGCCTAAAGAAAGCATTGTTTGCCAAAAACTTAATATTGCTGGAATGTGTTTTAGTTTGTCGCAAGGAATGCAGCTTTGTAATTGCAGTGAAGCGGATTTCAGAGATAAAATTATTCCAAGATAGTCAGCTGGTTTAGGGACTTCTGGATGGTGATAACGGTGTCCTTGTGATGTTACTGTTGTGAGGCGACGTTGGCAGGAACCAGCATTGTTTTTTTGTGTAACGTGCAGAACTGCAGTTTTATCAGTGTTTAAAAGTCTGTATCTCATTCATCACATCAATGACAAATTTTAAGTGAGAGATTCTTGGAGCCATGGTGTACAATTGATATTATTTCTTTAAGCACTAGTGTACTATGTGGCTCCTTGTAGGCTCAAATGTGGCGCACGACTACTTGGCATCTGTATCCCCCGTATTTTTGCCCCTAAAGGCAGCTTCTTTTCTTCCTTTATGCTCTTTCCACCTACTTTATGTTTTGATGCACCTATAGAAGAAGGGCGGACACCAAGCCGCCTCTGACTGTTTTTAATCCCCGGCTATCCTCCAGGCTAAACATAGCGCTCAGTCCCCTCTGCTCGCCCATTCCCACATCTTGTCTTTCTCCTTCTCATTCCGCTTGCAGGTGCCTGCGCAAATGTGCAACAGGCTCCACGCCCCGAGGTGAAGCATAGCTCGAAGTTGGAACAGGTCTCTATGGTCTCTGATAACCACCATGATGAAGTCAGTACTGACATCTCGCTCGAGAATCTCGTCAATGATGGCATGAGATACTCCACGAAGACCACCTTCTAACTTCCGCAACAGGACACTGGCAGTGCAGAACAAGATGGATCCATAGGGGCGTGGCAGCACAGATTCGAATCGCACACTGTAGCCCCCACACTGTTCAAGTCTTCAGAGCATTTTTCTGCTATATGCCTAGCAACTGACTGCGCTGATTTGTTGGGCTGAGTGACTACAATACATCAATTCCTCTGTTCATATAGGAGATCAGTATGTACTGTAGCAGCTGGGTACTCTTCCAGCAACCTGTGGCACCCCTTGTGATGACAACCTGCAACTGATGGATGGCATCCAAGAAGCTGTTGTAAAAGTTGTAGACCGATCGTTGATAGCGCTTGTCCAGCATCTGCTTCAGTTTCGTGTCGTGGTCCATCTGATGGTTGTAACTGATTAAGATATCGCTGATATGCTTGAGCTTCATCATAGCCATGGGCCCTTGTCAATGTTGCAGGATGTCCAGGGGTTCCGGTTCTGTTGGACCGGGACCAGAGCACCACCCCTCCTGGTATCAGCTGTGACTCCACTTGCTCTGCTTCCAAGTGACATGCTACTTTGAGAGCAAAGTGTCACTTAGCTGCTCTGCGTTTTCTGGAGGAGTGACAATTTCGATGCCCAGAGCACTGAAGGTTTCGTGCAGTTCCTGCTAGACCTCTGGCTTGAGGCTCGCTTCGTAAGGCTCCTGCTTGCTCTCGGTCTTCCTGATGACTGCCGTGTAGTGCTCGATATATCCAAGGTGGAACAGCTGGCACACCATGGACAAAGCGCATGATTTGGATGCCATCTGATTGTTGGAGCCCTGCTTCCCGACATGTAGCTTTTGTTGAGACTTCGTCCCGCTTCACTGTAAGCATAATCGGCATCAGTCTTGTTTCTCTGAATAAAATTGTGACCTCAACGCTGGATGTTCATAGCTGCGTATCGAAGTTCTAAATGCACAGCCTTGACATCAAACACTCTGGGTTTCCATCATGCTCTTTTTCTGCGCACTGGCCTTTCTTTCTGTGCTTGTCAAACAGTAGCCGCTGCTTTTCCAGGCTGTTTGATGATTCGTTCTCTTTCTTCACCACCTTTTCACACTGCACAAGTGCTTGTGGCATTGCACAGCTCAGTTCTTGCGTTTGTGTAATAACACCGTAGCCAAGGTGTTCAGTTTTCACCTCCACATCTTTCGTAGGATACGCAGAGCTCAGCATGTCAGCTGGAATCACGGTTGCAGTGTCTTGTTCTTGCATATTTGTTTCAGATGTTGCACTACTGAGCTCTTCAAGAGAGCTTGATTATCTCTGCTGTTCACTGTCTTTCCTGTCTTGCTCAGAGGCACTGAATGCACTTCTATTGTCTTCTGTTGACGGCTTCTAGGGGCTTTAAGTGAGGTCATTCTCGCTACATCCCATGATCTCTTCCTAGCAAGTCTCGTACCTCCCCAGGCTGATAAAGCTGATTCCTTTGGATGATCGCTTCATGTGTACGTCGTCAGGCACAGGATCAATATGTTGCGCTCAATCGCAGTCTTCTTTCTTTGATGGTCCAAAAACAATCTTGCTTGTAAACTGCACAGAAGTCTGTGCCCGTCTTTCAATGTGTGTCACTGGCTCGGTGCTTTCTCTACTCTGGGAGAGCACCATCTAGATCGGTCCCTGATTTCAGTATGATTGTTCCAAAGGCATGTCCTTCATTATGGCAGCCGCTCCTCAGGGACTGCTGACATTGCTGTGAGTTCAGTTGAGTTTGTCACTTTTATCCATGATTCTCTGCGATGTCTCAGTGTACTGGGGTTCCTCCGATAAAGCCTTTGGAGCTGACTCGGAAAAAGGGAAGTGGGGCATCGGTGTGACCGCGGTGGAACTTTTGACTTGTGTCTCTTTAAGCTGAATGAGAGAAGGGGCGGTCAAGTCAAAAAGCGATTCAACGGCGAAACTCTCCGGTAAAGCTGCTTTCATAGACGATACAGCTGCTGCAGTAAGCTCAACTGCTGCCTTCATAAAACGACTGTAGGCAGCAGGAGCAGGCTTTTGAAGGGCCTCGATGTGGTGGTAGAGGAATGTCATTGTTCGTGGGGCAGTTTCTTCACTTCTTCACTCTTCTCATTTAGCACACGTAAACAGCCATTGCAGGTTTTCAGTCTCGCAAGAATGGGCTTCAGATCTAGGATAGTTTCTGCATTCGATTTCAATAGTTCACTTGCCTCATGACTAAGCCGGTTCTGAGAAGCGCGCTGGATGATGCTCTTCCTTTTGATGTGGTCCATGATGCCTCGCTGAAGCCCTCTTTGTCTGTCTTTGGCGGGGTTCGCTAGTGCAGCTCCTGGTATCTTCCTGGAGGGTCGTTGGCATTCTTTACGTGACCTCCAGAAAGAGTTGATAGTGGAGCTCACGATACCCTCCCTGGTTTTGGCACCATAAATATAGAAGGGCAGACTCCATGCTGTCTCTGACTGTCTTTAATCTCTGGCTATCTCCCCGGCTATCAATATGGCAACATGGCGCACAGTCTCCTCTGTGTGCCCATTCTCAAACCTCATCTTTCTCCTCCTCATTCCGCTTGCAGATGCCTGCGCAAATCTGCAAAAGCACCTACTAGTACTGTGTGGCACTTTTTATTTTATTTAGTAATACTGCAGGCCAATACTTTGGCCCAAGCAGGAGGGGGGGCTATTCACAAACAAAAAGAAGGCACAGAAAAGCGTATAAAATGTAACATGAAATGAACATAATGCACAAAAAGAACCACAAATGAGACGTCAACATCGCTAACTTGCACAAAATTGATTTTGCAATGCAACCATGAAATCGTTGGACTGAAATACACCAATGGGAAGTGAATTTCACTCGTTCATCGTTCGAGGGAAAAAAACTGTACTTGTAAGCGTTTGTTTTCGCAAAGATCGGTGCAAGCATATACTCATGACTGTGTTGTGTTCTCCTCGTAGAAGGCCGACATACGGACGCTGGTAGCATCATATTATATTTTCCAGGAAGAGTATCATGTAGCAGTACAAGACGATTAATTTTTCTGCGTATTTCGAGTGTCTGTATTCTATTTTGTAACATTATTGAGGATGGCGAATCCTTCCTGGCATATTTCCCGTATATAAATCGCACTGCTTTTCTCTGTACTCGCTCGAGTTCTTTAGTGTCCTTCATAGTATGCGGGTCCCAAAGTTCGGAAGCATATTCTAACTTAGATCTCACTATTGCATTGTAGGCTAACATTTTAGTTCTTACAGGCACGTTTTTAAGCTTTCTCTTTATGAACCATAATTTTTTTCGCGCAGCTGAGCAAACATCTGAGATATGTGTTGGCCATGTAAGCTTATTGTTAAGAGTAACGCCTAGGTATTTGTATTTGTCGACTTCGAGAACAGTTCTATTTCCAGGTTAGTACGAAAAAATGCTAGGCGATTTTTTTCTTGTTACGCGTAAAAGTACAGTTTTTTCCGCATTCAGCTCTATTCCCCAATTGGAACACCAGTGAGTAATTTTGGCAAGGCATCTCTGCAACACATCATGATCATCATGGGACACAATTTCCTTGAAGACAGCACAGTCATCCGCGTATAACCGAATGGACACATTACCAGGAACAACATCAATCGTCATTAATATAAATTAAAAATAACAAGGGTCTTAGCACACTGTCCTGAGGGACTCCTGAGGTGACCTGATGTGCTCTCGAAGTACAGTTTCTAACATCAACAATCTGTTCTCTGTTTTTGAGATAAGCACAAATCCACGGTATGATACCAACTGGAAGTCCAATTTTATCTAATATATATAATAGCTTTCCATGGGGAACTTTATCAAAAGATTGATGCTCGTTGGGCTAGTTGGTTAATCATGACTTCAATAACAGCGCAGGTATAAAGAAGGGATGAGAAGGCACAAGAGAATAGATTGCTGACTTCCAACTGTTTATTTCACCAAGCGTGCGATGCATATATACGCCATCAAGTGTGAAATCATAGAAAGGGAAACGAAACTCGTCATGATGCCACAGCATAGCACCAGGAGCCCGATCTCATCCATCTAAAAATCTGAGTTCCTTCTGTAAAAGCTTTGCTGAAGTCTAGAAAGAGCACATCTATTTGTCCAGATAAATCAAGTATTTGGGATCGCTCATGTACGGTTGTTACGAGCTGAGTCACAGGGGAGAGTCCTTTTCTGAAACCATGCTGAAAAGGTGATAGTATGCTATGATCTTTCAAAAACTCGTATGAAACCAGCGACAATGTGTTCCAATAGCTTACAACACGTATTAGTAATAGATATAGGACGGTAATTTGAAACAATTTGGCAGTCCCCTTTCTTGTGTACCGGCACAACACGTGCTTTTCTCCAGACTGATGGTACTGCACCTAATTTTAAGGATAACTGAAAAAAATTAGAATTGAATTCAGATATTTGTTCAGAATATCGCCTCAAGAAAGCATTTGGAATGTTATCAGGCCCAGCAGACTTCCTAATATTTATATTTAAAAGCAATGCCAGGACACCTTCACGACTGATTAAAATATGATCTACCGACGGGCTACTAGTACTGAAAAGTTCACACTGATTACGTTCTGCAAACAGACTTTGAAAATATAAATTGAAATATTCAGCAATGCAGTGCGCATCCTTGTTTCAGCTCCGTAATCTGCGGGGGGGGGGGGGGGGGGGGGGGGTCACTTTGCTCCTCTTTCTCAGTCTTTTTATTTTACGCTTGGTCTGAATAATATCTCGATTTATCCAAGGATTCAGGCGCTGTTTTTGAACTACTTTTAAAGGTGCTCTGTACAGTACTTTACAGTCTCCTCAAAACGTTGCATGAAAGTTCAACATTATTTTCGATTATATCAAGATGTGTATCTAAATAATCTATAATCGCAACATCGTCTGGTTTGGTGAAATCTCTTATTGTTTTTACTGTTCTTTGGTTGTAGTTCTTCTGCGCAGGAATTTTCCAGCCAAAAGATATCAGCTTGTGGTCTGATATACCAAGCTCGACCATTGTCTTTCCATCGGAAAATACTTCGCTCAGGAATAGAAGATCAAGAATACTATTTCCCCGGGTATCTTTATCAACAACCTGCTGGAGGCCCAGAGTGAACATAATATCTATCGCCAAGTCACCAGAAACCATAATTTAAACGATTCCAGTTTAGACATGGCAGATTAATGTCACCTGTTATTTTTTCCCCCTTAGTCTCAGGAGATGATCATACAACTGATGCATAAAAGAGTCATCAGCCCCTGGAGCCCGATATACAGAGCACAAAAAAAATGACATTCCCCAGATAGATACCTTCAAGAACAAACTTTCGTGTTCCTGGATTTGATCTGCAACTGTTACATGAACACCGGATTTTGTTAGGACTGCAGTGCCACCACCGCGAGAACCCCTATCTTTTCTGTACATATGATAGTTCGGCGGAATTATTTCGGCGTCACGAATGGCTTCATGCAACCAAGTTTCCGAAATGACGCAGACATGAGGATCATATAACAAAAGCAAATCTTCTAGCTTATCTGTTTTATTCACAATACTTCTGGCATTGAATGAAAGGAGCCGGAGCTGATGCACCTGCAAAAGCTAGCTTTCAGACGTTGAGCTGTTCGTTCTAGAATTTTGTTTGCGGCTTGGTGAGCTATCAGTTTCAGAAATCTGTTTGTGGCAGTTAGAGGCATCATCCCAAGAAAAATACTGGCCATCAATTCGTAGCTTATCGTGTATCAACTGGACCTTTTTTCCGCTATCCTGTTCTGCCTTCTCAGAGCAGTGAAGTCGAAATAGCATGCGACTCTTACAGATGGGTGTCAGACTGATCCGCTCTGGACTGCTCAAAGCCATGTCATTTAAGCCAAAATTCAAGGTGCTTGCTTCACAAATGGGCAGTAGAAAGCAGAGGCACATGAGCAACTGCTGTACAAGTGGCAGTCACTCTGACCATCAGCTTTGTTGTCTGAAATAAAAAAAAAATACTTCTACTGTACAGGGCTATTGCTGATGTTTTACTCACTTGCAATTTGCCACTGTGGCCTAATTTTTATATTTTTCCTTATAGGAGGAAGTTGTCCGAATTTATGAGCAGCTGCTTAATGAAGAAATCAACCCAAAGCTGCTAACTATTTTTCCATCAGTGCCAAAGTCTCCTCTCAGGTTTGTTGACTTCGAGTGTCTAATCAAAAAGATGATGTAGACTCTCTTTTGACACTTATGCACGGAAGTTATTTAGGGGCTCCTCTTGAATTGTCTACTGGTGTCAGTATTGTAGTAAAATTGTGATGATGCAGTCATGGCTAATACAAAATTTTCAGTTTAGTTATGCATTGAGTACAGTGCACAAAATTTCCGCCATTTTGAACACTATCCTGCATCACTACAAATTTTACAATTGTGGGGGCCACAGTACATGTTCAGAGGTGGCTGTCTCGCATTTTTGATCTTGGAAACAACGGTAAGCCAAGCTTCAGCATCATTCTTTGGTGGCTGGCATTTTAGCTGTTTGTCAAGGGGCTCAAGCATTACTCAACTGCACCACTGTTTGATAGTGTATGTTCAGCCTGTGAACCAATGATCAAGTTATTTTGGCACTTTCACATGCTGTTTGCCCTCTCCTCTCATCCCACATCCCCGCACATGATCACCGGCCATGCCGTACACACCTTAGATCACCGAGCATTGAAAATACCCGCACTGTTGCGTTGCAATGATCTCACTACAGCCGCAGGCTTCGTATGCTCCCTCAACTGGCAAGATTGTCTGACTGATTGAAAAGTCGTGTGACAAAGGACGATAGAATCATGCACGACAATGCAGGGCTGAGCGAAGGCTGTCTGATTGATTACAGTCCAGATGTGTTCATTGACCTTACAGAAATGTGACAACCAGTGGTACTAACCTTTATATATGTGCATAAACAATATTTTTCAGACACTGGAGACACTGACAGTTCAACAACGCCTTTTTCCAAGCAACTTAGTGCAGTACTATGTAAGGACTTGCATCAAAGCAAAAATTAGGGGCGAAGCCAAGATGTATCGCATCTTTTGGTTACAAAATAATTAGGGTTTTGGCATAAAACGCACTATAGTGTGGCAATCGTGGATTTGGACTCCACCAGCGGTGTGCTTGTTATTTTTCTTGTGTTGTAATCGGTTATCTTTATGATGGATGGAAATTTTGTGCATACGGCTGAGAGGACAAGAAAGGGGACACACACAGGTGCAAACTTAACTCTCTTCATTGCAAACTTCAAGTTGAAATTTGCATCTGTTTGTGTCCCCTTTCTTGTCTTGTCTATTATGGTGCAAAATTTCCATCCATAATGAAAAACCAACTATCGCAAAATGCAACGATGCTAATTATCTCTGTGATTACATTATTGCTTCACATTGATCAACACCTAAATAAAAAAGATCTGCTTTCCTTTGTGTCGGTGGCTGTTGGCTCCCTTCTATTGAATCAGGTTAGTAGAAGGTCATAAGGAAGCAGAGGTGGTAACGTTGGTAAAATGTTGCATAACAAGACTGGAAAAAGAAGGAATGCACAACGAGATTGTGCTGTCTTGACGTGCCGTTTTATGTTTATGAATCAACACATCCAGCAAGCATCACTTCTAGTGATAATGTGTTTTGTTAAATGGTTCCAGTCTTGCTTTGTTTTCAGGTTGAAAGTATATTTAAATATTTTATTTTTAAATATATTTAGTTAAATATATTTACCCTACAGTTGTATTCAATGGTTCTCATTGATTTGTATATATTTGAGATGACATATGTTCATGTTGATATGTCCTTCAGGTCAGGGTTCTGCCCTGAAATTTGTTAGACACAATCTGAGATATTTAGTACTACTTTTTTTTTTTTTTTTTTTGTAAGCCACCCAAATCATTTCAAATCATAACAGCAGTTTTTGTGAGGCTGTAGTCACCAGAAACAAACAGGCTGCACATTTGTGCACACACTCAAGCTCAAGCTCATATATGTTTCGAGTCATGGAAGGATCTGTGCAGAAAAACTGTATTCAAATATTGCGTGCTAGTTTGTCAGGTATGACATTTGAGTTCAAGAAACGCTTGCCAGAAATTTTTTCAGGTCAAGTTAAGTCCATGGTTAGCTTTGGATGATAAACAACATGGTGGTTTCATGACAGGTCACTAGCAAATTTAACTCCTAGATATTTTGTAATATGAAGCAGTAGACACGTGCACACTTCTCAGAGAACAGTTGTTAACCCAGAAAATATCTGAGGTTCTTTCATTGCTAGGTCCAATTTCGCATGTGAGAGACTTCTTGCGCATTAATGAATCCTGATATATGAATAAAGTTTTGGAGACAATATATAGCATCGCCAAGTGTCTGCCTTGCTCAGCCTCCATTTCTGAACTAGCATGCCTGAGCAGCTGAGTAAGACGGTTTCACTGGCACACAAAATGCGATAGCTACCATATTTTATAATATGATAGCGTAAAAGGCCTTGTTCACCGAAAGTCCGGCGTTGGCATTTTGAGGGAAAATTCACAAGCATGGCGCTGGCAGGCGGTAGTGGGAAGCTGACATGGTCAAGCACTAACTGGACGTAGGGTTGCCTGTCATTACGTTTGGCAGGAGCTGCCAGATAGGGCTTCTCCTTTTGTGAGGGAGGGTGATATCACAATCAGCCTGCTAGAATCCTTGCATTCACGTAACCCCTAGGCCACGCATGCACGTTCATACGAGTTAGTTAAAATGGGGCTTTATATGTGGGGTCGTAACCTATGCTATTGCGTTATGCCCTTAAAGGCAAAGCCTAAATGTCTCCCATATTTTTTTGGAGTGCCACAGTCTTCTTTTCTGGGGGTGCTTATGAGCAAAAGTCTTCCAGTTTTTGTTTTTTTGCCTCTTGGATTGTTAACTCTTTAGCTGGCTTTTTTGTGAGCCTACGTAGCAAAGGTTTAGAATACCTTTGCCACTCTTAGTCTAAGTGTTCATTGTATAAAGGATTCCATTTTCACTCCATGGCACAACTTAGAAGTGGCTAGATGCAAATTTGGATATGCAAGACTGTATCTGCCACTCTTCAAATTGGTAGATTGCTATTCTGGTATTGATTTTCTTCATCCCAGATGGCACAATGTGCTGGTGCCCACCTGGTTTGAAGCGCTGTCTCTTCCGTGTGTGCTTTTTAGGGGTGTGCGAATATTCAGCATCGGTCCAACATGATTGTTGTTCAGTTCGGGAAATAGAAATAAATAGAATTGTTTGAATATTTGAAAATTATTTAGTATTTACAGCGAAATGATGCCTAACACTTTCGTTAATCCAACATTTTCAAAACCACAATATCTGGACAAATTACTTCAACATCTGATTTCAAAGTTTCAGGAAATCAGTACAAAGTCATCATTTTCAGTTTCTTTTCTTTCCATTATTTATCCCATCTACAGGGTCATCCACTTCTAGCCGTAACGCGGTCACTGTTTTCAAAGCAACATTGCGTCCGTCCGACGCAGGCACACATCACTATAAAGCGCTGCAAGCACAGAGGGACCCAAAGGTAAGGCTTTGGATGGCCTGCCACTTAGCTTTATTGCATGCCTGCTTTAAACACAGTGGCGCTTTGTAAGCAGTGACCTTGTTATAGCTAGAAGTGGACGACTCTGTACTTTTCACTTTCGTACCCGCCTGGCCTGGACATCATATGAAATTCTGCAGGAGAGGTTTTCTGCACACCACGCGATGCCCAACAAGATGGTCGACCATCTTTATCCAAAAATCATAACTCGAAAGCATGCAGCTTTTTGCTTTAGCCCTCCATAATTTTTTTCATACTTCAAGATCACACGCATAGCCACTCGTCGTTTTGTGTTCAGAAATCTTCTAGCATGAGCTCTACCATCTTGTAGGAGGGGGACTGAGTTGGGGCTATCATCAACAGGGCTAGTGATAATTTGAAGATCATTCCTTTTTGCACAATGAATGTGTCATGATGATAGTAGGGCCCGAGTAACTAAACCAAATAATAGCCTAGTTGTTTGGTTTTAGTTCCTGAGCTTAGCTGCCAGCCCGCGTCTATTAGCCACACATCGCCAGCTGTCCGAACATAGTTGTAAGCTTGTTTTGGGCTTCAACAGATGCGTCTTGGTCATTTCTTTTAGCATGTGCACATTAGCAGCCCTATATCTTAAATATGCTGTCCTTCTGAGGCTCTTGAACAATGAAAAAAGAAACACTTAGACCTGCAGAAAGATTCGAACTCGCAACCTTTGGGTTGGAATTTGAGTACGCATTCCACTAAGCCACTACAGCCCATGTCAGAGGAGGACGAAAGGAATACCTTTACATGGAGACCTTGCCTGTTGCCATGGGAACAGACGCATGCAGTGCTGGGGAGAGTAGTGGAGTGGGTGCAGTTATCTCGCCAATGCTGTGCATGTGCAGGCGCAGGCCATGCAGTTAAACGAGAGCAAGTAGCAGTAAAAAGTAAAGAAATCAAACTATGCAAGAAAGCATGAGCGGTAACATATGCTGTGGCATGGGCCATGCTCGCATTATCATCAGATTGACTTGCCAATTTTCTGTGATTTTTTTTAAATTTATTTCAGAGGAAGTCTGATCATTTCATTGCCTATTTGTGTTTCCCTCACTTACATCTGCATTGTTCTCCAGCACACCAAAGCCAGAACTGCATGCACACCCATGCATCATGGGCTGTTTGCCGTTTGTGCAGTTTAGTGTACTTGTGGTGCAACTTTGCATTTTTGGAAGTTATAAATTTTCTTGAGGAGGGTGCAGAAGGGAAGGCGGGGGCTTTAATAACTCGATCTTTGGGCGTTTTGGGTTTTTCTTCCAGTCACTTGGAGTTCGAAATAATGAGGTCTTACTCCTGTCCGCCAGGTTATTTTTTAGCTGTTAGTCGTGTAGATAGATAAATTTCATTTGCTGTTGTTGTGCGTTGTTTCAGGTTGAATGATGTTGTACTGTCTAAGCAAGCAGTATCCGAGGGTGTGAGTTCAGTGCTGTCCATGGAGGACACCTTTCAGTAGAGGTGAACCGCAAGGTGCCCATGTCTTGTGCATTGTCACTGCACATTAATGAACACCAGGCAGTTGAAATTTTCAGAGCCCTCCACTACGTCATTCCTCATAGCCGATGTTGCTTTGGGATGTTAAACCTTATACAGTAGAATCCCGCTGTAGTAAATTCTAATATAGTAAAAACTCGGATATAGTAAAGTGAAACTGAAGTCCCAGTTCATCTTCTATAGACAACTGTACATTTTTTTCCCTTTATAGTAAAGACATTTTTTGGCAAAAATCGGTTATAGTAAAGAGCACCTGGCCGCTGCGACGACTCCCATGATATGAAATCGTCGTCCTCCCCTTATGTAGAATCGCAAGGCAAAGATTTTTTGTATTCGAAGAAAGAAAATAACACAGTGTGTTCTTTTAAATGGCTTTACCACCAGGCTTAGCAGTATTCAGGAGAAGCCTACTTTACGGAGGAATTGGAGCTGTGAGGGAAGGCATGTAGCGTGTAATAAAAAAACAAGTAAAACTGTCTACAAAAATGGAAAGGAGATGGTGCAGTCCATTCAGAAAGTAAAGGATAATAAAAGTGAAGCAAGAAAAAGGGAAGGGAAGAATTGGGCAAACATTCACAGCACTGTGCAGCACGAAGCATAAGGCAGCGGAGGCAAGAAGTGGAGGTGCAGCATGTGCGGTCTTGCAGCACTTGACTGTCATGCGCATTTGTCATTTATTGCCTTTTAAAGGACAGAAACAGCAAAAAGTGACACTGTGTTCATGCAAGGCTTTGGTTTTCACATTAAATCATACTTGGTTGTCCTCATACTTAAGATAGGTACTTCCCCAAGATGTAAAAAATTTTTATAACTGAAAAATATTGCGTGAAGAGATAATAACGGAGAGATTATTATTATTATTATTATTATTATTATTATTATTATTATTATTATTATTATTATTATTATTATTAAGCAACAAAATGTGTTCAGTAAGTGCCCATTTAACTATCAGACAGCATCTATCAGCACCATGTCATCACCAACAACTGATATAATAAAGACCCTGGTATAGTACAGATTTTTGCTTGTCCCAATGACTTTACTATAAAGGGGTTCTACATCAAAGCTACTTGGTACACATTTCTGGGCACATTTTTTGTTGTATGGTGCCAAGTCGGTTCTGTTTGATTTCAGTTTTAAAGACCATACATTTTTTAAATAAATAAGGACACCAATGTTCGCCTTGTAAGATGGATGATTGGCACTTAGAGTGCCAGCAGCCAGCGCACGAGAGGACAAACGTCCGAGGTGAAGACGAAGCTGACGAAGCTCGCGCTCACTCTGAAAGAACAACAACTGCTAGCCTTTAGAGCAGCAGTGCTTCACTAAAGATCATTGCCATGCAAATTGGCTGATTCTCCTCATTACAGCCTATTTATCTTTTCCTGAAATCTATTTTTTTTTTTTCATACTGTCTGGATATTTGAAAGTGTTTTTGCCTCATGTTTGTATTCGATGAGTATTGGATAATAATAATAATTGTTTCACAGGGAAGGAAAGGCGCCATATCTGTTGTTCTGTGGACACCTGAACCGCACCGCAAGGGAAGGGAGAAAGATGGGAGTGAAAGTGGAAAAAGAGAAATAAAGGAAAAGAGGAAAGAGAGAAAGGGGTGCCGTAGTGGAGGACTACGGAGTAATTTCAACCACCTAAGGATCTTTAACGTGCACTGACATCAAACGGCACACGGGGGCCTGGCTTTTTGCCTGCATCGAAAAACGGCCGCCAAGGCCAGGATTCGATCCCGCATCCTTGGGAACAGTAGTCGAGTGCCTTAACCCTGCCTGCACCAGTATCCTTGTATTAGCAGAGCTTTATTCATCTTAATTATGCTGTCTTGGTTTTTTTTCTAGAATTCAGCTCCAGGATGCCTCCAAGTCAGGTGGTCCATGTGCCATGTACATTCAGGGCACGCCGGATTTTTCTCGTCCTGGAATATTCTATGTCAATGCTGCAGACCTTTCCAGATCGTACGTTTCTTAGCCCTATTTGGTTGATTGAAGTTGATGCCCCATAATGCACTCTTTATTTTCTTGTGGTTGGCTGGGTGATGTCTTGCTGTATGAATTGTGTGCTCTACTGCCAGTGCAGGAATGAGTATATCACCTGCCTGTTCTTAAAGTGAAATAATATTACTGATTTTATAAGTAAATAAACAAAAAATTATATATAAGTTGAAAAAGCATTGGGGATGTTTAGGGAAAACGGAAGGGGGGGGGGGGGGGGGGGTCAATCACATGAGAACAGCTCATGTGCATAATGAACTGTCATATTTAGTTCCTGCACTTAATCTGTGAAAAAAAAAAAGATACAATTGGTAAGCTATTTTAAGTCTAATATTCACACTCATTTAAGCGTAGGTGCTCAATGGAAATCATTATTTCGTTTCTTTTTATCAGTGCAGCTTGCATGAAAACCTTGTGAAAGTTTATATAATCTGAGTATTGGATGAACAAAATGACAATTGTTGGCTTGCATCTTTTTTGCTTTAAAGCCTTAGAGGTATATATTATGTGAGCCATTTGGCACTTGGTACGATGAAAAGGCGATTGTCGAAATTGTGCAATAAAGCTTCTGCAATTTTGTATTTCATGAAGGGCACTCTTTCGCCTTTTATACCGGTACTGCCCTGTAATGCCTTCTGTTTCTTTTTTAAAATTACGCACTGCAGAAAGAGGCTCCATTATTTATCATCATAAAATATTTCAACAGCTGCTCCATGCCCATTTCAGTGATGATAAAAGTCAGTCATTGGTAAAGTATTCATAAATTGTCTTCTTTTTTTGTATTTAAGAAAGAATCCGTGCTCTGTGGAAAGTTACCGGGACCATATTTGTGGAGTGCACAAAATTTGGCACATGACGCCTGCTAATTGTTACCAAAAAACTCAAAAATTGTCTTTTATTGTCCCCTTTTTAATTATGCTGCTTTGAAATAAAAAGATGCATGATTTATGAAAATGTTATGTTTGCATCTGGTGCTGTTAACTTTCTTCCTTTCTTTTGCTTCAGGCCAAAGTACCTTATGCCTGCTTTGGCATTGCATGAAGGTAATCCTGGTCACCATTTGCAGGTAGGTGGCATTGTATACAGCATTGAATAAGCCATACAATTTCCTGTGCAGCCAATTATAATGCACTCTTCAAATTGCTTCCTGTTGAATATCAAATTTGTAATAAGGGTGTTGTAGTTTTGTGTTTTTTAGCCATGCTGTTTCAATATTAAAGCTGGCCAGATGAACGTTTGCGTGGGGGGAAAAAAAAAAGTTTTTTTTTTTTTTTCCAACTCTAGGCTTTCCTCTGCACGCATCTAAGTACTATACTCCCTGACCTCTTCTAACGGACCAATTTCACTTGCTTGTTGTCACATTTCAGATGACATTAGCTTTAATTGAACAAATAAGGGGACATTTCTCCTTAGCTGTGCTGAATGAATATGTAGGCTGTGCAGATGAATGTGCATGTAGGAAACAATAAATGAGTGCTCATTTATAGTTATCAGATTTAGGCTTTATTCTGTGCGCATCTAAATGTACTTGCTTACAACTTCAACCCCAAGTGTTCAAGATAGCTATAGCATGTTTCTCAACTCAGCCCACAAGCCGTTAGGAGAAGCCAGCTTTTCGACTGCCTTTGAGCCGTGTGGCGCTCATGGGTCTTGGATAAGGTGGCGGCGAATATTGAAAGGTGGCGCAGTCTGTTGGAAGAGGACCTGCAGTGAAAGATTTAAGTAGGATAAAGAAGAAAGAAAGCGAAATTAACTTCGCAGCGATGGCAGCGTGGTGATGACAGCGGCCTTTGCTGCATGGGTGGCTTGCGTGCACTAACTTGTCGGGCGCTTTACCATGCTTGATGTCGTGTGCATTTATAGAGTTGCCTCTTAAATAACTTCAGCATGTTCGTTGCTTTAGTATTATTTCGTACATTCTTCTTGTTTTTTCGAGCCCTCAGTTGTAGTTTACCTGAATAGGTAGATATTGCGTTATAGTATTCATAGTGTTTTATTTTTCCATTTTCATGAGATTTCATACTTGGCCGCTTAGTGGAAGAGCAAATCGAAGGTCTTTATTTTGCCTTTAATGAAGTTTTTCTCTCTCTCTCTCACTCTCACATTATGTTCGTGGTTGTGTTATATCTACGTGTACACATGGTAATCACAACTACACTGAGTATGTGCAACCATCCTTAGGTAGTTTGTCTTGTCACAGAAATGCACTGCTTATTATAAACCCATGTTTGGCGCATGCAGCTTGCATCTATCTTTTCTTTCTCTCTCATCTGATATTGTGGTGGATGTCTCATATCTTGCACTGCACTCCAGCATGTGAAGTAAGATCAGTAACTCATACAAGTGCGGAGGGGCCTTGTGGCGCTTATTAAAGCTGGTCATCATACTCCAAGGGCTTTTTACACATTAACAGTTTGTGTAAAAAGAGCTACAGATCCACTCTATGCTAACTAAATTTCACTTATACCCTTGTTACATAAGCATTTCCCAACTAACAGTTTAACTTAACTTATAAGTGCTGGAACTCGTCATTTGCCGTAAAAGGAAGAAATGCAGTAGTTGCACGAACACTGTTACGTCCTGTTGCAACAGGGAATTGTTGCCTAGTCCAATGTTTTAGGGGAATCCCCCAAGTTGGAGTAGATTTGTAATAAGGGAGTATATACAGTGCAGTTCAGTCGTTCAGTCGTGTCCGACTCTTCGTGACCCTATGGACCATGTCACGCCACGCTTTCCGGTCTCTCACTATCTTCCGAACATCACATAACTTCATCTGCAGTGCCTCGAGGATGCCATCTAACCATCGCGTTCGCTGCCTACCCCTTCTCCGGCGACCCTCAACCTTTCCCAACATCAAATCTTTCTCCAGCGACTCCTCTCTTCTCATCAGATGACCATAGTAGCTGAGCTTTAACTTTAGAATTTGACCCTCCAATGACCAGTCAGGGTTTATGGTCGACAATATCGACTTATTTGATCTTCTGGCAGTCCAAGGAACTCTCAAGAGTCTTCGCCAGCACCACAATTCAAACGCATCAATTCTTCGGCGGTCAGCCTTTTTCACAGTCCAACTCTCGCATCCATACATCACAACTGGAAAGACCATAGCACGAGTTATACGGATCTTGGTTGGCAGACTAATGTCTTTGCTCTTTACTAGGTGGTCAAGGCTAACCATTGCTCTCTTTCCCAGAAGCAGGCGTCTCCTATTTCATGGCTGCAGTCTCCTTCCGAGGTAATCTTGGCGCCCAAGAACAGAAAATCTGTCACAGCTTCCACTTCTTGTTCATTGATGCTCCAGGACTTGATAGGGCAAGACGCCATGATCTTTGTCTTTTTAATGTTCAGTTTAAGCCCAAACTTCTCACTCTCTTCTTGTACGCGCATCAGAAGTCTCTTGAGTTCCACTTCACTTTCTGCCATTAAAGTGGTATCATCCGCATATCTAAGGTTGTTGGTAAGTTTTCCAGCAATCTTCACTCCAGCTGAAGACTCGTCCAGACCGGCCTTCCTCATGATGCACTCTGCATATAGGTTAAATAGGCAGGGCGATAGTATGCAGCCTTGCCTCACTCCTTTCTCAATTGGAAACCAATCAGTAAGACCATGCCTAGTTCTGACTGTGGCCTCTTGCCCTTCATACAAGTTCCTGAGGAGACAGATGAGGTGAACCGGAACTCCCATCTCTTGGAGAGCTTGCCACAATCTGCTGTGATCTACGCAGTCAAACGCTTTCGCATAATCAATAAAGCAGAAGTAGATGGGTTTCTGGAACTCTCTTGCTTTTTCCATGATCCAGCGAAGGTTGGCAATTTGGTCTCTAGTTCCTCTGCCCTTGTGAAACCCAGCTTGCACGTCCGGAAGCTCCCGATCCGCACACTGCTGCAGCTTACCTTGGAGGATTTTCAACATCACCTTGCTAGCATGCGAAATAAGTGCGATCGTGCGGTAGTTGGAACAATCTATGGCACTGCCTTTCTTTGGAATGGGGATGTAAACTGACCTCCTCCAATCCTTTGGCCACTGCAGGGTTGTCCAAATCTTCTGACATAATGTATGCAGAATGTTAACAGCATCATGGTTGAGGTTTTGAAGCAACTCAGCTGGAATGCCATCAATTCCGTTAGCTTTGTTCTTAGCAAGGCTGGCTAAGGCCCATTCAACTTCACTCTTCAGGATGCCCGGCTCGAGATCAGTAATCACAACCGTCTTATGTTGGGTTTGCACATCCAGGTCCTTCTTGTACAGTTCTGTGTATTCCTGCCACCTCTTCTTTATCTATGAGGCTTCAGTGAGGTCCTTGCCTCGTTTGTCTTTTATCACGCCCAACTTACCACAGAAGCTTCCTTTGATATCTTTGTCTTATACAGAGCTCTTGTGTTCTTTAATTGGCTGTTGTCCTTAACTGCTTGGCACTGTATGTTCAGGACGGCGTTCTTATCTCTCCTTGCTATTTTCTGAAAATCCGCATTGAGAACCTTGTATCTTTCTCTTTCCCCCATAACTTTTACCATCCCCCTTTCCTCAGCTATTTGCAAAGCCTCTTCAGATAACCAGTTTGCTTTCTTGCATTTCTTTTGCTTTGGAACTACCCCTTAGTAGCAACTTCTTGTATTATATCACGAACATCAGTCCACATCTCTTCAGGCTCTCTGTCTTCTAGACCTAATTCTTGAAATCGATTCCTCACTTCCACAGCATATTCTGATGGAATTTGATCCAGGTCATACCTGAAAGGCCATCTAGTTTTCTGTGTTTTCCTCAATCGAAGCTTAATTTTGGCAACGAGAAGCTGATGATCGATACCACAATCGGCCCCAGGCCTTGTTTTTACTGCTTGTATAGCGCTTCTCCATCTCTGCCGGCAAAGAATATAATCGATCTGATTCCTGTACAGACCGTCCGGTGAAGTCCATGTGTACAGGCGCCTCTTGTGCTGTTGAAAATAAGTATTCGCTATGGTCAGGTTGTTTTCTTGACAATATTCTACTATCCTCTGCCCAGCTTCATTTGGCTCACCAAGACCGAACTTACCTGTAATTCCGGATATTTCTTCACTCCCGACCTTAGCATTCCAGTCTCCTATGAGAAAAACGACATCTGATGATGGAGTGCAGTCTAAAAGGCATTGCAGGTCCGCATAAAATCTCTCAACGTCAGCTTCTTCAGCAGTAGTGGTTGGTGCATAAACTTAGATAACTGTTATGTTGAAAGGGTGACCTTGGATCCGAAGTGAAATCATTCGGTCGTTTTTGGGGTTGTACCCTAGCACTGCTTTGCCCATTCTTCTGTTTACTATGAGAGCGACCCCATTCCTTCTCTTGGATTCGTGCCCACAATAAAAGACATAATGGTCGCTGGAGTTAAATTCTCCCATTCCGGTCCACTTGAGCTCGCTGATACCCAAGATATCAATGTTCAATCTGTCCATTTCTCGCTTGACAATAACCAGTTTACCTTGCGTCATAGATCTTGCATCCCATGTTGCTATGTGATATATCTCCTTGCAACGTCGGACTTTCCGGTCGCTTCCCGACACATCCACAACTGAGCATCCTTTTGGCTTCAGCCCAGCCGTTTTATTCGTCCTGGAGTTACTAGGAATCGCCCTTTGTTCATCCCCAGTAACATGTGGGACGCCTTCCAACCTGGGGGGCTCATCTTCCGGTGCCATATCATTAATGCTGTAATTAAGGCCATAGGGTTTTCTTGGCAGGAAATACTGGAGTGGGTTGCCATTACCTTTTCCAGTGAATCACATTTTGTCAGAACTCTCTGCCGGGACCTGTCTATCTTGGGTGACCCTACACAGCAGAGCTCACAACTTCATCAAGTTTCGCAAGCCCCTCTGCCACGACAAGGCAGTGATCCATGAAGGAGAGGGAGTATATTACTTCTCCTAAAACAATGGACCAACACCGCTATGACCTAGAGTTATCAATCAATTCACTTTCACCTTACCATCTGAATGCTAGCCATCCTGGTTAGCTGAGCTGGTGGAGTGACTGCCCCAACAGTTGAGGGTCCTGGGTTCGAACCCCAGGCCAAGATGAATTTTTCTTTAGCTGTAAGTTTCTTTAGTAGCTGTATGGCTGCACTTAGGTGGATGCCAGTGAGTAATCACTCCCTTATTACACACCATTGCCTGTGTGTGCTTTACTGATCATGCTACTCTCCCTATACTGGTGACTTTAGTTATGTGCTTTGAATGTATTTTTAGGGCTCTTATGCTATGGAGCTGCCTGGTATGCCATCCTTTCGGAGTCATATTGAAGATAGGCGCTACAATGATGGACCTGTCCACTTTCCTCTCCACACTGCATATGTTGAGGTAAGTTGCAAATCTTGGGGCCACACTCCTGGTTAGCCTTTCTTGCATAGGGTGTCCTTTTGTTACTCATGCACATGCCATGTTGTAAGTACAGTGTAGTATGTAACATAGTTTTTCAGGCTGACCTTTCTGCCTTTGTAATCCAAGACTTCCAGTTAACTTTCTTATATATATATATATATATATATATATATATATATATATATATATATATATATATGGATGATGTGGTGTTCCAGATGGTCCGTTGATCCGGGGACACGTTGCAGGAAACGGACGGGACAACTTTTCGAGCGCTACGGGCACTTTATTGAAACGGGTCAAAAACAAATTTTGGCTTTGCGAACAGTTCGCGACTTCCTGCCACCAGTCGTAAGTCGGCAGTCAGTCTGTCTACCCGTCTCTCTCCGTCTGTCCCTTTTCTCCCCCAAACACCCGTCTTAAGTATGCATTTTCAACATCGTGGTGACCAACCTCGTGGCCAATCGGAGGAAAAGAGCTTCTTCGAGCCAATCAGAATGACAAAGCTACATTTTAAATAGCCAATGCAACATCGGCACTCTCTCAAAATCAGGGGCGAGACAAAACACATTAGCAAAGACACATGAACACTCTTTCACTTTCACCAGCAATGCATACACATGAGAGGGCACACAGGGCTTCGCCCTTTCCCCCTGTGGAGACGACGCACAGATACTCTCAAAATCAGGGGCGGGACCAAACAAATTATCAAAGACACGTGAACGCCACTTTCACTTTCACCAGCAATGCATACACATGAGAGGGCACACAGGGCTTCGCCCTTTCCCCCTGTGGAGACGACACACTGATTCTCAAAATCAGGGGCGAGGCAAAACAAATTAGCAAAGACACGTGAACGCCACTTTCACTTTCACCAGCCATGCATACACGTGCAAGGCCACATAGGGCAGCAAGAAATACGAGGGTAGTGTCCGGACCCCGCTGGCCGTAAGAAGAGCGGGAAAAAGAAGAGAATTTATTGCTACCGCGCTCATCAACACGAGCGCCGTGTGCTGCGGCGATGTTTCCGTCAACTTTAGAACCGACAGCACCGGATGTGCCCCACTGTTCCCCCGCGTCTTGGCCGGCTGGGCGAGAGCACCGCGGGGATATTTATGTTCACGCGAGCGTTGACAGCTCGACGGCGCGGTGCGCGCCTTTCCGCTCGAATACTACGAAGGCCTCGCATTAGAAATGGCACCCCCAGCTCGCACAGCCAGAAACACGAGACCGCTTGTGTGTAAATGGCGCGCTCGCTTCTCGAGCGACCGTCCGTTTTCGTGTTTTGTTTTCACCGCTTACGGTTGCGTCGGTGCCGTCCCATCGGTAATGCGCTGAGCAGGGGAGTCATAAACCTTTGCCCGTTATTGGTCTGAGCTGACAGGTTAAACGACGACGCAGTTCGCTCTCCGCAGTCTCCGCGTCGCCGGCACGCCTGACTTGTACGGATCTGTTTTTGAAACTTAAACAACGTGTGCTACCCGTAAAACGACCCTGGGTTTCCCACGCGGCTGCAACAGCAACCAGCACACTCTTCCGGTCGCACAGGCCAAAGGTCACTGCAGCGTGCACATTTGCAGGCCCCTTAAGTGGTATGAGCAGCAGATGCGGCGCAGGTTGTTTTCCTCGACAGTCGTAATTCTCGCGTCTGGCGCAGAGATGCCTATTCTGTCTCACGGTCCGACCAAAACCTCCCAAGGTCTCAGCCCCGAACTCCCGGTCAAATAACCTTTCCTCGCGTATTTCAAGTTCAACGGGCGCCCAGACGCGGACTCATAAAAAACCCCTGACAACAAGGTTAACAACCAGAAAGAAAAGACAAACAGAAGAAGCGAGGCGGCTGTTTTGGAGTGCTCCCCTCCTCCACAACGGCCCAGCAACTTAACACTTCCCTTCATAATAATATGAATTGAGTGGCACTTCATTAATGCTTTTTTGCATCCCTCATAGCCTGACTCGCTTTGGGACATTAAACCCCATGAACCAAACCAAAGCGTTGATGCATTTTTCAAAAATTGAAAGGATCAGGGGTGTAACAGCTGTGCCAGTTGCACCATTTTGATACAGCTGCATGTTTCTGAGCCAAAATACCCCGACTAGCTGCAAAAGTTTGCAGTCTCACGGATCACAGACCGTGGGGTGAAGCATCCCCATAATGCAAAGGGGGCCGTTTGTAACGAGGCACCCTTGCTACTGCGTCGCAATGCTAAAAGGGCCGCGGTGGTACTTGTGATTTTGGAGCAATCTCGACACCTCAGACGGTGGCACAAAACAATGCGCTTGACGAATCGCGCGAAAAATCGTCATCGTTGCATAGCTTTCATCTCAAATGTATACACATCCATATTCCAAGCGTTCATTAAAAAAGTTGCTGCGATGCAAACGGTTTTTGGCAGATTTTAGGGTTATTCACTAACCTGAACGATTTTCCTGAAGGTCGAATTAATGAGATTTTACTTTATTTAAAAAGAAAAGCTGTACGGCCACCTATGATGTTTTTTGTTCCGCTCAAAACGTATGCTGTGTTGTCAATATTCGGTTTATACCACCACTCCCGATCCCGTGAGTCCTCAAATTTTCATTATTACAGCGCAAAGACGGCACAGAACAAGCGGAGGACACAACAGCGCTGACTGTCAACTAAATTTTATTCGAAACCAGTAGGGCTTTTATACCGCCTGGCGATCAGAAATGGAAAAAAACAGGAAAACATGCAAGAATAGCAACAGGAATGTGCAAGAGTACAAGAACGGAGGTTAGCCGACACGTATCAGATTTCACATTCTAGATATTTGACCTCTTTCTGGGATAATGCCACTGATGGTGTGCTTATGCAATCGTCCTGCAATCTTATAATCATAGAAGCTTCTATAATCTCTCTTGTTAATACGTCTCGGTGTTTCCCTATGACACTGCATTGCCTGTACATAGGTTCACATTGATCATCACTATCATCTTCTGCGCAGCAGTCCCTGCAATGTTTGGCTACGTGGCCTGAGGTAGCAACACGTGCGACATTATCACTGTGCTCTTTTAGCCTTTTGTTGAGACAGCGGCCAGTCTGCCCGATGTACTTTTTCCCACAGGACATGGGCAGAGAATACACCACACCTTCTTGACACGGGACAAAATGATCCCAATGTTTAACTTTGCACCTGCGCGGCTCAATAGTCGTGCAATTAACTTTTTTGCACATCCTGGAAAGTTTTATCGGCGCTGAAAATACTACATCAACCCCCGCCCGACTTTCAATTTTTCGGAGGTTGTGTGACACCTGATGGAGGTAAGGCAAAACAACAACCTTCCTTCTTTCCCTTTGCCTAACCAGTTCGCTAGTGTGGCGAGGTCTCAGGTTTTTCAGCTGCTTTTCTGCCACCGAAACTAGCACATCGGACAGATAACCAGCCATTGTAAGGCGATCAACTTGTTTCGCAAAGCTTTGTCCCATACTATGCTCGCAACACTTCTTTAAAGCATTATTAAAAACAGAATAATGTCGAAAGCAATGGACAGCGTCCTTGCAGTGTTTGACAAGCGCGATGATGTAAAAATGACGAAAATTAAGAGTCAAGCAAAAAAGCTAACTAACAAGTTGAATTTAAACAAGTTGTCGAGTATGATTGAGAACTGTCACAAAAGTAACCTTGAAATTTTCTTCTCTGCAAAGACCCATAAACCCAACTGGCCGTTTCGTGGAATAGTTTCAGAAGTAGGGACATGGCAGAAGCAGGTCGCAAGATACTTGCAACAGACACTCAACATTTTAACTATTGATGACCTTTTTAGAATAAAAAATTCTGACGAAGTAATCACCCTCATAAAAGGATGGGATCACGATAAAAAACTGCAGGGATTTTCACTCAACGTAAAAGACTTGTATTACACAATTCCCCAGGCGGAGATACTGTCAGCTGAGAATAACCACATTGAAAAGCATGGTGTCATAGCTTTCCAAACCGAGTGCGGAATTGCTGCAGATGCCTTCCTAGAATTGTTATCATTTTATCTTAGTTTGACTTTTGTAGAATGGAATGGGGATATGTACATTGAGAAAGACGGGATATGTATTGGTTCGTGCCTAGCCCCGATTTTGAGCGATATGTTTTTGGCCTTGCGTAATAAAACACTGCAAGATCGTTTGGAAGGGTTTGGTGTGTGCCGCATTTTTAGGTTTGTTGACGATTACTTTGTGTTTGTACAGTACGACAACTTCAGCTTTGAGCGGCAGTTCCTAAAGATTCATTTAGTGTTCACAGAGTGTCTTGAACCACTGGTTATAACACATGAAACCCCACTTATGACTCTATCAGGTTCTTAGATCTCGCCCTTCATTTCACTCCGTCCCATGTGTGTTGGTCATACGAGCCTCGAGCTAAAAAACCCATCCTGTATATGCATCAGCTCATTCAAAACTCGTAAAAAGGGCCATTATTCATTCTGTTTTTAATAATGCTTTAAAGAAGTGTTGCGAGCATAGTATGGGACAAAGCTTTGCGAAACAAGTTGATCGCCTTACAATGGCTGGTTATCTGTCCAATGTGCTAGTTTCGGTGGCAGAAAAGCAGCTGAAAAACCTGAGACCTCGCCACACTAGCGAACTGGTTAGGCAAAGGGAAAGAAGGAAGGTTGTTGTTTTGCCTTACCTCCATCAGGTGTCACACAACCTCCGAAAAATTGAAAGTCGGGCGGGGGTTGATGTAGTATTTTCAGCGCCGATAAAACTTTCCAGGATGTGCAAAAAAGTTAATTGCACGACTATTGAGCCGCGCAGGTGAAAAGTTAAACATGGGGATCATTTTGTCCCGTGTCAAGAAGGTGTGGTGTATTCTCTGCCCATGTCCTGTGGGAAAAAGTACATCGGACAGACTGGCCGCTGTCTCAACAAAAGGCTAAAAGAGCACAGTGATAATGTCGCACGTGTTGCTACCTCAGGCCACGTAGCCAAACATTGCAGGGACTGCTGCGCAGAAGATGATAGTGATGATCAATGTGAACCTATGTACAGGCAATGCAGTGTCATAGGGAAACACCGAGACGTATTAACAAGAGAGATTATAGAAGCTTCTATGATTATAAGATTGCAGGACGATTGCATAAGCACACCATCAGTGGCATTATCCCAGAAAGAGGTCAAATATCTAGAATGTGAAATCTGATACGTGTCGGCTAACCTCCGTTCTTGTACTCTTGCACATTCCTGTTGCTATTCTTGCATGTTTTCCTGTTTTTTTCCATTTCTGATCGCCAGGCGGTATAAAAGCCCTACTGGTTTCGAATAAAATTTAGTTGACAGTCAGCGCTGTTGTGTCCTTCGCTTGTTCTGTGCCGTCTTTGCGCTGTAATAATGAATGTATGTAACCAACTCGCCCAAAATGTTGTATTATGGAGTCCTAAAATATCTATCTCTCAAATCTCTCAAATATTCCTCTCTCAAAGTCACCATCGATTTGCTGGCCTTCACTTTTAGGGCAATAGGTCATAGTCAACTCTCGCTGGACTTGTTTCCTCTCTTACCATTCTACTATACATCTATTACCGGTGATTGGTGGATATGGGGTGCAATTTCAGTGCTACAGGGGCCACCATGATTCTGTTGCACCTTCTGGAGGCTTCTTTAGGCAGTGCATTTACATTTTTTATAGTTTTTATTTTTTCTATGTGTCAATTTTTGAAATGCCCATGAAGCTGAGATTCTGGTGTTGCATGCTCACAGCATTGCATCAACCACGGGTATTGCACATGCTTGAGAAATTATTCTTTACACTATCCTGATGTTTCGGTAGCAGATATGTTTTTTTTTTTTTTTTTATGTATCAAGCGCTCTGAAGATGCTCTTTCATAATATGAATTTGATTCCATTCCATAGTTGAAACTGTGCAAGCTCAGCCCGGAACTTTGGTAGTTGTCTGCCCATAGGTTTCGTTTTCCACTTTGTTGGTTCCTGGATCTGGTTTGTGCATTGCACCAATGTTATCAATAATGTATCTGTTATTTGTAGTGTCTCGACATCATATGGGCAAGATTTGCTTCCAAAATCCCCAAGTAGAACTGAGTTCCGGCCCAGTAGAAGCTTGGGATGGGCACCCCATCGTAGCCCATAGCAATTAGAAAAAGCACAATAATTTCTTTATTTCAAAAAGAGCTTGAGCATAAATGTTTATTTTCGTAGTGAAACTAGTACGTTCTGCAGCTTTTACAGGAATTGTATTGCTTTCTAACTTTCATTTGAGCAGATTATCATTAATGTTATGGCAGACCTAATTTTATTTTTCTGCTGTTTTTTTCGACTTCTTCAAAATGGTGCTTATTGAAAACTTGTAATGATGAAGAATATGTTTATCACTCTATATACTATATTTATTCAGGACACACTGAAAACTTTCTTTTTTCACATGTCAGATTTTTTTTTAGCTCCAAAGGATTTCGAGTTCCAACTATTGTAGCTGGTTTCTATACAAGTTTGCAACATTCTTGATAGTGTAAAATTTAAAAAAAAAATTTTTTAGAGATATATTATCATGTCAGTAGAATATTTTCATTTTCAACTTACCTTGTTTGGAGATCTTTTTTTCAATATTCATATAAAGTATTTATGTGGTAATAGGTGTGTTTTCAGAATGTAATTTTATTGCCATCATTTTCATGCATTGATCTTTCTTTTTTTTTTTTTATTACACTGCACACATTTTGCAAGGCAAATCTTTTTAAGACTGTAAAAAACAGCCACGTTACTCATGGTAACGAAGAAGTTAAAAGTTAACATTTACGTCAGTAGTAACAGTTTACTTGGCTGTAGTCATCGAAAGTACTCGTGTATGGTATTCAGATTAGTAGTAGAGGTAGAATTTCAGTTCAAAAGCACTCGTACAGATGCCAGAGCCGAGCAGTGATCTTGGGTCCTATGTGTCTTAATCCTGACTGGCTCGCCATATTATGACGTTATAGTCCACGTGTCCTGGAACGTGTAATTCAAAATGAGTTTTCGTATACCATAGTTTTAACCTGGTTAAACCTCGAATAGTTTTAGTGCGAGAGCACTACTTCACATGGTCAAAACCAAACCGTGAATGTTGTGGCTTGTGTATGCCAAGCTCAGACAAAAATAAAAAAAATAAAAAAAGTTATCAGAGAGGAGTGGATTCAAACCCAGGAATTTGTCATGGGAAACAAGTGCAGAATGTCATAGCTATAACCGTAGCCAGTCACCCCACACGCACACAGCAGCTTGTTCTCGTGCTGTGCATTGCATGTAGTCGTCTCCATCAATTTTCGTCTATGCTTTAAAGCTTTTGCATATCTTACTTGGTTTAACTAAGTTAAAATCCTGCCATTTTTTGCACTGTGACTGCACTGTCACCTGCCATTGCGTGCAAAATTGTCTTGATGAGGGCCTCTGATAACTAACGTCGGGTCTGCTCACATGAAGGTGGCATGGCTCATCCAGCTAAAATATGTCTTATATTTTGGTAAAACTATGAGCAGTTATTCTGAGAAATTTTGTACATAGGACACGAAAGCCTTTGCTGTTGCACAGGAGGACCTGTGTACATACCAAGCCTGTTTCGCTGTCAGCAATTTCTTATGAAGAGCCATTGGGCGGATGTGGGAGATTGTTGGTCGGTTGTCTCGACAAAAAACATAAAATTGTTGGAACTTCATGGATGCTAAAATATTTTGCCAGTATGCAAAAGTTGCCTTGTTAGATTTCACTGTTTGTCCCGTTCATTACAGTGACACCTTATTGGGTGTTAATAGGGTCTTGAAAATACAGCAGTAGTGCAAGCACACTCCTTCAAGCTCTTGTTTGTGCTTCATTTGGGGTTACTTCAGTGAACGTGCTGTATGTTCTTAGGTCGTCATGAATGTTTTTTTTTTCCTTCATCTCTTGTCCTGTTCCTTCGCGCAGTTTTACCTTTGATCTTTCTGAGAATTACTTCAAAGGATTTTTTTTTTTCTATATGAGCTGCTGCAGGAAAAATATGCTCTATCCTAGCTCTTGTTGTTGCTCTCACTTTAGCTCTAAATTGGCCTCAGATATTAGACTGAATAATTACAAGTAAAAAGTTTCTTCTCTATCCCAAGTGCTGCCTTTAGTATCACTATATTAGTGCCATTCTGATTGAAAGTTTTGTTCCAGATGTATGGCTTACCTTTCATATGTGGAGTTTTGTGCACTTAGAGGGCATTGATTACCTTTTCTGTAGCTGAAGAGAGCTGCCTGCTGAATGTAAAAAATAAAAAAAAAAATTGCATTGTGGCTTGCAGGGCTGGGGTCTTTACAGCGAATACCTTGGATATGAGCTGGGTGTCTACAAGACTCTCCATGACAAGTGAGTGGTATACATTTTTGTAGAGGTGTGCGAATATTCAAAACTTTAGCTAGTTTTTGAATAGAATTTTTTGTTTGATTCAGTTGGCACTGCCCTTTCACTGTTTGAACTATTCCAACCTCTTGAATGTTTAGGAATTTCTGCTTCATCTAAACGGTGACGAAACATTGTAATCTTTATGAACGGCAGTATTTAGCACTTGTCACATGAGTTACCTTGCTCCTTCATAGAGTCGACCGCCAACATGCAGTTAAAGCCTGCGCGCAGTGATATGTTGACAGCCATTGAGAGCCACCATGGTGTTACCGCTGCGCATTTGCAAGTTGGAAAACAAAATGTAGCCTCACACATCTCTTCAGTGCATCATGCCAAGGTGCACTCTACAGGTACCTATGAATCAAGCGGCAGTGATCTCTTCTTACATCACCATATGATAAGAAATATGGTACATGTGGAAGCGGCCGGCTTGTGTAGCAAGGAGCGAGGATGCGGCACACGTGCACTGCTGCAGTAGCTTCACAGCGATCGCTCTCAGTTTATGGTAACTTGGAAACTGTGTTTCTTGGGCCACAATGGATAGCAAAAAGGTGCACAACAAAAACTTGGGCTCAAGCCTTCACAACTGCAGTGCGTTCAGCAACAGTGATTATAGTGGGGCATCTAGCGGCATAATTTCGTTTTCGTGCCTTTGGCTCACAACAGCGTTTGGGTCCATCGCGGGGCTTAAAGTTCGATGAAAGTGATATGCGAAAGCTGTGTATCATTGTGAATGCTGCATTTAGGGCAGCATTCCACAACCGGTGCTTTGTTTTCGAGTGTCGTGAGGGAAGGCGGAAGGGATGGTTCCACTCATTCTGCAGCTCGGGTTGCTACTCCTGTGTCCATTTCCTGAGCCATCTTATTGCATTTCCCTGCACCTCGCCCTTCCAGTTTGCGCATTTTATATCAACGTTTTATTCAGAAACAAAAGTGGTACTGGGTGATGGCGCAAAAGGCAGATATGCTCTGTGTGACAGGGCCCTTACGCCCACACTTCGCAGCCTATAAACCAAATTTTTTAGCCGTTTTCGGGCGCTGCCATTTTCTGCTACTGGCACTCCACTGCATGGCCACTGCCTTCAGGACAGCGGAGCTGCGGTATTTCTGTGGCTGCTCTTGCACGGTAGTCATGATTCGCTAATCTTACGCTAGAGAATATTGCCGAAGATTTTTTCACCGCATGGATATATTGGGGGGCGAGTCTATTTGTCTTGTCGTAGAGTGAAAATCGATGTCTTATTTATGGGATTTAGTTTGACATTCACGTTAATTGTCTGGGTGCTCAGCATGCAGTCGCGTTAATGTTGCCGTTTCGATGCCCTACAGCCGAGAAAACGTTTTTGAACTTCAAGCATTACGCTTGTGTACGGCTCAGTTATGATTCCATTTTTATTGTGCTATTCATCCTCCGCGCCAGTCGTAGCGCACCTCGCCAATTAGGCTGTATTGTCTCCTGTATGGTGCTGTGCCAGTCACATCAACAATTTATTGCTGTATGCTCATCTCACTTGCCGAGCTAACAGCAGGCAAGTTTTGTTGCGCTTCATTTATAAATATCGCTGCGTTAGGATTGTTCCTTCTTATGCCTGGAAAATCTGCAGCGCCTTTCAAACCATTTAGCCTGCATGTCACGCATGATACGCCCTTTTAAAAAATAATCCTGCTCGTATATTGTCATACATGCCAAAGAAAGAAACAGCAGCAAAGGAATGCTAGCTGAAGCATAGCAGCTCAGTTTAGCATCCCAAAGTGGCATCGGCTTGAGATGCGCCATGGTGGACTGCTCATGAGATTTTGACCACCTGGGGTTCGTTGTAATGTGCGCTGACATCACACACCACACAGGCGCCTCCCGCTTCGCCTTCATCGAAGCGCAACCATCGCTACCGTGAACGAATCCACGGCTTCGGGCTCAGTACTTAAGAGCCATAACCACTGAGCCAGTGCTGTGAGGCACAATGCCATTTTGCCATTTGTATTATGTCTTGAATAAATATTAATGTAGTAGCCAGCTCTTGCGACATCTGCAGCCGGAAGACTAGTACGTTTTATTTCGAAGGTACTCGTGTGTGTGAAAACACTGCATAGCCATTTGGGCCAGTGTCATAGCATATAATGGAATAGTGTTTATTTTTTACATCTCTGGCAGATACTAACAGTGAAAAGATACTGCGCTCTAAGGTTTTCCACTCTGGCTTTGCTCTAAAATACGGAAACTATAATTCGGATTGCTGGCGATCGTGCTTACATTCCTGTAAAGGAACACTAAAAGAAAGCCAAAGACGAAACACTGGTGACTGACAACACGTGCTTTCCATATGCAACCTTCAACACGAAGGTCACCGATCCGGTTACCTTTCACACCACAGGGCGAGATCAAGAAATCACATCCCCATGCACAAAATAAAAAAAAAAACAAAATACGTGCATTTATCATATGTGAAGACCAGCCGCAGAAAAAAGATGTTAGTGCAATTCTGGGTATAAACGGTGATTTCCACTTCATAACCTGCATGGTAGACTGCCCTCGGATATTGCGTCAACAAGGGAACAATGCATTTTAAATTGTTGTTGTACTCCCCCGAACAAGGAAAAAAAAATAAAGCATGAGTAGCAATGCATAGCACACACACCTACATGCATAGGTGGTAGAGCGCATTGATGACAGAATTGACGGACGCTTGCTCGCAAACAAGTATTCTATGGAGACGCCCATACGACACACAGCCCCCGGGCCATGCGCATCCGACAGATGATGCGTGGTGTCGAAGTAGTGTCTGCTAGCAGCCTGTGTACAAGGGTAAAAAAATCTGGTTGATAGAGCCACATAACATGGCACATGACTGGATGATTATGGTCGCTCAAGTGCTTGATTGCATTTGTTTAGTAATTGCTGGCCAGTTGTCATTTGCTTTGTCCATGTTCTCTCTCTCTCTTTCTTATTTCTTTTTTGAAAAGTGCACTGAACTCACTGATAGCAACATATTTCACGCTAGCAGTTGAAAGCGAAAGTCCATGAAGAAAGTAATGCCATGTGCAACACTGGATATTTTACAAGCCACAGAATCAGGCTGGTTGACTCAGTATGGGCTGCAATTAGGCAAGTTGAGTGTTTGCTCCTCCTGTGATATTGTACTCTATGGAGGTTGGAATCGCCTGCGGAGTTGGAGGTGTTCCGGGGCTGCTGTGGTTAGGATGGCAGCTTTCATTTCCAGCTGCGATGATGGCATGCACATGAGGACTATTCAAACATGCTAGCGTGCTGTGCTACGTATTATCACAGAAGCAGTGGAACTGGTTAAGCAGATTACTCAACTGAGCAAAAGCACCAGCAAGATAAGGCAGTCCCCAGTCAAGCGGGGCATTCACTTATTGGTCTTTATTCCTCTCTTAAGCCTTAAAATAAAACAATCTCAAAACCGAGAAAGCCTCTCATACGTTCTGCAGCATGCAATCCTACGACCGCTGTATCCAACATGGCGCTGTTTACTCGTTTCAGCTTTCTTCTGGTAGATGGCAGCACATCTTCATAAGGTCTATAGCCCCACAGCATTTAGTGAGCTTCTCAATCATATAAACATTAGATCAAACTGTGATAGTAGGCTTTTTTTCACTGACTGCAATTGTTATGATTTGTAAAAGTGGTATTACTCTCCAAAATAGTTTATCGCTACTACTACTACTATACGATTCCACTCCCCTTATTTAATGCCTGGTAGACCTTACAAGCATATTAAATCATATTGATGATGTTTAAAAATGAACCTTGTTTGTGGTACCTCTGTTTCTTTTCATAGCTAGGCTTTATGGAAAAGTATTTGTCTTTAGCCTGAACTACCTTTACTGATACAGTCAAACCCTCTTATAACAATATTGAAGTGCCATGGAAATATTATTGCTATAACCAATAATATTGTTATATCTGAGCAAGGCTGAAAAAAAAAAAAAAAAAAAACATAAACTGCACATTTAATGAGGATGAGGTACTTACACTTTTTATTTTGTAGCGGGAAGAAACCTGTAATCCGTAAGTGTTGTCTGTTTCACGGCAGTCTGGCCGACACCTTTCTACAGGGCATCCAACTGCTGAACATATTGCAGTGGAAGGTTCTCAGCAAAAACAGTCCCAGAGGCAGTTGATCATTCTCAAAGCTTCCTGGTGAGACGCAACCTGCACAGGTTCTGGTTTGTCGTTGCTGTCGCTACTGTCACCGTCCTCTGTGCTCTGCCCGTGCTCCGAAAATGAACTACACTGCCATCAGGAGCGAGGTCTTCAAATCTGGCGCCGGTCGGCGTTCTTAGACAAAAATGTCGAGGTTCAGCGCGAGCCTGCTCAAAACACGTCGGCGATAGTGCCTTGAAGCAAGCAATCATGCTTGCATCCGTAGGCTGCAAGCCCGCAGTAGTGTTAGGTGGGAGGAAAAAGCTTCCACATGCGAGAGCTTCTAAGCTGTTTGGTGCACAGTGCAATTGCCGAGCACCAATGCCACCTTCCTGCCTTCGCGCTGCATCCGCTAATCAAACTCGACCAGCCAGTTACTGATAAGTTTGCGCATCGTCCATGTTTTCTCGTTATGACGGTAGTGAACCAGGATCCTTGCGGCACCATAAAAACAGTGGGGATTCTTGGATTTTTCTATGACGAAGGCGGGGTGCTTGTCGCTGCCGTCCATGTTGGCAGTCAAGAAAATGGTCACGCTCAATTTGCTTTGCTTGCTGCCCTTACAGGTATCGCCTTTGACAATGTGTGTCTTTGACGGTAGCATCTGGAAAAACAGTTCAGTCTCGTCCCCATTGCACAAGCCCCGCTCCGCGTATGCTTCTCAGACGCAGGGCAGTGTTTCCTCCAGCCACTCCTGCCTAGCATCGGCATCGAGCGATCCTGCCTCGCCACGACTGCCATGCAGACGATTCCATGTCTCTTCTTGAACCGTTGAATCCAACTACCACAAGGCTAGAAATCGGTGTTGCGCAGGAGGTATGCAAAGTGCTTCGCCTTTTGCACTAAACTCGGGCCGCTAATCGGTGAGATTCGCTGCACAGGCGTTCAAGAATCACTAGTAGAGTGCCTATTCTACGTCTTTGTAGGCCCCTTATCGAACCCTTTTCCGGCCATTGTTCATTGCATGGGCAGTATTGGCATCGATTTTATACTCAATTCTGAGTGCATTGCGGATCATTGTCGATACTGTCCGCTGCGTCAGGTCGTACTTGCACACCAAGTTGCATACTTTTACGCCGTCCTTGTGCTGACGTAGAATGTTCCGCTTAACTTCTAGCAGTATTGCCCTTCGCTTCCTCGTCTGCGCCAGTTTGTGTCGCGTTTCCTGAAGGAGGATCTTCCATTGCTGTTCATGAAAAATCCAGTGCCAGCAAGATCGCAGCGACAGTGATGGCACACTAGGAGAACCACGCTAGAAAGACACGTGCACGAACGCTGCTGCACGCCTGCCAAAAGCGTGCGACTGCGAAGTGACAAAGCAAATAGGGGAGAATAGTGCAGTGCACCATGGTCAGCACACTCTCAAAATGTACTGCTCCACCGTGCAGAGGCAGAGAGAGCGCGAGTTCTGCAGGCCATCGGCGGTTTCGAGGGGGAGTGCTCAAAGCTCTCCCTCAGAACAGCCGTGCCAAGCAGCGCCTTACGCCTTCCCTTTTTCTCCGCGTGAGGAAGTGCTCCGTCCTTCCCCGCATCTCCGCGGCATGTGTGCTTCCCCGGCGCACCTGACCAACGCATTGGCTCGACGCGCTCTGTCCCGATCTTAAAAACTTCTTTTATTGTCGCTGCATCAGCGTTGTCGGCGTCTCCACATACGTGCGCGCTTTTGTAGTCACCGCATTTTTGTTGACTTTCAGTGACCACATTTGATTGTTATAACTGATAATATAATATGACACCATTGTAATAAGCTGTTTATTTTATAAACCATACAACACATGGCAAACCTGACTGTGCAGCGGCTGCCCATTGTTATATCCGATATATTGTTAAAATCGGTATTGTTATAAGTGGGCTTGACTGTATTCAGATAATCGAAATTCTTCAAAAATATTTCATTTGAACCCAGTTTTTATTTATTATTCACTTTCACATTGCATGCAAAAAATTGGTATTCACACACCTTTGCATTTTAGACCTTATTACCTGCCCTTTCATTGCCACAACAGATACAAATTGCTAACAGCCTCATTGCTTGCTTTTTCAAAGGTTTGGACATTTGTCTCAGGAAATGCTTCGGGCATGTCGTCTTGTGGTTGATACAGGAATGCATGCTCTAGGGTAAGTATATTCTAACATTTCTATTCTGGGTTGTATAGTCATTTTTTTTTAGTTTGAAACTTGTGAAGTCCGTGAAGTTCTTTAAGTGGCAGCATCGTTTTTTTAACATGATATTAGTAGCATACTTACTTTGGAGCGTAATCTTTTCATTCTTAATAGTATACTAAACAAATATCCGAGAATATTAAGGAAGCACCACAATTGCATTCTTAAGACGTGATTACACTAGTACAGACACATAGTTCGAGTTAGTATTGAGCGGATGGCTGTATTTGTGACGTTTTCTGAACGGCCGCCGGGTCAGAGGCAGCGTGCTCCCAACTGTGAGCCAGTGGACGTGACGTCACATCTACCCTGAACAACATCATGGCCCCGCGATCCTGCTGCCGCTGCACCTAATCCCGCACCTGAAGTTGGTTGACCGGCTACATGCAGTGTCGGTTTCCTCGTGTCGCGCCGTGCACAATGCTACGAAGTGTGGAATGCTGCATATGAGGCAGGTCGATGAGGACGCGTATGGAGGGCGCATATTGCGGACAATTTTTTGCGCTCTGGGAGGGAACGATGAATTGTGCGCAGGAACACGAGCAGAAAAAAAAATAAAAAAACGTCCGTCTGTGCGTTTTGTGAGTGCCACGGGAGAAAGGAAAAATGAACAGGTGCGACCGCTCGCGATAGGGGTGGGAGGGAGGCATGAGGGAGGTAGATAAATGTGACGTGATATTTGGTTTTGTCATAGCTTTCACAGAAGCCCGCTAGGTGTAGCGATTTGATAAATATTCATTAAATTCTTACTTTCCGCTCATTTCTGTTCATAAAGTGGATTGTTTTGGTCACTCCCAATACGATAGCTGCGATCTGCACTGGAAATCTCAGCGGCAGTTTTTTTATTCAGTATATCTTTAATGTACAAATTTTTTTAGGGTGTTTTAGATGATGGGATAATAGTCAGTTGAAGTTAAGACCGAGAGGCTAAAAATGTATACGAAAAAAGAAAGCCTGTCAACTTAAAGTGCACTTATGGCTTTTTTTCCGAGCATTTTTGAACTAATCATGGGAGGTTGAGGCCAATTACTGCACCAGGGTGGCCAGCTCCTGTTCTGGTGAGGGAGTGCTTTGCCGGAGGTGTTCACCGGCATCAGGTCGCACCCCAAGCCTGTTTATGCAATTCCATCTACACGCGGATATGTTTGTTTGTTTTTTAATCCGGTGGAGAATTGCGCGGCACCGGGATTCGAACCCTGGTACTCTTGCATGCGAGGCGGATGGTCTATCACTACGCCGCCGCTGCTACGCCCGGTGCTCGGAATATAACCAGCCCTTATACCAAAAAAGCGTTTGACTCAATAGAAACTTCGGCGGTGATGCAGGCATTGCGAAATCAGGGGGTAGACGAGCCATTTGTGAAAGTGCTGGAAGATATATATAGTGGTTGCAGAGCAACCATACTTCTGCATAAAGAAAGGAATTGGGCAAGGAGACACAATCTCCCCAGTTTTATTCACAGCTTGCTTAGAGGAAGTATTCAGAGACTTGGAATGGAGCAGTTAGGGATAAGGGTAGATGGAAAATACCTCGGTAATCTGCGATTTGCTGATGACATTGCCTTGCTAAGGAACTCAGGAGATGAACTGCAAAGAATGATTGGTGACCTAGACAGGAAAAGTAAGGTAATGTTCAACAGCCTCGGGAAGGAACAGCAGTTTACGTTAGGTAGCGAAGCACTGGAAGTAGTAGGCGAATATGTCTACTTAGGACAGGTATTAACCGCAGATCTGGACCATGAAAAGGAAATAACAAGAAGAATAAGATTGGGATGGAGCGCATTTGGCAAGCACTCGCAGATTATGACTAGCAGCTTACCGGTATCGCTCAAGAGGAAAGTATACAACAGTTGCATCTTACCTGTACTCACCTATAGGGCTGAAACGTGGAGGCTAACCAAGAGGGTTCTACTTCAGTTGAGGACAACTCAGAGGGCTATGGAACGAAGAATGGTAAGGGTAACATTAAGAGATAGGAAGCGTGCAGAGTGGGTCAGAGAAATAACTAAAGTTACTGACATTCTAGTGAAAATCAAGAAGAAATGGGCATGGGCAGGACATGTAGTGTGAAGAGAGGATAACCAATGGTCGCTTAGGGTAACAAACTGGATTCCAAGGGAAGGAAAGCGCAGAAGGGGCCGGCAGAAAGTTAGGTGGGCAGATGAGGTTAAGAAGTTCGCAGGGGTCAAGTAGATGCAGCTAGCACAGAACTGGGTTAATTGGAGAAATATGGGAGAGACTTTCGCCCTGCAGTGGGTATAATCAGGCTGATGATGATGGTGGGTTTTTGGTGCAGTAGGAAGAGGCCAAGAAAAATTTTGAGTGACACAGGTGCTCGCTTTTTTTGTCTAAATGTTTATTGGAAATGGTGGATAATTAAACAAAAACAACACAGCACAAACAAAACTAACCAGCTAAAAAGCTAAAAAGAGGACTGCCAAGAGGTATCGTAGGGCTCCATATGAGTTGTTCTTTGGCGTAGCATTCTATCTCATCGACTTCGCAAAATGGAGTTCATTCATTCCGATTTGCATAACTGCCTCTATCGGTTAGGTAAAAATTACCTGCCAAGCATGCCATTAAGTCCGCAAAGCAATTTATTTCAAAATATTTCAGTTTGATGCAAACAGGTGGGACCAAGTTTTAGTGTAGTAAGCATTTTCTACCCACACATGGTGCATACTAAACAAGATGGTCTTGAAACCCCAGTTTGGCTATCGTCCTAATCAGCTGTCATAATCAAAGCACCAGTGATTCTTGGCAGATGTCCACATTCTAGCATGCTGCATTCTATCTGAACCCAGCCATGATGCACATTCAGCAAAATTGTTCTTGAGTCCCTGTTGCGCTATCCTTATCATGCTCACGTTGGTTAGTCACTAGTGGTCCTTGTTAATGACCACACCATGCATGATGGAATCTTCTACCCAGGCATGACACACACCAAACAAAATGGGTCTTAAAGCCCTGCTCGGATGTCAGTGTGATGAGCTTACAAGACCTAGTCGCTAATGATTCTGGTTGCATGATCACATTGCAACATAGTTATCTTTCTTTTTCTTTACCCAGATTATGCATATCTAACGAGATGGTTTTGAAAACCCAGTTCGGCTATTATCTTAATCAGCTTAGGTATGTGACATAGTCACTAGTGATTCTTGTCACACGTTTTTGTTCTGGCGTGCTTTATCTTTTTAAACCCAGTCACGATGCGTGTCAAACAAAACAATTTTCGAAGCCCTGTTCTGCTATTATTACAATGAGCTTACAAGGACTTGCCACTAGGGTTTCTGTTAAGTCACCATGTTCATGTGTAGTGGAATTTTTTTTTACCCAGATATGATGCATATTAAATGAAATCATTTTCCAAGCAAAGCTGAGCTATCTCTCTAATGCGATCATACTCTAGTCACTGAGGATTCTTGTCATGTGACTGTGTTTGGCCATTGTACATCCTTTTTTCTACCTAGGCAGGATGGATATCAAATAAAATGGTTTTCAGAGTGCTTCTTAGTTATCACTGTATTGAGCTCATACAAGGTAATCACTAGTGGCGATTGTTACATGACCGCATCTAACCCAAGCATGATGCAGATCAAACAAAATAGGTTTGAAAACCCGGTTTGGCTGTCATAATAAGCAGATTGCATGACCAAATCACTGCTGTTTCTGGTGGCATGACCACCTTCTAATATAGTGCATTGTTTTTGTGGTTTTTGCTACTTGACTTCAAGTGTAATAGTGCTACAGGCATTGGCTGACTGGGCAGAAACACAATGGTAATGTTGTCAAAGCATTGTCACTCAAAGCATTGTCACTAACGTTCTCACTTAACATAATCGCTAGTTATGCTTTTGCGGGGCTGCATTAATTTTACTGAATTCTTCTGCTCAGGAACGATGCATTTTAAACAAAACTTTTGGGGGACACCAAAGGGGACCATAAGAAACTGATTACTGAAACTGGAAAATGCACATGAACTGGTATTCCAATAGTCATTACCTGTAATGCAAAATTTTTTAAGCTAGCTTCACTAATACTGAAGATTTTGGCGATAAAAAATGACACTTCTTTCCCTCCTCAACTCCGCGCGCTCCAGCATGCAAGAAAAAAAAAATAAAACAGGTCGCGACGGTGCCCCAACGCGCCCTGTCCCACCCGCATGACTTGGGAAAATTATTTGCAAATTATAGGGTCTGCGCAGAGCTTTCAAATTTGGCTCCAGTACCCGCAAAGACCCTCTGTATGGATTTGTTGCACTAGAATATTATCATAAATGCTCTTCCAGGGTCCCCATAGACTATACCTTTAGGAGTATGAGGGGAGAGCATTAATGGCTCCCCCTTGTGGAGTCTTTTTTTGTATACATGCTACTTGCTTAGTCACTGATTCCTTAATTTGTGCTTGGGGGGGGGGGGGGGGAGGATGCAGGGCTCAAATCACAATTTCCACCAAAAAAAAAATAAAATAAAGTTTTTCTAAATTTTGGTTGCTTTGGATTGTGGATGTATTGAACTTCTCACCTGGTTGTCATCTGCGCAGTAGAACAGTTAAATTTTCTTTGCGAAATGGTGTGCACTTGCCATCGAAAGCGCCGATGAATGCTGATTTCAAGACGCAGCCACATAGAGGGCAAGAGACTGAATGCGGAGTGTATCCCCAAGTTAGAATGCTTGTTTTCCTAGCTCTCTAGCCAAAAAGGACCTGCTATCAAGAATACAGCAGACAACTAAAATAAAAAACAGACAGGAAAGGCAAATTTCGGGTCGTGGGAACACCAGATTGACTGGTAAACTGAAGTAGAAGCTTGGATTGACTAAAAGGCAGCACATAACCTTCGAACGCTGTTTTTGCACCACTGGGAGCTTTGCTAATCAAAGTGCTCGATGTGCTGGAGATAGAATATGGAGCCCAGATGAAAAGGCACATCCAGCAGGCAACCAAGGAAAGCATTCACGAGTGCAGATAAAGACGTTGGATGACTGTAAATCTGAAAAAGAAAAAAAGGCAACTTGAATCAATCGTTTCAGAGCAGTGTCGTATTGAAAAGGACGGTGCGGCGTATGCACCAGGCCACTGCATTAATTTAGGCCCTAAATTTTAATAGCATGTTCTGAAGTCTTTGAACTCATTTTTCTCAGTTTGTAATTCTCGCAAGAGTGCGTCCGTTGAAAAAACTACCATTTCCAAACCCTTTCGCCAAAGGCTGCTTTCAGGGTGGTTTCTGAACTAAAATTTTGTTGGGACCAAGATAAGGTACTTTTTGGATTCCTAATTATTCTCTAAGAAAAAAAAAAAAGTATGAAATATGTGACACATAATGGCAACAGAAATAATGAAGTTCGTTTTTAAAGTGCTCAGATTTTTACAAAAATGTCGTAAAAAGCCTACAATTGGCCATACCGTGCACAGTGAACTACCTGGAAGCTATCTAAGCGCAGAATGTTAATAGTTCTTCATGATTTTTGAAATGATAGTCTTCCTGAGCTGACACACTTTTAATTACTCATTATGACAGCTACAACTTATTTCCTATTTGTGCTAAGGTGATTAAACTTTGGATATATTCTAATAAGAGGAAGATAAGATACCCCTGAAAATTTAATCGCAATCAGTGTTACAGTTCAATAGTTGACCCTTTAACTCCGCACCCCCCTTAACCAAGCCATAAAGCCATAAGCCCACTCCTGCAGTTTGAATGTTTTGTTAATATGTTGGTTTCTTTACGATCCCTCTTGTTACTGGTGGGGGACGTCGAAACTAACCCTGGTTCCTTAACTGAAATGCTTGAAGAGCGACTGAAAGCGATTGCGAAAGACATCCAGGAGATAAAGCAAGAGAAAACAGTGACCAACCAGAAACTAGGATCAATTGATAAAAAACTAGAAAAAATCGGCAAGATAGAAAAACAGGTCTTGGAATGCGTGGAGAGGGTGGACAAACTTGAGAAAATGGTTGTATCCTTGATTAAAACAGCTGATGAGCTAGATAGTAGGAGCGGCAGGTCCAATCTCATTGTTTATGGTGTAAAAGGAGCAAGAGGATGAGACCCCCCAAGGCCTGCAAGATGCTGTAGAGAAACTTTTCCAAGAAAAATTAGAAATTAAAACTGCAGGCTTCGAAAGGATCCATCGTCTTGGTCGAAAAGAAATATCTGACGATTCAAAGCATCGGCCAGTTATCTTGAAATTATTTGACTACAGAGATAAAGCTAACATACTCGGAAACTGCACAAAGCTTAAACAAACTGGGTACTCAATTGGTGAAGACTTTTCCTGGGTGTACGAGAAGTTAGAAAGAAGCTTAGGGAGCGAACGAAAGTAAACCGTGACCAAAATAACCAGGTGTACCTGAATTACGATAAAATCAAGATAAATAAACATTTGTACAGATGAGACGAGGAGAGCAACGACATTGTTGAAGTTAAAAAAAAAAAACGAAAGCCTGGATGTTGCTCCAACTCTAGTAACTTGAAGCCGCCGACGTCCTTGACTGTCATTAATGTTAATGCGCGTAACCTCGCGAACAAAGTTGAAGAGCTAGAGGCAGTTTTGATTGCCCTAAACCCTGATATAGTTTGCATTACAGAAACATGGCTGCATGCTGACATCAAGAGCCATGAAGTTGTTCCACCTGGCTACCACCTCAGTGACTGGCATGGTTTGGAAAGATAGACTAACTAGAGGTGGGGGCGTGGCTGTGCTCCTGAGGCAAGGAATATGCTATTCGTTAATACCAGATGTTCCAGGCGTAGAAGCAGCTTGGTGTAAGATTCAGCTATGTCAGAGCTCTGTCTACGTTGGTGCAGTATCATCATCATCATTAGTCTGACTATACCCACTGCAGGGTAAAGGCCTCTCCCATATTTCTCCACTTAACCCGGTTTTGTACTAGCTGCATCCACTTGACCCCTGCGAACTTCTTAATCTCATCCGCCCACCTAACTTCCTGCCACCCCCTGCTACGCTTTCCTTCCCTTGGAATCCAGTTTGTTACCCTAAGCGACCATCGGTTATCCTCTCTTCGCACTACATATCCTGCCCATGTCCATTTCTTCTTCTTAATTTCCACTAGAATGTCGGTAACTTGAGTTATTTCTCTGACCCAATCTGCACGCTTCCTATCTCTTAGTGTTACCCCTACCATTTTTTTGTTCCTTAGCCCTCTGAGTTGTCCTCAACTTAAGATGCAACTGTTGTATACTTTCCTCTTGAGCGATACCGGTAAGCTGCTAGTCATAATCTGCGAGTGCTTGCCAAATGCGCTCCATCCCAATCTTATTCTTCTTGTTATTTCCTTTTCATGGTCCAGATCTGCGGTTACTACCTGTCCTAAGTAGACATATTCGCCTACTACTACCAGTGCTTCGCTACCTAACGTAAACTGCTGTTCCTTCCCGAGGCTGTTGAACATTACCTTAGTCTTTTGCATATTGATTTTCAAACCTACCTTTCTACTTTTCCTGTCTAGGTCATCAATCATTATTTCCAGTCCATCCCCCGAGTTGCTTAGCAAGGCAATGTCATCAGCAAATCGCAGATTACTGAGGTATTCTCCATCTACCCTTATCCCTAACTGCTCCCATTCTAAGTCTCTGAATACTTCCTCTAAGCAAGCTGTGAATATTACTGGGGAGTTGTGTCTCCTTGCCTAACACCTTTCTTTATGGGAATTTTGTTACTTTCTTTATGCAGAACTATGGTTGCTGTGCAGCCACTATATATATCTCCAGCACTTTCACGTACGGCTCGTCTACCTCCTGATTTCGCAATGCCTGCATCACCGCCGAGGTTTCAACTGAGTCAAATGCTTTTTTGTAATCAATGAATGCTATGTATAAGGGCTGGTTATATTCCGAGCATTTTTCTATCACCTGATTGATGGTATGGATATGATCGATAGTAGAGTACCGTTTCCGAAAACCTGCTTGATCCTTTGCTTGATTGCAGTGTAAGATTGTCCTGATTGTATTAGCGATTACCTTAGTAAATACCTTATACGTAACAGACAGTAAGCTGATTGGTCTGTAATTTTTAAGGTCCTTAGAGTCCCCTTTCTTATGAATGAGGATAATGTTTGCATTCTTCCATGGTTCCGGTACCGTCGATGACAGCAGGCACTGCGTATACAGGGTGGCCAGTTTTTCTAGCACGATATCCGCCCCCGTCCTTCAGCAAATCTGTAGTTATCTGATCCTCTCCAGCTGATCTCCCCCTTTTCATAGTTTCTAGTGCTTTCTTGACCTCATCCTTCGTCACTGGTGGAACGTCTGACTGTTTTTCCCTACCGCCAATCTCATTACGGTCCTGACTACTTTGGCTACTGTAGAGATCTGTATAGAACTCCTCGGCTACTTTGACTATCTCGTCCATATTCGTGATGACGTTGCCCGCCTTGTCCCTTATCGCATACATCTGGTTTTTGCCTATGCCCAATTTCTTCTTTACCACTTTAAGGCTTCCCCCGTTCTTTATAGCATGCTCAATTTTCTCCATGTTATACTTCCTTATATCGGCCACCTTGCTCTTATTGATTAGCTTTGATATCTCGGCCAATTCGATCTGGTCTGTTGGATTGGAAGCTTTCATACTCTGGCGTTTCTTAATCGAATCTTTCGTCTCCTTAGACAGCTTACCGGTATCCTCTCCAACTATCCTACCGCCTACTTCTACCGCGCACTCAGTAATTGATATCTCTGAAATTATTGTTCATTGCTTCAAGGGTAATGTCGCCATCCTCGGTTAGAGCTGAATACCTATTCTGTAGCGAGACCCTGAACTCTTCTGCCCCCTCACCGCTAATTTGTTGATGGGTTTCTTTCTATTCTGTTACGTTCCTTCTTCAGATTTAGGCTAATTCGGGACCTCACCATCCTGTGGTCACTGCATCGCACTTTCCCGATTACCTCTACATCTTGCATAATGGCGGGGGCCGAACACATTATGAAGTCGATTTCATTTTTAGTCTCCCCGTTAGGACTTTTCCATGTCCATTTCCGGTTCTTCCCTTTGCTGAAGATGGTATTCATGATTCGTAAGTTATTGCGCTCTGCAAACTCAACTAGTAACTCCACCCTGCTGTTCCTAGAATGAATGCCATAGTCACCTACTGCCTGGTCTCCTGCCTGCTTTTTCCCTACCTTGGCATTGAAGTCTCCCATTAGTACTGTATAGTCTTTACTTTTCGCATTGCCGATTCTACATCTTCGTAGAAACTTTCAACTGCCTGGTCATCATAACTACATGTAGGTGCAGAGGCATGTACAACCTTCAGTTTATACCGCTTATTAAGCCTAATTACGATGCCTGCCACCCTCTCATTAATACTATAGAATTCATCTATATTACCCGCTATATACTTATTGACAAGGAAACCTACTCCTAGTTGTCACCTCTCTGGTAAACCTCGATAACACAGTACATGCCCATCCTTCAGTACCGTATATGCCTCATTCGGCCTCCTAACCTCACTAAGCCCTATGACATCCCATTTCATACCCTCTAGTTCCTCTAACAGCACTGCTAAACTAGCTTCACTAGCTAGGGTTCTAGCGTTAAACGTTGCCAAGGTCAGTTTCCAATGGCGGCCTGTCCAGCGGAGCCCACCCCCTGCGGCGTCACAGGTATGACCGCCGCCGTGTTCAGTTGTTCCGCAGCCGCTAGTGACTGAGGGCTGGGGTTTTGTGGAGCGTATCATGAGAGGTTGCGGCCAATTACTGCACCAGGGTGGCCAACTCCTGTTCTAGTGAGGGAGTGCGTTGCCGGAGGTATGGTGGCTAGAAGGGGGCAGTTTGACGGGCGACTTATCCGCGCCTTGTGAGAGGAAGGCACGATCCGCGCTGACATTTCCCCGCACCGTAAGGGGCACTGCAGCGCTCTGGTGTGCGTGGAGAACTAGCCGCTGCGGCGCGATCGAGCACAGACAGCAGCGCGGGTGCAGGCGAGGTCTGGGACGCATAGACTGCGCTTGTTTGTAAGTGGACCGCGAATGATTCGAAGCTGGGGATCGCACATGTACCACAGTGATCCTTTTGAGGTGCGAAGTTGGTGATTTTGTGCTGATCCTGTGTTATGTAGCAGATGACGCTGTGCGCTGTCGTGGCGCAAAAGCGTGAACATGTTTTGTACCCGGGCGCAGTAGCGGGTACAGAGCGCGCAAAGCCGAAACCCCGGCCCTTTTCATACCACCTAAAGATGCAGCTTAACGCGAACTGGAGTTGCGAAATAACGCGTTGACAAGGAGCTGATGACTTATTGTGTCTCATTTGCGAACTATGCTAAGTCAAGACAACGTTTTCAGTAGAGAATACTCGGGACAAATCTTCACCCAAGACCTGCGCGCGAAGTTTCTCGTGGCTATCATATGCCCTAGTTTCTATAACCTTGCCCATCCACAGAAACAGAAGAATATTCAAGCCCAACTTAATTGTTACGCTATGCCTTTGCTATCAATTAACAGCTGAAAATAATATTTTAGTACGCTGGACATGTTTATATTTGAGGACATGCTGGGAGCATTGTGATGCTGGCTTTCTTATTTAGTTGTGCCTCAGTTCAGGCCACAATAATGTGTGTGAAACAAGTGATAGCCAGCTTATCTCTTACATGGCAGGATGTGTGACACAGGCGTTTAGCAGCACAATTTCTTGCCAGAATTGTGATTCTGGCCTCAAAGTCACCCGAGCAGCAGCTGAATGCAATTAAGATTTCTGTGCACACAACAATTTGATAGGGGAGGTTTATTTTACAGCCAGGGACAAAAGTTTGAGGGATGCTGGCTCGTGGGTTTTTTTTTTTTTTTTTTTTTTTTTTTTTTTTTTTTTTTTTTTTTTTTAATGGGGTCGGGCAGTTATAGGGATTGAAATGTGTGGAATCACGAGGGGACATGCACACCCCGTTCAGAGGGGGAAAAAAATATTGGAAGACAAACTAGTGAGGCAACGAAGAAATAAATTTTTCCCACAAATCCCTGTCCCGCAAACTTTTGTTCCTGGCTGCACCATAGAACTATATGCTGCCTGGTGTTATTAAAGCAGTAGGGGACTCATTCACATTTTTTGTTAAAAAAAAAAGAAAATGTTTTATGCTTTCAGTGTGCATGATTTTGCGCAGTTTCTCAGCAGCCTAACAAACTCCACCAAGTGGGATGCGCGATCTTCATCGTAAAGAGGTTACTGCAAAATATATCTAGTTTGTGGTTCTAATTATATAGATTTTTTTACAATTTGAATAAAGGGAAAGGCTCTTCAAAATTAGCGCCAGAAACATTTGAAGTTAAACGGAGTGAATTCGAAGCAGAGCCATTGATTCGTTGTTCGCTCGGTCTGACGTCTGCATTTGTATATTGTATTGATAAAATAAACATCATTTATGCTCTTGTGGAAATTTTGTGCAAATGATTTCTTTGCCTTGTAACGAAGTGTTTCCTTTCGTCTTGTGGACTTGTCCAGCACAAGCTGTGATGGAAAATATTTAGTGCATGATACGAGATGTGCCAGAGCATCCACAAGTGCACCTATTATTTTTGAGCTACAGCTTCCAAGTAAAGTAGCCGTAAACAGCATGTTGCTGGCGCATGCAGACCGACGAACAGACAGCGTTCTGTTCGTCGTCCAGTCTGTTTTACGTTTGTCTACTTGTTAGCGTGTCATAGCGCGCTGAGAACTAATTTGCTAGTGCGTCTTTTTTTTTTTTTTTCTTCTTCTCTGTGGCCACTCACTATATTTGCCGCGGCCGCAGCCGAACTCCGAAGCTCCCAGTCAGAGTTCCGAATTGTCCGTGTTCGTTGTCCATGTTCACTTGCGCTATCAAGCTTTTAGCGAAAACCAAACGCGTACAGAGTTAATATTCTGACATGCGTTTTACTAAAGCCTGCTTTTCTGAAATTATGTCGCTAAGCTCCATTTGCGCGCACTCATGGAGAAAACAATGCATCTTTTCATCTCCGATGTGCATACATTTCGTCATGTTGGCATCGCGCATCAGAATAAAAATTCAAACACGACGCAAAATTCACGCGACGCGCATACCTGGTGCCCTGTGCAGCCCCCTCCAACAGCCGCGACGACTGCACACCAGTTGCAAGTAGCACCATCTATAGGTTTCATCGCTCCCCTGTGCGCCTCACCGGCTCCCATCCGTCACACTGCCCCCTTCTAGCCACCATACCGGAGGTGTTCACCGACATCAGGTCGCACCCCAAACCTGTTTATGCAATTTCATCGACACGCGGATTTTTTATTATTATTTTTTTTAATCCGATGGAGAATTGTGCGGCACCGGGATTTGAACCCCGGTCCTCTTGCTTGCGAATCGGATGTTCTACCGCTACGCCACCGCTGCACCGTTGATGCAGTATACGGACCCCCAATTGCAGAGGTCTCCTATATTGAGCCGCTTCTTGAGTACATGCAAAAATATATGCTTGAAAGCGTCATAATAATTGTGGGTGATTTTAACCTTCCAAACGTTAATTGGAACTTATTAAGCCCATCCACGGTAACAAACAACATTCTGGTAAAGTTCATGTTCATTTTAAATCTAACACAAATCATTTGCAAGGCTACTCGTGTGCAGGGTGCTTCAAGCTCTGTTTTAGATCTTATTTTTGTAAGCGATCATTTTCTGAAGGAAAAGGCTGGTGTGAATATTCTTGATGGCTTATCTGATCATGATATGGTTTTTCGCACACTATCGTTTCCGGGAAGAATCTGCCAACGTGTGCCTGCAAAGAGTGTATATGCCTTTAACAAAGCAGATGTTGCCGCTATCACGACTAACCTTGCGCATGAGTACCTTGACTTTCATGAACTATGCACAGAAGGTTCCGCAGACATCAATGAAATATGGCTACAGTTGAAGGCACATGATATGCACTGCATGAGGCATTTTGTCCCACAAATAAAAAAGAACACAAAAAGCCTCAATCCATGGATAGCACGTGAACTGATTCACTTAAAACGCAAAATTAAAAGGTTGAGAAAATCTAACAAATCAAGCCCGGTCTCAGACTTCTGCCAAAAGATTATTACTTTAAACAAAGAGCTGAAAGAAAAGACAAAAGAAGCAAAGCAGTGTTACTGCAGTATAACACTTAGTCATTTTATAAAAGAATCGCCCTACAAATTCTGGCGCTATATTAGCGACAAAGAAAATCGTCCAGACCCTTTGCTTCCTCTTGAAGAGAAAAAGCAGGCAGAAGCGTTTAAATGTATTTTTTCAATCCGTATTTACACCTGACAATGGTATTATCCATCCCATCAGCAAGAAAACGGAAACCAATACGGTATGATAGGTGCCCCAGTAGTAACCGAAGAAGGAGTATTATCACTGTTGTTAAACCTAGATGACAAGAAGTGTAGCGGTCCTGACGGAATACCTAATGTCTTCTTCAAACAATATGCCGAACCTATGAGCAAGTACTTATGCCTTGTGTTCAATAAGTCTATCCGCGAGCGCTGCCTCCCCATGGAATGGAAAGTTGCAAAAATAATACCAGTTCATAAATCAGATGATAAGTCTTGCCAATCAAATTATAGGCCCATTTCTCTTACTTGTACTTCCTGTAAACTGTTAGAACACATTATACTAAAATTAGTTATAGAGTTCATTGAGTCAAACAATATTATTCATCCTCACCAACATGGCTTCAGGCGCGACCTGTCTACTGTCACACAACTTGTCGAGATTCTACACGATTTTGCTAAAGCAATAAATGACCAAACACAAATAGATGCAATCTTTCTAGACTTCTCCAAGGCCTTCGATCGAGTGTGCCATGCTAAACTGTTACAGAAACTAAATTATATATTAGGAGATGGGCCTATAGTACAATGGATCGCCAACTATTTAACTGACCACATTTCAGATACTGTCCCGGTCCTTTCTGGTGTACCGTAGGGCTCTGTTCTAGCCCCAATTCTGTTACTTCTCTTTATTAATGACATTGCCAACCTGACAAAATCCAAACTAAGGCTGTTCGCTGATGATTGCGTCCTTTACAGAGAAACAAAAAGTCAAAAAGATCAAATAATCTTAAACAATGATATAGGAAAGATAGCTGAATGGTGTTCGGAATGGCAAATGGCTCTCAACTTTGACAAAACAGTTTTTATGACTGTAACGAAAAAAAAATCTCAACTGAATTTTCATTATGCCTATGGCAGCTTCACACTGAAGGCCGTCACCAAACATAAATACTTAGGCGTCATTATTTCAGCCAACCTGGGGTAGACTGCTCACGTGGAGCACGTGGCAAATAAAGCAATGCGAAAGCTCATGTTTTTGAAACAAGCCCTGCGGTATTCCACAAAGGACGCCAAGCTTTTGGCCTACATAACAATCATTCGCCCAATTCTAGAATACGCATACGTTGCATGGTTCCTGCATACGCAAGATCACATAACCACGCTTGAGGCTGTCCAGTGAAAAGGTGTGCGCTTTATCTACAACAGATATAGGCGTACCGACTCACCGACGCAGATGCTGTCTGAAATCGGGCTTGATACGCTAGCTAGTCGTGCGACGTTTCACAGGCTGAAGTTTTTGTATATGCTCTTGCATAACAAGTTTAAAGTTGGTTTTGACACTTAAATTACCTTCAACACTGCCAGAGAAACGCGTCACAAGAATAAACTCACACTAGAAGAATATTTCTGTGCAGATAATACGTTTATGTTTTCCTTTTTCCCGCGAGCTGTACAAGATTGGAACTCCCTAGACGGTACGGTGACTGCACAGCCAACAGTCGAGAAATTCTTAGAAATGGTTGGCAAAAGTGTGTTGTCAGAAAACAAGACCCGATGTTCTTCCTTTTTTTTTCCATTCCGGGAGCTTTCTGTATTTTTCCCATCTCATGAACATGCACAATGTGAAAGGGCGATGGTGTTTGATGCGTTTTTGTATTCTTTGCGTTCCTTTTTCCAGTGCATTGTCACATTGTCTGAATATTTCCCAGTGTTCTTATATTTTTTTCACAATGTTATGCCTTGTCGACTACATGTCTGCAACAAAAAACAAACTCACTCCTGTAAAAATCCCTGAAGGGATTGGCAGCATTTTTAAATAAAAGTAAATATACAAATGTGCCTGCGTGGCCTAGGCATAGCATGTCTGACTTGGAATCTAGTGGTCTCAAATTTCATCACCATCTCAGCTACTTGCTAAATCGTAAGCTACTCGGTTTCACTTTGCAACTCCTGCAAACTTGGCCATGTCACGTGGTCTTGTGATGTTATGCAACCGGCAGACCAATTAGTGCCCTGTCTATTCTTTGCCAGCCATGTATTGGCAGTATTGAAAATGCATATACTATCTTCAATACTATCTTTCAATACACTTTGTGTATTGTTATTAGGTATCGCGTGCCAAATTTGAAAGTATGAGAGTATAGGCTTCGAAAATACACTTCTATTGTATTGTATTTGTATTTTACCGAACGGCAGCAGCACCAATGGTTGCCCCGCCGGGGTGGCGCAGTGGTTACGGCGCTCGACTACTGTTCCCAAGGACGCGGGATCGAAAAGCTGCCTCGGCGGCCGCTTTTCGATGGAGGCGAAAAGCAAGGCGCCCGTGTGCTGTGCGATGTCAGTGCACGTTAAAGAACCCCAGGGGTCGAAATTTCCGGAGTCCTCCACTACGGCGTCTCTCATAGCCTCAGTCGCTTTGGGACGTTAAACCCAAAAAACCAAACCTAGCAGCACCAATGGTTGTAAAAGTGTCACCCAGGACCACAATGACTGCTTATTCAGCTGAAAGGGGCAGCCATCGCTTCGAAAGACACTGCCTTGTTTTCGTGATTAGTACGCAAAGGCCATAATTCCATCTCCCAAAAATTGCATGCACACTAACGCTGTTTCTCTGTTAGCATTCTGTGCATGTGCACTTATGGACCTGTTGCATCGCTTGCGTCATGGTACAGTGAACTTCACTTTTGCATGCGTGCAGTCAAGTGCCATATTTTTGTTAATTATTCTAAGTAGCTTCTTTCAGCAGAAGTTTTCAGTGTTTGCGCAGTAAGCTCAGAACATATATGTTGAACCAGCCGATGCTTGACTTGGAGCTGATGAAGCAAAGCTTGCATTGCTCCAGTGTCAGCATGCTGCTTGGGGGTAGAAAGTGATGTGCTGGTGCACCACCATTTGCTCTGGTAGTTTTACATTGACTCTTTCTTTGTTCTCCGATTACCAGTTGGTCTAGGGAAAAGGCAGTGCAGTACCTACTCGAGCACACTTCATCCAGTCAAGGCGAAGTGGAAAGTGAGATTGACCGCTACATTACCTGGCCTGGACAGGCAAGTACAGATAGTTGAAACATTTTCGTGCCCAAGTTGATGCCTTGCCACTGTACCTCCTGTACATGTAAGATGAAGATGTCGGCAAGTTTTGCTCATCACCTTTGCAAGCCTTTGCCAAATTGGTGTTGTTAGCATAGTAGGCATGGTTGATAGCTGCATACTTATTTGGGCTTTTCATATCACTGCTAATCTGTTTTCATGATTGTGTTCATTTCTAGCCACTTGGCTTGGAAGTTGTGAAGGCCCGGCCACGCTGCAGTGGTTATGCGTTTTCTGTTTGACTGTGCTGACAATTTGCAGTTGGTGCTACAGTGAGAAAAATCTCCGTGGCAGAAGCTTTCGATTTTTTTTTTATGCTGTACTTACCGTGCTTGTGTGGTAAAACATAAAACTCTGAGTTAATGGCATTCAGGTATCTTTATTTCTGCTCTTATTGCATTGGCATGATGTCTAAATTGCTACTTCTTACAGGCATGTGCTTACAAGGTTGGTGAGCTGAAAATCAAGCACTTGCGCAAGAAAGCTGAGGACGTTCTAGGTGAGCATATTTGTGTAGGCTTCCTGTGGGCAACAGAAGTGCTCTAAATGTGCTGACAGATGGCTTTGCAAAGAGCACTGTGCCGCCACTTGCATTGAACTGGGGTTCTCGAAGGCCCGGCTGGGGCAAAGTGTTTGTCATTGCACAGTAAAGTTCCGCTTGGTAGTCAGTCTTGGATGTCACGATCTGAGCTCCAAGCCAAATTTGATTCCTAGAAATACTGCCGATTGGCCAACCAAAGCTGTTATGGTGCTCAGTTGGAACGTAAAGTGCAGTGGATGATTACCCACATTTGCAACAAATTGGCCAAGGCCCGCGACCACCTAAGGGTAATAATGCATTAAGAACCTCAGTTAGGCAGTCAGAATTTATGCACGCCCTGTTTTGTACGATGACCCGCAGGCACTGCCTGGAATGGGAGATGTTAGTGGAGTACAGTCTTTGTCAAAAGTGTAGAGCCCAGGGGGTCTATACTCCGTTTCATACATCAAGTGCAACACTGCCAAAGATAGAGCTCTTGTTTGTGCTCCCCGCATCTGCGATGGCTCTTCACGAGAGGAAATAATAGTTGCTTTGTGTGCAAGCCTAATGCATTTTACATTTGCCATCAACTCCATAAAAAGCACCTTCTTTAGGGAGAAAATGGATTCGGTGAATTTGTATGTTTTTTTTTGTCGCTTTTGTTCATGTTGCGTTTTCGCTGCTCCGTAACCCTGCCAGCGGTGCCCTCCACGGTGCGTAACGCAGCGACTGCGACTGCCTCTTCGGAGGGGATTTTTTCTATAAGATCTGCACTGCGAAGATGTCCAGGCACGCGAAGCAAGTTATTGAAAAACGTGTATATTCGAATTAGTGCCCGTTTCCGCAGAAATCACTTGGCCACCAAACGAATGCATAGTGATACGCCTGCTTTTTTTTTCTTGCGGACTACTTGCGTAGCTTTCGCCCCGTTGCACCTGATGTATGAAACGGAGTACTTCTGAGCCACTTCGCGCGGCTCAAAATGCATGTGCAGTGTTCCGAATCTCTTGATTCTAAGATTATTTTGTCCTACCTTCTCCAATGGGAATGACCTCCATTAATGCTAAATGAGCCCCACTAGACGGCTCAGAAGCAGTCACTGTGGGCTTTTAAACTTTTGACAAAGGCCGTAATTTTTCGGCAGACTTCACATCAACCCAGTGTGGTCAGAATTGTAATAAAGGTGGAAACAAATGTGCACAAAGGCAGGGTTGGAAGTGCTGCTCCATTTGCTCCATTCTGCTCCAAACTGCTTTCCCTGCTCCATCCTGCTCCAAAATGCAATATTGCTCTAAAACTGCTCTAAACTGGCTGCCTTGATGTTCTGCCATCAAGGTTAGCAAAACACATGACCAATGTCACAGCACCGGGGGCAAAGATATCACGCATCTTGCACTGAGCACTAATGAAATTTTTGTAAGGGAGGGAAGCACAGAGAATAATAAATATTTGTTCACAAGTAAATTTAGTGTGAGCCACAGGCAATTGAAGGTAATAATTACAATAAAATGCACTGTGTGTGTGACATAGCACCTCCTCTCAGCCTTTTGAAACACCGGTGGAGAGAGAAGCGAGAGCAGCAAGTGAAGCAGATAGCGCAAACTACTGTGAGCCATTAGGAAACTTGTCAGACTGGAAAAAACTGCAGGAGTTATTCTTATGGTTCTGCTGTGAGAACAAGCAGGCACTTCACCATCGAACCGCTTTGTCAGTGACAAGCTTGTCAGGCCTATGGCAGACAAAATCATACGTGAAGCGTTATGGGTTGGTATGCCAAACGTGTCAATCTCTAGGAAGCCTTGCAAGAGTGCTGGAAAGCCATACTGGGCCTATCGCCAAGATGTTAAAAATGAGCCCCCAGCATTGTTCAAGCAAAGAATGATAGAACTATTGGCAGGAGACAGTGAAATAAAAATGCTGAATGATGAAAAGGTCGCCCTTCAGTGCCATCTATATTTCTTGAAGGCACTACTGGTCAGTGTTCAGGAATTTATCAGCAGAGGCGTAGGATCAAAAAGGATATGCACAAGATAGAGAGCGGAAATGTCGGGCTCATTAACTTGAGCTCCAAATTAGTGGCGCTGCTCGAGCGAATTGATGTGGTAGACTCAACATTTTATTCCGTGAAGTCAAAATAGGGAAATGTATTAGGTCACACTAGGTATTCAGTTATGACAAGCGTCCCTTTTGCTGCGGTTCTATTCCAAGTTGTTGGCCGTTTGTCTTGTCAGAGACGAGTGCAAAGTTGGAAATGCATTGAACTTGCATAAAAAGGAATCAGATTGGAGGTTTTGTATTTCAGAAAGAGAAAACTACAATTATCAGAGGTGTTTATCCCGAGAAACCTGCTCCAAAACATCATTCAACTGCTCCAAAACTCTCTTTTCATTGCTCCAAAGCTGCTTCAAAATGACTTTATTGCTGCTCCCAAAGCTGCTCCAAAATGCTCTAGCCTGCTTCCACCCCTGCAAAGGTGATATCCAGTGTGCAGTGGTCTGCAGTGACCATTCGGTCGACAGCTTTTGACTGCGCACGCGCAATCCTTGATCTTCCATTCATGGCAACCCTCACCTAGCCAATTTACCATGCGATTAGGTAACAAAGGCATTATTGAAGTCAATTTTACGCTCATATTCACTAGTATATGGCTTTTGATGGCCACGTTGCAACGGAAGCATAATACAGATATTCTCATTTTCTGAGTATCTAGCATACACCCATGAAAGAAGCCCAGATGGCCATAAGTAATCCATAGCTATCCTATGCAGGGCTTGCAAATGCCTTTGATTAGCTTTTAGCCCTCGTGAACAGTCAGTATTGTTCACTTAGGAGCCCTAGCTTCTTACAAGGTCAGAAGTTGTTCAAGAGTTTCATGTATCCTAGTTAGTGTACACGGCTAAGTAGCAAAGCCGGGGACAGCCTTTGCCAAAAAGTACAACACTGTCATGAGCTTGCCTGTCCAACAGGCATATATTTTACTAGTATAATGAAGGTTGCAGTGAACCTTTGCTAGGGACACACTGATTGAAGGCAGCTTTTCATACAGTCAAGTTTGGAACACCAACAGCACTGGTGGTCTTTTTTGTCCTACTCCAGTCCCATGCAATAAAGTAAGTACAGAGGGAAAAACGCTTCTCTAGAATGACCAAACTGCATGCTCCAGGTTCCTTCAGGCTGCTTGCGCGACATCTAACGAAAACCATCTGGTTTGAGACTGGCTATGAGTAAGCATGCGCGGCTTAACTGGCAGCAGTTAGTCTTTTTGGGGTCCGCTTGCTGCCTTGACTTTGGCACCTGCTTTCATCATCACAGTGCTGGCTGCAAGCACAAAAGAGGAGCCAGCAGCATGCTCCCAGTTGGAAAAGCCACGGCTGCCACTGAGCCCTAAAAAGATGGGGTGATGCCATAACTTGCTTGGAGCTTACTCTAGATGTCGCCTGCATAGCCCAGAGTTTCTCAGAGCCCGCAGTTTGGCCATGCTAGCGATGCATTTTGCCCTCTGTACCGATGCATTTTGCCCTCTGTACCTATGTAAATAAACTGCCTAAGATAGTGGGCTACACAGCTCAGGACACACATTTTACTTTAGCTCAGAGGCTGTCTGCATGCTTCACTATACTTGCCAGATGTTCATTGTTACTGGATAATGTCATTTGCCGCTTATTAGTGAACCTTTATCTTTTTTTTTTTTTTAATGGGCATTCAGAACTGGAGCTGACCCATTTTAGGAGTCAATGGGTATTTTTACTAGGCCACGCTCACAGGTAACGTCATGTTTTATACAGCCATAATCCTGTACAATGAAGACTCATTAAGTCAAGGCTCATTAATTCAAACTATGCACCATGGTTCTACCAAAATTCACAGATGTCCACGTGTAAAAAAAACACAATAAATCGCCTTTGATCAGTTTCACCTACGATTTTTCATTCTGCACATAATCACAGCATTACCCGGCTCACACTGGCTTTCACTTCCTTGGATTCATGATAGGGTACAATGAACCTTGCAAAAATGAAATTGCCTGGGAACTGCAAAATTTTCTGTTTAAGAATTTTGTTCTAAAGAAAACAGGACTGTACAGAATTATTAGCAGAAACCTAACCCTGTGTAAAATAAACATAATTTGAGAAAGTCTGTCGTTGCGGTCTGTCTTCACTAGTTGCCAACGAATCAAAACCTGCCGAAACTGTATTGGTTCGCATAATGGACCCAGCCCTCACTTTTGTCATTAACAAGTTACTTTTTCAAAGCGTTGTGTCACTCAGTTTTGTGTCGTTGTAGCCATGCGCAGCTCAAAGTTTGGCAGTGTGGTGATAACGTTGCGTTGTATTTATCTTTTGAAGAGAGCTCTTGCAATGTGGGACAATGAGGTTTAATGTGCTTGGCGAACTTGTAAGAGCAACTGGTTTCATCAGCGTGTGCTTGAAAGCCTGGTGTTCAGCGCGCTTGCTTGATTTTGCCACGATTGGCCTGCACTGTCTACTATCACAAAATGATCAAATTGTGCCATGATAGTAACAGCAAATGCCTTTTGAAGCAAAGGCTGCTGGAAACTGGCGACATGATCCTGACCATATGCTTTTGTTGATGATGGACAGATATATGATATGAAATTTCCACTCACAAAATAGTCTGTCGAAATTTAGTTTTCTCGTGTAATGAACTCTCCCCCCAAAGGCATGTCAGCCTTCAAGAAAAGTGGGCTCATTACACAAGTAAATGTAATAATTTTTCAAGCAACATGGTGTTTGCAGCAGTTATCATCATCATCAGGACTTGTAAACAAAGATACTTTAGAGCAAAAAGGATGACACAGTAGACAAGAAAGACAGTACAGGCAGCTAATTTGCAACTGATTTATTGTGCTAAAATATCTATAAGCATAACCCCAGGTGGTGGAAATTTCCAGTCCTCCACTACAGCATCTCTCATAGCCAGAGTTGCTTGGGGACATAAAACCCCACAAACCAAACCAAAATATCTGAGCATGAACCAGTTAGCCCATAACACATATTACTTGTAAACAAAGAGGGCTGCGCCTGTAAATGTGCTTGTTGGCAGTGTGGAAGCATCTAAAATGTTGAAGGTGTGAAATGCGGGCCAGTATTTTTCATTTTACTGTTATGGCTTACACATGAAGAAAACTTGTATACTGCTACTTCAGAAGCTTTTGTTGTTGCGCGATTGAAGTCTGAGTGTTTTGTTGTTGAGAGAAATTAAATACATTGAACTTTATGAACATTGGCTGGGGTCTCTCAAATAATTCGATCCATCAAGAGATTCGTACTTGCAGTTTTTGTTATCGTGAGGTTCAACTGGAGTAACTTGTGGGTTGGGTGCAGAACCTGAAATTGTCGGTAGCTGGACCATCGGTAGTTCCGTTTGCCTCTTGTCAGGCTAGTGAATGGTCATGGAAGAAGGCAAGTATTCGAAAGTGCACTGTTTTATTCTTTGATCTTGATTAGCCTCAAACAGTGTTGTATTCACATTCTTACACCTGCAAGGCTTTTGCACTTATCTAACCTGTTCTTGTGTATAGTTGAATACAATTCAGTGTCTTGATAGATTTCCCTCAAAGGAGGCCTTTCATCCAGTGGTGTCGGCCAATTGTACTGACACAGTGGTTAGTCTCGTTTCATGGACGCACCTGCCAGTCACCTGTGATTTCACACTTGGGGATTGGCGGCGATGTCATGAGAATCGATCGATGCCACTAGCTGGAGGGCCTCCTTTGAGATGCATTCACGGCTGTATTCTTGAGTTGTATCTGACTAGAGCGATATCAGCTTCTTGCATTAAACAAGATGGTAGATAAGTATGAAGGTCAGTGAAGGAAAGGCTAGCAGTCATGACTTCATGAAGACTTTTGTGCTGGAGGTCATAATGAAGATGTGCATCCTCCTTTGGCCAGCTAGGGCTGCATGGAAAAGGGGTAGTGGTAGGGGGAGTTGACATACTTGGAGCAGTGTCTGCCATAAAATACCGAGCAAGCACCCACCCAAAATTTGAGAGGTTGGGCACTTGGTCTTCTCAGATGTGAAAATCCAAAATGGGCGCATGGTCGGATGCACCCTTGCTTGGCCCTGCGACTGACCAATAAATTCAAGCTAGTGGCCGCCAACAGGTGGTGGGGGGAGGACATAGTAACGTGTAAATAAAGAAAATGCCAGAGAAGGAATTCGAATAGTTTATTAGACGAAATGACATGAAAAACCAGCTGATACAGCTTCATCATTGAATCCATCGAGTGAGTCTTCCGAGTTCAAATAAAATGTGGACGTTGGCACTCCGAACTCCTTAGACACTCCAAAAAGTTCTGTGTTCATATATCTGTTATTTTTTTATGTTATGTTATCTGCACAAAAGAGAAGGCCTAATTAGTCACTGAACTCTTATGCATGGATGCACAAATCCCAATACATTACAAAGCAGACAGAAACAAACACTTTCATAGCTTCAAATAGGCAAGATTGCTTACCTGGAATGCTCAGCTGCAGATAAATTCTCACCGGAATCGTTCTGATCTGTTCTTTTAAGGTCGTGAAGTCTAGCAGTTTATGCCTAAAATGCTCGTCTGGCCTTAGACGTGTTTTTTTCTTGTTGTGGACAGATTTGCACCAAACTTTCCCCATTTGCACAGTTGTGAGACATTATTCCAGTGCACGAAAAACACACAGACGAAGGTAGAAGAGACAACATGAACGCCGGACTTCAACATAAACACTTGTTTGTAGAGTGTAAACCTCAGTTGAAGTCTGGCATTTGTGTTGTCTCTTCTAGCTTTGTCAGTGTGTTTTTCGTGCGCTGGAATAATGCCTCACAATTGTGCAAACGGGGAACGTTTAGTGCAAATCTTTCGATAAGAAAGATCAATTAGCCCGGCTTTCTACGCTTAGTGACATTTCTCCGATTGTTCATTTTCATGTGATTCTGAAACTTCAAATTTCTTCTGCTGCACAGTTTTAGATCGTCATAGAAGGCATGTTTTTTGATTGGAGGAAGCTTGTTATTGAACAGCAGACTTTGTGGAGAAGGTTTCTATTTATAATTTATCTTGAGTCACCAAGAAGTGCAAAATGGCATAGATGAGCATTCCAGGACAATTTTGATGGAAGTTATAGCTTGTCAATCTTGACAGAGAGAAAGCTCATTTTGGTGACTGAGACAAATAATCCATTTTTGGAAGTTTCTTATAACCGGTGATTGAATGTTAGTATTATTAGAGACCTTTGGGTATCTGCATAACAACAAAAGAATGATAGCAATAGCTAATTCAGAAATAACTGCAGAAAGATCTTCCAATTGTGAAAATCAAGAAATCTAAAATCTGAATTTCTAAACAACTTTCATTTGCTAAGACCCAAGCCTCGCCTAATGCTGCAACTGTGATCCTAACTATTGCAGCTGTTGAAACCTGTAAAGTCATGCCAATTTCGCAAAAAGGCAATTCCGTTGCAAAAGGTAGTCACTGCCTCTACAAAGTTCAGTGGTTTCATCTGGCTGTCATTTGTGCACACCCACATGTAGACGCTGAACCGGCTTGTCTAGTGCTTGATGTACTATAAAGAGGCCCTGAAGTCTCAAATTCAACCCATCGGCAGTCTCCAGCAACTGCTTTTCTAGAAGCCAGTTGCTGACAGCATGACCAGCACTCCGCTCGCTGTCCACTTCAACAGTGTATCGTCAGCTTCTTTACTGAGCACTGCTACCTCATTGCTAAGCTTGCACTTTTACTTTGATTTGCAGTAATTTTGGTGCAGAAGTTTATACTTGGAGTCCCACTCGTATGCTCGCTTTTGATAAATTTAAAATTTCTTTTATTAATGTGGCCTAAGTTCTCTTCGTGCTCTCGATGCTACGGCATTATTTTACACTTTCCTGGCATCGATATATGAGTGTATTCTCGAAACGCGAAAGAACCTGCAAGAACTATGCTGTAACAGTCAGCGATTCGACTGATCGATGGTCTGAAAATGCGCACGAGCAAAAGCAAATAAATGTATGTTGGGAGAAAGTAAACCAACAGATAACGTGACCATGTGATGGGAGATATTCGGTCAACACCACTTCATATGGCTTGCAATTCATTAGCCCTTCCTTTCCTCTGTCCCCCTCGTCACATTCGTGGCGTTCGGAGATCTTTCTGGTTCTTTCAGTAGACCCACCTGCATGTTTTTTCCTTAAACCGCTTCATCTTATGCCTGACCTGAAACTGCTTGATATGCTTGGCATATTGTTTTATCTTATTGCTGTGTTGATACCCCCCCTTTCCCTCCTCACCTCCCTCCACCATAATTGTCGCGGACATACTGAACCATTTTATGTTGCAGAGTTTTTGGGCTTCTCTTGGACATGGGATATAATCACATGGGCACTTGCTTGATTATTTAGAAAACTGAAGTCTCAGGAACGTCGGGCATGGGCACTAATTCGAGCATGGATGCATGCTCAGTACTTTGCAGTATTTTTCTTTTTTGGTGGGTTTTACATGACTGTATAGTAGCAATGTCATCATAGCCTTTACTGATTCTTTAAAGGTTAAAATATTTGTGTGGCTCAATATTTCACACTCTAAAACCCATTCCTACATGTGCAAGGCTTCTGCATGTTCCAAGTTCTCTAGCCTGCTTTTCATCATTGCATTACAGCTTGCTACTAGTATTTGTATCAGTTTGTGAGCACAGTGTTACTCTGAATTTTCTGTAGGTTCTACTCTTCTCGTGTGCTTATTGTGCTGACTGAATTGTTACTTTGCTCACATGCAGTTCTACTAATTTCAAGTCTGGAAAGCTCATGTTCAATTTTTCCACTTATTTCAGGTGTAAAATTTGATATTCGAGCATTCCATAAAGTTATACTTGACAATCCTGGTCCACTGACACACCTGGAGAAGCAAGTCGACATGCACATTGAAGAAACTAGAAAGAGTCAAGATAAGGAGCTTTAATGGGCTGGCTTGCAGTAGCTAAATACAATGGATCTTTCTTTTTTTCGGTGTATGGGAAGATTTCAGGTAACGTTCTCTGCATTTCTCTTGTCTTTTGAGGAGACATAATGTGAACAATTGCACACATGTTTTACAAGCAACTGAAACATTTAGCCCAGAGGTCTTGTCGTTGCTTGTCTACACTCAGAATGTAGCGAAAGTTGTTCAGCCGCATGACATTCGGTCAGGATTGATGTGTAGTTTCACATGGTATGCTGGCTTCTTTTGTATGCATTGCAGAGAACTGTTTTCTGAACAAGTGCTTTATTTGTATGTGCACTTACAAAATGCTGCCATATATTCATTGACAGGATATCAGATAGCAGATTTTAATTGCTGTTTTGGTTTGCCTTGGCTTAGCTACTCCTTGGGCATAGTTCAGAAAGTACAGCAGTGTTGCGGCACTGGAATCTAAATGATGCAATTCCCACGTTCTCAGCACACCTCTACGCTTTAGTTTGGAAATACTGGCATTCGACAAGCTTCTAGTTGCAGATGACAAACCACTGTGCATGTGTGTTAATACATTGAAGGAGATGATTTTTTTTCTATGTTTAATTTAGGTGACAGGTAGTAAGCAGCTCTATTAGACTATTTTTTTCAGGTGGGGCATTCTAGGAGCTATATACTTCCTGGAAGGCCTAAGGTTTCATCAGATTCCATGCTAGATTTCTACTCAGATGACTTATTCATGTGCTGCATTTTCCTGGCAACACAGCGCCACATGGTCACCATATTGTTGCCATTACTGTGTACTCGAGTAGTAAACATTTTACTGTGTAGAAGAAAAAATGACATTGCATGTTCTTGTACATATATTCAGAGTAAATGCTGAACAGACAACTAAGGTCAAACGTTGTGGAGCTTGCCTGTCTAAATTTAGCATGCCATTGGTTGAAAGTGTTTTGCCGAACTTGCAGCTTGTGAAATAGCTTGCACTTTGTCATGAACTTGTGCACGCGATGCAAGAACATGCAGTGTCATTTTCTCTTCTTCACAGTAAAATATGCACTCAAGTCGGCATGTATTCAGTGCCTGGAGTACTTAGCTGTAGTGCAGGTTCGTCTACTTTTGCAGCTACTGCAACTCCTATACTATTGTTAACCTCGTTCTTGTGTAACTTTCTTTGGTCTGTTGTAATTTCTATCAAAGGCATGGTGTAATGTCATAATAAAGGTGGGAGATCAGTGTACAGCCTTCTCTGGTGTGGTTGAATCTCAGTTTGTTGTGGGAGTGGCTGAACAGGATGCTTATTAGAGTATATTGAATGGTTGCAAGCTTTATAAGCTACGGCTATGATTCAGTAGGTGCCAATAGGACACTTTGCCCCCTGCCAGATCTATCTGGGTTAGGGGCGCGTGAAGATATTATAGTGATGTCAAAATTTAGTGCCACAAGGGCAGCATTGGCCGTAGAGTGCCATGGCACAAAAAGTATTTTTCTTTGGCACAAGGTAGGGTCAAAGGTCCGTTCTTCAAGCATTTCACCCGAGCAGCCTTGCACGTGGAAAAGAGAAAGCTTGCACCCATTACGTCACTGGTGGGTTCTCATCAGCATTGGGGATCAAGCCTCAAATGACTGTGCCACCACTTCAATGCGTGGTGCAACATACACATGTGGGGACACAGCAGCCCGTGATGTACGAAGGTGAAGTCCCCTTGTTTCCTTGGTGCCGTGAGATGATTCTTGACTTAGTGGCCCATTTTCATGTGTTGTTTGAACCTGTTATACAGGTAAGAAACAGCACCTATGACAAAGCATCAGATTGAACCTGACATCATTTCTTCACCCCATCGTTGGCTTGCTGCCAATTTTTGCATCCGTCACTGCGCAACCATGGTCTAGTCATCGTTCGCAAAAAAGAAAACACCTCTACTATTGCTGTAGCCTTTCATCCTAAGGAGCCACTCACTCTGTGCTTTGGTAATAGCCTTGATCAGTGTACCTCTGACATGCTTCGAGCAAGTGCTATGGAATGGCGGAATGGAATGGAACCACCACAGCAGGGCCAAAAAAAATGGACGGACAGATTGTCTCCTTTGTAACGGGTGGTGGCGGATGCCGCTGTGCTCGGAATTTTTTTTTTTTTTTTTTCTGACCACTCTGTCAAAGTAACAGTACTATCTATAAATTCTCCATTTTTCTTTGCATATACATTTTATGTACTATTCTTTTGACCAGCTTTTAATCCTGAAATTGTATCTTCCCGATGGGGTGGCTTGGTGGCTAGGGCACTCCACTACCGAGCCAAGGGAACTGAATTTAGACCCAGCTGCAGTGGCGACATTTTGATAGAAGCAAAACATAAGCCACCGGGGAAAAAAAAGTTTGAATACTTAAGCGCTACCTTTAAAGGTAGAAACAATTAATGGCTTCCATTTGCTGGCTTCCCTGGTAGATACTTATCTGTGTCCATTTACTTTGCTGTTCGCTTATATAGTAATCTTTTAATTTGTAACTCTGTCAACCCACACTCTAATTATCATTCAGTCATAAGATATCACATTAATATATGAGACAACCTGACATGGGTATAAATTCCCGTTTGAATCAAGGGCCCTGTAAGACTGTATTCCGATCACACTGTCCAACCTCAAAGGCAATGCCCCCATGTGCTGTGCGATGTCAGTGCACATTAAAGAAACCCAGGTGGTCGAAATATCTGGAGTCCTCTGATACGGTGTCTCTCATATCCCGAGTCACTTTGGGACGTTAAACCCCACAAACCCACGCCGGTCTCGAGGGAGAGAGCGCGCGCTCTTTCTTACGGCCTTCTCAATCGCCGCAGGAACAATGGGAACTTTTCTCCTTGAGTTACGCTCTCCGCCACTGCAAGGGGCGCGACCTGCTCACTGATCGCTCCGCGTCTGCTTCAGCGGGTGGCTTTTGCCAGGTTTCGCGCTGTCGCTCGCGAGTTTCGTGGTGAGTGCAGCCCCGAAATTAAAGAGCACAGAAGGTAGATGCTGCAACGGCATGTCGTCAACGTACCACACGTGAACGGATATAACAAACACTGTCGTTCAGCAAACGTTCGACAAGCATGGCATACATTGCGGCACAGTAGCTGCTTTTGTCCATTCTAATCCCAATTTTCCCCAAGCCTGTACAAGAATAGGAACAAAAAGAAAACAGAATGAGCAGTCATCACATCAAAGCTTCTTCAAGGCTAACATGACAGCAACTCGTCTGCAACAGCAAAACCGAGCAAAATCAAGGCACTGAAGGAAGTGATGGCATCTCCTACCATCCAATTTCCCACTGTCACATATTCCGGTTCACCTTACGTCGCTGGATATATCATTTAGTTAATCAACTTCGGGTGTGACGCTTGCGCTATTCTTCTTGAAACTAGCGAAAGAAGCAGCCCCATGTAGTACGCTCTTCTACGAGGACAATTTCTAGTGGACTGCATTATCCGAAACCAGAGCTTGTTGCCCTATTGGACAAACTTTTTTTTTTCGAAAAAGCTGCCGTGCACCTACTACACACAAATGTTCTCGAAGTACTTAAGATCCTGATTCAGTCAGCATTTCAGAACTCAACACTGAGTTGCCCGAAAGGAATTGACAACAGCTATGTTATTAGGTCCGCTTCTTTGATATTTGAAAAATTTCTCAGAATTCTTTTTCTCAATTAATTATACCAGGAAAGTGACAGAGAAGACCGAGAGGCCAACTCCTTATGTGCACAAGCCGTGCAGGAAGATTTTGAGCCTGAATTTTGTAGACGCAGGTCGCATTTTGATGAATTGATGAATATATAGTGCAATGTGTAATTTTGAAGGACAATTTTTTTATTGTTTGCCGCTCTTTTCGATTCTGCTTAACTGTTTATGCCCATTTCCTTGATTAAAAGTAGTCGCGAGACTACATATATATCTTCGGTCTTTCAACCAACTGATATGTTTTGAACGAAGCTAGAACAGCCCACTCCACTAGACAAGTGAAATTTTTGCTATACGAGTAAATTTTTGTTATTTACTCTGAATCTGAGACGCGCCATGAATTTTTGCCAGTGCTTCTTCTGATCTAAACGAAAACGGTAGCGGTTGACAGAATCTCCACCCAACAGTTCACCATGCACTCACTTCAGGTCACACTACCCCTGCTTAAAGCATTCAAAGGCAGATTGCATAGCCTGGTAAATTTATTTTTGTACAAAACGTAGGGGTAAAAAATGTTAAAGTGTACCCGAAGCTTCATTCGACCGTGCACGGCCGCACTGACGAACGAGCGCGCGCGTGAGCGGATTATTGACTGTATTTTATTCCTCATACACGATAAATGTTCGATGTTGATGACGGACTTTGTATAAACCACAAGAGGTGAAATGTCAGGACCTGCCGATTGCAACTGACGCGGGCGAAGCTAAATGCGAGCACGCGTTTCCCTTGCGCGTGAACGGCTGTAGCGGAGGAGCAGCAGTGGGGCGGTGGCGACCCCACCGAGGCGCGGCGGGCGGTGGAAACAGACCCCATTGGAGAGGCCGTAAGAGAAGAGAAGCGCTCTCTCCCTCGAGACCGGCCGTGACAAACCAAACCAATCAAAGACAATCCCTAATTTGACAGTGCCTGCCAATTCAGCCATATCATGTTGACTCATGATGTCACACCCCCCAATGACCAATCAGTGTACAATGATGTCACTTGCTGACTACCACCTGCCGGTTCCTGGAATCTTTTGCTCACAAAGCCAATGCCAACATTGGACTTTTTTAAAAAGTGAGCCTTTTGCGCTATCACAATAATTCGCGCTGTCCGTATATTCCACTCCAGGTGTGTAAATTCCACCACGACAGAGAGGCAATGGCTCTTCCGCATGCGCAAAGTAGGACGGTTGGAAACTTTTTTTGGTGCATATTAGTAGGAGTTCAAAATAAGAGAACCCCGCCCCATTTTGTTTAGTACAGAGGATGCAAAAGGCAGGGGCGCCCTGGCCGATTCAGGACTATGTGCACAATAGTAGGGTAATTGTGCTCTCCCCCCCCTCCCATATCTTTCACCTTTCTGACTCTATCAGCTAGGGGATAGGGGAATAGCAGGCGGAATGCTGCAATAGGTGTGGTTAGCGTCCCCTTAACCGCTAACCCTGTTCTAAAGCTGCCCATTGTAAGCAGCGTTACTTTCTGGCATATAGCACTTCTGTAAATGATGAAAATGCACTAGGGGAGCGCAAAGCGCTGATCTACCACAGGATGTCTCGGAGGGCATGCTCTGCACCGTTGTGTGCCGAAGAGTTTGCTGTGCACGTGCTCCTTTCCTAGCGGCATTACAAGTGGTGAACAGTCGGTTTGAGGTAGCGGATCTTGCTCTATTCTGAATCTTTTTATCCTTCTTTCACTGCATATCAGGGGACAACACCGTAAGAGCTGTGGTAGCACATTTCCCCCGCCTCCAATCGCAGGCTGCAGGGTGGCTCGCAGGCGTTCAGTCTATGGGCCTATGGGCGTTTCTGCCAGTCACACATACATTTTGTGGACTCGTATTGCCGCCAACAACCGAATAATCTTCTATTTTGCGTAACATAAAATTAATCAAACGAAGATAAAATGCGCAAAACTAAAACACAAAATTGAAATCTAAGGAAAGGAGGAAAATTAGTGTTTACAGTCACAGTGCTGAAAACATCAATTATTGTCGAAATGGTGCTTTTCATGTTTCGTTCATTGTTAGCAGTTTCGCACAAAAAACAAAACAAATTAAGATGAAAAGGTGAGGTATCTTTTGGGAAAGTTCGACGTCGGATATTGCCTGGGCATTGCATTTTTGAACACTAACACGGCACTGTTGTGGCTGTTGAGTCTTACAGGCCCGCTGTTGCAAAGTGTGCAAGGATTTTGTTTCAGTTCGAGCGCACTTATAAAGATAGCTATCTGTTGTCACCTCTGCCGTGCCCTTCTCAGTCGATCTCTCAGCGGTGTGGACAAGTTGTTGCAAGCGAAAATTCCTTACCTCTTCATGCTTCGCTACCCGCCACTTCATGTACTATCTCTTGAAACAATGCGTGAAAGGCGATTATCAAAATTGTTGGAAGGGGCCGCACGAAAGCAAAGCAGTGTTTAGGTGCCCTCGTTCCCCACTCATGCACCCATGTCCCATTTAGTCTTGGTTGCCTGGAACACAGTCGGACACAAAAAAAAAAAAAAAAGCCAAGTTCAATTCAAGCTAAGTGCATAAATTTTCATGGCTTCACAGTGCAAACTAGGCAGGAAGGGGAAGGAGACATGCCTTTGTCACCATGCCATGGCATCTGTTGCTTGGATTAGAGGATGCAGTGGGATAAATCGGGCAGCTGAACGAGGTAATCCATTTAGCGGAGACAATAGCCCATCACCTTCCCTTTCCTGCCTAGCCTTCCATGTAGAGGCACAAAAGGTTATCCAGGAGTATGCATTCCAACCAAACGCGTACCAGCTTGTTTAGATCCACTTGCACAAATACAGCCCTGCGCATACGAAAACAGCCGACCAAGAGGTTGATGGCAGAGTGTAGTATCGTCGGAATAGATGGCCACTAGGCAGAGTCACGTCGTATGACGAAAACTTGACGCGAGTTTTAAATCCAGGCAGAAAATATAAGCAGCACTGTCGGAGCCTGTAAAATGCTAACCGCGGGATTGATATGAATGAAAATTATGCCTTAAAGATAAGGAATGAAAAAGGGAGGAAATGTGAACGAAATTTCAATAGCTAACTTATTTTGTTTAGAAGACGGCAAGAAAGGGAGAGATGCTTGAAAGTATGATTTTTCTTGGGTTTTACCTATGCTTTATAAAAAAAAATGAAAAGCTTATTAAAAATTTTGTCTCCTACATTTCCTCTGTTTATTAATAAAGAAAACATTGCTGCAAACCACATGAAAATCCAACAAAATTTGTGCATGCTGGAGCTTCTGAAAGTATGCATGCATTCTCTATGGGGGCTCACACTGATCAGCCCTCTGAACCCCAGGTGGTAGAAATAATCTGGAGCCCTCCACTATGGCATCCCTCATGGCTCAAGTCGCTTTAGGTCATTGAACCTTGTGGACCAGATCAAATTTCATCTTTACATCACCTCCCTCGTTTTAGTAGTAAAGTCAGAAACCTTCCAATTGTGCTTTGCTAGTGTCTGTCGTTGATTCATTCACATTAACTTTGCTATATGTGAACTGTAGGGCCTTAGAGCAAGTGTGCCCGCATTGACATCCTCTAAACGTGTCTGCACTAATTCTCGGCAGGCGACATAACGTTAGATGTTGATAGTCAGTTTGGCACATTCTAGTAAAAAATGTTTTATTGCTTTTGCAGATTTCCTGCACAGTAATGTTTTATCCTCTTGGTTAAATTTATAAGCTTCGGACTCTAAGACCTACTGATCTTGCTTCAAAGAGTGATCGAATCCTGCCTGATTTGCATTTTCCATTTTGTATGTAGGTCTGGGGTCTGCTTTTTCTTCATATAACTGGGCCACTGTTTTCCCTCTGCATTTTGGACCTCTTGTTTAGAGCTCAATTCTGGGCAAAACACCCGCAAGACAAAGAAGCTCACAAGATGAAATAGGGGTTCAACATATCTATGTTTCATCCTTTGTGTTCCTTTCTTTTGTCATTAGAGCTCACCTGAGTGCAAAGCACACACAAGACAAAACAAACGAACGCAGAGGACAAAACATGGTGAAACACACCCATGTGTCATCCTCTGTGTTGTTGTCTTTTGTCTGTGGAGCCTAGTTCTGTGCAAAGGGCAAACAAGACAAAAGTACCACAGACGGTAAAACACCAATGTTTCTTGCTCACTATAATGAAGTTGCAATGCAATACTTGTAATGGTGACACTGAGCGGCTACTAAAAATGACCAATAAAAGTGGCGAAAATGTTCTCCGTAGCATTTCACATGCATTACAGCGAAATCCTCGAGTTGTTAGCCCACTTATGCTAAAGGATTACTCATGACACCACAGCAGTTGCCCAAGTGACGCAAAGTGCAAAATTAGGAATGGCTGTTCATGAGCAAGTGCCTAAGTAATGCATGCATGCATGCATGCTAAAGGAAATCCATTTGCGTCCGCATTAAAACTCGTCAGAAAAGCAGAACACTCCGAGCCCTTTTGCGTCAATCGGTACACACACTGCCGCCGCCTTGCACCAAAATTTTGCCCGTGGCCAGGCATTGTTGGTGGTGAAAAACTTCGAGGCTCTGAATACTGCATAGGTACATCCTAGTGACGTGTCGGCTCTTGGCTGTCTTGGCTATAGGGGAGAAAACTTGGGCCAGGGGGCGCTGCGCCGCTCTGTGCGTCAGCGCCCTCCATGGAGACCCCGTCAAAACCTCCGCGCAGCACGGCCGCGTCGTCTGCTCCCCGCCGCATGGAAAAGTATGTTGTCTGCTCCGCGCTGCTTTCCAGCACGTGTTTGCGCGCGCGTGCTCGGTTGTTTCTCTCCTCCAGCCGTGTGCTGGCTGCTGTCGCGCTCCAACAGAGAGAGCAAAAAAAAAAAAAAAAAAAAAAAACGACTGCGCACTTTTTTTGCAAAGCTTGTGTGGAAACGATAACGGGATGGTTGTCGGCTTTCTTTTTTTTTTTTTTTTGTATCTCGTACCGCTCGTATCTCGCACCTCTATTTGTAACTGGCGGTAGCGCAGGAATCAGATATTCGTCACATACGTCAATCGTTCTATCCTCATATGTGATCCTACTTCGGGAGCTCAAAATTGCGCATTCGCTAGAGGAGGGACTCCAGAACTTTTTGAGTGAAGGGGGGGGGGGGGGGGGCAAATTTTGTCAGGTCCTAATTGTTTAATTTTCAGGTAATTTTGATTTTATTTTTTACTTTAAGTTTGTTTATTGTTATTTTATCATTTTATCTTAGTTTTTTAATTAAATTTAGCCCCAAATTTACACTTTGTAAATTTAGTTTTATGCAATTTGAAAGCATGTTTTACCCCTAAAGAAGAATTAGGCCATGAGTTGTTCGCAAGTACGGCCTTCTAAAAAACTATCACACTTCATACTTTCAAAATACGCATTACTATACTCACTCAAAATTACCAACATGATTCAATTTCAAGCAGTCGAAACGCAGGTGTAAGAGAATACAAAACTTCAGGGGGCCAACGAAAGGTTGTTTAAGGGTCCCAACAACTTGCCTTCAGATTGTTTGCGTGAAGAAATTATGTTGGCTCAAGGATGCCCTATTGCAATCTGTCAATTTTCACCTCCACTGAACATGCCAGGGCAAAAAAGGTAATGAGCTTTGTGGTTTCCTACGTGGACATAAGCCACCAACCACCGCGGGTTCGAGCGTCGCGCGAGCCGAAACCCCGATCAGCCGTTACCACGCGCACCCTGAAACACCGCAGCGCGCATTCAACCTCCACCGGGAGGAGAGCACTTCGCTGCAAGGACACCAACCTCCAAGTTCACGAAGGAGACGTTTATTGAAACGCCATCCTCCAGCGGCACACACACACACACACACACACACACACACACACACACACACACACACACACACACACACACACACACACACACACACACACACACACACACACACACACACACACACACACACACACACACACACACACACACACGCACACACATACAAAATATACAAAACGCACAAGTGACACGGAGTGCGCCGCAAGCACGCAAGGGCGTGCTGTGATCTCTCTCTCGCAGTGACCAGAGGGTTCCTTTGAGAGAAAGTGGGCAACCACCGCAAGGTACGCCTGTCGCGGATCGTTGGATCACGATCGACAGGCTCGAGTTGCGCTCTCAGGTACGACCCGGAGCAGACGAACTCGAGTACACACTGGTCTGCGCGGACAAAGGCCGGCAGACAAGAACAGTAGCGTACGCACCTTACGATGTCTCGGAGGAGTCTCTCCCTGGGCCCTGCTCGGAGGGTCGCGCGAGCGCGGCCCTCGAAGCGGTGCCGTGTTCCCGCCAAAAGGCGCCAATGAGAACAGCCACTGGGACGCCAGGGCGGAGCTGTGGCCCGAACGACAGTGACAAGTCGTCCGAGCCCCTCTCCGCCGCCTCAGGCGGGAGAAAGGGAACGAGGAGAACAACTGGGAAGCGGGCGGCGGCCGCGCAAAGGGCAGCCGCAGCAAGCCCGAATCCCACAGCTTGTTTTGAAGAACTGCTTATACCATCGCTTAGCAAGCCCAGGTAGACAAGAATTTTGTTTCCTAGAACGTCGTCCGAGAAGGTTTTATATTTTTCTTTGTGATATTCCACAGTCGTTTTGTCGCTGTCACGAGTGCGCCAAACCACTTTCTTCCCAAGATTCTTTATTCGCTGCCTGTAACAACTAAAAGTGGCAACTTGCAGTTCACCCCCTTATTGTTGGGAACGTCAATGCCGGCACTACCCATTAGTGAGAGGATCGATCTGTCCTGACCACGACCTAGCGGGTACATGTCGTGGTGGTTGTTCCGGCCACGTTGTGTGAAAGGTGACCTCGCTGATGAGGGTGCATGTCGCTCCGGTTCGGAGTCTATCTCGAACTGCATCAAATGGTGGTTCATGATCAAATGAGTAGCAACGGTGTCAAGATCATACAGCATTGACTAAGCTGACACGTAGTTATGTCCCAAATTGTGTAATTGAAGCATCTGCGCTGTGGCTACGTAAAATAGCTGCTTTACCTTGCTTCTTTATAGTGATGCAGGCCTTTTCTAGGTGTCCATGAAAAGTTCCACGTAATTTCTTGAAACCGGCATGTCTGTGTATTTTGTTCGTCACAGCTATATCGCCAACAGCGGCGAAGTTTTGCAAGTTTTTCCAAACTTACCGTCGTGTTTTGGATCTGGTTGTGCGAACGGCTTGTCTGGTGCACTGTCTTGATGGATCGCCGCATGCTTTCTAGTGTGGAATGCTACGTACAAGAGGGGTCGAGGGGGACGCTACCATTGTTTACGCGCTGGGAGGAAACAATGAACGATGATGCCACGGGGGAAAGGAAAAATGAACAGGTGCGACCGCTCGCGATGGGGTTGGCTATGGAGGCAGGTAAATGTGCCATGTTATCCTGTTTTGTCAGAGCTTTCGCAGGAGCCTGCTAGGTGCGGCGATTTGAGAAATATCCATTAAAATACTTTCCGCTCATTTCTGTTCATAAAGTGGATTGTTTTGGTCACTCCCAATGCGATAGTACAGTGAACTAGAATATTCTAGTTCACTGTAGCGATAGCTACCACCTGCGCTGGAAGTCTCGGCGGCATTTTTTTTTTTTTATATAGTGTACCTTTAACGCTAGACTAGGATCTGCTTCCTCGTTACCACTATTATATCAGCCGTTTTTTACAGCATCAGTTTTTCGGACGCAAGAAAGCTATTTATTTACACTCGTCTGGACGTCTTGTATGTTTCGTGTGCACCCCCGTTACTGGCTCGATCACCTACAAGCTTGTCAAGACGCGCCGTGGGGTTGGGGAGGGGATAGGACGCTGACCCCTGCCAAAGCTCTTGCCACTGCTGACAAGATGGGTGGGTGAGAGTGTATTGTAAGCAGGGGGAGCCTGTACACGGGAAAACGCATGCGTGGCTCTTCATGCGAGTTCGGCACTGCTGGGAGATGGCACATATTGCACCCGACACCACGCGGAAACCGCAATCAGGGAAAGCGTGCTACACCCTTTGCTACCGCATTGTCAGTGCGATTCTAAAGCATCTCCCCTTAATTTCTGTGGTGGTCAATGCGGAGGCGGAGACAGGAACAAGGGATGAAGGATGGGCTCCACGCAGTACGGAGAGAAGAAAAGCGCATGCATTCCCAAGCTGGTTTGGTCGTTGTGCGGTTGCGGGTAACGTGTACAAACTCAACACAACACCTCCACCCTCTCCGCGCCCCTCTAAGGCAGTACAAGACATTTGAGAGGCGAGAATTTCAATAGGCTGCTGCAGGAGAAAGTATTTTTGCACGGCCACGCCGGTTCCACGGGGGGCAAGCTTTGGCGCCAGCTGTGGTAGTTAGGTGCACCTGAGCAGCCTCTTCTAAAGCGATAACGACCCCGGCACTTCAGCGCCCGGGCTTGGGATTCGGGGCGTCTCTGGTGAAGACTCACAATGCGCGAACTGCACCCTAAGTACAGCAGCGGGGAATGCGCTTTCCTCGATCCTCTCCATATCGCGGAGTCACTGCCCTGCTCCTTCCCACCCACCCTTGCACCTGTCTGCACACCGCCAGCCCCCCTCTTTGGATCTTTATAGTTTCCTTGTGTCGGTGAATGCCTTGTTTTAAGTCAATGGCGGACATAACAAAGATGACGTTGTTATATTGGCAGACGCTCCTTATATTTTATTTTCCGAGGCTATATATAGTTTAAGAAAGATATTTTGAAATTCGATGCGTCGAAAGACCGGCTTACTCGCACCCGTAACATATGTGGCCTACTTCCGGGCCTCGTTTTTTTATTCCTTGGCCTTTCATTGTTCCGCCAAAAGGAAAAGTTGACGAAAAACGTTTATCGCCGAAAAAACGCGTTGCACTACTTAGGACATCGCTTCTCTACCCTGCTAGATCAGGAAAGCGGCCTACGTACGACTTCGAGGTAGGCAGATGACGATGGGCAGCCTTCAGAAGTAGCGAACTTATTTAGTTATTTATTTACTTCTTTTACATGGAGAATATGTGCGAGCACGTAATAGACCAAGAAAACCAAAAGTATAGAAATATAAAGCGCACTCTAAACCGCCAGTTTGCGATAGTGCCCAAGTGCAACTACATGACTAGCCACCAAAACCCCCACCCCTTTCTCCTTACTTTCTCCAGGTGACTACAGACCACGGCCCATTATACAGTAGGTCGTGGTGTTGGCCCGTGCGAGCCATTCGCGTCGGCGACGCTAGAGAAGGATCATTTGCCTTCCCGTACTCGTGCATACGTATTTTTGGAATTGTGAAGAACCCGCATTCGGCCTGTGTGATCGCGCCAGCACCGTCTGCGCGCACTACGCGACCATGCAGACGAGACTAGCGCGTGAGTGACGTGCTGCGTCGTCTGCTGCCAGCGACATGATGGCGGATTACCCAGCATGCATCGCTTCATCAAGTCATAAGTTCAGACGCGATATTACGTGTGCGTATGATTCCGCAGGAAAGCTGCACTAGTTCCATTCACCTTTAGTATTGCCCGTGCATACATTCACACAGAAAAAGATACAAAAGCTGCTGCGAAGATAACTGCAAGTAATTTTAGCTGTAACTCCAGCGCGATATTGCCGATATAACAGGCCCGCGGACCTAATTGTAAAGTAGCTTTTCTTTGTTTTTACTTTCACGAGTTTCGAGTGACTCTTCATCACCGGTTCTATACATCGTTATGATCAGAGCAGTCCCGCCGTGTTATTTCTCATAGTCTTAAATTTTCTTTTTGAAGGTCATTAAGATCCTGACGAACATACGAATTAAATATCCACGTACAATCTATCTCTGGTCGAGCAGGATATTTAAGTATATATGGTACATGGAGTTTAATGTTCCAAAGTGGAATCGGCTATGAGGGGTGTGCGCGAACTTTCTTAACTCGGGTGTATATTGTTCGCGCGTATACTTTTTTAGACTAAGTTTTTTTTTTAAATATATTTCATATCAAATTAAGGCCCTTTTTTATTTCTTTGCCCAAGTTTCGTTCCCTGGCGATTAGTATAGTTTAAAATATCGTGTGAGCCTTTTATACCCTGCGTTTGGCATGGTAAGCATACGTTTGTTGAACAATTTATTTTGTATTACGATCAGTTTGTCTTTGTAATTTTCGAGTTTCTTTAGTGCAAACTAATAGAAGAAAAGGTGAAAACGTCAGTCACAACGAACGATAAGAAAAATAGCGTCCAAATCTTTAATAATTTGTGTTTAATCCATTTTTGCGTTACCCACAATATAATTTGAGTGAGCTCTAATTTTTGTTTAAATTCGCTGTAAATTTCTTCCTGGGAAATCATATATGCCAACTGTGATAGCCACTGGATTATGTATACCTACACTACGTCGTTTTCTCATTGCAAAAAGAAAAGGAGGTATAATTGGCACATATCTAATTAAACTTAACACTAGGTACCCACGAGCCGGTCACCTTGGGCTGTTATTTACGTCTTGCGAACTCAACGCCTGTTATAAGAACGGCAACGGTTAACCAGTAATAGTATGATTCCGAGAGAGTCAGTTTATAAGTCACCCGAGCGGCGGTAGCGATATGGCGCGGAAGACCGCCCGCTTGCCCTCAACTATCGGCTAAACGAAGCTGCGATAGAAAAAAAAAAAAAAAGTTCTTTCTGATCTGAAAAATTACAGAAGGACACGTCAGACCCCTTCCTTCCCACGACAGCATTCTCCACATGTAAGTAGAGAACCATTTCAGCCTGGACGTACGGCGCTGTTACAAAACAAAATAAATCAGCTCGCGGCTGATTTATTCCTTCTCATGTGTGCCCAAATGTGTCTGTAGCCAACACACGGAGATCGACGCCCAATCCGGGAAAGTATCAAACTACTCACCAGAACTAGAAGCCATAAATGTCGGCGATGCCGGCGATGTCGACGGGCGGCCACAGGTCCAGACGCATAGTACAGCCAGTTGTCTGCTCCTAGCATGAACAGGTCCGCGCCGCACTGCTTTGCCTTTCTTCATAGCGCGCCCGATTTTTCGTGCACAGCGTCGACGCGTACGTTCCTCACTGATATCTTGCAAGATCTTGCACGCACGTAAGGACAGCGCACGAAAAGCTGCTTGATTGCTCGGTGGACCGTCGAAAATGACAATTATTATTATTATTTGAAACTTTATTGCCGCCGACACAGAAGTTTCCCCCACTCCCCCTCCCAGGTACGCAGACCCGAATATGGGGCTGAGACTCCGCGACTAGAAGCGCGCAAGTTTACATTGATTCTTCGTGGCCTCAGCCGCCAGGCGGACTTCTTTTTGGGTCTCAAGGGTTTCGCTTTGGAGAAGGGATTCCCAAGCTTCCGTGTCATGAATGTTGGCCACTGCCCCAGGCGAAAAGGGCCGGGCATTGCCAGATTATGTGATCTAGTGTACCTCTGTGTCCGCAGTGTTTATAGTTTTCGTGTTGTCTGTCATCTACTTTTAAATGGTGCATACCGGGTTGGGGTAATTGCCGGCCTGTAGTCTGCGAAGACTTTTGTCCTCTGCCTTGTTTAGCTGTTTATGTGGAGTGGCGAGTGTTTTTCTGTTTAGTTTGTAGTATTCACCTATGGGGCTGAAACGTGGAGGCTAACCAAGAGAGTTCTACTTAAGTTGAGGACAACCCAGAGGGCTATGGAACGAAAAATGGTAGGGGTAACATTAAGAGATAGAAAGCATGCAGAGTGGGTCAGAGAAATAACTCAAGTTACCGACATTCTAGTGGAAATTAAGAAGAAGAAATGGACATGGGCAGGACATGTAGTGCGAAGAGAGGATAACCGATGGTCGCTTAGGGTAACAAACTGGATTCCAAGGGAAGGAAAGCGTAGCAGGGGGAGGCAGAAAGTTAGGTGGGCGGATGAGATTAAGAAGTTCGCAGGGGTCAAGTGGATGCAGCTAGCACAGAACCGGGTTAAGTGGAGAAATATGGGAGAGGCCTTCGCCCTGCAGTGGGTATAATCAGGCTGATGATGATGATGATGATGATGATTCACGTATCTCGTGGTAGGTGTTTAACCTCTCCTCGGGTTCTGGGTTGTCGACCTGCTCGACGTTCATCCGGTGGTAGATAATATATCTCGGGCGAGCGCGTGAGCGGCCTCGTTACCAGACACCGATTCATGGCCTGGGGTCCATTTTATTGTGATCCTCTGTGAGATCTCCCTGGATTCGAGAATTTTCTTAGCCGCGGATGACACTCTTCCTTGACAAGGCACTCGCTACATTCAGCCTGGCTACGCTTCCCGCGATCTGCTGCCAGCGACATCATCATGGCGGATTACCCAGCATGCATCGCTTCATGCAAGCTCCCTATCAAAACGGGCACGAGCTGCAGGCGCTTATTGTTATTGCGCTCTTCGTCGTACCGCCGAAAAGTAATCACGACAATTAAGGGTTGCAAACGAACTCATCTAGTTGCAGTGCAGAAGTGCAACGCACGTTAGCCGCGAAGGTCACCGAAGTCTACTTGTCGCGCTCAACGCCGCGGCCCTTCGCTCTCATCTTCATCCGACCACAAGAAACATGTTAAAACAAGTGCCATTTTGTTTTTTGTGCCTCGTGGCGCAATCAACCGCACCACAGCTTGCAGAAATATCGGGAATTATGCCCGAAAGCGCAGCAAGCGCCGCGCATCCAATGCAGACGGTTCGGGCTTTTGCCTACCACAAAAGTCACTGCTGTTGCCAGCGCCGCCGCATCTCCACTGACGTCACGGGCGGACACTTGTACACCGATCTGTGACGTAATCGCGATGCGGGGGCGCTTCTGTCGCCAGGCTGGGCCGGTTGGGGGCACGGTGTAAGAGCACGGCCGGTCTCGAGGGAGAGAGTGCGCAAGCGCTCTCTCCCTCGAGACCGGCCGTGGTAAGAGTAGATTAGGTGAGAGAACGGCCGCGTCCAGCCAGCGCCATAGGTGGCTCTGGTCCAGCCATCTGCCGAAGCATGGCCTCCGAGATCACCCTCGTGCGCGTGTTTCTCTCCGGCCGTTCCAATCGGCGCGCGCCCCAGCCAAATGTTGTAAGCATGACCTCCGAGATCACCTCCGCGCGCACGTTTCTCTCCGGCCGTTCCAATCGGTCGGAGAGAGCGTAAGTTGGAAAAGGGGTGTGGCAGCGTCTTTGGCCGCACCGCGGCGCTCGCCACCTATGCATCAAGTGTTCCGCGCAGCTTGGCGCAAGCTATAAAACACGAGTTTTCTCAGCTTGCGCTCGTACCACAGTCGAGCTGTCAGCTTTAAAATGCCACGGGCAAGATGGCAGCCAGCAATTTCGCTATCGTTAAAGTACTAATAATAGAACCATATGCGCAAAGTTAGGCAGCGACTACCCGAAGCTGCATGCCTGCCCAAACCATGCATGCTGCTTTGGCGCTCTCTGCTGCGGTTCCGCGTCTTTTTTTTTTTTTTTTTTTTTTTTTTTTGTCGCCGTACATTTGCGAGTTCATGAACTCGCTAAATACAGTATTTACGAGTGCGGCGACTTACATAAACATTCATCGCACGAATGCAAATCTCTAAATGGTTACGCCACAGCCACATGACTATTGCTTACTTAGATGCATCTCACGATAGTGTTAGGTTTGGGGTCGCGAGTGCCTGAGTAGCGTACCGCAGCGGCCAGCAGTTATTACGTGCGGCGCGCGGCCCCTCGGTAGCGTTGGCCTGGCGGCTCCGTGGACGGCAGACGGCATCAAAGATGCCAGCAAAGACGAGGGGTTTTCTAACGAAACAACCTTTACTACAACATCGTGAAGATACGGGCAGAGAATTGCTGACCCGGAGAGATTACAGACGCTCTCACACAGCTGGTGTCTAGCGTCGTGCCGACGGCGCGTCAAAGTAGTCTCTCTCGCAGCGATAGGTTTTCCCGTTCACTGGGAAAGGGTAAACCCTCACAGGAAATGGAGCGCCCAACGTGTCTGGGCAAGATGGGATGACTCAATCGCAAGTGGTCCGAATGCATCTCCTCCACCTCTTGCAGACGGGCGAGGGCGGCGCACTCTCCCACGAGCTCCAGGCTTGCCCGGCGTTTGCATACACACGCACGCACACACATTTGGCGCGTGGCAGGATCACGTTGAGACTCGCCCGCGGGAGGAAGCGTTGCGCGGCCGATGACCGGCGCCGAAATGGCCGATCCGCTCGCGGTTCTGCCTGTTGCTATGCGGTGGCCGCGTCAGCTGTCCCACTTCTCGGTGGAGAAACGTAACAATAGCTATTTTTTTTTCTCGCACGCTTTTAAAGCAGCCTTGGAAGATCGTAAGCACGCAAGTTCGATAGAGTCTTTACGGAAAACAATTTATATGGGTTTTTATAATATGGCAAACTTGCTTAATTAAACAAAAAGTTCGATAAAGGTGAAGGGTAATCGGGGCACGTTCAGACACCTCTGCCGTCATATGAGTATATGCGAGGTTTTCGGAAGTGATCCCGTTTAAAACGGATCAGCTTATACGATCGAAAGTGAGGAGAAGCTATTACCTCGTTTTTAAACACGCGGCCCGCCATCATAAATGTGCGCAATTATCACGCGAGTTACAGCTTATTTCTTGTTTTCACTTGTTTGCATAAGCTACAGACTAGGTGCAGTGCTTTTATTTTTAATTTTTACTCCTATGCTATACACGCAGAGGGCCAAGCCGAGCAAATGGGTTAATTCAAACTAATTATGAATAGACTATAGAATGGCACTATCACTGCTTCACAAGCAAAGAAAACTATCTACACGAGCACAATGCGTAAATTCTAAGTAGAACGGAAAGCATTATGTGCACGCAGCAAGAACATCAACACTCCGCTTCGTGTTCCGCATTAGTGTTCCTGTATATGCTCCCTAGGGAGCATATACAGGAACACTAATGCGTCGATGCATCGTCCAGCCCGCTCGCGGCGTATCTCTGCTGGCGGTTCTCTCGTTTTTTTTTTTTTCTTTTTCTTTCTTTCTTTTTTTTTTGCGCTTGTACACTGACGAAAAATGTGTTACGAGCGTGTCACGTAGCCTTTAATCTGTAGCTGGTTTTCCAGCAAAGACTGACCGCAAGGTGTGTCCGAATTGTTTCACATTTTAAGTGTTGTGTTTACTACCGAAGCAGAGTGTTGATGTTCTTGCTGCGTTCACATAATGCTTTCCGTTCTACTTAGAATTTACGCATTGTGCTCGTGTAGATGGTTTTCTTTGCTTGTGAAGCAGTTACTCGTCAAGACTACCTCATGTAGGTGGTAGTCTTTAGTACCTAACGGTCACTCGTGAAGCCGGCAGTCAATCAACGTTTCGAGCGTATGCTCGAGCGGTTAAAGACATGCATGTTTCTCAGCTGCAAGGTCTTGTTGCAGTTTGGTGAACTGATGAGATATTCGTTTCCCTCCCCATTTTTAATCCTAAGGCTTCTGCGCTTGCTTGCAAATATAACAAATTCCAGTGGAGCGTACGCCACATTCCATGTACATGTCGCTAGCTTGTTGCTTACTTCGAGAGGCGCTCTCTTCTAGCTTTGTGCAGCAAGAAAGGACCACGCCACTGCAACAACGAAGATAATCATACACAATTTGCTTAGGCCACAGCTTATCAACGCAGGAAAAATAGTAATTGATCAAGCAGCTTACCGGAAAAAAAGACTGCTGATCAAGATAGGAGCTGCGTGTTTTCTGGCGAGTTTTATCTTTGCGAATAGAAAACTACGCAAGTAGTCATCATGTGGTGATTGAACTGTGTAAATAACGAAATGTTTGTATGTACTTCTTGATTGTGCTTGCCCATATTGTTTTTCTCTTTATCCACCTCATGAGTTTTGTAAATAAAGAAACATGTCTTTTTTAAGTTGCTCACTGTGTTTGCCTCGTAATTTTGTTCAGAAAGTGGCTAGTATCATTACAACCGGCGGTGTTTAGTGCCAACAATGTTCTGATAAGTTTCGCATTATCATTGAAAGTTAATGAAAAATTGCTAACTAGTGTGGCAGGCGAGTATATGATAGTGCCATTATATAGTCTATTCATAATTCGTTTGAATTAACCAATTTGCTCGGCTTGGCCCTCTGCGTGTATAGCATAGGAGTAAAAATTAAAAATAAAAGCACTGCACCCAGTCTGTAGCATATGCAAACAAGTGAAAACAAGAAATAAGCTGAAACTCGCGTGATAATTGCGCACATTTATGATGGCGGGCCGCGTGTTTAAAAACGAGGTAATAGCTTCTCCTCACTTTCGATCGTATAAGCTGATCCGTTTTAAACGGGATCACTTCCGAAAACCTCGCTTATACTCATATGACGGCAGAGGTGTCTGAACGTGCCCCGATTACCCTTCACCTTTATCGAACTTTTTTTTCTTTTTTAATTACGCAAGTTTGCCATGAGACATATTATAAAAACCCATGTAAATTGTTTTCCGTAAAGACTCTATCGAACTTGCGTGCTTACGATCTTCCAAGGCTGCTTTAAAAGCGAGCGAGGAAAAAAATTAGCTATCGTGAGATGCATCTAAGTAAGCAATAGTCATGTTACAGTGGCTAGAATAGTCATGTGGCTGTGGAGGAACCATTTAGAGATTTGCATGCGTGCGATGAATGTTTATGTAAGTCGCCACACTCGTAAATACTGTATTTAGCGAGTTCATGAACTCGCAAATGTACGGCGACAAAAAAAAAAGAAAGAAAGAAAAGATACGCGGAACCGCAGCAGAGAGCGCCAGAGCACGCATGCATGCTTTGGGCAGGCGTACAGCTTCGGGTATCGCTGCCTAACTTTGCGCATGTGGTTCTTATATTATTAGTACTTTAACGATATCGAAATTGTTGGCTGCCGTCTTGCCCGTGGCATTTTAAAGCTGGCAGCTCGACTGTGGTAGGAGCGCAAGCTGAGAAAACTCGTGTTTTATAGCTTGCGCCAAGCTGCGGCGGAACACTTGATGCATATGTGGCGAGCGCCGCGGTGCGGCGAAAGACGCTGCCACACCCCTTTTCCAACTTACGCTCTCTCCGGCCGATTTCGGCCGGAGAGAAACGTGCGCGCGGAGGTGATCTCGGAGGTCATGGCCGAAGAATTCTACTTCTGAGGGCTGCCGACAGATGGCGTGAGCAACTGTGGCCCGCTCCGCGAGCGGCCGGGCCATGTCGGCGCTATGGGTGCTGTCGGCATTCATTTGGTCCCACCGTGTCAGTATGCGCCTTAAACCTTTCTCCTCTGGTATTTAGCTTTGGGGATGTAAATAATGCTTTATATACAAGAATAATTTTAGTTAGGTTAAAGCAGAGCGTCAAAACCAACATAACTGCCGCTCTAGAAGGCAAAGCTGACACGGCGTTGGCGGCACGCGTTTTAATAAAGCACCACATTTTGTGTCGCATTGCACGCTTCACACTAAAGCGCCAACCACATGAGGCGAGAATTCGCGGCCGCATGCCGCGCGACGGCGTCGCGCGTGAGGGGCTGAAGGGCGCCAAAGCATTGACGCTCGTCGCTGTCGCTCAGGTTCTGGGTTTTTAGAAAATTTCGCGCGTCGCCCGGAAGCAGCCAATTGCAGAAGGCTTTGGGTATAGTGCTCTAGAAGATTGGGCAGTGTGTCGACCGCGGCGCGGAATGCATGGGAGCGAGGGGCCGCTTTTGCGTATTGCGATGACGGAGGCGCCGCAGCGCAGAAGGCGCCACCAGCAACTGGTGTGTCAGCCGTCCGAGCGCCCGCGTATGCGCGCTGTGCTGCGGGGCGGATACCGCGCGGACTGTACGTTCTTGTTTGCTTGTGCGTCGTCTCGAGCTGTTCGCGACAAGATTTTACAAATATGCCGGTTAACGGTGCTCAGTACTGTTAGCAATCACCTAATTTATTTTCCATTTTGACCGTCGGCAACACCTCGGGGAAGTAACATGACAGGAGTTGGCTCTGAAGAAAACAGCTTGGAGAGGGCCGGCGTACGACTCGCACAGCACGCTTCACTCGCCGTACAGCTTGCTTTAGCATTCCTAAAGCACCTAATTCACGTTCAGAAATGTAGCCGTTTTGAAAAGAGGGCAGTGTGGAGGCAGGATGTATGAAGAAGTGAAACATACAACACGTGCGTTCGAGCGCTGACTAAAACTGGTCACAGTAACCCCATTATCAAAACAGTCCAAAATGGTACATTCCGTTGTTTCCCACGCCAACTATGCCGACTACAGTACGTTACTGAAGCCAGAAAAGAAGTCGGCATTCAGTTGGAATGAATTAAATGTGGACTACCCCGCATGGAGGTGGAGATGACCTAATTGTTCAAGAAAATGTTTCCATTCTAGGGTACGCAAGCCACCGGTATCATTGCCTCCAGAAGATCGCTCTAGTCCTGTTTTATGTACATACAAAAAAAAAAGAATAACTTTGAAAAAGAAATAACGACGTAATATAGAGGACGCAGAGGCTATAGGGTATACGCTTATTCGCTTCCGCTAGATCATATCCTTCTGCGAAAGAGAGGTTGTGAGGCCGGCACGGTTTCTCACCACGAACAAAAATAGCGCTATAGGTTCGAAGCTAGGTCGCAATTTACTCAAAAATTTGGCTCGGATGCACGGTCCTTTTCGACTGCTTTGCACTTCAGATTTTGCAAACTTCCTGTAAAATGTGAAGGTTCAAAAAGTTTACCGACAATTGGAACACCAGAAAAGCTCCCACTTGAAGCAATGAAATTTAATGTGTTTTTGCGGCTTCGCTCTTTCCGAAGTAAGCGAATCACGACAAGAGTTCCCAAAGGGAAAATAATTAAATTCCCTTGGAAGTATTTCACGTGTAATTATCAATCTTGTTAACAATTATAGTCTGATTAGTACTGCAAAGAGCACCCGCGGCAAGTAGCCCGATTATATATAGTCCGGTAAGCAGTAGTTGCAAGTATATCCAATCGATTGCTCATATTTCATAACACACACTCAAAGAATAAACACGTTTTATGTCCGCATTTGATTTCGGAATTATATTAATTGCTTGCGTATTAGGTGCTCGTCATCTTTTTCGCTTTTTTAGCTTTCTCTCGATGCGCGCCAAGAACTGCATCATACCTACCAATTCGACGCGCAATTATCAGTGCTTTTATTTTTGTCTGTTTGCTCTGTACCATTTGATGCCAGTAAAGCGTCCGCACTCAAATGCCCACTATGAACGTATTACGCATGTGACAGGTTTAATTTTTCACATTTTTTTTGAAGTAATGCCGTAGCTGTACTTGACTTTTTTTTCATCTAAACAGCTGGTTCACCCTTTGGTTAGTGGCACGCAAACAAATGTCCGTGATATACGTATATGTTAATCACGAACAAAGAATAAATGCTTGAGTCGCGTATACCTTGTTTTTTTTTGTTTTTTTTTTTTTTGCCGGTAAATACCACAATGCTTTAAATTAGTACGGTAGTGAATAAATGTGTTTTGCTCGCACACTGTATTTGTAATTTATATAAGCGGTCATTAGGGCACATAAAGAACACTGATTAAAGAGATATATTACAGATTACTGACGATTTAAGATAAACGTTGTTATGTATTAATAACCGCAAGCTGCTAAATGTAAGCAAGTGTTCGTAAGTAAGATTTGTAAAAAATAAGTGTTCCTAAGGAGGCCTTACGAAGCACAAGCTTTGATTCGCATGTACACTGTTTTTCTCCGCGTGTTAATAGTGCTCCTGGGCAGTAGCCTTTATTCCCTGACGGGAAAAACGAATGCAGAACATCACGCTTCGTTGAAAACATTAAGTACAAATTGCTCATCTGGACTATTTGTAACTGTCCGCAGGAAGAAATGTTGAGTTTCAGATAGCGATTCAAACATCGCGCGTTGCTCCAAGCGTGCACGATGTCTCCAGATAGACGTAAAAGAATGGCAGGGATCAGTTTAAGCACCTGGAATAAGTCGCCTCTTTATTAATTATCACACTAATTGCGTAGCGTCTGAAAATCGCCCCAAAGAGAACCGCGTGGCACCCCAGTTGCATGTCGCGCCCTCTCGCGGGAGTCGGTTCTTGTCATCGCAAAAGCGGCCCGCTCTCCGGCGCCGGTCGTCACACTGCCCAATATTTTAGAGCACTATACTTTGGGGTACTGAACTTCCATCCTGGCTTTTTTTTTTTTTTTTTTTTTTGTAAGTGAAGTTTGTTTTTCTAGTCCGATTTGAGTGAAGAATCTGCAGACGCCCACTTCGTCTGATCCCATGCATATAGGAGCGCATCGATACAATTCAGTAAAAGCTTAGTAAGGTAGTGAAGAAAAAAAAAAATATTGTTAATTTTGTAAAGGAGCAGGAGAAGTTCACTGCTTGCGATGCCAGTCGGCATCGCAATGTAGTATCGGACTGCTGCGCTGTGACCATTTTTTTTTTTAACGCTACGCGTTACAAAAAGTTCCACCATGCAGTGTTTTACCGTATTTCATATGCTGTTTATAGTGTTAGAAATGTACGGGATATGGCATAACTGCACTCCCCCTGACGGAGCGGCGGTTACAAAGCAGTGCTGAAAACGCGCTTCTCTGTCATCAAGTCCCGTCGCTCCGTGCGGTATGCACCAACGGCAACGACAGGCGTTGACGGCGGCGTCGCGCGACGGATCGCCACGGACTGTCGCCTCATGGCGATTACCACTTAACTCTACTAGTTATAAGATACGCCAAACAGTGCGCTGTCTAAGGAACGGACCTCCGATACCGGAGAAATACAGGATAGAGGGAGCCATTCCAACCAGTCTTACCGCCATTTTACGAACATATAAATGAAATTCCGCCCCCCCCCCCCCCTCAAAAAAAAAAAAAAAAAAACAGATCACAAGTCGCTTCAGTGCATGAATGTCACGTTAGTAATTTATTCATAGCCCTTTAACATTTCTGAAACAAACACAGGTCGCGAAAGGTCTCCTTAATGTTGGAAATGAAGGTGAAGAAAAATAAACACGAGAAAGTAAATTTCAACACCATTGCACTCGTCCCTACCTACGAGCTCATACAACCTTTGACAATTTTCGCAAATCCTGGCTCCTATTGTCCTTCTGACTCTTCAATTGCCTGCAATACTGCATGCGTAGGCACAGATAATAGTGCAGCAGTTTCTCAAGCATGTCTTCTTTATGAAGATTGCATGGAAGTGCAAACTGGAAATTTTCCTGCACAGCATCAATGGTCTTATCGAACACGTGTCTGTCACTCGCATATTTTTCAAACTTCTCCTCGCAGTACTTGAAAAGGTCAAAAAGATGTGTGTTAGGATGCGTCAGCCTGCCCCTTGTTTTGAGATTCATCAGCTCGGCTTCAGAAACATTTGCGACCCCTTTTGTTCCTTCAAGCGCCTGCTTACAATCTGTGCAAGAGGCCTCGTTTGCAAGCTTTCTTGAGACAAAGCCAGTAATAGTAAACGATGCAGTCTTGAACCGCTGCATCGCTGTCGTCTAGCTCAAAAACGTCTTCATAGTCCCAGCTGCCTTCGTCAATTAGCCCATCAAGCTTCTGCTTCAATTCCTGCAGTTTGTTCAGGCGCTGCTCATCCGAACTTTTGTATATCTCCCTCAAATCCGCCAGAGTGACAACAGCAGTCTGGCCCTTCTCGGACGCTGTACAGTTTCCAAACTGTGGAAGTTTTAGCAAAGAATACATGCTTAGCATGCGATAGAGCTGCAAGAATGTGGGAAAGGTCGGATGTTCATTTTGTCCTCCCGCTTGTCTGATAATACCGGAGAAGCATTCTAACGGATCCTGATTCATTTTGGCCGACAGCACATACTTGAAATCGCAGTCTTGTAGAAGGTATCTAGAAAGTTGTAGGACAGATTTCAGCAACGCGCAAACCTTCGGCAGTCGACTGGGCCAGAAAGAGGTCTTTTGGGATGTCGCCGTTTATGACCTCTTGTTCCAATAAGTCCAGCCACTCACAGGCAGTCTGGAGAGTAGTGAAATCTCTGCTTCCTAGTCGAATGCCTCATCCAGGGTAGCGGCGGTTTAGAGCGTCAAACAGGTCATTCATAAAAAGTGTGAACTTCGCTGTCGGTTCCGCATTAGCCAGCCTTGGCGCACCTCTGCGAGCATAAAACATTATTCCTTTGGCTACAGAGTTACTGAAGGGCTGCGTGACCAGCTTTACTCTCATCTTCAGCATGTTGGATGGGTTTACATGATTGTAAGTGAGCTTGGGGCAGACTCGAAGCGCTCCAGTGTTCTTGCTGTCAGCAACAAACACAGCATCGTAGCACGACCATGTAATAAATTGGTCATCTTTCTTCAGAACTTTTTTGTCGTGCAGACGGTTCCTAATGCACTTAAAGAGCTGAGGTGCGTCGGAAAAAACATGCACCTTTCTTGAAACGTCCGTTGGATGTTCAAAGCAATTAACGACATGTCTCAATGCGCCACTGATGCCGAGCTGCTTCAAACGCGCATAACTCCGTCGACAAACAAACCGGCCTTCTATAAATGTACAATTCACTGAATCAAAAGCTGAGCGAGGAGCGTTCCCTTTGTTGACCCCTTCGATGCAAACACAGCTACTGGATGTAAATAATTTGGCGAAAATGCAAAAACAAGGCCATGGTCCGCAAGCTCATTGCTTTGGTTGTCGCTCTCCCCATGATCGACGAGACCGGCGTAGGTCATCGTTTTCGAGTTTACAGCCATTTCTTTTCTTACTTGAATTTCATCCATTATCATTCCTCGGCGCTGGAAAGGAGTCTTCTTAGAGAGATTTTCACCTTCAAGGCTTGAAGGAAGTTATCGTCAAAGCCACATTTCAGGCCCACCATGCTTATGTACTTCCTCACAGCAGTAACACATGACAAAGGCAAAATATCATTGCTTCGTCAAAAAGGACGAAGCAGGGCTGCGTATGTGTAGCAATAGGCACAACAGAATCCAGTCATGGTTTCTCTTAGTTGCGTTCCGGGCAGCTGAAATACATTTCTCTAGCAGCTTCTGCGCTGGTGGCATATTCAGGGCTTGCAGTTTACTTCTGACATCTTACCTGCAATTTTTTTAGCTCTGTTCTTGGTGTCCTGTATATGCTTGATCAAGAGCTTGTTGCGCTTCATAAGCCGCACTCTTGACTGCTGCAACGCTGATTTTGCACGGCGCAAAGCTTTGAGTTTCTCCTGCTGGGAAGGCGGCACGGAAAGCTTAATGCGCTTCAATGGTCGCTCCTGTTTCGCTCCATGCAGCTTGGCGGTCGGCATGCAACCTAAAGGTGTCGGCGAGACCGCGGCAGTGATGACATATATGACACCTCCAGGTAACAGTAATGGGCACTTGTGTGTCCATCTCTTGTGGCAGTCGACGGAAGCACACTCCGGATGCACACTCGGAAAGTCCTTCAAACTTTGGAGCATAACTGCAATTTCAGATGACGATGCGGCAACCGAATTTATACCAACAGCAGCACAATCCATAGGCCTGCCGAAGACATACGCCTGAACTGTCAGGTCACTCTTCACATGTAAAGTCTTTCTATTGAAAAGTTCTGAAGAACCGTCCCTTTGCCTGTGTGTTACCTGTGCGTCGATAAACACAATGTCCTTCACCCCTGCAGCGTCGGTGCGATGCACTGCCCACGAATTCTGAGGCAGGCAAATGCTTCCTGCTTCGTTGAAGAGCGTTTCAAATGGTGAGCTAACCGGGACAGTCTCACAGGATGACGCAACGTCGCTTTCATCAGGAGCGGTTGCCGCAGGGAGAGTTGTGTCGGTGGGCAATGTTGATCCGACGCCGCTGCTGCTGCTGCTTTGAGAGACTGAAGCTGCACGATCAGACAGTCGCTTCGCTGTCTTGCGAGGACCCTTGATCCGCTTGGAGAGGTAGCTCGGCGCCCCTACGAAGATAGACGGAATAGCGTCTTTTGTGAGGCCAGCTCTCTTCTCTTCCCGGACATTAACACGCGGCCATCAATTTCCGCTGACCACGTTTTCAAGATGAAGTGGGGAGCAAAATGTCTTTCGCAAACACGATCGGTTCTTTGCAGTACACGATCTTGGCGAGGTATTGCTCGCCGCCACGCTTCAAGCCTTGCTTCGTCGTCCGGCGGCTTGAAAAGCGAATACTTCTCCTTGCACGATTTGTAGCCGCTATTACAAAAGGGCACAAAACACTTCACCATGACACCGCCGCATAAAATAACTTGATCAGAAAGATCCAGATTTCATTAAACGCGAGCACGAAAGCAGAAGCAAGTCGCGGCAGACAAAGAACACGAAGGGCGAAATAAGGCAATTAGGGTAATAGTTGCGAGCGCCATCTGTTGAAGCTCCGCTCAAGCAGAATCTCGCGGCCTCGTATACGTAGCGTCTCGCCCGCGCCGTTCACTGGTTCACTCACTTAAAGGACAACTCCGGTGGTTTTTCCATCATTCTGTGTTTTTGGTTGAATTAGATTCCTCGGCATGTCCTGACTCGAACACAAAAAACCGTTTTTCGAAATTCCAATTAGAAGTATTTTTAAAATGAAAAAGCAGCAAATCGAAACCGAAACTGCTTTCACGGCCAGAAACGACGTCCCAGGTGACGAAATGGTGACGTCACACTCATTATTAGAGAAACACTCGTACGTGCGTTGGATGGTGAAAATAAAGCATGGAAATCATGAATCATTGCATAAAATGTCTGAGGTAGTTCAATATAAGCCTCACAATTTCATAATCATGCGGGAAGTGGACAGTAACGCCGGTATACTGTTTGTGACGTCAGAAACTCAGTGTTGCCGGCAGAAATAGTCTCAACTTAAGCCATGAAAACAGCATATTGTAAAGTCGTGTTGCGCGCGAACGGATTATCGTACGGCGCCCAAATTTTGTAGAATGCGTCAGGACGGAGAGGAGAATCTACAGTAAAAATTTTATTAGAATATTCGAATGTCAAAAAACCCCCGGAGTTGCCCTTTAAACTATTCTTACATGTGGTTGGGGGTGAACACTAGGCTTAGCGCCCATAGGAATACATGGACCCGAAAAATTTCGAAGCAATTTTCTAATTTTATGGAGCACCTATGATCTCGTTATTCAGTACAGAGCAACCATGAACATCCCAGAACAGATGACGAAAATATGCAATCTCATTAACGAGGAGAAGTATTTTTAAAATACCGCGAAACGTATGCGGGTGCGAGTTGGGAGGGCGACCCATAGAAACACACGTAAACACAACTTACCGCAACATTTTACTCGGTTCAGCAGCGTTGAACCCTTCTCATTTTTGTCACGCCCCGGCATCATGTTGCATGAACTACATTCTCTTTCAAGTACTGCAAGTCTGACGATCTACGGGACTATTCACAGCACGATAAACTGACCGCGCACAGCTGCAGACTAAAGCCCCTCAATAAGTTTATTGAGGGGCTTTACTGCAGACGAACATGCACTACCGGCGTCGTCGCAAGCAGACGCTCCGGACTGCCATCTGCTGCAATGCGCGGTTCTCGTTCTGTCCATATTGTCGTATGGCGTTTGACAGCTGCTCCTTAAATGTAACTGTCTAGGATTTGTCACTTGGGCGACAGTATTAAGCTAATTCGCCCCATGCGGCAGCATATCAGACTGTCAAATAAACTGCCCGATTCGCTTTATAAGCCCAGCTTGCAGTGAGCCTTTTGGGGGTGTCCGGATTCACAACAGATTATTTGGGGAGTTTTAAAAGTAGACTGCCTCCGAAATGACGCAGCATACTTTGTCATACACTTCTTCAAAGCGCTGGCCAACATTTAATGACTGGCCACCACTTATTCTGGTGCTCTGCGAAACGAGAAAAACGTTGCGGTAAGTATACTGTTTACGTGTGTCTCTATAAGTCGCCCTAGCTCCCAACTCGCACCTCTGTACGTTTAGTGGTGTTATAAAAATATTTCGCCTCGGTAATGAGATTTCATACTTTCACGCTCTGTTCTGGGATGTTCATGGCTACTCTGCACCGAATAACGACATCACAGGCGCACCGTGAAGTGAGAAAACTGCTTTGGAATCTTTCGGTTCCATGTATCCCTATGGACACTAGCCCTACTCCCCCCCCCCCCCCCCCCCCACCCAGTCGGCTGCGGCGCCGTGAGCGCCCCCTTTGTTTGTAAACACGGTGTTGGATGCTCTCACCTCCCAATATTCTAGCCACCGTATCATTATACTCACGACTATTTAGTCATGACTAATGAGTACTAGATATATAGTGACTATATAGCTAATCATTAGTACTGGATAGTTAGCCATAATTAGTTAGCACTGGTTAGTGATTAGTTAGCCATTAGGTTTAATTAGGTAATTATATGTAATTAGTTGGTTACTATTTGCTTAGTTAATTATCTAAACATTCAATTAGTTAATAAATACTACTACTTGGCTAATTAGCAAACTATCTAATTGTCTAACTACCATATGTTACGCATTACTACTCAACAAATTAACCCGTTAACTACCTTTCAATTAGTTACTGTTTACCCCATACATGGTACGTGAGCTCTCAAATGTTGACAGCCTCTGCCGACAGCTCCATGCTGACAGCGATGAGGCTTAAGGTTTTCGCCTTAAAATATCAGACCCTGTAATTATGGAGCCACTCAGACGCGGCGAGAATATGTATATACAGTATACATGCCTCGATCTCTACTTCGCACCTTTTGTCTATATTTCGACAGACCCGTCTCTGATGTCTTTCCTTTTGACAAGCACAGTCTCAAGCTCGCAGCCGAGCCCCGGACCGAACGCTATCTTTTTTGGCAGCTTACTGGCGTTCTGAACAATTTAACCATTTAGCTTAGTCCGCCCGATAAATGATTGCTTTTGTTTTTTTATTTTCTTGTTTGGATGCATGCTTTGACCTGCCGGTGTCAGGTCGACAGCCTCATCAACATCAGCATCATAGTCAGCACCATCATAGCGAAACGGCACAATCTCTTTCTCTATGGTCAGCATCTCCAAGACAATGGCCGTAGCATCAGGACAACCTCTTTTCTCATCGCCCAATCCTCCCGATGTATTGTATCAAAAAAAGAGCTACTTCTGGGTTTCCTCGAGATCTCCCATGTGCATATGATTCCATTGACCAGCATAGCATTGTAACCAGTGCTGAGGTGACGCCGGAAGAATGGCAACAGCTTTAGAAGACCATGCATGCATTGGGCATTCCAGTTGCAACGGAATATATTGTAGGAACCATTGTCTGTGTCTCTTGGACTTGAGCTTGCTTTCAAGCGCCGGCTTTGCTGATGGACCAGAGAAAGGTGTACAAGTACATTATACTCCGCAGCTGATATTTTCGACGCGGAGGTAGAGCGGTATGGAGTAAAATAAGCCGGCCTGTCAACAACTCTCGCCCTCGTGGAAGATGCCCCCGACCAGATCCGGCCAGCAGAAGCACAAAGCGCAGCGAAGCACTCATGAAACCATTCTTAGTGGTGTCGTCCGGCGTCAAGCATGCCACCGCAGGCAGTCTATGGCAGAGTGACCATATGCTTTGCGACGCACAGCTCAGCGTTTCAAGACGGCCCATGCCAAGCATGCCGATGGCCTGGATGCCGAATGGCCCACGTGCAGCGCGGACGATGAAATCAACACATTGCAGTGAACAAGCCGCGCTCAAAGCTCTGAATGTGTCCGTGTGTAGTGAATTTCAAGACAAAAAAGCGAAGATGCAAGATTCAAATGCTTTACAGCTCCTTATAGAGGCCCAACGCACGATATATATCGTCTGCAGGAACACGAAAAGTACTCGGAAAGTGCAGTCTAACCCAATATGGCCGCTGTCACGGCGCTATTTCCTCGGGAGCTGTACTGGTGGGCGGAGTTGTCCATGGAGTTGTCGTTGTTGTTGTTTACCGAATAACATATGGCACATACCCACATGGGGGGATCGTCCAAGGATTGGGCTGTCCGAAAAAAAAACCGAACGATTGTCTTTTTCCCTCCATATTCTATGCGCTTGCTGATTCGTATCGTAAAGTGGTCGAATACTATCACCATCGCCATCGCATAGAAACTCGTGAAACTCGACGAAGTGGCGACTGGCGGGCTGGCAGCGGGCAGAACAACGCTCAAGGCAGATACGGCAGAGCCGTGGTCCGCGAGTTTTTCTTCTGGTACGGTAAATTCGGACTGGTTTGTGCTTTCGTGATAAGCAGAATCTGCCAAAGCCTGGCACCGCTTGAACCGTTTCTTTCCAGTGTCGTCTGCATCCTCCCCGCAATGCTTCATGGTTGCCGCGAATCACGCGGGAATCGAAAACTTGCGTTGGAAATGTAAATACACACGGTGCTTCACGTTCCTCTTGTGCTGCGGAAATCTGGCGGAAACTACTGTCACCTGATCAACAGGTACAGACTTGACCGTGGTGCGACTGTGGACCTCTAGCTGTTGTCATGTCTTCGCATGATGTTTACACCATTCCAAATCTCGGCAAAGAGCCAGACAGCTTCTTCACTTACAGCGATGGACTGCGGCTACGGAAAACACCCGTTGTTATTGATAACGGTAGGTGCTTCAGTGCATATTTAATCACAGTTTAACGTTTATTAATTTTACTGCTTCTTCGACTCCAGGTTCTTATGAGTGCAGAGTTGGTTGGGCTTCCGATGAAGCACCTCGTATGGTATTTAAAAACATCACAGCTAAACAAAGGGGCAAAAAGGCAAGTATGCAGGGTCAATGTCTGGCTAGCATGGTTTATTACCTACGAACTAATATGTAATCTTTCTTTTTATTTCGGCAGGAAAGTGAAGTTCAAGTTGGAAATGATATAGCGAACATCGAGGCTGTTCGTTGGCTTCTGAAGACCCAGTTTGATCGAAACGTTGTTACGCACTTCGACATACAGGTCCATTTGCGATATTTTTCTAGTAAAGTGAATAATGCATATGTAAGACTAGCAATATTAAGATAAAAGAGGCCTTTGTGCCACTGTCTTTCCTTTTCCCGAGTCAGGGGAAAAAAAAGAAAGAAAGGAAACAGAATTTAGAAAATGCACCTGCAACTGATTGGTTCCAGCCATGTTCCTGGAACTTCCTGTTCTTTGACAAAGCTTTCTCTTTTCTTGCTATGCAGGAACATATTTTTGACCATATATTCAGCCACCTTGGCATTTCCACAGAAAATAGGGTGGACCACCCGATCGTGATGACAGAAGTTGTTGGCAATCCTAGTTACTATCGCCAGAGTAAGTGTTTTGTGGATATTGCTAGCTGATCAGAGTGACAGTGGCTATAATCGTGTGCTGACTGAATTGCAGATATGTCAGAACTGTTGTTTGAACATTACCACGTGCCCCAAATACTCTATGGCATAGATGCACTGTTCAGCCTGCACCATAACTGCTCCAAGAAGGCTGGTAACTATATATTTTACTCTTCTTCCCCCCCCCCCCCCTTTTTTTGTTTCTTTTTTGTCTGGCTTCTATGCTGTTAAGCACAGGCTGCATTTACGTGGCTTGCAGATGATGTTATGGATGCCATAATGGCTAACGATGCATAGCTTCAGTTGTGCAGACCAGCACATAGGGTGATAGTTGGATTATAGAAATTGGCTGGGTTCATGCTGTGCTACTGGCTGTCGGCTGCTTTGACAATAATGCAAGCCATCTAGTGAAGGATACTACTTCTGAGTTTGCATGCATTTCTTTTCTTGCAGTATTGAATAGACAGAAGAAGCATTTGCTTTCTTTAAATAAGTGTCATTAATGTTCTGTGTGTCTTACATTTCTTCTTTTCTTCAGAGAATGCACTGGTCCTGTCTTTTGGGCACCATACAATGCATGTCATCCCAGTTTTGAATTGGCAAATTGACATTGAGAACTGTAAAAGGATAAGCATTGGTGGAAACAACATAACAGCCTACTTGCAGAGGCTGCTGCAATTGAAGCATCCACATCTGACAGCTGCAGTTACACTGAGCAGAGCAGAGGTAATTTGCACCGTTTATGTTAGAACCAGCTATTATTTACAACCTGTTTTTATATATTGCGTTAATAATTGCAGTGTCCGCTAATGTACAGTTGTTTTCGTTGCAAACTCGTCCACCTTTTGTATTTTGTAAATAATGTACAAATCTCCCCTTTCTTACTACTGCTCCCCTCTGAACGCTATCCTCTCCTTGTCCTTTTTCTTCCCACCGGCCGGGCCGTAGCTCTGGTGCTTAAGATATTAGATAGCAATAGCTACGGCTGGAGCATTCATTATCTTATTTTTGATGATGATTATTATTTTTTTAATAAACCACTACCATCACCTACAGGCTATATTATACCGCTGTCACACGGACATTTCGAAGGCCCTCGAACCGATTGTCTATCGACTCGAAGGCCTTCGAATGCTGCCACATGGATGTTTTCATTGGCTATTGAGTCATAGTCTATCGAGTCATCGGAACAGCTCAGAACTCTATCGAGATTTGAAGGCCTTTGAACGTCGCTCAAGGTTTCTAGCATTGACCAGAGGAGCACCATGCGCACACTCATGCACACTGCGTTTACGATACAAAAATATTAACACATATTATTATTTCATATGTTTAATTTACACGGTAAAATACTAGTGTGCTTAATAATTTAAATATAGCATCGATTTTTTTTAAGGCGCATTGTTTTTGTAGTCTCTACCACTTTACCGCACTGCTGAGAAAAGAAAGCACAATAAAAAACAGCCATATGAATGTCAATGCGTTAAAAAAAATGGCAAAGTTGTCCTTTAATGACAATAAAAACCTACAGTTAATTAAAAAAAAAGGTAACAGTTTTATTTTGCATTTATAGAAAGATTTAAGTTCTTTAAGCAAAACCGAAAGCAACGATAGTGGTGCCACAAAAGTTTGGTGCCAAACACCAGAACTATTTCAACAGCCTTTTAGTTTTACTGTGTAGCAGCGGCATAACTCCTTCGAATTCAATCGCGATTGAAAATCTTGAAGGCTATCAACCCAATTGCCTTTAAAAATGGCTGTGTTGCAGAGGTATTAGACAGCCCCATGGGTTTGCAGAAGGTATGGCATTTTAAAGAAAAACCTCCAACCATGGCCTACAAATTCAGTTCAAAAGGAGCTCAGAAATGCCACAGTATGTAGAAATAAATTTATGCATCTAATGTGTATATATATATATATATAAAAACACTTTCATAGGCCTCGCCAACTGTTGGCTTCTCTCCTTCGTATATATATATATATATATATATATATATATATATATATATATATATATATATATATTATATAATACACACACATGGTAGGCATCTCCATTTATTCTAAAAAATTTAAGTTACTAGGTGCATATTTTTCGCAACAATTTCGGATGTTGTATACCTTGCAGTAATTTGTCTCTCAAGTTTTGTTGGGGAGTGGGCCATAATCAAAATGAATAGTGTCATGTCAAACCATTGTACTTTGCTTTTGTAAGAGAGAAATATGTTTTGGGATGCTCCTTTTTTTTATAGCAAACTTGTATATTTCATAAATTGCCAGGTTCACTGTAATTTTGCTCTTAGTGAATATTGTGTAGGGGGCAAGCATGACATACTGATCTCAATTTTTGCCCTCTTTGCTGGTATGGGGAATTACTGTATGCCTGGAACACATTTTTGCCTCATCCTCTCAGCCTTTTTTTTTTGTTACGTATACAATCCTTTACTATACTGAGCAACGAAGTTCTAGCTAGTGGAGTCAAGGATTCAGAGCGGAAACACTCTTTTTCCTTCTATGCAGTAAATACAGACCCCTGTTGCAATTCGTAGTTCCTTCTTAAAACATAGTGTATTGTTAACACTTATTTAAAATACCAAAGAGCCAACAGCCATCAACACCAAGGAAAGTAGAGGGTATTTCTTTTAGTGGTATTGATCAATGTGAAGTAGCAATTTAATCCTGAAGATAATTGATTAGAAATTAGATGCTGCTGGTGACATCCGAACCTGTGACCTCTGAATTTTACATACAGCCCAGTGGTCTATCAACTGAGCCATGGGGATGGCTGTTCAATGTTCTACTTTTATAAGTATTTATGTTGTGTGTAACCTATCTTTAGACATATTCACCAGCGCCACCCTTGTTCATACAGGCGGATGTGGTATGCTCTGTATGCAGTGTATGCTCTGTAACAGAGGGGGCACTTGCAGACGCCGCAGCAGTGCAGGTGGGGCCACACTAGCACTGCTGCGGCGTCTGCGTTGGGTGCTGCCTAGGACGGCAAGGTGGCAGACTACCTAGAATGCATAGCGTTGCCGGCATTCGTGCGAGCTCTCTATATGGCACCCACCATTGATGATCATAAAGTTCAGCTTGAAATTACGGGGTGTGTGAATATTCGAAATTCTGAGTACAAATCAAATATGTGCATTATTCGAGTGAATCCTCCCCAATACGAGACGGGGTCACTTTGTGGCATGAGATCTTCCCCTCTTGTGAAGAGGGCCTTCTCGACAGTGTTCACAAAGCAAAGCACTTGACGGAACCGCAAAAAAGCATCATTCCCAGTTCTCTTTCATCTCATATGCAGGCAGCTATCGTGCAGGTATTCATAATATACAATTACTGTGACGCAAATGATTCTCAATAGTTCTTTCAGGCCCCATTTGATAATTCGAGCTTTCAGCTACAAGAACTTTTTTGTATTCAGTAGCAATATGATGGCTCCACACGATTTCATGCAGGTCCTTCCTGTGCAAAAAACCGGTATACGGAACTCTGTATAAAATTTATTTTGAATTTTTCAGACGGGTGCACACTTCTATGCATTTATAGTTTAATTTTATTTGTAAATTCCATGTGAATTCTGAAATGAACAAGACAAACACTGTTTGCTATTTAATGTTTTTTTTTTTTCACTGATCAGATATTCGATCTTCGAAGGCATTTGTTTTCCCATATTCTTATTCGATTCATATTTTAAAATTCAGTATTTCCACGCCCTTAATTGAAAGTAATCTCTTAGCAATGACAAACAGTAGAAATCATTTTCTCTGTTGTTACTTGCTGTCTTGTCAAATGCTTGTGTTTAATAGCATAATGGCTTCTTTGTGAGCAGTCTTTATCTCTATAGGTGTTGTGCATGTTAAACCATCTGATTTAGGTTAATATTGTCTACACATGTAATGTGTTTCTCTTGTCTGTGGCAGCTTTGTTGGAATGCAAAAAGCTTCAAGCTGCTTTTGAAGCTTCAAGTAGTTCAAAGTGCCTGAAAAAGTTTTAATACGTGGAAATGTTTGCAGCATTTAATGCATCAGTACTGCTATGTTGCGGAGAATTATATGGAAGAGCTCGAAAAGTGGGCAGATGCCGATTATTTTGATGAGCACTGTCACTTGGTCCAGCTTCCGTACAATACGGTGAGAATTTTTTTTCTTTCTCATGTTTCTGGCAATAGTGATGGGCGAGCTGTCGTGTGATTCTGTGCACAGCCCAGCCAGTCAAACATGCAAATGTGGTGAAATGTCTGTCTTGTGACTGGGGGCAGTTTTCTGTGCTCCTGGAGGTTTGAGCGTGGGTGAGAGATGGACATTTAATAATATAAAAAGTCAACTGATTACTCAAACCAAGAAAAGAAACAAATGCTTACAGAAGGGAGCTAAATTGTAGAAAAAAGCAAAAAGGGTCAATTTGCAAGCAGTGCCACCTGATTGTAACACTTGTGACAGCCGGCTGTGATGGGGAGGTTTTTTTTGACACATATTGAAGGCTATTGGAGTTTGAGAACCCTTGCTTAGCATAGCAATCATCAATGTGCTTTATTTTTTTACCCATTGTCTTTCTGTCTTTGCAATAATTAATGTGCTGCGCATTAGAAATACATGTTTTATGATAGGTGAGCTTCATTTCTGTTGAGGACATCTGCATGTCCCCTGAATTTCCTGAGCTTTTAGTTTTGAAGTTTTCTTAGTCACAACTTAATAAAAGTATCGTCATGGTATCATCCTTCTGGTGAAAACTAGTGCACTTCGAAAATATGGTCTCAGTGCACTTTCAAAGGGACTGTCATAAGAATTGCTTGTATAGTCATTGCACATTTTTGAGGTTTTATTTTTGTAGTAGACTCATGCAGGGGTTCTAAACTGGGTTCCATGAGCTCCCCCCCCCCCCCCCCCCCTCTTCTTCTCGCTTATTGCTACGGGATCAGATGCAGAGCCTTGCTGGATTAAACCCATTTTAGAGCGTTAGCTTTTTTCTTTATCTTACCTTCTTCCTCTGTTTCACGGCGTCAGCATAGGCAATGTCCGCATCACCACACCGTCTGCATTCAAGGTGCTGTGTGCCGCTGAGTTATATTTTGACGATAGTGGTGACCTATCTTTCGGACTTTGCAGTGTTCCAAGTTGCTCCATCGTACGTATATATCTAAAACGCTAGTAAAAAAATGTAAAGGGGACATGTATGTAGACTGCCCGTGGTGCACAAGGCAATGCGGGTTGTGTTTAGTGCACGTGGCGACTGAAGGTGTAGGCCGCATAGCCAAGTTAGCTCAGCCAAGCCAGACAAAAAACTGTGGGCTTTGCATTGAGCTTTTTTCTAGGTGTTTCGATGACGTCAGCAGTGCTGGGGCGATGTCTGCCACCGGCAAGCTCATTTGCCCCAAAACGCCAGTCCGTGTCAGAGTAGAAAAATACGCTTTTGCTGCACTTCCGCCAGGGCAGGGAGCGGCAGGTCACTAATGAAAACAGGGCACACAGTCATATGATTTTTTATGCAGCCCAGCTGCTCAGTCACCGGCACTGGCCAAGCACTCGAATAAGATGGAATGTTCATCTTGTGACTGTAGTTTTCTACATTCTTGTTTTAGATTTAAAGGCCGAAGCATGAGTGAGAAGCAGGAATTTAATAAAAAGTTGATTGCCACAAGCAAGAAAACAAACAAATGCCTACCAAAACTGAACTAAACTGGACAAAAAAATTAATATGGGTCCATTCACTAGCAGCACCCCCTGACTGCGACAAAAATGTGTGGGGGGGGAGTTTGAGAACTTGCTTAATACAAAAGCAAGATAATATATATATATATATATATGTATATATATATATATATATATATATATATATATTTTTAAAATTCTGTTTACTAGTATAAGAAGTGGAATTTTTTGTCTCTCATAGTATGGCAGGCTTTGCTGTGCAGGTAAGGTTTAATTGTATTTGGTTCACATTACGCATGGCTTGTGCACATTTGCACTGTCTTGGTGCGCCAACTTATAAGCGCGGAAGTTGAGGTTAGAGCATAGTAACACACAAAAGGGTGACACCATTGCATGTTCTATTTTGCTTGAAAATTGGTTAGCAAAATATAGTAATACTTAAGACCAATAGGCACAGTGCTTTATAAGCTGCTGTCAGTTAAATGCAACCTAATGCATAGCAACACTGAGGAGGGCAAATTGAACCATTTGATTCGAGGCTGCTTGGGCAGCGTAACTGTTAAGATTTTTCATTGATTCGCCATTTCGTAAACCTTTGGCTGTAGTGGTGCATGTGGATTTTAGTGTTCTTAACTAGCTGTCTCAGGCCTAATTTGATGCATTAAGTAACTGGACAAATTTTTAAGTTTATATTGCCCATGCTGCCCTTTTTAGACACCATTATGACTGCATGTTTCTGATACTTGGACTGTTATAGACATTAAAGTTAAGGGTAGGGCTCACAATGTCAGGTCTTTCTGTTGTAAAGGGCAAGCAGCGATATCATAATTCTGTACTGCAATGACAGTGCATGAATCAGATAGTGAGATGTGTTCACTGTTACATATTGCATCTGTGACTAAAGGGGCCCCTTGATTACAATTTGCCTTTTATTTTTTTCCAGAATTCGAGCGGTGTCATTGGTTCTGGAGTCGGAAAAATGGACATCTGTTTCAACATTGTGAAGCGAGTACAGGAGTCCATAGCAAAGAAGAAGCAGGATACTGTTAGTGCATATGCTGCTTATAATCTGAGTACTAAATGTTTAGTCTGCAGTGAAAACACTGCAAGCATTTTCTACATCTCACCTTTTCCCATTTTACAGCTAGCAGATGATGAAGAAAAACTGCAACAGTTGATTAACATCCAAGAGCTGCTGGAATTTGAAGACGAGGCAACGTTTCAGGTCAGAAGTGAGCTTGAGGTGTACTACTGAAGTCAGAAGCATACGGGCGTTACATAACTATGCATTGAAGCAGCTGATTTGTAAAGCAAATGTGCAGATGTAACATAAGCCCCTGTTATTAAATTTCTGGCATCGTCTAATACATATGGGACATGTTACTGATTATTTAGGTTGAAGCCATAAAATCGGGGGTTTCCCTTAGAATTGAAATCAGGGGTGGGGGAGAGAGTGTCCTACTGGAGGAGGGGGTGGATTGAGGGAAAAGGAAGCAATAGTCATTTTTAGCAGCCATCTGTAAAAGAAAAAAATGGCACAAATTAATGGGGGGCTTTCAGAAAAACAGGGATTACACCCTCTTACGTTGTGTGTAGGGAACCACCTTCCTACCTAGTTCATTTGTGCTAAAGTGGTATGGCAAGGCATGGCAAGGAATGCACATTTTGCTATATACTTGCTGGCACCTCTGCACACTTTGTAGCTTCTACAGTACTGCATGGAGCTGGTGGGATGGAATACAGTAGGCCTGATGTTGTGTGACAAGTTGAGTGCATTGACAAGTCTGGGTGCATAATATGAGAAAAAGAGGGGATGCACAATATTTTTACTTTATTTTAGCAGCAATGTCTACATTTGGCGGAAATGCTGGTGTGTGTGTTAAACCCCCAGTACACTTAGCAAATCAGAACAGATTAGGGAACCTTATGGGCATCCTCCAATGTGTACACAAGGTGCCCGAATGCATACTGGTTGGTACTTGGAAGGGTTACTGGTGGGTGGCCAGAGATTTACCGGCTTGTGCCCAAGAGGTTTACTGGTGGGTGTGGGCGTCCACTGGTAAAAATAAATGGCGAGGTTTAATGTCCCTAAGTGGCACATGTACTATCAGGGGTGTCCTACTGGAAGGCTCCAGATTAATTTTAACTACCTGGAAATTTTCAACATGCACAGACGTTGTGCAGCACACCAGCATGTTTTGCATTTCGCTTTCATCAAAGCATGGCCACTTCAGCCTGGATTGAACCCGGGACCCTCGGTTCAGTAGACAAGTGCTCTAACCATTGAGCCAGCACAGTGAGTCCACGAGTGAAAATGTATCGCCCACCTAAGAGCCTCAACCTGCTCCCTTCCTCCAGAAGCTTCATCTGCGTGCACCCTCCAGAGCCTCCATGCAGCAGGGGAATGAGAAATCAATGGCAGGAGAAGTGCAAAGATGCAGTGGGAAGGCGATCTGTTTAGAAGTGAAGAGTACTATCAATACTGTTAATGCTGTTTTGTTGTACCATATCTTATGATCGACTGTGTATTTTTTGTACTTCCTCTTATACTGTATTGTTTTCTGAATAACTTGATTATTTTGTTTGTTTTTTAGAGAACCTTGCAAGAGTTGGGATTCTCTAGCATTGAAGAGCTCAGTTTGGTGATCAATGAACTACGAAGACAAGTGCAACAAGTGAAGAATTCATTTGCCAGCAGTAGTGCAGCAGACCCTGACCTAATGGTTAGTGTATCATTCTGTTGTCAAAATTTCTTACTACTATATTTATGCTAAACCTTGAGTTCAAGCACCCAGTTTTTGTTTCATGTCATGCACCCGAGAAAAAGATGATCAAAATCAAAATGTGTTTGCATTTTATGTAGATAAATGTGAAATCTTGGAGAGGCAAGGTTGAGTGCACTGAGGTGTGAAAGTTGTTTCAGCTTGAGTGCTTTGTTAGAAGTCAAGTGCTGTATAGGCTGTGTGGTTAACGAACATGTTTGTAGCAGTGGTCACCCTAATTCTAATTTGTGCGTGCCTGCTTTGTCCGATGATCATATGCTATTCATGAACAGTGTTGCCAAGTTGGCTGTGGTCGTGCTAGGTATGGGGTTGTACCGAAATTTGGTGCTTAAGAGCAGCTCAAAATTTTGCCTGGGTTTTTAATTGATGTTAGTTAATTTCATTAGTTATCAGGAACTGTTCTAAGTTCTTATGTGACAGTCCTATGGTTGGCTAAACTTTGCCGTTTTCTTCATTACAATGGCATAGGCAGCTCATGACTACTGTGGGATGTTACAGTTGTGTAAATTTAAATACCGCATCTTTCTGTACAGAGTTGTGTTATAGCCAGCCATTTACAACCAGGAAACAAAAGTGTTAAAATTTGTCGCCTGAGTACTAATAATTAACTCTTCCCTTATGAGAAAAATGGGGATCTTTCAAGTTAAGAATTTTTTGGCATAAGGACTGTGACATTTAAAATTTAATGTGGTACATCAAGATGAGGCCAATTAAACACTTATTTTAGTAATATGAGCATAATTAAAGTGTTTCATGTCTTATTACTAAATTTTATTTGTGAAATTGAACTTCTTAGATAAAATTAGAGCAGAACTTGCAAATGTGTTCATGTATTCTAAGAGAAAAGAAAAAAAAAAAAAAACAAACTTTAAAGAAACTTTGAAATATACACAGTCTGCCTGTCCTATAGTAAATACTTGTGGAAAAAAAGAAAAATCAAAGCTGTAGTGCATACAGTTTTCCAGCCAGAAAATCACTTTGGGTCAGGATACCATAAAGGAGGGATGTGGGGCTAAAATCTAACAAAAATAGCTTTTAAATTTTTGTTTTTTGCTGTTTAGGATTGTGCATGTATTAAAGAAACTTTTTAACAAGTTTGATTGTCATCCACACTGTGAAAAAAAAAAATTAAAATCAATTTTTTTTTTTGCGAGATGGTGGGTACTCTCTATCGAAAGCGCCTATGAATGCTGATTTCAAGACGTAGCCGCGCAGGCAAGAAACTGAATGTGGAGTGTATCTCCAAATTAAAGTGTTTGTTATTTGTGCTCTCTACTCAAAAAGGACCTGCTATCGAGAGTACAGAAGACAACTAAAATGAAAAACAGACAGAAAAGGCAAACTTCGGGCCGTGGGAACACCAGATTGGCTGGTAAACTGAAGTAGAAGCTTGGATTGACTAAAATGCTGCACATAACTTTTAAGCGCTGTTTTTGCACACTGGGAGCCTGGCTAATCAAAGTGCTCGACAAGCTGAAGATACACTATGGGGCCCAGATGAAGAGGCACACCCAGTGAGAAACCAACGAAAGCATTCCACGAGCGCAGATAAGGGCATTGTATGCCTGTAAATCTGAAAAAGAAAAAAACAACAACTCGAAGCGATCGCCATAGAGCAGTGTTGTGCTGAAAAGGACAGCCCAGGCTGTGCACCAGGCCACTTTGATTTGTTAATTTAGGCCCCAAATTTGAAAAGCATGTTTTGAAATCTTTGAACTCATTTTTCTCGGTAAGAGCACAACCATCAGTAAAACTACCATTTCCAAACCCTTAAGGTTGCTTTCAAAGTGATTTGTGGACTAAAAATGTTTTGGGAACAAGATAAGGTACTTTTTGAATTCCTAATTATTCTCTAAAAAGAAAAAAACTATTTATTATGTGACCTATACTGACAAAAAAAAATGAAGTTCCTATTTAAAGTCCTCAGATTTTCACAAAACTGTTATGAAGCAGTTTGCCTTACTTTGCTCAGTAAACTACCTTATCTGAGCAGAAGCGGTTAGTACAGCTTCATGATTTTAAAAGTGATAGTTTTCCTAAGCTGACACACTTAATTACTCATTATGACAGCTACAACGTTTTTTTCTATTTGTGGTAAGGTGGTGAAACTAGGGATATGTTCTCATAAGAGGAAGATAAGCCGTCCCTGAGTAAATTTTATCGCTATTGGTTCAACAGTTCAAAGTTGACCCTTTAGCTCCGCATCCCCCCTTAAAAAAAATGAAACCTAATTTTGGGACAACGCTCTACACTCAAGCTCATCATTTAAGGGTATAACATGACAGCATTAATGGCTTCCATCTGTGGCTCCCCTTATGAATCCTCATTCGCATACCTGCACTTCTTTGCTTGCTTAATCATTAATCCCTTAATTTGTGCCTCTCTTATCTCACTCATACTGATTTGATTAGCATAGTAAAACAGCAAGGTAGACGAGGTGGTGTTGGCTCCTGACTCAAGTATATTGTTTTGCTAACAAGGCGAAGACACAAGAACAACAGGACATGCCCTGTTCTTATTGTTTTTGTGCATTTGTCTTGGCAGTCCAGTTCTATTCTTCCTTTCGTTAGCATACAGTCATAAGCTGGTACATTGTGTGAAAGACCGCCGGTCATAGATATAAAGCTTTAATCAAGCTGTACGAATGTGCCTGTGTGGCCTAGAAGTAACGTGTCAGGATCCAAGGGTCCCAGCTTCGTTTGCCATCTCACTCTCTAATTTCATTGCAGTTGCCCAAGTTGGCAGCTCTAGCCAGCTTGGCCATGTCATGTGGTCTCTTGATGTCACACAATCCGCTAACCAGTCCATGCCCAGCTTTGTCACTGGCCAGCTAGCACCTCGATTTTTTGCTCTCAACAGCAACAGCGACAACACCCACTCCAGATTTTCTGCAGAACGGGGCCTAAAAACTGTCAGGTTAAAATAGTCTTCCAGGCCATTTTCAGCCACAGGCTGTATCAAATCCTGCGCAAATGATGCTGAAGCCCTGCATGCGAAACAGATAACATCACGAACGGCGATACCCTTTTCGAAATGGTTACTTTGCTGAGCAAAACGAGGACCGAATAAGGTGCTGCCAATGCTTTGGGCTGGTCCCTATGTCTACACTCTATGAACTGAAGTCTGATAACGAGGCAGCACCCACTGATTTACTGCCATATAGATAGTGGCTAAATTGTGAGGTTTGCAGTGTTTCAGGGTACTTGTCGTTCTGGCAGAGACAGCCATTCTCAACTTCAACACTCCATTGCTTTCACAAGCAGTTGAAACATCACCACCACTTGAAAAAAAAAAAGATGAGCTAAAAAGAAATTTTAATTTATTTTCTAGCTTCAATGCAAATAGAGCAGCATGTTTAACTAGGAAGCATTAGAAATTGGCATTTGCTCCGATTGTTAGCGGGGTAACGAAGGTCAGTTGATGAAGTAGTGAAACAGTTGAGTATCTACACAAAATTGTTGCTTGCTTGTTTACTTCTTTTGAATAGTGTGTTAGGCTCTTGAATACATGGATCACCCTTGTTTTTCTCCTACGACCATTAAATAATTTATAATTGAAATTTGATGCTGTTTTGGTTTAAACAACTGCACAAGGGCTGTGACGTCTAAGGTGTGTTTAGGTCATATGAGGCATAAAAATAACTGCTGTATAATCGCTGGTACAGCCTTTATCAAAACTGTAGAGCCCAGGGGGTCTGCTTCCGAGTCGTGTAGTGGTGCTGATTTAGCTTTAGTGGAGGTCCTTTCCATTGTAGATGGTAGGACAAAATCTTACCATCAAGTGACGCGCAATACTGGACATGCATTTCAAGCTGCACGAAGTGGCTCAGAAGCAGACCACCTGGGCTGTACACTTTTGACAAAAACTGTACATAGTATTAATTCACTACAATGCTTAATCCAGCCAATCCAATCAAGAGCTGGATTAAAAACAGATGAGGGTGTTAGCAGTTATTTCTTTCATGTCTTATGTGACCTAAACACACCTTACACGTCGCATCCGTCGTTTGTAGAAACGGAAATAGCATGAGAGAAGAAATACAGGTAAATTTTTTACTGGTTCTGTATGAATGCCATGTGGTGATCTACAAAAATTAAGGTGCCTATTTTTATTTATGATTGTAGCTGGGAACTTATAGTTGAGAAAAGTTGCTTACGCCAAGAATGGGCAAGCAGTTTTCTTTGTGAAATTATTTATAGACATTGTTTACTTGTACCATTTTATCAGCTGCTTTGTTTTGAGGCTAAAGAAATAAAGTTATTTTGAAAAGCTTGTTCATGTTTAGCTTTGACTTAGCTGTGTTCGTGGATGTAGTGGATTTTCAGGGTTTCTATTGGGGCATTTGTTCTTTATTTGGCAACAGATCTCTTTGCTGCATTTATTGGGTGGAATTGACATGGCCAATTTGCCCAGTGAAAACTTAGCAAATTCTTAAAAAAAAAAAAGGAAAAGATGCCTCATTAATGTAGGACAATGCGAATCTATTCCAGTGTTTGATTTCAATAGAAGCTGTGCAAAGAATCAAAGCAAAGAAGCTGATGTACCTGTAGATAATAAAAGCGGTTCCCATTTCAGCTTTCTTTACACCACATGTGGCTGTGAATAGGTGTTAACGAAGCAGATTGGACAAGGCTTGCATAGTATAGGCAATGTGCACTGAAGTTTGCCGTGTCAGTCGCAGCAAGTTGCTGGGGAGAACAATTTTAGTTCTGCACTTGCAGTACAGGCTTTTATATACCTCTGTTGCTCCTGTCAGTATGTGCTATGATAAATATTGCATTTCATGTAATCGATGTCTATCATACAACTAAAGCGCAAGCTATTCAGTGTGGGAGCTTGTGCCCTCAAGACAAAGAACAAAGTTGCTAGAAGTGGCAATGGCAAATATGACTGGCATTTTGTTGTGTGGTTTATGGCTAGCCTCTATTTATGTGCATCACTGTGGCCGAGTGCAATTAGAAAGGGGGAAGTGCAGCGGTTTGAGGAGGTACTGAAATGTGTGTGTGCATGTGAGTGAGGGAGAGCGGGAATGTGAGTATTGCTGCAGCTTACTTTATCTCCTGGTATTACAGGAGAGTGCTCTGAAGCGATCCTGCTTGGACCTAGATCCTCGTTTCTTCACAGAACCTGATGCTTGGATATCAGCTGTCAGGAAAAGAAGAGAAGTGAGTGCATTATAACATTGTTTCGTGCAGCTGTAATATTACATTTTACAAATGTTTGGTACGGCTGTCTGATTTTATTTTATTCTAGCAGCATCCTTCAATGCTTGCATTTATAGCTACAAACAATAGTCATGTTAGTGCACTCTGGCAGCATTGGAAACTAAGTGAATTTCTGATTGTTGCATTTTTTGCTTGCAATTTTTAACAGGTGTTCAATAAACATGCATATTTTGTCTTTGATGTATGAACATGGTAAGAGTAACATTTGCATAATGGCTTGACTGTGGATGCTGCCTGCTCATCCCACAGTAGCACTTTTTTTCTCCGGGTACTATAAAAAGTTGTTGTTAGCTGTGACCAGCAGTGCACACTTATGGGTCCGAATGTTTGGGTATTCTTGCTTGCTGTGCAGTGCAAGGGCATTAATGGACAGGCACGGCAACAGATATGAAAGCACACGTGTATGTATTTTGTCAACCTCCATCAACTTAATGCATAGGTAAGGGTAGAGAAATGAGGGTTTTGTTATGACACGCATACGAAGGAAGCCAACAGTCTGAAATCAAGGAGAGCTTACGGAAATGTTTTTTTCGTTTATATAGGGGTGTTGACTTATTGGAAATTATTGATGTAATCATTGATGTAATCATGGCTGAAAAGTAATTGATTAGAAAGTAGGGAAAAACAAACATTCACATGCCACTAGTGGGAACTGAGCCCACGACTTCCACCTGCTGCATGCGGTTCTTTTTTCGTCTACTTCCTAACCAGTTACGTTTCAGTTATAAAATGACTGCACTAATGGTTTTCTGTTGACGAACACCAATATTAAAAGAAAAGAAACATTTTTTGATTCTTTACATCCATGATATTCTAACATGGGGTCCCTGTGGTGCTTCGGTAACATGAGCTCTCACTTTTCAGTACGAAGTCTCTGCTAGTACTATGTCCAAGATGCTTTGACTTGCTTTCGTGCCTTAGTTGCGCCATGCGTGAGTTATGATGTTTTTTGAAATGAAGTGAATTTAGATGTCTCGTAGTGGCAAACATGGCTTGAGAAGGCATGATATGGCACTGCCTTGGCAGTCTTGTATTCGGTGCCCCATTATTAATGTCTATGATTTCACTGTTTGCAGGAACTGAAGGAAAAAAAGATGCTGCAGCAGCAGAGGTTTTTGGAGCGAGCGCACAATGCTGGTAATTTGAGAAACCTCTTTAAAATGCATTGTGTTTTGTGAGGTCTTTTTTGTTGTAGTACAGTGTATTCCATATTTATTGGTCCTGATTGTAACAAATTATCCTCCTCAAAATAGTTGCTTGACTATTTGGGCTCAGACTTAGACCGCAAGGTAGCTTATGATGTTCCACATTTTGTGATAAGCAGTTTGACATCGGACCTTGCCTGCACTTTTCTGAATCGGCAGAAAACCGCAGCCCGCTGAGGTAGAACTTTTTGTCAAGGCCAGTGAAGCAGCTGACTTTAAAGGTTGCACCTTTTGGTGAACTATGAGGCAGCCAATGTCATAATCAGGGTGGGGTTTGTTCTCGCAGTTCGCCAAATGGTGCAACCCATCGAATTATCTGCTTCGCGTCCCTGGATGAAAAGTGCTACCGCAGCCAACTGCAGTTTTTCTCCGATTCAGGAGATGAAGGCAAGCTTCAATGTTAACGCTTTGCTTACCACTCAGTTAAATATCAGGTTCTTTCTTCTTCTTCTTTTCTTCAAATTTTCATTCCTCTCCCGATTAACCTGGACCGGAATTCACTCTAATTTCAGAATACATAATTTATTTACACTATATACACCAGTGCAGCACAACTTCACTTCAGTCAGGGTGCGGCCTCTCGTCACGGCACCCGAAACAAGTCTCTTTTTTCCCGCGTCGATCGGACACCTCGGAGCTTCTCCCCCTCTCCGGGTTCTCCTCTTCCCCCTCCTCCGGCGTCATCGTAGCAGCAGTTTCAAGCTCTCCTCCGAATTCCTGGAAAACCGACTCGCTGGCACGGCTGGGGGTGGTTGAGGGAGGATCGGGTGTCCTCTCGGGAGCGGCGCTTTTCTTCGGCCGACATCGCCGGCCGGCCGTGCGGCGCCAGCCCGCAGACTTCCTCCCAAGTTCGAGTCTTTCACAGGGAGGCATCATCCACGGCCGCTTCGCTTGCACACACGCAGGCACATACACACAAACGCCAACACACATACGTCGCAGTCATTGCATTCGTTCGTTCTTTCTGCCCAAGATCAGGGCGCGCGCACTTAACACACTCCTATTGAGATTGTTCAATTTGATGGATGGTATGAAATGCCTTGTTCGGAGAGCAATCCAAGCCACTTCTGGACAAATAATAATGCCCCTCACTATGTTGCAACAGGACAGTTCTTCAGAAACAGAAACAATCTTTTTTGTCATCTGCATGAGGGAGTATTTTTAAATTTCTTGTGAAACCTGCCAACGTGGAGCAGTCAAGTGTAGTATTCAAGGTGAAGTCCTCGTCTTGCACTGACCCTGCCGGGCAATGACGGTGTTCCAACGATTCTGCAGTCTTGATGCTTGATTTTGTAGGTGCAGGCGACAGCTTTGTGCAAAAAGATGACGTCTAATCTTGTCCTTTTAGTTCGGCCAGAAATGATTACTCTTCCCAGCCTGACAGGTGCCTGTTCTCTCTCATTTCGCTTTTGCCCAGGTGATTCACTACTTTCTGGCCTCTGAAAATATCAGGTGTGACCTGAATGATCCCATGCCACCAACAGTGTAGTGGATTCAACTTTTGCACAAGGTCCCAGTGTTGTCCTTGGTATGGTAGGCTTAGTAGGCCAAAACATGATTAGCATTTGTTTGCTGACTGAAATTTTAGTTTGAAAGGTACTGTAACTTTGAATTCTTTTTCATTACATAGTTGCACATAATCCATATGGCATATATTTTCTTCTGTTCTCTATATATGCATAAAGGCAGATATATTTATAATTTTCGGAAATGTTTTGCAAACCTTTTAAACTTCATCAATCAGAATTTCTTTTTTCCTTCGTAGCCAGTATACCAGGTGTATGTAATAACTTGAGCCAAGGGTTAAAAAATTAGAGGGTCTTTTAGGTGTTTCTTAAGAGGAAAAGGGCGAAAGCCTACCTTCCCCCTCTCATCGTTTGCCTCTTATCGGCGTTCATTGTAGTGCTACATATAATTATAGTTGGTTTACAGGAAAGGAAAGGCGCAGTATCTGGCACACTTTCTCCGGCAAGTGTGAGTTTGGACGGTATACTATCGCTTCTGTCGCGTGGCGTTCCTTGGCGTTCAAGTATGGTCAGTGCCTCCTATATTTTTTCAATGCCCGTCAGACCGGGTGCCGAACAATGGGAGCTCCCAAGCCGCCGCGCTTCGCACGCTGGCCGCAGGTTGGCGCTGCTAGCTGACACTATCGCCAGGCCGGCCAGGCTGCGCTCTTCGCTCGCGCAGCATACGCGCAGCGCTTTCAGAGGTTAGCGCAATGATGCTCGGTGCTGCACTTTTCTGTTTATCGAAGACGATAAATAGCGGTTATTTCTTTCGTCATGGTAATTCAGTGGATATGGCAGTTGCTGAGCCAAAATACGCGAGACCAAATTCTGAAAATGCGGCGGTAACAATTGGATGGAGGCGAAATGCAAAAGCGCCCATGAATTGTGCAACATCTTTGCACATAAGAGAACACAGATGCCTGAAATTATTCCGGAGTCCTTAACTACTGAACCTGTTTAATAACCCCTCTGAATCCTCTCAACAACGGCACGGTTCATATTTTTCACTGAGGGGGACAATTACTGCATCTTAACTTGTGTTGCTAAGTGCCAGTACTCGACTATTTCTGTGTCAAGTAAGAAATCGGGTTTTACGATATGAGAAGGAAATTAGGAATTTAAGAACAAATTTGAATGATGGACAACAAGGGAATGGCATTTATTTTTCACATTGAAGCAATTCATAGAACAAAAACAAAAGCACTCTGCACTCTACAGTTCAGAACTTTACGCGACAGTGGTTTTTTTGCGTACATTTTCATCACAGAGTTCTTATCTGTAATATTCATTGCATGATTGGTGAGCAATGGCTTAATGAACTTGCGGCACAAAAGTTCCAGGAACTGCTTCCTGTGATCTGCATCTTTGTTTTTGCACTGCAAAACAGGGGTGTCCATCAAAATGCCAACAGCGCGCTCCACACTGGATTCCAGAGGTTTTTCAATGGCTTTTCTGTAGTACAGAACAATGTCGACAAACCTCTTGAGACTCAACAACACATCAATTAGCTCTCTTGTTGGGTACTTCAATCCTCCCCTATCCTGATACGCTATAAGTCCATCCACAGGTGCATTTCCTTTCGGTTTTTCTACAGTGTCAATGCAGTCTTGACAGCTCAGTTTTTCCGTCATGACACGGGTTATATACCCTCCAATCAGGGCTATGCTTGCGATCTCTGGGTTGGGAAGCCACTGCTTTGGCCAGGTGCAGACCTCTCGCAGCCTATTTTCGGCTGCTGATGGGAAAAATGGCTTCTCCAGGCGGTTGACGCTTTGGGTGCTTGGGCCCGAAACTGCTCTGGCAGCACAAAACGATGTCGACGCATTGACATTGCTTCTGATTGATGAAGAAACAATACCAGTCTTCAGCATCTTTTCCAGGCCACTGAGCACACTTCTCATGTCCTTTGCATCGTTGCACCTGGCTGTCCTTCGAAGAAGACCAAACAACGCCTCGATGGGGTCGGTAGAAAATTTTCTGGTGAGGACGAAAATGAATTTTTTTTCTTTTAGAAGAAATCGAATGCACATGACATTAGATACTGTTGTATGAACAAGTGCATGATATGTTTCTTTGCTCAAAAAATTATCCGGGTGACTTGCATCTTTTAGAGACTTGAAGTATGCAAGGAAGGTGTCTTCCAACCACTGCAACCTTGAATCATCCGGGTCACTAAAATGTCGAGTGTCTGGGTCATTCTTGTGAATATATTGCTGGGTGTTACTTACATCCATAAGGACAAACCATCTGTGCACTGCTATCATGAATTCTACAGTGGGACCCACTGTTGGAAACATAACATCACATGTATGTCCAGCTTGATCCTTCATGTACTGCAGTGCTGCAGTCACAGGGGGTGAGAAAATCTGCACAGTGTGCCTGACACTCATCTTCTCCAGGTTTGAAGGATAAAGGTGTTTACGTGTCAAAAACCTTACTGGTTTCACTGTGGATCCACTCTGCATTTTGTAGAGTTCTTTCAAAGGTGCTGATGAAATTTCTTTCTTCCCACCTATACACTTCGCAAGGAACTGCGATCTTATATTCTTCAATATATGGCACTGATCAAATGCCAAGAAGAGCTGTCTAGAAGGGTCAGCTGGGTGTGGGGCTGATATCTGCATCTGCCCTTTGCACAAAATGTCCATTGCTGCCACATTAATCTTGTGGTTGTCGGCCACAAGACGAACAATCTCAAACCCTAGTTGTTCAGTTTTCTTCACAACATGTGTGATTACCGAAGCGAGGTCTGACCCCGTGCAGCATTTCGTGAAAAAATAACCAACTGGAATTTTAAAATTCGCAGCTAGGCCGCACAGCAGGAAACACAGCAGCGAGTTTGCCAGGTGGTCATTTTTGTCACTTGGTTCCAAGTGCTCCAAATCGGAGCCCATACTGACATCCCCGATGAATTAATCACGCTGCTTATTATATTCTAACCTCTGCCTTATGCGCATCTCGTCGACAATTAAACTGCACATTTTTGACTGCTCTGCAGGTAAGTTTGCCAGCTCTGCTTCAAGCCTTAAACGCACCAAAGGGCTAAAACCAACGTCACCAGTTGATGTACCTATATACTTGTGCAGAGTATTCCTGCATGGCAAACGAAGAAGCCCTTCAGAACGTATGTATTCATAGGCTTTGGTGGATAGGTTCCTGAGAACAATGCAATACCTTACAGTTGTCTCGCCCCATGTTGCTCTCTTCTTGGCATAGTTTTTCACCTGATCCACAATAATTGCAGCTTTCACACTTTTCTGCTCGGCGTCTGCAGTGACAACCAGGAAAGAGCTCACATTACAATCCTCTTTCAATTTCCGCAGCTCCTCTTTGTATTTGTCGACTGTATGCCTCAGTCTTGCGACCTGGAGACGAAGAGCACGCTCCTTTTCTTTGCACCTCTTGTGATGCAAAAAACTGTTGGCGCTAATTCTGGCCGATTCTGTCTGCGTTCCGAACGCCCGCCTTGCGAACACAAATGGCTGGAGAGAAGCCGGTGTTGTGTGCTCCTCGCTGATGGTGACATCAAGCTGGGGACAAGCTGTGGCCGGCGAAGCTGGGGCTGCGTTGTCACGAAATGGCATGCTACTTGGCTCTGCGACCGCTGTTGAGATGTCTTCGGGCTCCGCAGCGTTGTCAACGGGTCTTAAGCCACTCGCGTCAGACGAAAGTGTCGTTTTGCATCTTTTCTTCGCAGAGCAGCCGCTGGTGTTTAGCCCCGAAGCGCGCTTGCGACTGCTTGGGTCACTGCGCACTATCGAAGGTGCAGGCTGTTTGTAAGATGGGTAGCAGGGAAACACACTCGGTACTGCTCCCTTCTTTAACTGGCGGATTTTGGTATTGTCTTTAAAATCGGAGATCTTGAAGTGCTTGCTGCACACAACTGAATAGTTCGATGTAGAATTTGGCTCCCAATCCCTACGTGAAATCACCTTGATCCACTGTTGTCGCAACTCGAGGTCAGCCGGGATCTCGTGAAAGGATACCCCTGCATCTTTCTTCCTAGCACTCGATGTGCACGTCGGCATGCAGCAGTACCGCATGGTGAACGCGATCGATAAGCACCAAAGTGGACGTTTCTCGTGCAAGGAGAGAGCTTGCCCATCCAGCGACGCCTTGATCAACAGAGCGAGAAGGCAGAGACACGGGACGGCCGCCGACAGCGTAGTGTCAGCCAGAAGCGCCGCGGGTGGCGAAATCAAGCGAACGGGAGAGAGTAACAGCCCGGCAGAAAGGCGGCGGGAGGCCTTTCTGCCGGGCATTGAAAAAATATAGGAGGCGCTGGTATGGTATAGCAGATGGCAGGAACGCTAGACAAGAACTAGTCTTGTGAAATATTGCAGATCTCGTACACGACTCTCTCACACGGTATTTCGTTCCATGAGCCTAGAAAGGCTTTCGCCTTAAAACTAAATATTTGTGGTAGGCCAGGGAAACCAGTTGCATACAGCTGCCAGCCATCTTGCACACAACAGCTAATTCTTTGTCTTGCAATTAGTTAGCTGACTCAGTTAATTTTTCTAAATTACTAAATATTGACTTTGGACAGTAGATTAATTATGCAAAGCGAGAGCACCTTCAGAAATGCCCATCGCATTATTTACGATAAAGAAAGCCTCACATGTATCTTTTCTTCTGAGTTCTAAAGGAAATTCTCAAAATACAAAAAGAAATCATTTGACTAATGCATTCACATACCACGATTGTGCTCCTCCCAATCGTGGTTTCAGCAAAAAATCAGCTGGGGTAGTGACTCAATGGCCTCATTGCAGTGGCAAGCTGACATGTTGGTGATGGTTGAAGCAAGCTTGCACTGTCACGCGTGCTAACTAGTTGATGCAGGCAAAGAAACCATCGCAGACATATTGGTCTGCCGCTGCAACGGGGCCGGAGGTACACGGCTGCAGCGATTTTGTTCACTCAAGCCATGTCTGAGAGCACCACATTCGTAGCATGCAAATGCTCAAGCCACACAATCTTTTTCTTTTTTACTTTCTTTCAAGATTGGAAAAAAAAAAAGCTGCACGTGCAGTTTTTCTTATCGCATAGTGGAACGGGGGTTTTTGAAGTTGCTCTCCAGTTTACAAATAATATTACTGCCTATAGTCAGCATTTAGTAACTTAGGGAAATTCACTTAATGAACTAATTAATTGATTGCAGAAGAAGAAATTGCCTGTGGGTGTGCAAGACAGATGGCAGCTGTATGCAACTGGTTTTCCTGACTTACCTCAAATATTTTAATTTTTAACCATTGTCTAAAGTTAGCCGGGACACTTGGTGTGTCCTGGTTTTGTTTTGATGTCATTAGAGAATTTTTCAACTACACTCTGATATGATTCAGTAGAAAAAAATACTTTTAATTTAAGTATGAAAATATTCCACCCCAAAAGTGCCTGGTTTCCTGCAGTAAGCAAAGGGATAAATTGGCTATTAAAAGGCATGAACCACTATGTGTACCTTGTGATCGATGATTAAGCCCAATTTATCCAGTGCTAGTTTGTGCAGGACAATTTTTCACAACATGGACTAATAAGTATGGAACATGCTGTACAACATTTCTTATGAGTGGTACACAAGGATGCAGTTATGATGAATAGCAGTTGGTGAGTGCAGAATCTGGCATTGATATGACAAGTGTTTGAATGAAAACATGCCTTTCAGTGAAGTCTCATGAAACGTTACTCTTGCTTCTAGCATGGGGGGGGGGGGGGGGGGGGGTTATCATCTGGGAAAACTTATGATCCGAACTGTCTGATTTTGAAAAATTTTATTGTGGAATGAGGTACAAAGGCATCTAATATTGAGACTTTCACTGTATAAAAGTGTAGATTAGCATATAGACGTCAGATATGAACCGCTCCTGCTTTAGCTCTCGTCCATATTTACCTACGTTGTCCTAAACACGAAAGAGATTTAGTGACAAATCCAGTTTGTAGAAGGCAATGATGAGCAGAGATAGCTTTCTTGGTTGCTTCCAGATGCTTCGCTTATTACACCAATGACATGCGGAGAAGCCATCGCGATGGCATACAGTCGCTGTGCTTTGTCTGATGCTGCGTCCCCCCTGACCCAGCCCATTCACATGCAGAGCGAGTAGTTGTAGTTATCAAATTGTTAACCCTGTGCCCCTAAGGCACCTCAAAGAAGCACCTCGCATGTTGGCTTGCTGGCTGTGCTCTTTAGTACGTGTCTGGTTGATCGCAAAACGTATTATACGACCACAATTTGTCAAACTTTCGAATGTAATGGCCAGAAAATTGTGCTATCTGGAAACATATTAACCGGGAGAAAAATAGTGTAACTCGATGAGAGATTTTTTACTGTACAATTTTTTGCGTACGAAATGCGAGATTGTGTGAACCGGGAACATATTAACGAGGCTCTGTTTGCTAGCTTTCAATTCCTAGAGGGAAAAAAATGTTTTTGTGCAGTCTTGGAAATACTGTTCTCATGCTTCCTCCGGCTTTTCATTGTAAGGATAGTTAGTGAACTCGCAAGTACTTTCTGGGCTTTGAAAGAGTATCGCAGCAAAAGCCTTTCAGGAAAGCAAAACGGGGGACATTCCCCACATTCCCCAGCAGTGCTCTGGCCGAGAAAGTTGTTATTGCACCACAGTGACTCTGCGAGATGGCCAGTGATGACAATATCTGTGTTCTATTGACGCTTCCTACTTTAAAAATATCCATTTTCAGTTAAACTTGCAGTTTTGCCATTAAGATGCAGTAATCCTTTGGTGTAGACCAGCTTGGTTTGCCCTTGCTGTTCCTTGAAAAAAAAAAAAAATCTTCATTATTATTTTTTACATATGCTGGCTTTTATTTCTGGCACATCATGCAATTTTACTCCCGTTTATTTCTCGCATGCTTGCCAGCTTGCTTTTGTCACACAGGTGGCCTCTTGAGCTTTCATCCTCAGCCACCATGTACTCTTGCAATGAACCTGTTCTAAGTTTTCTTCTGTCTCGTATTCACTCATGTTATTTTTTATTTCACAAGTCAGCATTATGTGTAAAGTGTAACATATGTGCTATCACTGTATTGCATCGTATGGAAGCCTTCATGTGAAATTCTGCTGGTGCAGGAAGTTTGAAAGTTGTGGTTGGCAGCTTGGACTAGTATGTCACCCCCAAAAGTGAAAAACAGTACTCCTAAATGACAACTCTTTCTTATATGCTTATTTGCTTGTTGACAGCAGTCTACACACATGGTAATAAGCAATTTATGGCGGCACATAATCATGTAGTGATGTTTGACTGGCCACATTTTTCAATTCTAATGTTTTAGTATTTCCGACATGATAACTTGATCTGCTTATCTGATTCTGTAGTACTGTGTTCAACTGTCAGTGGTTACAAAATAATTTTTTGCCTCCAGAAAATTTGCGTATAGACGTTAGAATTTTTATTTAGGATGATTGCGTGCATTGCAAAGTTTCTTATGAGCCTATCTCTATGAATGTTGCCCTGCCCATTAGATATCGTTGAACTACAGAGGAAAGGTGTGGAATTCTAGCAGTGTGAACATGTTTTTAAGGTCCTGCAGTTGGCGCCGTGCATTGCTGACTTTTGCCTTGGTGCAACCTCATTACTGCAGCTGCTGCTGTTTGGCACGGTATCCAAGTAGCTTAAATTTATGCTTTCTCTGTTTCATATCTTTTGCTCTAGGCATGGTTCAGAATTGTGCAGTTTTTTTGAGGTTGGCGGGTTTATGACTGTGAGTGCATGTTTAAATTATTGTTGCTAAAGAAAAAAATTTGTCTGCTTGTCATCTAGCCTCGGTAACTCTATCAGGATAATTTTTAATGAAGTTTTGAATGTTTATGTAGGTGCCATGCAGATTGTTATTTTAGTGCACAGCACTAGAGACTGTATGTAGTCAGTGATTTTGCCAATGTTTATTTGTCCGACTCCTTGAGCCTGAAAAAAAAAACTGGAACACTTTATGGCCGCAAGTGGTCTTTGATCCTGTGCACAGATCAGCTTCATTGGCCACTGCATTGGATGACTGTGGCATCGCAGCAGCTGAATGTGGCACGTGTTTTACCTGCCAGTCTCTCTCACTGGGCTTGGCATGTCTTCATCAACCGCCATTCATGTGCACTGAATCTAGAATACTCCACTGTTGCATTTATTTCTCTTAAGAGGCATTAAGTGGCACCAGAATTTTTTAATGCAGTACCAGTAACCCTGCCAGAAGAAGATTTTTCTGATTGCTTTCAAGACCTCAAGGAACATAAGTAGCTATTTATAGAACCTAAGTGAGGCTATATTGCAGGAATGGTGCATAAATGATTTAAATGTTGAGTGCCCCTTTTTTTTTTTCTTATGGACGCAGTCCTGGAACTTTACATAGAAAAGCTTTATTTGTGTTTTACAATTACTGTATATTGTATGCTCTTCCTTCATATGAAGCTAAGGCAAATTAATAGTTTAGGTACACAAATGAGTCGGTGGAAAACATTTTTTTTTTCTTTGCCCTTTGCAGCTCATGGGTAAGTCTAGTGGATGGAAGTTTTTTTAACATCTCTATAAGCTCATTTGGGCTTGCTTTTTGCTTTTCTGTGTACTAGTTCTGTGTGGTGAGGTTGTCTGAGGGCCATATTTCTACCCTGCCTTTTCTAGCTTATTTGGACAGGCTTGCAGATGTGAGCCTTGCCTTGAATGAACATTGTGCCAGCTTGCTGTTTTTAATCAGGCATGACAGCTTTCTAAAGCCAGAATTATTTTATTGATAACAGGCTTCTAGGCATGTATAGGAAATCCTGAATTTTGCTGTAGTTCATATTTATTTATGTGGGCATTTTTTAATTTTTTTTGCTGGAAGAGTAGTAAATCTTTACCAGTTTACTGATGCAACACCTGCATGTGTAAACTTGGCGTTTACACTGTATAACGTGCTTTATTGTTATTGTTTCAGGTCAGAAGGGAAAGTCAAAAAAGAAGGTATGCTTTAGGTATACTGTAATGATGGCAATTTATGCTAAAAATGTCATATTTGTTTCTTGCATATCCTTAGAAGGGTGCTTTTCATGTGACCATTTCATTTTGCAGGAGCCACAGTTTTCAGATGAGTTTGATGATGCAGATTATGCAGAGGAAGGAGAAGAGATGGAAGAAATTATTGCAGAGTTTGAAAGGGAATTCAAGAAGTAGGTGGTGGCCATTGCTTTTGCTGTAGTGCTTGAATGATATGTCAGCATGACCTTTTGAATGAAACGAAAAGCATTGGTAATACTACAACGATATCCATTTGCTGCATTTCAGGAAACAACTTGGAGCTGATCAAGTGGGCACTAGCATTGCCGAATATTATCAGCTTCAACTGGGAACTGAAAGGATCAGGTTTGCTCAGGCACCTTTTGTGTACTGGAAGTTAAAATGCATGATGCACTATTATTAACTACAATTCTGATCAAAATGCTGGAAGCTTGACTGGGCACCTTAGATCGTCATGCTTAATACATTGTCGTAAAAGCTGATAAAAAATGGACGGGCTACAAAATTCTGCTGGGTCCCTAGCCACGTGGGAATTAGTGGAAATGAGGAAGCAGATGAATGTGCTGCCCGCACTCGTAACGCTCTAATATATTGCATCAATGTGCCCCGTAAAAACTGTATGAAATGCACAGCATGTAAACTAAGGGCTAAATGGCAGGCTTCGTGGGATAATGAAACAAACAACAAGCTACACTTGGTCAAGCCCATAGTTCAAGAATGGAAGTCATCCAGTCATAAAAAGCGCTTTTACGAAGTGATCCTATGTCGCCTCTGCATTGGATATACACATCTCACGCACAACTTCATACTCCTCGGACAAGAAAAGCCTACATGTGAGGCATGCAGTGAACAGCTGACAACAAACTACATTTTAATATCATGTATGAAATTTGAGGAAATCAGGAAGAAACATTATATGTGTTTCTGTAGTGAAAACATCTCGTTTAATCCAAGCCTCTTGCTAGGAGAGAACGTCATTGTAGAAATTTCTTCCGTTTTCAGTTCTTTAAAAGAAATAAAGCTGTTGAACAAACTCTTGACTTATTTTTTAACAGGAACTGATTTACCCCGAGTTTGGCGCATGATGACCTTAGTTGCCTGTGTGCCTTAAAACCCAACACAATACAACAACATTTCTTTATTGATGAAAAGAGACTAGCTAACTAAAGACATTTAGACATAGGTGATGTTAATGAAAAAATTCTAGAATCTTCTGCGTTGCGTAATGTGGTGTGCTCTCTTTTTTTGTTTATATGCAGAGCCCCAGAAATTCTCTTCCAGCCCAGCATAATTGGTGTTGAACAGGCAGGTGTTGCTGAAACCTTAGAGTTTGTGTTCTCCAGGTACACTAAAGAACAGCAGTCTTTCTTGGCTCAGGTAATGGAGCATCTTTTATATTGAACTGCTACTTACTTGCACTTAGAACCTTTACTGTTGTCTTATTTTTGCCCTCAGAACAATGGGAATTTACATTTATATTTGCCTTGACTGGTGCTTAACATAAGTTCACAAAGTGTGTGTGTGTAGACGTCTGCAGTTTCAGCACTCATAGAGTGTCACAAAAAACTTAATGGGAAAGGAAAGCGAGAAAGTAATTGCCTTTGTTTTGGCCATGGAGTGGAGTAGTAGCTAGATTGATGAGGGTGATGTGTGTTGTGCTCATGCTGTGGCGCAAGCATGCTATAGGGTACTTTGTATTGCAATTAAGCTCCACCTTTTAAGGGTATAACACTACAGCATTGGTGGTTCTCACCTGGCAGCTCCCCTTGCAGGTCCTTGTCCACATACATGCATACTGCTGCTCGCTTAAACACTAACCCTCTTAATTTGTGCCTCCTTTATCTCACTTATAGTCATTAGTGCGCTGTCATTGGCTACCACATTATGTGAAAGACCACCCGACCTAGATACAAAACTCCGCTTTAACCGGGCTGCATGAACATACCTGCATGGCCTATGGTTAGCGTGTCTGACTTGCTAACCAAGGTTCCTGGAAGTTTCTTGTGACGTCACACAACCCGCCGGCCAGCCTTGTGCCAGGCTATGTCACCTGCCATCTACCAACTGGCAGAGGCATGCGCATGATTTTTTGCTCACAATGCCAGTGCTGGATTTTCTTAAAAAGGGGGCATTTGATTCTATCATGCTAAGTGCTTAGTAACACTAAACAATAAGTGTGGCACTGAAAACAAGAGATTTGAAGTGAGTTAACCAAGAGATTACACACTACTAGGCAAAAAAAAAAAAAAAAAAGGTGGAAGTGGCTTAGCGTAGCAAAATCCATACAACATCAAAAAGAAATAAAACGAAGTTCTGTTTATGGAAACTGTGTAAACAATCTGAAAACAGCAGAAACAAAATACTGTTTGGAACAAAGACTAAATGGAAAAATAGAGCGGCAAAGTTAAAGTGCTAGTTACAATCAAAGAACAGCCTGCTCTTTCAGACTGAAGGCGACACAAGTGTATATAATTAACGACAGATTTCACTGAACTGTTAATTTATAAAGTGAGCTGTTGGCATGCAAGAAGAACTGTAATTTGTTTTAGAGGTACAAAGTGATATTGGCAAGTATGAATGCATGTTTTCCACATGCAGCAATGCCATTGATGACAGAATTAATGTTACAGTGTATTATATACAGTCATCAACAACAGATAGCCTAACTCAACATGGCACTTCATTGTCTAAGTCCTTAGTGTAGAGTAGAGGATCAAGGAAACTTCCAAGGGAAACTCAAGGGAAGATTTAAATGGAAAAAGTAAATAAATTAATGTGAAGATTTTAGCCTAACAAGTAGCACATAGGTGGCTGTTCAGATGTATTCGTTTGTGTCTAAGCTTGTGATAATGAGATCAATCAAATGTTTCAGCAGATGAGCAAACAAGTCTAAACTTCAAAATGCGAGCTGTGAAGAAGGCCGGTAAACCACTTCGAAAGATGTACACCCGTGGACAAAAGTAGTATACTCCACACGAACTGCAACATGCATTTTTTTCAGTATAAAAAAATGTGCCACACAAAATTGCTTGGACAGGATGGCAAGTATATCGAGGAGGGTACTTTATGCATATTTCAGAAATAATTCCTTCTCTGTTGGAAAACTCTGGCGGGCAGTTTTCTCGTAGCGCGTGGAGTATACCACTTTTGTCCACGGGTGTACTTCGCAGGCTTCAAATAAGTTCTACACTTCCAAGAAATTATTCAGTTGAGTGTGAATTGTCTGTTTCAGCTTATTGTTTTGGCTTTTGAGGTAGGATGGTAAGCGAGGAAAGAAAAACAGTAATCTGATTTAAGGGCAAGGATCTCATTTGTTGCATGCCAGTAATTTGGTATGTAAACAGTTGATGATTGAGGAAATGGTGGTCAAGGCTAGATTGATTGTGGTCTGTTTTTAAGTATCTTGTTATCAAAGCTATGTGCATCAGGTGAGGGAGTTGTTTAAATTCCTCCTCTCTGGACTGCCGGAAACAGGTTTCGCTGCAGCTTCCACAGTGCTTGCACGAGGTGCACCCGACTGTCCAGTGAACAATATGGCAGCGCCCAGGGAGCCCTCAATGCAAACGTCTGTATCAGCTGATAGAGATCTGAGGGTTAGCTAATAATAGGTGACTAGTTTCAGTAATGACTACATTAGCCTATAAAATGTCATAACAGCCATCACTTCTGGAAGGGAATAAGGTAATGTTTTTATAGTAAGCACGAAGAAAAAGTGTGATTGAAGAAAGGCTCCAAATGCCTGAATTCAGAAACGGGAATGCTCTTGCTATTGGCAAAGTTTGCACCCAGATCATTATTCAGTTTATCATGTTATGAAATTTGCTGGCATTATTAATAGCGTGGATAATAGGACCTTTTTAGAGAAATTCTGTTGGTTAATTTGAGTCATTTGGTATTGCATGCTGCATTCTTTACTTCAATTCACAAACACAGGAGACTCATGCTAACAGCTCGGCTCCTATAAACTTTTTCTTCTTTAGTGCAAGTCCTCTGTGAAGCCACTGAGTAAGCTGTGGCACACTCATGCTTATTCTGCTGGTGGCTACAAGTTATGTAAGCACCTGACGAGTGCTTCCACGAAATTATGAAAGCTACATTTTAAGTGTCATTTTTGAGTGTTAAGTACTGGATCTGTTCTTTATTTTACAGAATGTGTTTGTAACAGGCAGCCCAGCGTTGCTTCCTGGCATTCGCAATCGACTCTGCACTGAACTGCTGGCCATGCGTCCTTTTCAGTCAGCATTCTCTGTAACATTGGCAAGTACGTGTAGGGAATATTTATTTGTCTGTGGCGTGTATGCTGATGCCATTACGTGAAAGAATAGTGTGATTACAAAATGAGGTGGTTATATAATTGCCACATTGCAGCTGTGCCAGCAGAATGTTTGGTCCAGACAATTGTATATTATAAATAGTTAATGTTCAGAATGTGTGGCTTGAACTTGTGCTATCAATCAGAACTGAGTTTTGTCGCACCATAGTGGTGCAGTGGTTAGGGTGCTCGACTGCTGATCCCAAGGGCACGGGTTCAGTCCAGGTCAGTGCGGCCGCTTCCTGACGGAGGGGAAAAGCAAGGTGCCCATGTACTGTGTGATGTCGGTGCACGTTAAACAAAACCAAATGGTCAAATTTTTGGAGCCCTCCACTATGTCTTCCCTCGTAACATAAGCCTACTGTATGTCACACCAACGCTCGGTGACTGTCGATGGTGACAAAGACGACGGACGTATGTCGAAAGGCGCGTGCTACAAAGAATACGGCAGACAAAGAAGAAGACGCAAGAGACTGACGTGCTAGTTAAACGGTAGACCGGAACACCGACCTGAGCTTCAACGTACCCTTACATTTGGTGGAGGCTGCTCTTCGTTCCCTCCTCTCGCGCTGGAGCTTCGCAGCCGCTATGCCTGAGGCAACAAGCCAGACCGCCACTCCATGCTCGACTGATCCCACCGCTTCCCCTACCATCCTGTGCTCTGGTGGGCTTCGCCAGCGTGACCCCAGCTTTTTCAGTGGCGCTGACGGCCAAGATGTAGATGATTGGCTATCCTCCTACGAACGCGTAAGCGCCTACAACAAGTGGGACAACACCACCAAGTTAGCCAACGTCCTCTTTTACCTGACCGATGTAGCAAATTTATGGTTCCGCAACCACGAACCCGACCCGCCCACCTGGTTGGCCTTCAAAACGAGCTTTTCCGAGGGGTTCGGCCGCCCCGCTGTGCGCTAACTGCGCGCCGAACAACGCCTCAAAGCCCGTGTTCAGAATTCTGATGAAACATTCACCAGCTACATAGAGGACATTGTGGATCTTTGTAGACGTGTTGATCCTTTTATGTCCGAAGCTGACAAGATCACCAAAATCCTGAAGGGAATCTCCGACGATGCATTTCACATGTTGACGGCCAGAAACCCGCAAACTGTCGTCGAAGTGGTTCAGCTCTGTCAGAGTTATGACGTCCTCAAGAGGCAACGAGCTTCTACCCGGCGTTCTCTCGTGAATGATCGGTTATTCGTGCCTCCGACAGCATGCGGTCTCACTTCTGAACCACCTTCCCTCCTTTCCAAGATCAAGGCCTTTATACGGGAGGAAGTGGCTCGCCAACTGTCGCTCCTCCCTGCTTCTGCCGCAACCACCCCATCGATAGATTCTGCACTTCGACGCACCATCCAGGAGCAAGTTGCAGAAGTTTTACCGCCAAGCTCTCAAATTACGCCTGTGACAGCCCTGTGATGTACACCGCTATCGCCGCCAAACCACCACCCTGCCCTGTCGCGTATGCTGCGCCGTTACCACCGCCACCACCTCCGCCCCGCCCTTATCTGCCTCCTCAACGTCCAGTCAACAATCCATGGCGGACCTCCGACAACCGCTCAATCTGTTATTCATGTGGCGTTCCTGGCCACGTCGCCCGGCTTTGTCGCCAGTGCGCGCAGTCATACCGCAATGGCCCCCGCCTGTACAGTTACAACTACAGTTCAAACTATGAACCTTCCCCTCCCCCTGTCCCTGCTGGCACTTCTACGGACTCATTTTATCCTGACCGCTCCTCCCACTCCTCCCGCCGATCGCCGTCGTTCCCTCTCGCCGCTGTGCCGTCGCTCTCCTGCTGGCCCGGAGGAAAACTAACAGCTGCAGTTCCGGAGGCAAGAACTGCGTTTTCTTCTACTTGTGCAAGTCTTCTACTTCTTTCTTCTACTTGTGTCTTCCCCGCCCAACGTTATCGAAGTGTTTGTTGATGACGTCGCAGTTCTCGTGCTTGTGGACACTGGCGCCGCTGTGTCTGTTATAAGTGCCAACCTTTGCCGCCGACTTCGTAAAGTTACGACGCCTGTTTCGAAATTTTTTCTTCGAACTGCCAGCTCACATCGCATTCAACCTCTTGCGGCGTGCACAGCTCGAATTGTTATTCAGGGTGTTTTTGTACGTCGCCGAATTTCTTGTGCTGCCTCACTGCTCTCACGAACTGATTCTGGGTTGCGACTTTCTCACCAGTCATCATGCGATTATTGATTGTGCCCGAGCCAGCATCGAATTGTCTCCGCTTTCACCGGCTGCCTCGTCTGACACACCGCTCCGCGTCGATAAGATCATCATCATCATCATCAGCCTGACTATACCCACTGCAGGGCGAAGGCCTCTCCCATATTTCTCCACTTAACCCGGTTCTGTGCTAGCTGCATCCACTTGACCCCTGCGTACTTGTTAATCTCATCCGCCCACCTAACTTTCTGCCGCCCCCTGCTACGCTTTCCTTCCCTTGGAATCCAGTTTGTTACCCTAAGCGACCATCGGTTATCCTCTCTTCGCACTACATGTCCTGCCCATGTCCATTTCTTCTTCTTAATTTCCACTAGAATGTCGGTAACTTGAGTTATTTCTCTGACCCACTCTGCACGCTTCTTATCTCTTAATGTTACCCCTACCATTTTTCGTTCCATAGCCCTCTGGGTTGTCCTCAACTTAAGTAGAACTCTCTTGGTTAGCCTCCACGTTTCAGCGCCATAGTTGAGTACAGGTAAGATGCAACTGTTATATACTTTCCTCTTTAGCGATACTGGTAAGCTGCTAGACATAATCTGCGAGTGCTTGCCAAATGCGCTCCATCCCAATCTTATTCTTCTTGTTATTTCCTTTTCATGGTCCGGATCTGCGGTTACTACCTGTCCTAAGTAGACATACAGTTAAAACTCGATTTAACGAAGTTGAGGGGAGCCGTGAATTATTTCGTTAAATCGAGAACTTCGTTAAATTGAATGAGGCATTTCTTGGGCACATAATTCAGTACATTCGATTACAGTAAAACCTCGTTAAAACGTACCCGCTTAAACAGTACTTTAGTTTTAAAAGTGTTAAAGTCAAGTCCGCGACTGAGCACCCATTGAACATAATGCATTTTGCATCCGCATAAACCGTACCAGCTTATCGCGGTCGTATCGGTTAGCACGTACCATTTTCACTTTTCGTCGCACTTGCGCGTGACGAATTCACGCCGGTAGCACCGACCCAAAGGACGGTTCGACTAGCGGCGCAACAATCTTCCCTAAATACCGCCGACGGGACGGCAAGCCACACAGCTAATGACAAATTGGCGCCAAAGTTGGTAATCATACAACTAGCGCAATCTTTGGGGGTCCGTATGGTCATCGTCATGACCCCCCGCGCTACTTTCGAGTGGGTAGCGCCAACACCACGACCGGCGCCGCTAGCGCGTACGAAAAGAAACAACAAAAATTCTTACTCGACAAGAAAGGCCCGAGGGGACTACAAATTTATTTTCTGCCAAAGTCGGTGAACTTTGTAAATTTTGGGGTGCTGTCTACAAAATAGACCAAAAATTAACACTTTTTCACCCTTATTTCTCGAAAAAAGGTTCGTTAAATCGGCACAGATCACGGAATCGGTTTCGTTATTTCGGGTTAGTCAAAGCATTGAACCCTATGGGCGTCTGAGGGGGAATTAGGATACCTTCGTTAAATCGAGATTTTCGTTAAATCGGGTTTCGTTAAATCGAGTTTTGACTGTATTCGCCTACTACTTCCAGTACTTCGCTACCTAATGTAAACTGCTGTTCCTTCCCAAGGCTGTTGAACATTACCTTAGTCTTCTGCATATTGACTTTCAAGCCTACCTTTCTACTTTTTCTGTCTAGGTCATCAATCATTATTTGTAGTTCATCTCCCGAGTTGCTTAGTAAGGCAATGTCATCAGCAAATCGCAGATTACTGAGGTATTCTCCATCTACCCTTATCCCTAACTGCTCCCATTCCAAGTCTCTGAATACTTCCTCTAAGCAAGCTGTGAATAGTACTGGGGAGATTGTGTCTCCTTGCCTAACACCTTTCTTTATGGGATAAGATAACCGTGGCCGAAGATGCTGACATCCCCGCCTGCTCTACCGTCCTCGTGCCCGTTTCCTGCACCTGCTTTTCTGGTTCGACAGTTCTCTTCACTCCGACTCATGCCGCTAATCGTCGCCATTGCTTAGTCCTGCCTTTTGCCCTTCTGACTTTCTGTGGTGGCTACAGCGCCATATACGTCTCTAACCCGTCGCCTTGTCCGTCAACGCTTCGTGGAGAACGTCTTGGTCATGTCGAGTCCTTTGATGACGCTATGACATCTGCCGTCTCAGAAGACTCAACCCCACTTCAGCTCGATACTATTGACTTGCCTGCTTGTGTACAGAACGACGACTCCACTGCAGCTTTTTCTGGCTGTCTGGATGCCAGCCTTTCAGCAGATAACGCGATCAGCTCGTCAGCTTGCTGCGGTGCTTCCGTTCCTCATTCGACCTTCCTCGGACATTTTTGGGGCGCACATCCGTAGTCACTCACTGCATTGACACCGGTACGCACGCCCCGGTACGCCAGCGCCCTTATCGGGTATCGGCTGCAGAATCTCAAGTTATCACCGAGCATGTTAATGAAATGCTTCAGCGTGGCATCATCCAGCCTTCGCACAGCCCTTGGGCTTCTCCAGTTGTTCTCATGAGGAAAAAGGATGGCTCTATACGGTTCTGTGTTGATTACAGGCGTTTGAACAAGATAACGCAAAAAGACGTATACCCCCTTTCATGTATTGATGACGCTCTCGATTGCGTCAAGGTGCCGAATTCTTTTCATCTCTGGATCTTCGCTCGGGCTACTGGCAGGTACCCATGGCAGCTGATAATTGACCAAAAACCGCTTTTGTGACACCTGACGGTCTCTATGAATTTAACGTCATGCCGTTTGGATTGTGCAACGCGCCGGCCACCTTCGAGCGCATGATGGACACAATTCTGTGCGGACTCAAGTGGCATGACTGTCTTTGTTACCTGGACGATGTTGTCGTGTTTTCGAAAGATTTTATGTCACATTTGGACCGTCTCAAGCGTGTGCTAAAGTGTTTGACTGATGCCGGCCTGCAACTAAATTTGAAAAAGTGCTGCTTCGGGGCTCGTCAGTTTCCTATTTGGGACACATTGTTTCGAAAGACGGTGTTCGTCCAGATCCTGCGAAACTCTGTGCAGTAGCTGAGTTTCCACGCCCAACTTCCCTAAAGGAGCTGCATAGTTTTATCGGGCTGTGCTCGCATTTTCGTCGCTTTGTCCGCAATTTCTCTTCGATCATCTCGGTGCTGACTGATCTCCTTGCCGGTGACGCCATTCTTTCGTCTTGGACATCCGACTGTGATGAGGCCTTTTCGACGCTTCGGCACCTTCTAGTATCTCCTCTGATTCTCCGCCATTTTGACCCTGCGGCGCCTACCAAAGTTCACACTGATGCCAGCGGTGTAGGTCTCGGCACTGTCCTTGCACAACGAAAGCCCGGCAACCCAGAGTATGTTGTTGCTTATGCCAGCCGCACCTTAACAAAGGCTGAAAAAAATTATTCTGTAACTGAAAATGAGTGCTTGGCCATCATTTGGGCCTTTGGGAAGTTCCGCCCATATCTCTACGGTCGTCCCTTTTCTGTTGTTACGGACCATCACGCACTCTGCTGGTTGTCCACCCTTAAAGACCCATCCGGCCGCCTTGCTCGTTGGGCCCTCCACTTACAAGAGTACGACATTCAGGTCACCTGCCGGTCTGGCCATAAGCAATCTGATGCCGACGCCCTGTCTAGGTCACCTCTTCAATGTAGCTCTGACTCGACAGCTATCACCATAAGTGACTCATCTTCGTTAGAAATTGGCGTCATGCCCATTAAACAAAGGCAAGACCCTTGGATCGCTTCTCTTCTCACTCTTCTGTCTACACCTTCTCTGCGCCCAGCTTCACGAACGCTTCGCCGCCAAGCTCGTCATTTTTCCATCCGCGACGGCATGCTTTACCGCCGAAATTACCTTTCCAACGGACGCAAGTGGCTCCTTGTCATTCCTCGGCACCTCCGTTCGGTAATATGCGCCGCTTTTCACGCTGATCCTCATTGTGCCCACGCCTGAGTGTTGAAAACTTACACTCGTCTTCGCCTCCGCTATTACTGGCAGGGTATGTACCGCTTCGTGCGTCATTATGTTCGCGCATGCCAGGAATGCCAACGCCGCAAAAACCCTCCACACCACTCCACCGTTCCGATGCAGCCCTTGCCCTGCCCCAGCCGACCATTCGATCGTGTTGGTATTGATCTTTACGGGCCACTACCAGTCACTCCAGCTGGTAACCGTTGGGTCATCGTGGCTGTTGACCACCGTACCCGCTACGCAGCAGAAACATCTTTACCTTCTGCGTCGGCGCCAGACGTTGCGTCTTTCGTCCTGCACCATCTCGTTTTGCGCCACGGTTCACCTAAAGAATTGCCCAGTGACTGTGGCCGTGTTTTTCTTTCCGAGACCATTGAAGCCTTTCTTCAGCAGTGCCGCATTGTCCACCATTCTACCTCGGCCTACCATCTGCAGACAAATGGCATGACGGAATGTTTTAACCGCACCTTAAGTGGTATGCTGGCCATGTATGTCGCGTCTGACCACTCAAACTGGGACCGGCTTCTCCCATTCGTCACGTACGCTTATAATACTGCCATACAAAGCACGACCGGCTTCTCCCCCTTTTTCCTTCTATACAGCCGTGAAACCACCTCAACTATGGACACGATACTTCCTTATCGCCCTGACACCTCCGAAGTGACCACCGTCTCTCAAGCAGCAGCATATACAGAAGAATGTCGCCAGTTCGCCCGATCATTTACAACCCAGAACCAAGGTCACCAGCAGTTCCTTCGCGCACCGTCTTGTCCAGCTTCTTCATACAGCACAGACTCCCTCGTGTGGCTTTGGGTTCCTACCACCCCCTCCGGCCTCTCTACCAAACTTGCTTCCAAATACCATGGCCCATATCGGGTTATTTGCCAGACCTCTCCGGTGAACTACGTTATAGAACCGCTTGTATCGACACCGGATATGCGTCACCGCGGGCATGAAACAGTGCACGTTGACTGCCTCAAGCCCTGTTATGACCCGCCTGTTGTGTCCACACCATGAGTCGGCAGGATGCCTCCTTTTTCTCCCGGTGATAATTGTAGTGTCACACCAACGCTCGGTGACTGTCGACGATGACAAAGACGACGAGTGTGTGTTGAAAGGCACATGCTACAAAGAAGACGGCAGACAAAGAAGAAGACGCAAGAGACTGACGCGCTAGTTAAACAGTCGGCCAGAACACCGACCTGAGCTTCAACGTACCCTTACACTACAAAGTTTTGAAAGTTGCTGGTATGGATGAGGCGATGTAATGGATGATGCCACACCATGTCACTTGCCAACCTGCTGGGGTCATGCTTATGATTTTTCGCTCACTATGCCGACAGTGCTGGAATTCCTGGAACTCAAGACCATTAACGCTGTCACGTTAGAACACCCTTGTACTGTAATGCTAGTGAATGGCAGAAAGGACCTCAGGTTGTTAAAATTAATATGGAGCGCTCCACTACAGTATCTTGGAGCCCATGTGCAGGTCTAGGACAGATGCAACATAGCAATCAGAACTGTCTCTGTATACTGTATATTTAAAGAGATGCGTAAACATAAATCTTGTTCTCCCATAAAAAGGTTAAGTTTGTGTTGCGCCGTGGTTGCAAGATATGTGCCATGTACTAGTTTGTTGGTTACAGCTGTAGTGTACTATATTAGGGGCATGGGGTCAAGAAAAGGCGGCACACATTAAAGGCTGTTTACGCCGATGCCAACACATGGCGCTTTCTTTACCTGGGATGCACATGCTTGCTTATAGCAGTTTATCGAGTAGTTGGTCATAAGGCAGGCACGTGCCTGAAGTTACTTTGGGCTCTTTGACGTATATACGAGATATTTATGTAAGAAATGCAAACAGTTTGTGTTCTCTTGTGGACCCCAAAACATTGTGCTACAGACGGCATGAACGCAAATTCGCTGCACCTCACATAGGCATGCGGAAAGTCTGATTGCGTAGGAAACACACGTACACAGACAGAAAAAGGTCTTATTTGCAATGATTCACATATATTTGCGAGAAAGTGAAAAAAAAATGCATTGCTTGGAATCACTTCTGTGGACTTCACACAGTCTTTCAGAGCTTAATAAGTTTTGCTGTCTTCCACAATGCGCTATTTTCGCTGTTTAGTCCTTGGATAAGGAAGTGCAGGCATGTTGTAAGCACATAGAAGGAGATGACTCATGCTCACCTCTTTGTGCACACAGCACTCAAAAGCAGTAGAATGAATACATATTTGCTTCACAAGCGATGTCGCATCGGAGATGCTTTTGGCTTGCACTTCTTTGATCAACGCTGAAACATTCTGTATATAAATTTTCTAGTGTAGCGATGAAGCAGTATAAATCTTTTAAGGGACACAAAAGCCCACCCCGCTCACAGTGTTGTACATTCATATGGAAGATATAGTGTGCAGCTGCCTTATCTGGATCCACATTAGAATATCTTTGCAAGAGGCACAGTTAAATTTCAAGGCACAGTGCCAGCCACGTATCCTGCTATGTAATAAGTCTTGAATCACTCTTTTAATGACTAATGGCAAATGCTTTGTGTTAGTGGTTCTTCATTATGAGAGAAGTCTCACCTTTGTCTAATTTATCTTGAGCAAGAAGCTTATCTGTGGCTTTAGGGGTTATAGTTCTGTCCTTGTCATGCTCATTGACGAGTGAAGTTATTGTTTCGGGAGTGGCGGCACCGACAATGCTCCAGGGAAGGCCATAAAATAAATTCTTTCAATGATAAGGAACTGCTCTGGAGAAGGATGGGGATTGTATTCGCTGGACAGCAGGATGATTCCAAACAACTAAATGCTCAACAGGGTCTGCACTCATATGCGAAGCTTGGTTTGGTTTATGGGATTTAACAGCCCAAAACAATATGGGCTATGAGAGGCACCACGGTGGAGGGCTGCAGAAATTTCTACCCCCTGGGGTTCATTAACATGCGTTGACATTGCATAGAAATGTGTGCCCTGCTTTTTGCCTCCATCAAAAAATGGCAGCAATCGAGCGCCCTAACCACTGAACCACTGCGGCGGGGCAAAATGCGAAGTCATTAGGTACTCAGTTCAAGCAGCTCACTCAAGTACTGCCGCAATGGCAACGTGCTAGCAAGGGTAACTTTTAAGTTCAGTCACTGTGGACACATTTACAAAGTAAGGTCCATTTTCCAAGTGTGCGAGCTTTTCATTTGTCAGTATAGACCAGAAAGTCCACAAGATTGCAGCTGTTAAATATGCTGGTCCGAGAGCTTCAGCAGATGCCATTATCAACTTGCTTAGCTTCTTGAAAAGGAGGCAAAAACACGAACATTGGATGCAAGGCTAATGCAGAATCAGAAAGCAGTAAATCATGAATACTGTCACGTAGTGGTGACAAGGCCGTACATGCCAAAAGAAGACACAGGCGTAATGGTACTCTTTATTGGGGCTGACTCGCGCCTGCAAAAGAACTAAGCAACTCGGCAGCGGCGATAGCGACAAACGTGCTCGTCGGTCGTCAAACAAAGAATGCCCGTCACACTCGTCAACGCTCAATTTAAAGGCTGCTCAGAGCAATCTAGATAACGTCGCAAACAGCTACCAGCACAAGCTGGAACATTGTAGAAAGACACACGAGTGGCCGGAATCTTCAGGACAGATCTCGGTGCATCTTGCGCTACAACGAAACTGATAAAGGTGTGACTCGAGACATCGAGCATTAACAAACAAAGAGTACAGAACTAATACGCGATCCAGAATCAGAGTGATAAGGCTGTATGGCGGCGGCTGTTAAAAAACAAAAATACAGTTTTTAAGGTTTTGCGACATTATTCCCCCCTTAAAAAAAACATCGCCTCGATGTTCCAAAACAAAGCAACTTAAACATAAACACTGCAAAGTTTAAACACCACAGATTCTTTAACGCGCGTAATATGGCTTCATTCGTACATGTACAATTTCTGGGCGTGCGCGTCGCCGTTGTGATGCTGACGTTCCGTCGGGAATGACTTCATAGTCCAGTGGTCCGACGCGGCGAATGACTTTGTATGGCCCAAAGTATCGACGCAACAACTTTTCACTTAGTCCGCGACGGCGAATTGGTGTCCAAATCCACACTTGGTCTCCTGGGTTGTACTCTGCACGGCGTCGTCGTAAGTTGTATTGTCGGCTGTCGGTGCGCTGTTGGTCTTTAATACGCAGACGTGCGAGCCGTCGGGCTTCCTCTGCACGCTGCAAATACGCGGCGACGTCAAGGTTGTCCTCGTTGGTTACGTACAGCAGCATAGTCTCTTGATATATACTTCTCTTCAAAATGCAGTCCGCACATGGCATCCTTCATTTCAGAGTGGCTTGTCTTTGTGGCACAAGTTGAGCTCCCATGTGCTTAACTTTGTTATCAATATCAGGTACCCCAGATATTGATAACTTCGGAGCATCCTTCACTTACTGTGCCTGGTTCTACATCCAGCAGCAAAACAATTCGGTACAGTTCGGTACGCAGCGGGGCCCGGCCGAAAACTGTGGCTGGGAGTCCGCAGAGGCGGCGCCAGAGACAGTATCGAGTCAGGTGCTGGTATGGCACAACACCAGGGATCGCGGGAAGTGGACCACGTGTCCAGAGGGCCCGCGAGTCCGGCTGAAACCTGCAGGCCAGGATAGCCGCAGCCATATGTGACTGCTGACTGGTCTCGCCACGGCTGCCCCGGGTGAATGTGCCGAACAGGATACAGGCAGCTCTATCGCAACAGGCGGCAGCGAGACGATGTGCAGAGGCCAGTAAGCCTGGGTGGCTCCGGTGAACCTGCATAACCAGAACGCTCTCCACATGCCTTTAAAGAAAGTCGTAGGAGGGAGCACCGGCGTCCGCACGGGCCTCGTGGCTCCGTGCAAAGCTCACTAGCAAAAAGGTGTCATGCAGCTGTAAAATGCAAAGTTCAAGTGAACAAAGCCCTTTCTTGAGTTGAACGAAACTGCTCAGTTCGTGCGAGGATACCAAAAAAACAAAACAAAACAAAAAAATCAAAAAAGAAAACAAGTGGGCAGCAATGTACGCCCGCTTTACAACACCACGGTCCTGGCGGTCCTTTCTTCTGGCGTGGTGCAGGCAGCTACGGAAGCCTTAGGCCTAACGACCACTATTACAAAGACCGTCTTCAAAAAAAAGAAGAAAACAACCCGGAAAAGGATTACACACACACAGCCGCGAGCGAGGAGACATCAGCACAATGGGTTGGTCCTATTCCGCTCACCGCACAAAGCGGATTTGTGATCGGCGCCCACCGTCGCGGACGGTGTCGGAACGCCCGGTGCTGAGCTGCAATACCAGCAAACTCATTGTGGCACCCGTGGCCCCAGGCCACTCGGCTCCCAGAGCCTGCGACTCCCGGAGTCGCAAAAGAGACAGATGAGAAAATACGTACAGAAAACTCTGACCACTCACGCGGCTTCCGTACTCATTCGCTACAGGCTTGGCGACTATGCGGGCGCTAGGCCTTGCGCTCCCTTGATGTGGTTTTCAAACTGAAGAAACTTCTCCAAAGGGCACAAAAAAAAAATGCGCTGAGCATGTCGAAAAGTTCAAACATGCTGCAGCAAAATTCACCTCGCACTCAAGAAAGCATGCCACAGGGCCTAGCAATCAAAATTCACTCTAGGCATAGCACTTGTCATGTCCGAACAAAGAACGTCCCTTGCCACGAACAAACAGTCGTCCAATGTTCCAAGAGCGGCCCCACGTTGGGCGCCACATGCGGGATTTTAATAGGGGGATAAATACGTTTTCCCCGCTTGGTCACGGCTGACAGTCAAAACCGCCGACCCCACCCAGTGATCGCGTGTGCTACCGGCTGCCTGGATCTAGCGGCACAACAAGCGCTGGTCCAGCGAGCTCGTGTGGCGGCCCAGACCAATGGAGTCCCGGAATAAGGGACTCCACCTAGTATTGTAAGGGGAGCGGCCCACTAGGGGTGGCTCTCCAAGCAACCTTTCCTTTTGTAATAAATGCTTTCCACCACCACCACCACCGAGCGCATGCTGACCACTGCGGGCCGTGCTCTTGGGAACAAAGGAACAACACGTGCTGACAACAAACAGGCATTTATTACTGCAGTAACAACAACGCCAGCTAGCAATAAAACACACTGATGAATACAGATCGTCTGACTCACCAGCAAGGCTACATGCGAATGTTCGCCCACGCTAGGCAGGGGACAAACTCCGAGGACGGACAAGACTGGCAAGCGGGATAAGTCCCGCGAGGCTTCACCTCGCCGGTGACTGCAGAGTGCCGCGAGGAGACGTCCGCTCGCGTCCAGTTCCCGATGCCGAAGAGAGTTGGCTTTGTCCGCGCGACGCATTGAGAAGATAGGGGTGGCGCTCGTGCTGCCGCGATCTCTCGATAGTTAAAGTAACTACCGCAGGGGGAAAAGCCAACTTTAAAGGGGACGATGGGAGATCGTTCCCCACAGCGTGCTGCGCACATCTCGCACATAGTTATTACGATGCATGCAATGCAACCATTTGCTCAAAACTAGCATTTTTTTTTTTCATACGCATTGAAAGCCAGAGAGGTAAGTAAATATTCATAACACAGACAGAATTCAAGAGAAAATTTCTGATGCTAATAATTGGTCAACATTGTCCTGTCGCAGGATTTGTGACTCAAGTCCAGGGTGAAAGTTTTCAGTTTTTCTGACGAACAGCGGAGAACCCTTAATTTTTGGAGAAACTTGAGAGGTTCGCTGATCACATATAAGCGGGGAAGGTTACATTGTATGTCCGCAGTTCATTGGCCAGTACGTTCAACTAGTGGACATAGCCAGATAGTGTGCTAGAATGCCCCTTTGATGATGGGGCTCTATTATGAGGGAGGCGAGGGCTTAGATCGCGCGCCCTGTCCAGTCGCCATAACCATGTGGCTACAGCAAATGAGCAATGGGAACCCGATGGCGATTCCCCGCTCTTGAGATAATTCTCCCTTTACTGAACTGAACAGCATGAATTCTCCTTTCAACTGAAGAACATTAAGAGTCTTTGAGAGTGCATTTACTTCAAGGCAGAGCGCGCTCCTCGTATCCCTGCTGGTCGGCAGCTGTTGCGTGTGGCCAGGTGGATCGATGCGGTGCCAATGCCAAGTAAAAGGTGCAGCAGAGATGCCGCGCAGTGACACGGGCTTTCGGTGCTGCCTACTTCATGTGCTTCACTGGCGCAGGCCTTCCCTTGACCCAGTACGCCTAATCTAACACACTGTATGTACAACTTTGGATGTGTGCATTGATTAAATTGGTTAGTGACAAAGCACTAACATATTTGTATTCGTCCATTCCTTCTTCTGACCACAGTCTTTTATAAGGTGGCTGTAATAGGTGTGAGTCTGAGCCAACTATATTATATTTTTGGTGCTCACGATTACTTACCCACTCATGCAGGCTGTTTAGTCATAGAACTGGAGTGCATTATAGTGGCCTATTAAGTGAAGGAAACCTTAGGGCGCAGGATACCTCCATCTGTATTTTATAGCTGTTTGGCTTTTTGTGACTGTTCAGCGTTTGTTTGGCAGCAGAAGTTTTTTTTCTGCCCAAGGACTGTGGAGTTGGAAATAGAATATTTTTTTTGCCACCATTGAATTCAAACGTGGCCTGTTGTTGAAGACATCCAGAACATTTTAGACTCCATGATTATTTGAATGTGGATGGCAATGCAGTCAAGCCTCAAAGATCTGCATTAAAAAAAAAAAAAGGGGTAATGGTGGCATCACAGCTTGTGTGTGAAAATACCTGGTGATGGTGATGTCCTCTGCCTCTTCTAGCTTGTGTGAAAGCAGACTTTTTATCATTAGAGTGTTGTACTCTGTTTATACACGCGAGCTTGAATTTATCGTCAGCGTTGTTTTAAAATGTCTTAGGTGCCTTTTATTACTGAGTATGTTTATAATTGTATGTGTGCTGGCAGATGCTTAAATGTATATATAATTTTTTTTTCCAGAAAACCCAGCCTTGGATAGCTGGAAAGGTGCTAGGCAGTGTGCTGTTCAGAGAGATTTCCTCAACAAGTTTGCCATCAAGAGGGCAGACTATGAAGAAAAAGGCCCCGACTACTTGAAAGAGCACTGTTATTCTAATGTCTCAAGCTCACCTGTTGTGCCATCGCCTGCTAAGACCTTGACAGTGCAGTCAAGTACATTATGAGAGACAATGCAACCAGTACATAGGGTTGCTCAAACACAAGTTGTATACACATTTTTTTGTAATCTAGTTTGCAATTAAGAAGCGCAGTACTGCTTTATGAATTGTCTCCTTTCCTTGACTGCATGAAATTTCAAGAACTATAAATGCCACTAACCAACTTTGTGTGCAGCATAACTTGTAATGCCAATATCTCTGTAAAATAAACTGGCCTACATATCTGTATTTCTTATTGTGCGATGCCAGTGCATATTAAAGAACCTCAGGTAGGTGCAATCTCTGGAGCCCTCTACTACGGTGTCTCTCATAGCCTGAGTCACTTTGGGACTCTAAACCTTACAAACCAAACCAAAACAAAACAAAACATTTTTTTTGTTCCTATTTATTCCCTGTGAATGTAAAGTAGCTTGTGTGGTGCCATGACAGACCTTGTTGTGCTTTACTGAAGCTGTAGTGCTGACAGCACGGTTCTCACACTCAACCAGCATAGCACGTTTTGGCTAAGTTTTAGGTTAAGCGTAAGCATAGCTTAGCAGAATGCAGCAAAATGAAGAGCATGTAAACACATGGAGACAGAGAAATTGACTTGAACTGCCGAGTTGTTTTAAATTATATATGTAACCCTTCAAAAAGCCAAGTTAAAACCTAGTGTCTTGGAAGGAAAATCACTGTTTATGTCCTGAATGATGCAGACTACGAATTTGGAGGCTTCAAAGTTTTACGTTTTTTTAACTGTAGCGTGATGATGGAAGTTATCAAAATTTGCTAATTGTGCCTGTTATGATACATTGCCGCCCTTCTGAATGAAAAAGAGAATTGAGCATAAACTTTTCTTACTCATTTCAGCCCTGTGCAGGGCTGTTTCAAAGTCCATTTAATTGTGTTAGGTGGTTAATGCTTTTGGGGACCGCGCTATGGGAAATAAGTCATATATGACCAATGGTTTTCGATGTGCTGCCAAACATGAGTTTTCGTATGGTGAAATACGTTTAGCAGATATTATGACGGCTATAATATTGGTTTCCATGTAGTTAACTTTTTCCGCAGGTTACGACGTTGAAGTAGTAATTATTCGGAGCAGAGTGCTCTTAAATATCAACAAAATAACAAAATGCCGTTGAACTTGTGCCAGAACCTGCTACGAATTTGGCAGGCTTCGTGCGCTTCTGCTGCTTCTACCGGGGAACTTTTTTTTTTATGACAGCAGCAGCAAAGAGTACTAAGACAACTTTGCGAGCCCCTATTGTAGTTTAGATGATAAATAAGGCAAATATTAGGCTGGAACTTCAACGTCGGTACCAACGAATTGGCAACCTATCCTAGGATTTCAGCAACAAAGTAAGTTCAGGCACGTAAGATGCCTCCTGCAGAAGAACTTCAACAAGTGCAAAGCTCTTTTAGACACATCGATTAGGGCTTGAGCGTCTAACCTTCAGAGGACAGCTTCTAGAGCAGATTCTCAATTTTTGATTGCAAACTCTTGAATGTACCAGACATAAACCACAAATGTTTGAAAACCCAAAACTGGAAGCAGTACTATGAGCGGAGGAAGGCTGAGGTGAAAAGGAATGTTATTATCTATTTAGCAATGCGATTATAAGAATGGCAAACCTTCAAAATGCACTTTATCACATATCAAGTTTGTTCCTTGGTAGTTCAGCTTCGCTGTATTTGAGTTGGGAGAATGGATACCTGAAGCTCCCAGTACCCGTTGCAAGAGGCGACTGGTGATCACTGCTCCTAAACGGCACTAAAATATCTGCAGGCAGTAAACGTTAATTGGTTTATAGGAAAGGCGCAGTAACTGCCACACTTCTCTGTGCTCTAAGGGAAGCTAAGAAGGTGGGATTGAAGGAAGAAAGTGCTGTATTGAAGGCCTCTGGAATAGTGTCAAGTACCTAGGGATATCTTTATTGTGCATCAAAACCACATAGCACATAGATGCATTAAGTTTCTCCTCCATCTAAATGCGGCTGGTGCCGCCAGCTTCGACCCCGGGTACTCTGGTTCAGTAGCTAAGCATCTTAACCAAATGTGGAGATAGGCATACCAAATTTTTACAGTTGATAAATGAGACAATGTAGCATTTTGTCTGGATCCTGAAATTTTTTATTGCGATGTTTTATTTTGTTATTCAAGCTTTCTTTCCTTACTTTCATGAGGTTTTTTTCAGCATTTATTGCGTTATTTATAAAGGTAAACAAATTTTGTGTGTAGTTGAAAGGCAGTCTAACTACATTTTAAAGAATTCTAAAGCAGAATCATGCAATTATTTCATTCAATAATATTTTATTTCCAACACTTCAAAGTCGCGCGTGTTTTATTCTGTGATCCTGAAAGACAACATAAAAAAGGAAAGTTACATGCACGCAACCCATATTTTCAAAAGAAAAAAGCATTACGCTATATTTCGTATAATCTGACCATTTTTATTACTGTTTCTTAATTCTATATGCATGGTTTTTCAACATTCTGTAAATTTTTCTGCCGTGAATTTAGAAATATTTTTTTTTCATGTTACGTATAGAGCGTAAATAAATATTATTTATGTGTATGGAGGAGCATTGAAGTAGCTAAATTTTGATATATGTTATGCCAGAGTTAGTTAAAATTTGCATATATAAAAAACCTTATTCATTCCAGCCTTGTGAGTAGCTATTTCAAAGGTCAATCAATTGGTGTTGGGTGGTAAAAAAAATAAAAAACTTGCTAAGAAATGAAATGAGCCCAAATATATGTGCAAAAACAACAACCGTAACCCTCTTGTGCAGCGTATGAATCAGAAATGGCTTAGAAGTAATGCAGGTGCATGAGCACCCTATGCAGTAAACTCATTTCCCCATGTCTGAGGCTTGTTATAGCCAAGAAACCGAGAGTTATCATTTCAGATGTACGCAATTAAGTTAAACCTCCATAGTATCAAAACTTATTAATGGCTTTCAAATATCTTGTTTCACTGTGCACCTTAATGTATTAGAAAAAAGCATAGCAAATTTCATTAAAAATATTTGTATATTTTCAAAAGTTTCAAACGTGACTAACATTGAAATATGAACTCCTTGAAAAACCAAAAGTGTTGCAAACCTACTGGCCTCTATGCAAAGCCATGTGCAGCTAAAACCTATCAGGCTCGTAGCTGGGGTCGAATCGCGGCCGCTTGGTGACGGAGGGGAAAAGCAAGGGGCCCGTGTGCTGTTCGATGTTAGTGCAAGTTAAAGAACCCCAGGTGGTCGAAATTTCCAGAGCACTCTACTAGGCAGCTCTCATAGCCTGGATCGATTTGGTACGATAAGCCTCAATAAACCAAACCAAAACCTCCTTACCCTGCAGCTTGTATACCTTTTGTTCCAATTTGTTTCTAATTACTAGCCAGCCAATCATCTGCCTTCAAATATTGATGGCCCCTTGTAATGCAAGTTACTTGGATGTGGTAGCTAGGTTCAACTGCAACATTCCTCAAAATATCTGCCATGCCTCTGTTTCCATCACTGAAGTGACATGCAGCATTATAGAATGATAGAGTCCAAGCAAGAAAATGGGCAAATGCACATGGACATTTTTACAAATTTGCTCTGAAGTCATACCATTAAAACATTCGACATTTTGGGTTTTCCCATGCAGGCACTCTGAATAGATGTCACTATACACTGGTTTTACTTTGTTGACGATGTTATTTGAAATGCCACCCCTACACATGTTGCACTCTGTACCCAGTGCTTTCATTCTGTTGAATGCACATCAACTTTAGGGCTGAGTAGGCACAGGCTGCATCTAGAGTGTGATCGGTCGAGCTGCAGTTGAAGGTGGCAAAAGAAAAAAAAAAAAACTAAGTTTTGAATGAAGCATGGCAAAGGCATTCTTTCTGCAAGATTTCTGAATAAAAGGATAGTTGAGACATCAGGAACAAAAATTTGAATTTTGCAAAAAAAAAAAAAAAAAAAAAAAGCACCTTCAGGGGTTTAAAACTTACATGGTAGTACTTATTTTATAAGCTAACATATTATGGCATTCGCAGTCTCCCATTAAATTTGACTTGCGGTTATCTGCATAGCCACATGCATCACACTTATTTTGAATAGCTATCAGTCAAAACTGTAACAGTTTTATGGTTTTAAAACAGTTTATTTTGGGTCACCTCGTCTCTATCACCTTCATTAGTGCGAAAGCACTAAACCAGAGGCTCAGAGGCTAGAAAAGTCATAACAATTCTCTGTACGACCAAAAATACTGTGATTTGGCATCAAAACTGTGACGCGACCATTCTCTGTGCAGCGTTCAGGGTCGAGTCATACCATTCCGCCTCCCAGTTGGCATCCACCTGCTAGTCAAGTTGTGGGCTAGTTTGCGACAGAGGTTCGGACAGACAATATATGTAGCCCCAATTGTACGCAGTTAAATGTAAGCGTGGGTGTTCACCGAGAAGAGAGACAGATACTGCACCTTCCTTTTCCCAGAAATCAAACCATTTAAAGACTTTTAAAACTTTGCCAAACTTTGTGCCAGTCTGTCATTGACAAACTGCCAATTAAAACCATTCCAAACGGTCCTTTTGCACGTCTTAGTAGGTTTAAGTGATGTAAACCCCAGCTACTTTCTATTAATGTAACTGCTATCCCAAAAACCCCATTATATTTCTGTATGCAGATGAAGTGCAGTTCTCTGCATAAAACTTATACAAAACTTACATGACCAACTCAACAGCTTCACACTTAAAATGTAGCCTAGTCCGTTACTGAGCAAATGTAAGCATGAAATGCAAGGAACTGCAGCTTTCAGTATTTCCATTTAGAGATTGGCAGCCTAGGTGGTCAGAATTAATCTGGTGCCCTTTCCTATCACAACTCTCATAACTCTTGTGCAACTTTGATAATTTAAACCTTGCATAACAAGTCATACCCTATACTGAAATTTCACTTCTAGTAGTAATAGGCAACTTTTTAATGTTGAAAGCTTTGTCTGGAATGATGTGGTGATTGGGTTATATTCCTATGCACTCATGTAAGTGCTCTCAAGAGTACACACTGTTAACATTAAAATGTAAATAGAGGACAAAACTTTGGCTTCCCATGGGCCTGGTTTTGGATTTGAATGAATGATGGTTGTATATCTTTGTGCAAGTAGGTGTAACTGATGCAAAATTGAGCTTTAAAGTAGTATTCATTTCATACTGTTGCTACGAAGACAAGATGATAACCTGAATCATTGCCTTGTAAAAGCCAGTGAAAGGGCGAAACCGGTTGACTTCTTGCTCCAGTTGTTTTTCTTTTTGCATAAGAAAGATGACAGTGCATTTGTCTCCAATAATACGTATTCGAAAATGGAACTGCACATTCCTGTTCTCAAATTATGAGCAAATTGGAACAAACGTTTCCATAAGTATACATTTATTCACCTTTCCATCCAGAGACATGAATAAATGAAAGTAAGAAAGGTGTGTGTTAGCATGATTTGGCACATGCAGCTCTTCATGTAGTCACTGCTGGTTGCACATCACTGCAGAAGGACGAAGCATGAGTGTACAGGAAATGCCAAACATAAGTAAATGACCACTGAAGCAATTTCAGTCGGATTTGCACTGGCTACTCTTCATGCACAGCCGGGCAAGCAAGCCAGCCATTTGAAGCAACGAGTGTACACCTTGCAGGGTTCTCATTTGGGTGTAGCCTATTTCTTTGATAAACTCCAGCTTGATATCATCTCGCATGTCATGGCTTTTGCAGACACGAAATATGTTCACGATGATGTCTTCGGCGGCGTAGCCGAGTTTCCACATGTGCAACATGATTTTGTACGCATTGTCCAGTTGACCGTCAACGCAGTGCTGCAACATGTCCTTGATTTGCTCCGGGTGCGGCTCGTCACATACCTTGAAAACATTTTGACTGTTCACATGTCCGAAACCAACCACAGTCGACTGGAGGTTGTTGATTGCCTGGCGCATGTCGCCTTGGGCAGTGAATACCAGGGCCTCCAAACCGTCTTCTACGTAGCTGGCATCCTCGCGTTTACATATGTCGAGCAGCTTCGCAAGGATCTGAGCATCAGTCAAGCGACTGAAGCGCACAACGGCGCATCTAGATTGAATGGGCTCGATGATTTTATCCGAAGTGTTGCATGCCAGAGCAAATCGAGTAGTCTTAGAGTAGATTTCCATCGTGCGACGCAGCGCTTGCTGCGCTCCTTCCGTCATACTGTCTGCTTCGTCGAGAATGATTATTTTGTGCTTACCTGGTGGAAGCGTCACTTTCTTTTGTGCGAACATCTTGATCTTGTTCCGAACAACATCGATGCCCCTGTCGTTAGAAGCATTCAGCTCCAGCACGGCTTCACGAAAAGAGGGCCCAAGGAGAATTCGTGCCAAGCAGAGGATTGTCGTTGTTTTACCAACACCAGGAGGACCGGAAAGAATTACGTTGGGCACGTTGCCTTCTCGAGAAAATATTTCTAGGCGCGCGATAGTCTCTTCGTTGCCCACAATTTCTGAGAATTTTGCGGGCCGGTACTTTTCCACCCAAGGTATGCAGTCTTTCTTTTTCTGGGCGCTCTCCAGATCGACATCCATCGCCTCTGCCATCGGAGCAAACGTTCCACGTAAATCACACTTAGTATATTTCGCTACTTGCACAGCGAGCCCACGAACGCAGCACCACACAGCACAAAGAAAGCGCGCCAAAGTGCGTTTGCAAGGTATATCGGTATATGTACTAGTGGCGTGAGCGGCGAGGCGCAGGCGAGCCCTTTTCTAACTGACGCCATGAGATGGCGCCACCGCAACTTTTCATAGTGAGTGAGGAGACTATTGACCACTTGGTTCTCGACTGTGCGGGCCTCACACCAGCGCCGACAGAGGGAACTACACTCCCACAGGCACTTGGCTTCAGTATACGCGACGCTTCTGATTGCGCAAGACAATTCAAAGAGGTGGCCAAGACCAAGTGCCGCTTGAGAGAGTGGTGGAAGATAGTGCGACCAAAATAGTAGATGAAAATGTTAATCTGTATCTATGTACCTGTAAGTGTTAGTGTGCAGTAGGTGAAAGTGATCCAGGCCAGGATATTGATATTGTTATAATGTCCACCCGTTGCAAAGGGGAAGGCCACAACATCCATCCATCCATCCATTCATAGTCACAGGAATTCGCGGAATTTTGAAAAGTTCGTCTGTTATCTTGGATTTTTATCTCATTTACTAATTAGAATCGCACATTTATTCCTTCTGGCTGCTCTCCGTCTGATAGTTACAATGACTAGCCTTGTTAAAGATCAAAACGCTTGTCCAAAAACCACGCCTATAGTAACTAAGCAAAGATAAACATTCCTACTGTCGCGTCGTCGGCCAAACTTCGACTTGCAGAGTGAGTTTTTGGAGGGAAATGCCATCGCAGAACGACAACCCGTCAGCGTGACATGCAGATCAAATTATCTGTGCGACTATTACTGCGGTTTGAAGGTCGAGACCCGCAAGTAATACCATGTATGTAGACACAGCCATTTAATATTCACACACTTTCAGAAGTAAAGCGTTTAAGCTAAATTTTATGCCGCATTTTGAGCTCATAAATGGTTTAGTGAAGTTGATGAGCTTATAATATGAGCTATTTACCACTATACTAAAACAGCTACAACGCACTGCATAGTGTTACAACTTACACGCAGTCCAGTTACCGTGGACGGACTTAGGAAGCCCCGTTGCCCATTTGCGTGGCGTTGCCACTCTGACAGAAACGACAGAAAAGAATTCTTGTCGACTAATGCAAAGTTGGGACGCAGTGCTATAGCTGGGAATCGTGATTTTATTACTTGTATAACACCACGAATGATCCTGCAAGAGAAATATTACAATATGAGATGCACGTACAGCTAAGAACCATTCAAAGTGTTACGCCAATACACGGCCGGTCTCGAGGGAGAGCGCGTTGCGCTCTCTCCCTCGAGACCGGCCGTGGCCAATACAACATCTATAGCTAAAATACAAAGTGGAAGTAGTTTAATTATGGCTCAACCGAGGTAGATGAGCGATATCTCCGTATAGCGTTTGTTTTTGGATTACTCACTGAGACCTTTTAAACGATATGAGTTACTCATAGTATTATTTTTTTATTTTTTAGATACAATTAACTAACGGCACTTAATTAGGACCTGCAATTAGCGTAGTTCAATCGTAATCGATATAAGCTATCCATCGATATATGACATGAAACTGCAGCATAAAGTTCAATATCGAATCACTAGTAACTTTTTACGAAGTATCTAAAGGTACGTCCGACGTATCCATTCGATTCTCGTAAAGATACGGCGGACGTCGATATACAGGCTCATGGCTATATGCACGTCGAACGCGGCCACATTCCGCTTGCTACGCGAATGAATCTTATCCTCTATGATATCAGCTAGCCGCCACTCTCGATGAGGTGCTACGAAGAGTGCATTCGTTCTAACATAGATCACGGTCTTCACTTAGGGTTGTGTACGGCAAGCATCGCTGTCACGCACATAGCTGCAGGCGATGCTACGTACTGCACCAGCTCCACCAGCTGGCATCGAGATACGCACATTCACGAGCAGCTTTCGCTTCGCACTAAGCTATCACCTCGATCTGCCCGTAATGCGAGCGAGCTATTCCTAGCATTTACGCTGTCTTAGGTCCTGCATCGACCTCCGAAGATCTAGCTTCGGCACAACCACGGCCGCTCGATGGAAGCGCACCCAGTGCGCTTCCATCGAGCGGCCGTGGCACAACACACACACACTTCGCCGTGCAGAACATTCGGCAGTCCAAAGTATGTATGTGAAATCGCATTTTGCTCGTTCCTCACATGTAGACCGAGGAAACAGGATGTTTCTAGCTAAATTCTTCGTTTAAATTCTGCCTCAGAGCCGTGGCAAAAGACATGCCGAATCTACTAGACGCCTGCGCTGCTACTGCGGCGAGCTTCACATCGACTCGTCGAGGCGAATACCTACTGCACCGCAAGAGTGCACAACCGGAAAGCCGGAAGCGCGAATGAACCGAATTCCCTGTGAACAGCAATGTTCTTTGGTATTTAGGGGAAGACTAGACTAAAGTGCTTAGCCTGCATCTTTTTCTTGTCGTTGAATTTTGCGTACATGTAGTTTAAACCCCCGCATGCTCGAGGTTGGCGTGACCCGACTAAACGGCCGCGCAGCTTTGCAACGATCGGGATCGATATGCATGCATCGCCGGACTTAGGTACGCGGTAGAAAATGTGCGCTGCACATTTCGTTGCAGAAGCTGACTCTTGGAATTTTGCAGAGTGCGCCATGCAAGTGATCGTTGCTACAACCACGCATCCATGTTCCAACGGCTGGCCCACCCTGAGGCGCATAAATGTTCAACCGTGGACGTATCAATGATCGAAGAGAGGACAGATTTTCACAATATTGGGCGCGAAATCGATAGCTACCAGTGCTCAGTGTTAGAGAAATTCTGCCTTGATCATGCGCAATTCAGTGTTTCAGGTGTGGTCAGTAGCTATAAGTTTGAACAGTTCGCCTGTCAAGTCAGCGGCGCCAGTATTGGACCGGCGGAGCGCTTTTCCACGCTACACCGCTGTCTTGCTAGAAAGCCTACCTAGGCGGCGTTTGACATTCAGCTGCTTTTTGTGGGCCCCGTAATTGAAAGCAACGCCTTCAGAAATGCGTTAAATGTTCAAAAATGTATTCTCTTCAACAGTTTCACTCCAGGCTGTCAAAGCAGGCGGACGTTGATAAAACAGTTGAGCACTCCACGTCTTCAGAAATCTGTAGAATCGCCTTCAGTTTGTAAAATGATTGGAATAGGTCACTTTCCGATCGCTGGGACATAGACCCTCATGACAGCGCTTTCACGTGAATAAGGACCACACCAGACCGAAAGCTTGTCTCATATAACATAGCTAACCAAGGTATACCTTACAGCATTGTGTTGATTTTTATGGTGCATAAGCGACTAATGCTGCCATGCACCAAGAACAAGGTTTAATGCATTTATTTTGTGTGTAATGGCTAAAATGTTCTTTAGGATGTAGCTTGTTTAGGAACATTTTAGGAAACCAAAAATGCAGGAAATTTGCACGTCTCTCCTAGGATCATGCTGGAATGGAAAGGGATCTGCTGCAAAATTGTACTAAATGTTTCCTCTTATTTTCTCGACTCTGGCACACATGTAAGATATGGTTTATTGTTAGTTCATCTCCACACTCCTTGCATATTGGTTTGTCCTCTTTCATAAGTATGAAGCTGTGTGTGAGGTGTGGGTATGTGTTTTGTGAAGATGACCTAAAATATGGCCTCCATGTTGTGTTTTTGATTACTGCATGATTTCTATTCCTTAATGACAGGTTTGACAAGTGTAGTTTGTAGTTTATTTAAATGTTTCAAAAATCCTGCCATTTCACTCTCACTTTTCTTTGTACAAGCTTCTTGGTATCTTCATGCAGCATATTCACCTTCTGTAATTTAGCATTGCGTCAAGGTAACCCGTGCTATGGTCTTTCCAGTTGTGATGTATGGATGCGAGAGTTGGACTGTGAAAAAGGCTGACCGCCGAAGAATTGACGCGTTTGAATTGTGGTGCTGGCGAAGACTCTTAAAAGTTCCTTGGACTGCCAGAAGATCAAATCAGTCGATATTGTCGACCATAAACCCTGACTGCTCATTGGAGGGTTAAATTCTAAAGTTAAAGCTCAGCTACTTTGGTCATCTGATGAGAAGAGAGGAGTCACTGGAGAAAGATTTGATGTTGGGAAAGGTTGAGGGTCGCCGGAGAAGGGGTAGGCAGCGAACGCGATGGTTAGATGGCATTCTCGAGGCATTGCAGATGAAGCTATGTGATGTTAAGAAGATAGTGAGATACCGGAAAGCGTGGCGTGACATGGTCCATAGGGTCACGAAGAGTCGGACACGACTGAACGCCTGAACTGACTGACAAGGTAACCTGGTTATTTCTTTTCATCACCTTTCAAGACAACTGTCCCGATTTCATAAAGTGTAGGGTTTCTGACGGCAGGAACTCCTTGGAAGTCATAGAAATAAATGAGATCCACAATCATGAGCTATCTAGGGTATGCATATACATGTCCATCGCTCAGTGGAATGGTGTCAGTACACTGTTAGAACAGGCCTTGTGGTAACAACAACCATTGTCTGAGGCGGTCCTTTAATGGGCATTGAAATGCTATGTAACTACAGGTACTGATAGAACTCTTGATCATGTTATGTGATGATGCGATCCTTGCATGCATATAGGTATACATTTCAGAATCTGTAGTGCACCACTTGACCATTTGCCACCAGTTTGTGTGAAAATGTATTTTTCATGCATGTTAACCAGTATTTAACAGATGATCCCTGTGCACAAGCCAAAAGTGCCACGAGCCAAATGTCACGAGGCCACAAGACATGGCAGGAGCTATTAATTCAAGCTTACAAAGTTATATTTGAAATATGTTCTGGGACGTTTCAGCTCCAATTAAGAAAGGTTGAGGCTTACAGAGGTCTATGCCAGGTTGTCTATCACCTAACAGGGCAGCCTACGACCGTATGCTAATGAGTATATCTGAGATAACAGAAACATGAATTAAGGAATTAGTAATTTTTTGTAGCAAAGGGCATGTAAATTAATGGGAATCCACAGTGGGATCTGCAGACAAGAACCATTAACGCTGGCACGCCATGCCCTTACAGGTGGAGATTAGGAGTCTCCCTAATTTTTTTTCTGCTCAAAGCTTGTCATTTCCTTCGTTCTTCCAGATGAGGAAGATGTGAAAATGATAGCATCGAAAATTCCAGAAACCATCGTTAACAAGGATGCTGATCCCAACAGCGTAAAAAGGAATTTCAGAAAAGATGGGTGACTAGTAATGCTGGCGAAAGTTGAAGCTAAGTGGAAAGGCATGAAATTGAAATGCAACATATGCAGAGATATGTTGCGAGACGACGAGTCTGTGGTGTGCGACATCTGTCTCCGTTAGTTTCATCAAGTCATTGGCCAAAGCAGATGGCGCTTGTGGTTTTGTGATAAGTGCAGTGTAGTAGCATAGATGCAACCTTGCCCATTAATAATTGGAGTGGAGTAAGTGCATTGTTTTGTTTTTGTAAGATGTTCATGGTTTCCATGCAAACATTATGAGAATTTTTTTCCTAGAGAATGTTTGCTGAAATGTGAATATAATGTGCAATAAAACTAGTGTTTTCTTGCTATTTACTTTTCCTTGTATACATTAGTTCTGTGAAGAAAACCACAGGCTAGAAGGAAATGTAATGGCATGAATTTTGATACTTGGCCCCGTTGTGCTGGCTCAGTAGTTAGAGTGCTTGGCTGCTGAACCCAAAGATGCAGATTTGGTTCCAGCCAGAGCAGGAGCATTTCAATAGAGGCGATACAATAGGCCGTCATGCACTGCGCGGTGTCAGTGCATGTAAAAGAACCCCAGGTGGTCAAAATTATACCGGAGCCCTCAACTATTGTGTTCCTCATAGCCGTAGTTATTTTGGGATGCTAAACCAGATATATATCACATCATACTCTGAGTAAGATGCTATTCATGGTCAGTTAATCATACACTAAATGATCAATTTTTTTCTGCATGGTACAGCAGCTGTTGCACAATTTTACTTTAGCCTTCATGAAGAATATCACACTGGCTCCACATGGCCTTCTGTTGACCCTTGATATGCGTCACAATCACACACCCGAGTATGTATTTGTCTAAAGGCACCTATGCATGCAAGGAGGGGGCCGGCCGTTACTTTCCATTTGTCAGAACTGAAATACACGATTCACATCATTTCTGTAATTCAACTGCCTGCTATTTGAACTGTCCAGCATTGATGCAAGTTTCAAAGAACTGCAATTAGCAAATTAATCCAAGCAGGAAACCATGCCAAGAACTTCTTCGGTTTCATTTTTAACAACTGTTTGAGAACTAAAATTAGCCAAATGTTGCAAAACATAGATGAGAGGTCACAAAATCTAAAAAACAATGCAGCCTGCCTGTGGCATGTAGGGTTTCACATCCTAAAGTGACATATGTAGCTATGAAAAATACCGTAGTGGAGAGCTCCAGACTAATTTGACTGCCCGGGCTTTGTACTTTGCGTTGACATCTTGCAGGAAACAGAAGCATTTGAATTTCACCTGCACCAAAGTGCGACTGCCATCACTGGCATTAAACATCACGACCTTGGGGCAAGTAGCCGAACGTGCCACTAAGATGTCGCAGCGTCTACGTACATGCTATACACGTCAACCTTTCTAGCATTAAAGCTGTCACATGCATGGCAGATATTCATGTTCAGCTTTGGACTGACAAATTTAAAAGTGTACTATTTGTATTTGTCTAGCATGAAAAACAAAGGAAACTAAGGAAAAACGAAAAAAAAAACAACGAACATATGTTGAAAAAGCACTAGTCATTAACACATAAAGCATATTCGTTCCTTTATTAATGATAAAGTTGCCTTCAACAATAGTACAAAGACTGAACATTTAGGAAGGTGCTGTGCCAGGCAGCTATTTTACTGAAACCTGAACCATTTCACCTGTAGTAATGCGCATCCCGGCGGTGTGATCTGGGCACTTATTTTTTGGTCCACTCCAACATGCGAAAACTGCATCATGTGCATTCCCATTTTCCGAGTTTTGAGCTCTGTAGTGCAGGCTAACAAATTGTCGATGACTTATTTTCGTCTGATTGTTGCACAGCGCGTGTAAATAAATTACCACCGCACCTAATAAACACTGACATGCACGTGCAACATCGCCGATCATAAACGGACACACTGATGTCCGTCCGGACATCGGCGCACTCATCACAGCACTCTTCGTAGTCTCACACAGCACTCTAGTAGGACGTAATCCGTACATCACAGCATCTCACGGTAAGCACAAACCACACCTCCAACAAACACGAATGACTCGATGCTTGGGTTAGAGACACGCCGGCGGCACCCAGCTTTTTCAGCGCCGCTTGTATATGTACTACGTAGAACTTGCAGCACCAAACCTCAATGCGAGCAGAGAGCGATGCGTTACGTGACGCATCTCATCACAGATGGAAGTGAAGAAACTTTGAAGAATCAAAACTACATAACTACATAACGACCGTCGTAGACGTTAATCCACATGATAACGAGGACCAAATGAGCGGGCGTGCGGGCCGCGGGCTGGCCGTCAACACCGCGATTACATGCGCTTGCGCTCTGGTCGTGCTTGCCACCCTGCCGCGGTCCAACTCGCGTAAACCTATCATCATGCCATCACGTAGTATATCACCCATTCTAGGCACTATTCTTGCCACTGTACTATTCTTTGTAATTTCACATTTCACGCATGCAGTATGTAGTGCATACTTGCACCTCGCACGTACACCTCATACCAACTTCGATTTGGCTACATATGGCTACCATGTTGTTGCTACAACTATAGTGCCTAGAATATACTGGCACTATCAGTATATTCTAGGCACTATACCCAAGCAAAAAAAAGTGTGTGGCAAAAGATAGGGCCGACCTTTCTCGCCGACCAAAAAGTGGCCGGCCGACCTTCGGCACCCGAATGAGGGCCGGCGTCGGGGATTGACACTGACCTAACGTTGGCCGATTTTAGGCAATCGACTACGGCCCAACCTTTTGGCCCGACGTGACCGACCACCTGCCGCACGTGGGCCTGCCGTCTGCCAGCGTTACTGAATGGTCGGCCGCTCGTCTGCCCTAGCATTTTGCTGACGAAAGACCATACGTCGGCCGGTTGCTTCCCGACGCCGGTTAGTGGCCGGCATCGCCCCTCGTGCAGGTATCATGCCATGCATTTAATATATCGTGGGCCATGCATATATAACGGGGTAGCACATACAAATGCATCAAGAAAAGCAGTAGCTTTTCTGATGCCATGAAGAAACAAAAGCTGCAGTATTTGGTGAAAAATTTATTTGTCAACAGCGTTCAGAAAAAGCTCGCGATTTGCTTTTTAATAAGCGTGGATATATGACTGCGCGTGTGCCACATATGGAAGATGGGCTTGAGGCTTGGTCTCCTTCTTTTGGCAGCCTGTCGATCACTTGATGTCTGCGACTGGTCGGATCTGCGGCAGGTTCCATCTTGGTCAGCTGTACGAAGACAAGTGTTTTAATGAAATATTTCCTTTTCGCCTAGACTTTTACATTGCAGGCAAATATAGGGTGAAAGGTAGAAAAAATAATGTCTGCTCACTGCCACCAACTGCACTATCACATCAATATATTTTATGCGCTTGACTTCATGCGACCCTACTGAAAACGCATTAGCGCAAAGCCGCAATAGGTAATCAGGATCCGTGAATCCGCGAGAAAGGCGCGATCACTTCGTTTTGCTGGAGTCATGATGTTGCAATTTGAAACCGTAGCGCAGTCAAACCTTATCCTCCCGAAGCGCGTTCTTGAATGCTAATGCTGCAATTTAATAATTCTAGCAAAACCAAGTGTCCGCGCTTGTCATAGAGCGCGTATGAGGGATTCCAACGCGGCTGAACAAACAGTTTCCGCGATATTTACATGAAACCTACAATAAGTTTATTCCGTAGAATACAGCTTAATTTTCTCAAACTAGATGGAACTTTTACAGCAAAAGCGACCGGATATTTAACGATAAGTCATCTGATTTATTTTCGTTATTTAACAACCGAGCATTATTTTAAAAATTCGGCTATTTAGACAGCCCAACTCTTAGAAGCTTATAGAACCCGTTGTAAATTTTTAAAGCTTGAAACAGGTTAGCTGAACACCTCATGAGCATGTAAGCACCAGGAAATAATCCGCACGATGAAAATACAACTGCTTGCCCAGAAAGCAAGCGCACAGAGCAAAATCAATGTGAAACGGCTCAGATCTGTGTGCATCACATATATAATTCCAAGATCCACAAAATGAACGCACTGGCTCACTTACCTTGCCAGCATACCGCATCACTCAATCATCAATTTTCACGTATAGACATCATTACAGCAGCAAAAAAAAAAAAAAAAAATAATAATAATAATAATAATAAACACGGCATAAACATTGTACTCAGTCCTGGCACGAGCTTGCTTGGCAGCAGCGATGATGCTTGTACAGCTTCTGATCGCTCCTATGGCGAGGGGTGCTGCAATATTTATATCAGTGATAGCATTTGACATTTAACTGGGTTGCATGCGTCCCATCGATGTGAGTCGGATAATCGAATTTTTCAAACAAAATCAGCGCTAATACCTGTCCGGCAAGTGCACCGCCATAAAGAAGTGAAAGGCCAGCGTTTTAGTGTAGAGGAGATCAAGGACTTCGGGCTTCGGCGAAACGAGCTTCCACTGTCGCAGCCAGTTTCCAGATCAGCTGATATCGCCTCCCTGCACGATCAGCGCAAGGCGCGCATACCAATTACAAAATATGCATTTACAGTAACAAGATGCGCATAAGTCTCAAAACAATACATAATTAGTTGCAGTTCATTATCGTATAGAAGAAAATCAGCGCTAATTTGACTTACCTGATGGGTATACATGTCAGTGCATGCACTTCGATATGAAGTGAAAGACGGGCGTTTTGGGGCAGAGGAGATCGGACCTCGGACTGCAGCGAAAAGAGCTAATTCCACCGCCACAGCATCGTTTCCAAGTCGGCTCAGCACGTCTTCCTGCGCAATCAGAGCGAAATGCGCACACATCGATTATAAAAAAAAAAAAAAAAATGCACGTAGTAACAAGATGCGCATATATATACGCGCTCCAGAAACAGTTGCAGTATATTGTCGTATCGAACAAAATATGTGCTAATTGGACTTACCTGATCGGTATAGTGAGTGTCCCTCCATGTTAAAAGGCGAGCATTTTGGGGCAGGAGATACCGAAGGACCCAGACTGCAAAATGAGCCAATTCTGCCACCGCAGCCAGCCGCAGCCTTGTTTCCAAACGGCTCAGCAAGTCTTCCTGCGCGATCAGCGCCCACACCAATTTTATATATATATGAAGAAAGATGCAAGGGGTATATAACAAGACGAACATATGCTCCAAAACAATACATTATTATGTTCAGTATAATATCGAATCTAGCAAAAAGCTCCTCTGATCAAGACCGAAAGATCATGTACTTACGCATGTTTTGGTGAACTTCGGCACGAAGAATCTGTACAAGCGGCTGCAATCATCAGCTGCATATATGGGCTGTTCTTTTCAAACGCTGACTGCACCAGGAGGTTGAGACAGATTGAATTTGCGCGAAATAAAAGCGGACGATAAGATTAGGCAGTACGCATCGCGCCCACACGGAGGCTGGCCGTCGACTGAGTGACGCCGCGGCCGCGCATCTTAGCTCGCGCGGGATGTGTTTTCCCGCCATTTGGACATGTGACCTCAAGAAGGGAGGAGGGGGGGAGAGAAGCTGCAAAAAGCAGCGAGAATCTCCCTGTGTGCGGTGCATGCAATTCTTTTTTTTTTTTTTTTTCGCGCTATCTCTCTCTGCTTCGGCATTCCTGTCGCCCCCGCGGTAGGGTGCCTCGATGCCTTTCGCCTCCCCGTGGTTCTTTCCGCTTTGCCGCAAGGAAAAGAGATGGGCCGATGGGGGGCAGCGGGGTCCCGCGCAGCGAGAAGCAGTTTTCTTTCTTTTTCACGTACTCCCCCTCCCCCCCCCCCCCCCCCTCTCTCGTCGTTCAAGAAGCGTCGAGGTAGTTTCTTTTCTTTTCTTTTCTTTTTTCTACGGCTTCTGTAGAACCCCCGTCTTGATACCAGCGGCTGTAGTTCTTTGCATGAAAAAAATATGGCTTGGAGTGAATGTATGTAATGTTCTTTTAACCGAATATCTTCCACATAAACCAAGTGTGGGGCAGTAGAACACCTGCAGCTTCATTTAGCCAAAATAGCAAGACCTGGCTACGTATATAGTGTTCAGTAACTTTATCGGAACCGTCTTGGAAACTTTTCCAAGACGGTTAAGTTGCAGAACACTGTATATTATGAGTGCTTTTGCAGAGATTACATAGTCCATGCGGATTTATACTTCCCAAAGCAGTACGTGGGTTATTTAGAGTCCCTCGGGCTGTCATATTAATCGCAAACCACATTTCCGTTTTCGCGTTTGGTTTCCATCATAATGCGGCTTCTGCAGCTCGACTAAAGCCCGTGACTTCGAGCTCAAGCTGGTAAATAACGATTGAATCACATAGTAACTGCTGCAAGTTTCTGACAAAAATATATTTTGTCCATTTGTTCTAGGGATGCATGAAAATCAGTAGAAGATCGCAGGGCGAAGTGCACCGGATCCGGATGAAAGCTCATAAAAGCTCACCGCCTCTTTTCTTGACCCCGTACGAAATGTAAACTCACGGAGGCTGCGAAACGAATTTAAGGGCGTTTAGGATTGATAGGTTTCGAGGGCACTGGCAAAAGTAATTGACGGTTAACATATAAACCTTAAAGGCACGTGATCTCTTCGGTTTACCGTGGGTTTGCTTAGAGTTATGTTATAGGTTAACTTTATGATGAGGTTGTTTAAATTCAGAGGTTACCATTTAACCATAAAAAAAAATGGACAATTACATTCGTAGGTTCATAGCAGTTACCGCGCAAATCTTAGGCACTTAATACTAAGTATGCTTCAAACAGACAATCAGCGCCTACCAGTTCACAAATTCAAGCATAAGTTCATGACAACTCGCGATCAACCACAGAGTGTACCATACCCGCCGCGGCTCAATTAGCGCGCGGTTAAAGCGTTATTTCAAAATATGTATAAATAACAGTTAATTTCACCTCCTGTTGCGCAATGTATATTTCTATCAGCAGGCTCAAATGATATAGTGTCAATATATATCATGCACGCGGTATAACTCAATGTTGCATAAAAATAGCTGTTTCAATGATACGAATTTTCCACTTTTCTCCTGCTAAGCCGACTGCCTCATGGAATGTAGAGGGGAAACCTGCGGTATTGCAGGAGACTTTACTTTGATATGGACAATGTTATTTAATGATATATTATAGCAGCAGTGAATACGCGGCTGGGGAAAAGGGGATTCGAGGAACTTTATATATATTCTGGCATTTCATACCATATTTCTGCGTGTGAGGCTGACGTTGAAGAATTTAACAATGTAGACCGCCACTGGTGCAGGAACCGATCGATCCTCGTCATGTTGCGCGGGATTCTCAAAACGCAATCCCTTTGAATTTTCTCAAAAGAACCAAATGTTACTTTTTGCACAATGCTTGTGTTCGCAGGAAGTTACGTTCGACAGGCGAATCGTCCGGGCGATCGGCTCTTTGCGTGCCTTTCATTTTTATTTGAAAACTATCAGGACCACATTTGTGTTCTGGATAAACACAGTCGGCCTCGGCATATTGATATATAAGGAATAAAGCTTTCCTAATCCCCGTGTTTTAACTGAGGCGGGCAAATATTTGTCCCAAGCTGTTCCATTTATCCTCATGTCGGCAATATACCCGAGTTTCGTCTATCGAGAGTGCAGCATATATATGCGAAGCGTTACAGCTCATTTGGTCCAAAAGCCACCTCGCTAACCCGGTTTTCGCTTGAGTATCGTCGAGTTTTGTCTGAAATATTCGGAATGTGGTAGTAAATATGCAGATGCGGTCCAGGTTCCCACCGGGATCTGTGACAGATGCTGCGCCTTTACTTTCCTATAACCAATTTGCAATTAACTGCGGTTGTCCACCGAAATAGAGAGATAGAGAGAAGAATGAGAAGGCGTTGTATCCCGTCAAACGTTAAGGGGAAGCTTGAGCGTCCCCCTAATTTTTATTTCCTTCTTTCAATTATTATTAACTATTCCATCGTACCACTGTGTAAGGTCGTGGAACAATTTACTCTGTGCGACTGCAGACGTGCGTAAGTGCGTGCGTGCGTACGTGCATGAGTCACAATAGTCACACTAGGGATAGATATTAACTCAATAATCTCGGACATCTTGTTCATCCTAAAGTTATAGCTAATTAACGTATGCGCGATACTTCTGATAAAGCCTAGTGCACACAGGTGCCAACTTTCCCACATCTGTGTTCCTTGATTGTTTATTGATCCAGCCTCCCAATGATACGACCCTGCATGGCTTAGCACGTGTTTTCTTGTGTATTCCTCTTGCAAAGTCAATCTACTTTGATTATATTTTCACTATAGCTAGGTGGTGGCGCCTATTTGGGTTCCGCCTTGTCTTCATTATGCCCTTTGTTGTGCGCTATTGGGTATCCTTCGCTGGATCATGGAAAAAGCAAGAGAGTTCCAGAAACCCATTTACTTCTGCTTTATTGATTATGCGAAAGCGTTTGACTGCGTAGATCACAGCAGATTGTGGCAAGCTCTCCAAGAGATGGGAGTTCCAATTCACCTCATCTGTCTCCTCAGGAACCTTTATGAAGGGCAAGAGGCCACAGTCAGAATTGGGCATGGTCTTACTGATTAGTTTCCGATTGAGAAAGGGGTGAGGCAAGGCTGCATACTGTCGCCCTGCCTATTTAACCTATATGCAGAGTGCATCATGAGAAAGGCCGGTCTGGACGAGTCTTCAGCTGGAGTGAAGATTGCTGGAAAACGTATCAACAACCTTAGATATGCGGATGATACCACTTTAATGGCAGAAAGTGAAGTGGAACTCAAGAGACTTCTGATGCGCGTACAAGAAGAGAGTGAGAAGTTTGGGCTTAAACTGAACATTAAAAAGACGAAGATCATGGCGTCTTGCCCTATCAAGTCCTGGAGCATCAATGGACAAGAAGTGGAAGCTGTGACAGATTTTCTGTTCTTGGGCGCCAAGATTACCTCGGAAGGAGACTGCAGCCATGAAATTAGGAGACGCCTGCTTCTGGGAAAGAGAGCAATGGTTAGCCTTGACCGCCTAGTAAAGAGCAGAGACATTAGTCTGGCAACCAAGATCCGTATAACCCGTGCTATGGTCTTTCCAGTTGTGATGTATGGATGCGAGAGTTGGACTGTGAAAAAGGCTGACCGCCGAAGAATTGACGCGTTTGAATTGTGGTGCTGGCGAAGACTCTTAAGAGTTCCTTGGACTGCCAGAAGATCAAATCAGTCGATATTGTCGACCATAAACCCTGACTGCTCATTGGAGGGTAAAATTCTCAAGTTAAAGCTCAGCTACTTTGGTCATCTGATGAGAAGAGAGGAGTCGCTGGAGAAAGATTTGATGTTGGGAAAGGTTGAGGGTCGCCGGAGAAGGGGTAGGCAGCGAACGCGATGGTTAGATGGCATTCTCGAGGCATTGCAGATGAAGCTATGTGATGTTAAGAAGATAGTGAGAGACCGGAAAGCGTGGCGTGACATGGTCCATAGGGTCACGAAGAGTCGGACACGACTGAACGCCTGAACTGAACTGAACTGATTGGGTATCCGAGTTAGTGGATCACATAGGTTACGTTGGGCGGCCTTAACTTTTATACTGGCTTGGAAGTAGAAGGCAGATGTTTGTAGTGCATGGTCAGGGGAAGCAGGCGCACGTGTTCGCATAGTTAGAGGAGATGTTCGTAGACGGAGCATGGATAGCCATAGCAGTATCTAATCTCTGCGAAGCGCTCTGCTATTCTGCGCCCCTACACATATGTGCCAAAGGTATGCGAAGTGGGAGACGCCTGTTGCACCCAATCTCCCGCATGCTGTAAGAGACTTTCGGTGGCGCACTGAGTGTGGCGTATTCGATCCCCACCAAATTAAACAGGCTTTACAGCTGGCATATTGATCTGCACTGTATCAACTTTGGTCAGGTCGAGTCTCACACACGTGTCCTTAAGGACTGTGTCGCAGCTTGGACATTCCGCTGCCTAGCGCCGTGAGCTTTTTCGTCGCACAGTGGAAGGCCGCGCGAAGCGTTCGAACAACGTGTAGTGAAGTCCGTGGGATTGATCATTTGGCAGAATAGGAACGCGGTCGATCGTATTCTTTCGGTGACCCCGTTGTCTACTGTTCCCCATGCTAGTGCGTCTCACCTAGATATAGCCATCTGTTAGCTCTTGGAGAGCAAAGCTTTATCCGGAGGTTGTTGACGCGGCACATCAAACTCAGGAAGGTCACTTGTACATCGAAGTGATTTGAACTCGGTTCTTGTCTTGAAAGACGCAAGCCTGCGGCTCACGCGTATATGTGTGAGCACAAAGGATCGAGCAATCGACTGTCTGGAAATTTGTTAGGTGGTCAGAGCTCCCGAGGGAGTCCTGTTGCAGCTGCGCATTATTGATATACAACGTGTGACCAGAAACTCACTGCATTATATATTTCTTGCCGCTACCTTATATGTTCGGTACTGTTTGCTGTTTTACTGAAACATTATTTATTGTCCCAGTGTGCTTTGCTATTTCCATGTTTATCAATAAGATTTCTTTGGTTCCCTGCTAAGTAAATGGTTGAAGTTCACGCCTATGACGTCATGATCGTTTCTACTCTCTTATCCCGGTACTTTTCAAGCAGAAGTCTTAAGTTTCTGGACCTATGCAGCATTCCTTCCACATGCAGGGCTATTCTACAAGCGATCTCTCGGCTTAGTACGTACGACAGATAATTCGCTTTAATCCCTTCCGATACATGTTCACGCCTTAAAACTAAAAGTTCTCCATATTATTAGTCTGAAGCCACAACAAAAACCCGAAATTGCGGCAGCTGCTTCAGGAAAGAATTCTTTTCAATTAGCTTCTTTTATTGCGCGTACCTCGTGTAGCTCTCAATAAATATTATTAATTTTCAATCACTCTGTATAACATAGGGGTCTCAAACTCATATTGATATGCAGGATGCGTTGAGAAAATATGTCTCTCGCGGACCAGGAGTGGACAGTAACAAGCAAGAAAATATAGAAGCCATAATTCAAAACAATCTGTAAAACAAAAGCGAAATACTAATAAAATAAATAAAAATCAACTGTATCGTTCCTATGAAACCACACTCCCATTATTGAGCAAAAAGAAAAAAGGAAAAAACAAACAAACAGAAAAACAGAAAAAGCGGAGCATCTTCGATTTTTTTTTTTTTTGTCCAAACGCGCCGGAGGAGCGCGTTACTTCAGGATGGCTTGGCGGAGTTACTGAAAGGATACAGCGGTTGAAAACTATTACAGTCACTTGTCCTGACAATATATAAATGCGAATGAAAAAGAGGTCTGGTTGTCCAGCGCCTAGTTATTGAAGGTAACAAAGTTGACTGTCTTGTAATTTTAACTAATAACGCGCAACTTTGGAAAACGCGCTTGCATTTCCAACATTTCGTTCGCACGTACAGCGTCCTCGCGCGCTCGAGATCGTCTCTTGGTCGCGCTCTACACTTCTGCAACGAACTTGAAAGCACGCACGCACCCACGAGCACAAGCTGCCGAGTCTTCCAAGAACTGTTGACAAGAAGCGGGGGAGGAGAGGGGGTTAGTTTCCGGTGTAGAATCGGACCGCTCGCTGCGAAAATGCGCCCCTCCGACTTCCGAAAAAAAAAAAAAAATGAAAAGAGCCGCCCGTCCCACCCCGGCAGGTCGTAAAAGAGGATGAATGGGCCACACGCAAAGAAACAAAACCAAATGACAAGGACGCTGGCCTGTTTTCTCGCGGCTCTTAGCTTTACCAGACTGTTTTGAGAAAAACAGTATGCAATTAATAACCTGGACAATAATCATTTTCCTTCGTTTTTTTTTTCTTCATGTATTTGATCGTAAGACAACTTTGTTCGAAAAGAGCTCCTTCAAAAATAGTATACAAATACCACAAAACTGCATGCTCTCTTCAAAGTCGGCGTGTATACATTTCTTCTCTCGCCCAGTCAGGAACGCTCGCCACCAACTTTCGAGCTGCGGGGGTGACACAGTTGCCCCGCCCTTCCCATTTTCCCCCTCTTTTCCGCCCTTCCTTCGAAACGTCCGAGCGTGAGGTCGGTTTTGTTTCGTCCGAGTCTCCCTCCGTGTACGCATTTCTCTTCTCCTGCTGCGAAGTAGTGTTTTTAGAATTTGTCTCTGCTTGCCTGCTGGAGCGTTCGCCGCGGCCAAGGCTTGCCAGTGCCCTACGCATAATTTCTGCCCCCCGTGTGCTTTTTCTCTTCTGTCCGCTTCTTTTATTTTACACAATAGCCTTCTCCTCCCTTACAATGCGAAGTTGCGTCTACTCAAGTGCCCAGCTGCCATATAGCGAATTTCAGTGGGTGATACGGGCTAAATGGGGTGTACGGGAGCTTGTGCGCCAAAAATATAACTGATGTTACATCACCTACAGCTGCGCTTCGTAATAAGCAAACAGTATAATGTATAATGACATGATCTACACATGAAATCGCGGTCACCTTGTGGCGTGCTGTTTATCAGAACTCGGTAAATAATTTTACTAACAGCTATAAGGTTCACTAAAAATGTGAGCGACAAGTTAAACAAACAATAGCATTAATTAATGTAACAAAACATTTACAATAAATAGCATGTATCATTTTGTTCCATACTAAGCGCAAATTACATAACATCGCGAAAAACCAAAGCCGAGTAACAGGCAAATTTAAAAAAAAAAAAGTAGCAGTCATGCTCTTCATAACCTTTTTTCAATGTACCGCCTCAACAGTCGGGCCGACGCATTGCCGCACTCTTGCCATTAACCTGGCGCCGTGCCCGGCATTTAGTCCGGCCAAAAAGTCGGGCCAAAGCCCGCTGCGAACTACTTGCCGAAATGGCTAGCGGCTACCTCCGGGCCGACCGCTTGCCGTGGTTTACTAGCCGACTAAGTAGGCTCCCGACCATTTTCCGAACGTCGGCCACACGTAAATGGTCGGCCAAGGATGCTTGGGTAGCTACAACCACATCTGGGGATCTCGGATCCGTCTGGCTTTCCCGACGGATCCCAAGGCCCATATCGGAGAAAAATGCGTTGGGTCCGTCGGGAGAACCCTACCGATCGGGTCCGTCCGCCGTACCTCTGAAAAATATTTCCCGGATCCGTCCGTCGTATCCCGAAGAAAAACGCACCGGGTCCGTCGGACGTACCTTTAAGACCATTGATCGGGTCCGTCCGACGTACCTTTAGCCACAGCCAACTTGTTATTGGCAACTAATTAAGACTTATAGTTTGCCCGCAGCAGTGATACTCAACAGCTAGAAGCTATCCAACATATATGACGATGTTGGGGTATAAAGTTAAGTATTTATTCCTAATTAACTAATTAAAAGTATTTGAATTAAACCTGCACTAATAAAATATGACTTGATTACATAGGAGGAAGTTCAGTTTTATTCACAATTACTAATTAACAGTAAATAATTATAACCTACAATCTGTCCGGTGCAGTTGTATTTGACACGAGCAATTAAAAGCTACATGACGATGCTGTAGCAAGTTGAATTTTTATTCACAGTTATGTAATTAATGCTAATTTTTATTGCCTGCAATTGTCCATTGCAGGTATACACAAGTGCGGCAAAATTTGCCTATATTTATCATCCGTCATTGATCCCTTGCAAATACAAGCTGCTTCGGCATCCTGCAGTACAGTTGCAGCGTCACTAACAAAGACAAGTGTTTTTTCTGTGCATATCACTCAGCTTTGTCTCCGACAGGCTTGAAAACCACAGCTCGCTCATGCGTAATCACAAGCCTTGCTTGCATTTTCAAAGACGTAGCAATAATAGCCAACGTTCATCCTCGATGCGGCACCAGCTCGGCGACTGCCACGAAGCGCCTGAAGCGAGAAAGGCGATTAATCTGTAGCAGCTAGTCAGCTATCTCTGCTCTTGATGTTTGTTGTCAGCGCTGTTCATATCCTGACACGGCTTCTTGCTTCGCGGTGGAATTGTTTCACAAGCAGATCTTTTCCTTTCGTTCCTCCGTTTAACTGTTTTAACAGAGAGCTGGGCTTGACACCCCGGAAGCATCGTCGGTATGGCACCGGGAGCTAACGATTTCAACGCCGTCGATTACATGAACGTAGTCGCGCAATATGAGGTGTGCTTCAAAACGGTGCTCACGCACTGCTGGTAGTTCTACGGGGCTCTTATCCCCCCTTCGCATGTTTCGCGTAGTTCCAGTCAAATTTTCCTCCCAGCTTGTCGTCTATTGGTGCGGAAAAAAAATATGCTTTTGGCGCACCCGGACTCGGGTAGCCGGTGCTGCAGCCTGAAGCAAAACAGTGGGAATCAGTTCTTTTCGCCACAGCTTCGTTACATTCCCTGTCACTGGTGCTACATAGTTCCTACTCTCTGCTATCACTACTTAACAGAAATATACGAACGCTAAAGTGCAATTATTTGCGTGTCAGCGCGCGCGCAAAGCGAGAAAAATTCCACATCGCATTGCTATGTGCTGCCAACGCGCGCGCCGGAGGCTAGGAGAAGGCGCAGCGGCGCCCCTGCCGGCCGTCAGTGCCAACTCGCTTAACCCCAGCCACGGCCGGTCTCGAGGGAGAGAGCGCTTCTCTGCGCTCTCCCCCGAGACCGGCCGTGCCCCAGCTGGCCCCAGCCGCTGCCGGTCGCGCCACTAGAAAGTATTCTAGTTCACTATAATAAGTACTATGGTATGCTATGATAGCGAAGGCTCCATAGACGCCCATACGTACAAAACAAGGCGGCTCGCGGGTTCCAGCGACCAATGAAAATGGGGGGGGGGCATGACATCAAATGACGTCACGCACACATTTACTTTGCGGGAACTATAAAGATTCTAGCTCACTACCTACATCAGCTCGCGCCAACCTTTGCCATCTAAAAGAACTCGAGTTCCTGTTGTTTGCACCCTTGTTTATAAGCAGTTGCTCCAGCACAATGAATGTGATTGGCAAATGTGTGTTGTGTCTCTTCGCATGTGTTTGTTGCGCCACATTTCTGGGTATTGTGGCGGCATAGAAAGGCAGCAACACTTCCAAACATAGACCACGCATGCAAATTCATAATGCAAATACTGTTGCAAATCATGCAAGTACTTTGACCATGTACTTTGTCCCTCAGCACAGTAAGGTGTGGTCCAGAAACACTGGTGCAACAGGGCAGCCGTGCCCAGTTCGCAGCAGAGTGCACCAAGTGAACAATTATGGTTTTCATATTCATGGTTTATTGCATCAACCAACAAATACAGAAATAAAGCACAACAATAAAAAAATGCATGTCGCAGACAGCACAAGCAGTAGCGCTGTTTAAGCGGGCTAATCATTTCAATGATCACAGCCGAGACATGGAAAAGGCTTGAAAGGGCAACTCCGGAGGTTTTTTGACATTCGAATATTCCTGTGAAAATTTTACTGTAGGTTCTTCTTTCCGTCCTGACGCATTCTACAAAATTTGGGCTCCGTACAATAATTTGTTCGCGCGCAGCACGACTTTAAAATATGCCGTTTTCATGGGTTAAGTTGAGAGTATTTCTGCGGGCAACATTGAGTTTAGACCAGCGTCAGCCCATGACGTCAGTGGAGATGCGGCGGCGCTGGCGACAGCAGTGACTTTCGTGGTGTAGGCAAAAGCTCGGGTCGTCTGCATTGGATGCGCGGCGCTTGCTGTGCTTTCTGGCATAATTCCCAATATTCCTGCAAGCTGTGGCGTGGTTGGTTGCGCCACGAGGCACACAAAGGAAAATAGCACCTGTTTTCACATGTTTCTTGCTGCCGGACAAATATGAGAGCGATGGGCAGCAGCGTTGAGCCTGACAAGTAGACCCTTCGGCGACGGATTGCCTTCGCGGCTAACGTGCGTTGCACAATTTTGCACTGAAACCTCATAAGTTCGTTTGCAACTCTTAATTGTCGTGACTGCTTTTCGGCCGCACGATGAATAGCTCAATATCAATTGCCTGCAGCTCGTGCACGTTTTGTTGTATATAATATATCAAGTTAAGACGCCGCCCTGTGAGTTCCATTAATTCACTTGTGCCCGTGCATATATTCGTACTAAAAAGGACACAAAAGCTGCTGCGAAGGTAACTGCTGTTAGTACGTTTGACCGGTCACTCACGCGAAGCAGCTTTTCTCTGATATCACTTTCGCGAGTTTCAACGAGTGACTTTTCATCACCGCGGCCCGGCCTTATAGAAAGCAAGTAAACATTGCTAGGATCCGGGCACAGTCACGCAGCGTCACCTCAAAACTTTCTTTGTGAAGGTCATTAAGATTTTGAAGAACGAATTAAATATCCACGTACAACGTAACTCTGATCAAGCAGGATATATTTAAGTATGGTATATATGGTACATGCAATTTAATGTCCAAAAGAGTTAGTTATAATTAATCGGCTATGAGGGGTGCAAAATAAGCAGATAAGATGACGCACTTTTGAATGAACAGTTTCAGAGTATATTAATAAAAGCTTAACAGATCGTGCGAATTTCGCTGCAAGCGATTGTGGAGATCGTTGAATTTACGTTCGCGCACCCCTTCTGAAGACAAAAAAAAAAAAGGAGAACATTCTTACGGGCCTTAATGTATCTATTAACCTGTGAAGGACCTTGGCTACGTCTGTACGATGAAACAGACGTGAAACGTCTTTTTATCGAGCAGGATAGAACATTGGCAGCGCGCACTATAGGCGAATATGTTACAAAGAACTAAAACATTGAGTTCTTATTCAGTGAAATTCTGACTTAAGTTGCCGGTACACTGAGCTAGAAATATGATTTCTAGTTCACTATAGTTGTCGGTAATATATTGTTCTTTAGAGTGAAGTTACTTGGAGCATCACAAAGCCCATCAAGAGTTGTCATATGAAAAACACACTTCCAGTCGTTCATTCATCGTCCTTGCATGCGCTATCAGTAGGCACGAGAGTTGAACAATGTTGGCTTTTAGTTTTTGATATACATTGCGCTTTCTAGTTTTCATTTAACTCAGTCCCTACAGTCACCCACCGTAGCCGCGCGCTGCTGAGCTAGGCCACGGAGAAGGAAGCCAATTAAGCGCTCTTCGCCAGGTAATTCCAGAAGTAATCGGCTGATAAGGTGCTGAACTACTCTTCGGGCATAAACAAAACTATTTCTACGCACAAACGAAGCTTACGCTTCAGAATATTCGCACGCGCGAACTGGTTGCGAAAGCAGCATCGCTTGGCGCTGTGTAGGCACGCTGCGTTTTTGCCTACACCCCATGCCGCTGCCGATCGCAGCGCCACCATTCTCGACAATTCGCCATTTTGTTCAAATTGTGACGTACACGTGACGTGTGTGGTAGAACGGTGCCAGGGTACGTGAGCACAATATCAGGTTACGCATTCTGAACAAAAAGAGAAATAAAGTGGCAGAAAAAAGCGCGCTGTCGTCTGCTACTATATATTGGCGCCAAGTATGAAAAACGACGGTGCTCCTGCAGGAACCGATACGCTGCGGTGCATTCCGTGATTCGGAAGCCTCGGGTTGCAGTGAGGCGAGTGAAGTATGTTGTGGCGTTGCGGTATTAGTGTGTCATGACATACTTGCGGTCGGACATTCGACAGCAGCTATGCACGGAAAGGCTGCGTGAGTTTCCGCTGAAGAGCAAGAACGGCAATGGAATATTTGTAGTGGTGCAAAATGGGAGCGGAAAGTAGCATTGCTGTTCATAAGCGCCGATGACCTCTCACGTTCACTTATCAGCGGCTTTTAAATACAAGCAACTAAAACGTTTAAGGACTTGGTCGTAAACAGAAGGAATCGACAGATTTCCAAAGTAGCTCTAGCACTGACGAAGAGGCGCCGGCGCAGCCGGTAATGTCCATCTCTGAGTACAACGCTCGCAGTCTTAAAGTATCAATTACTGTTGGGTACTGGCTGTGCTACCCATCTTTTTCGAAAAGCCTCGATCGCTATGACCAGCTACCGTCAGGTCACCAAGTCTACTTAAGTTTCTATCATATTGTGTCGGCTTGAGTTGTGTAGAGCGCGGAAAGCAGAGAAGAGAGAAAGATGGAGGGAGAGACAGAGTCTTCCACACACGCACACACGCGAAGTGGAAGGCATACGCTGGGCCTTACACCTAGTCAGTTAAATTTTCATGCGCTGGCGTGCGAAAAGCTCTTGAGAAATGCAAAATATGTCCGATAAAGAGAACAAAACAGAAGAACAGCATAGCAGGAAGGTTAATTAGGCGATTCTCAGGCTACAGTACATGTGCAGAGGGGGATAAACGGACAATAAGAAAAGAAAGCGAAAGATAACTGCAGAAATCATTGTATGAAGCTAGGGCGGCTCCGCGCGCGCGTATTCCTTACTGTCGAAACGGTAAAATGCAAATCAATACGGGAGATTATTTTCAGGCTGTATTAAAAAAAAAAGCAATCAGCACAAAATGTCACTCAACTACATCATATGATTAGAGTATCGTTATAACGTGCTCCGGTGTACTTTATTTTTTTCACTAAAAAATAAGCAAATGGTAAGCCCGCATGCATATTAAAAGTAAGCTTTATATATGAAACACATCACATGTAGCAAGCAAACACGTGCCATGTACATGGAACATACATTCCTTTAGTGAAATACAAGTTGTGAGTATTTTTGCTTGCTTTTCCCATCGTGGAAATGCTGTTCAATTCATTAATATTGCAGTGAGTGCATAGTGCAAGACAAAACGACAGTGTTTAGGGCCGATGTTTCGGAAAGTTTTTGGTGACCCCTTGCTGCCAGTCGCGCGAAGTTCCTGCACAGCCATCGAACCATATGACTCCTCACGTTGTACTCACGAACCGATCAGACAGATAATTAGAAAGCATCGCAGTGCTCTCTGAAATATATTCATTATGGTTTGGTAGGCGCTGTTTAATACAGAGACAAAGAGAAGAAAACACGGTATTGGCGCCTATATTTATCTTTTTTTCTTTGTCTCTGTGTTAAATCGCGCCCGCAAAACCATCATGAACAACCTACAACTCGTCCAACTTCCCCTTTCGTTGCTCTCTGAAATGCCTCTTCGCGCGCAGATCAACCGCTTGAGTTAGCGGGCCGCAATGCTGCGCTATCGACGGCGCGGATCGATGGTTTCTCGTTTCTCTAGGAGAGCAAAGCATTTGCAACGGGAGGGTAGCTAAGACCCTCGTGCGGCTGTAAATTTGCGTCATCATTATTAATCCGCTAAAAGATGACGCAGCTGGAAAGTTCCGTTATGTCGTCGTTTCATTGCTTTCTGCAATTACAACAAGATGTGTCAGCTTACTTCACCACCCACCAAACTCTCTACCAAACTGCGGAGGGCTAACAGTCGCCTTCACTCAATGTCGAATTCACCATGTTTTTTTCGCAGCCACCTCGGTTCAAAATGCGGCGCCCAACTTTCGTCATTAACAGCAATGGCAGAACATCCTTTGCGTAATAAAACGTCATTTTGACGTCACCTATAAATGTTTATGCGTGACGTATTTCCCGCCACACAACGTCAGCCAATCAGATTTCAGGAGTCGGCTCTTGACAGTGGGCGGTTATTTTCACCCCATTCGTAATACAAGTGTAAGTGCTTCCCTTTCTATCATATATACAGTTAAACAAAACGGTGCGAAGTTTGGGGAATCGATGGTCTTCACTATACGGCAGGTGTTCTTGCTGTTTCTTCTACTGCCTTCGCTCGTACCGAGTGGTGTTGGTGACCACCGCTGCGTCCGTGGCTCAGCGACACATTGCGGTGCGGAGATGACGACTTCTCTTCTCGGGCTTGTTAGGTTTGGGGGTCGCGCGCCCCTCGGTAGCGTTCGCCTGGCGGCTCCGTGGACGGCGGACGGCATCAAAGGTGCCAGCAAAGACGAGGCGTCTTCTAACGAAACAACCTTTACTGCAACATTGTGAAGATACGGGCAGAGAAGCTGACCCGGAGAGATTACAGACACTCTCACACAGCTGGTGTCTAGCGTCGTGCCAACGGCGCGTCAAAGTAGTCTCTGTCTCAGCGGAGTCGGCCGCTGCTTTTTATAGTTTTTCCAGATCACAGGGAAAGGGTAAACCCTCACAGGAAAGAGAGAGCCAAACATGTTGGTTCACGACGAATGACTCAATCGCAGGTGTTCCGACCTCATCTCCTCCACCTCCTGCAGACAGGAGAGGGCGACGCACTTTCCCTCGAGCTCCAGGCTTGGCCAGCTTTTGCACACACATGCACGCACACACATTTGGCGCGTGGCAGGAACACGCTGAGACTTGTCGGCGGGAGGAAGCGTTGCGCGGCCGATGAACGGCGTCGAAATGGCCGATCCGCTCGCGGTTCTGCCTGTTGCTATGCGGTGGTCGCGTCAGCTGTCCCACTTCTCGGTGGAGAAACGTAACAGACTGTCCCGCCGGGGAAGGGAGATCCCGAAGGGCAGGGGACTGCATCCGCTGTCCGGAGGGATCGGGATGTTGCTGCTAGCCGGGATCATCCGACTCTGTTTCTCTTGAGCCAGTCAGCCTGAAGAATTCCTTGGCAAGTCCGGGTTTCCAAGGCACTCTGCAACTTGTCTTCAGGAGAGATTTCTGACAACCTACAGCATCACAACCACGCTAAAAACTCAACTGGTCAGCCAGCAAGCACGGCACGAACTTCACTAAGTTTTGCAAGATTATTTCCCTCTTACGCCCCTATCAATATTAAAGGGCAGCTCAGCAGCACTTGGAACGCGTCCACAAATTTGAAAATCGTATTTTCAAAACAGCACTTCAAACAAAGATAATACAATACAAATGTTCAAAATCCTATGCCAGGAAGAAAAACAACAAGTGAATAAAGGCTTCTTCTCACGTTATGGGCTCCGACTTAAGCCATCGGCGTTACCGTTGAGATCACCCTTTTCACTAAAACTTCGGCTGTCCGTTTCACGGAACAACCGTACCTTCCTGTTTCTGTGCAGAGAAACGCATGAGCACGAGTCACTCGCTTTTCGGAACAACCTATCCCTCTCCTTACGGGTTGCGCACCAGTCAAGCATTTTCTGGGCACGGGCGCATTTGTGCCGTTGGGATAGTCGCTTTCTTTTCCGGGATAGCTTCAATTTGCTCCATTGTTTCTCGCGCCTGCCTTTCCGTTTTTTTCTACGGCAGCACTGAAACACATGCTTTGTGCTTTCTTTTCGCAATCTTTGGAGTTTGCTCTCCTTACGATGGCAGCATTCTTTCTCGCGCCTGCCCTTTCGCGTTTTTCGTCGGCAGCGCTGGAATACTAGCCTTCTGCTTCCTTTTCGCAACCGTATGAGTTCGCTCTCCTTACGATGGCAGCATTCTTTATCGCGCCTGCCCTTTCGCGTTTTTCGTCGGCAGCACAGGAATACTAGCCTTCCGCTTTCTTTCTGCAATCGTTTGCTCTCCTTACGATAGCAGCATTCTTTATCGCGCCTGCCTTTCCGCGTTTTTCGGTGGCAGGACTTGAATACTCTAGTCCTACTTTCTTTCGGCGCGAGCTCTGGCAAGCTAGCGGTCAACGTTCTAGCGGTAACCGGAGCTAGTAGGACACCGGTGTCGTCTGAGTGGTCAAAGCAGTCAAAGTGCGGCGCCGCGTCTGCATCGCGGCCAGCAGCGCATGACTCACTTTCCGTCAAGTCCGAACGACAACTGCTCACGCCAGCCCTCAAGCTAGGCATTTCCTCTGGCGGCGCCGCGGCTGCATCGCATGACTCACTTTTAGTCAAATCCGAACAACCGCTTATGCCAGCCCTCAAGCTAGGCATTTCCTCTGACTCGCCACTCACGTTACACGGGTCCTCCGATGAGCCGCATTGCTCAGCGCTAACCGGCGCACGATCAAGCTCATTCGACAGCTGGGGCGCTTCGGATAGCGTGAGGGTCATGTGTGCTACGTCCGCGTTCGCACTGGGGTTGCTTTCGCGAATACAACCTAGCGTGGTATCAGGGCACGAACGATTCTGACTCTGCTCTGGTCGCTCGCTGTCGCCTTCGCAAGTCTCGCTCTGTACAGCGGACGCGCACTCCTCGTCGGTCTGCCCTGGCTGATCACAACTCGCGGGCTGCGCAGTTTCCCTGATCGGCACTTCGTTTTTCTGCGTGCCCTGCTCTATGACACAGCTGATTTTCTCATTTCCTAGCTGATTTCCATCTCCGCCACGCTCTAGACCAGCTTCTGCATTTAACTCGAGAGGCGGTTCAGCTATTATCAGTTCCCCACACTCATTTGATGGAACTGTATCTCCTACAGCTACTTGGGTCGGCGTGCAGTTCACCTCGCTTAACGGCGTCACTTCGGACTTCCAGCCGATTAAGCATGTGCTAACCGTCTCAGCTAGTGGCTCGACCAAGGTAACACGATGCTCTTCTGTTCGAGAATCGGTCGGCTCACTACTGCGGTCACGTTGCTCGGCCGCTTCCCCAAGCTGTGTCTCACACTCCGGTGCAAGTTCGATTTGCTTCGGAATTTCCGCACTGTCTAGCCATTCACTTACAGCGGCTTTCAACTGATAGGCCCAATCAAAGTATGACTTGTCACAATGTTTCTCGCTCTCATATCTCTTCCGAAGATCATGAGGCGTTATCTGATATCGTATCAGCAATGACTCTTTTAGTTCATCGTAATTATGCAACCGGTCGCCAACTAATCGCTTCATTTCTTCCGACGCTTCAGCGGAGAGAAGAGCTACCAACTTCAGCGCCCAACTACCTCGCTCGAAGCGTTTACTTCTACAGACATTCTCGAAGTCTGCCAAATAATCTACCATATCCTCGGCGATGAGGAATGGTGGCGTACCGTCTCGCGGTATCGAACCGTTACGCTGAATGGCACTGAAAGCGTCAAACTTTTCCACGCTCATTCGATGTGCTGAAATCTCCAGCTGGATCAGTTTCCTTACGAGGGCGTCCTCTTTCTCGTGACGTTCCCTACGCACACGATCCTCTTGACGTTCGTCAATGATCTCAAGGCATTCCAAAAGCTCGTCATCTTCAGCTTCCAACTCAAGAATAGCCTTTAACACTTCTAGTTTTCTGAGTTTGTCTGACAAATTCAGACCCAACTCCTCCGCAAGCTCCAGCAATTTCGGTTTGCGCAACGACTTCAAATCCAAATCCATGGCTGTTCCGAATGCTGCCTTCTCTACTGCCCACTATTGCCTTGCTGCACTTAACCCAGCAACAACGACAACACAATTACCAGCTCTGTTCTCTACTTAACAAAAGCCTGGCAAAACTCAGTAGAAGAAAGTCCCGCACTCACCAAACCTCGCAGCCAAGAATCCAACGCAGTCGTTCCGCTGCAGGCAACCAGTCATCACACAGGGCTCGTTGCACTGCTCCCGACTTTCCGCTAAGCTGCTTGATTCACGGGTCACGCCTCGGTCATCTCCGCTCTTCCCACCAGATGTTGCACCTCGGTCAGGCTGGCTCGTTTCACCGACCACGGTCACTGCTTGGTCGTCCTCGTCTCTCCGCTGTTCACGTTGGACGACGGTATCGCCTGGCTCCTCCAACCACGGTTACGGCTTGGTCGTCGTCATCCCACCGCTGTTCACCAATTGTTGCATTTGGGGGTGTCGCGAGTGCCGGGGTAGCGTACCGCTGCGGCGCGCGGCCCCTCGGTAGCGTTGGCCTGGCGGCTCCGTGGACGGCGGACGGCATCAAAGGTGCCAGCAAAGACGAGGCGTCTTCTAACGAAACAACCTTTACTGCAACATTGTGAAGATACGGGCAGAGAAGCTGACCCGGAGAGATTACAGACACTCTCACACAGCTGGTGTCTAGCGTCGTGCCAACGGCGCGTCAAAGTAGTCTCTGTCTCAGCGGAGTCGGCCGCTGCTTTTTATAGTTTTTCCAGATCACAGGGAAAGGGTAAACCCTCACAGGAAAGAGAGAGCCAAACATGTTGGTTCACGACGAATGACTCAATCGCAGGTGTTCCGACCTCATCTCCTCCACCTCCTGCAGACAGGAGAGGGCGACGCACTTTCCCTCGAGCTCCAGGCTTGGCCAGCTTTTGCACACACACGCACGCACACACATTTGGCGCGTGGCAGGAACACGCTGAGACTTGTCGGCGGGAGGAAGCGTTGCGCGGCCGATGAACGGCGTCGAAATGGCCGATCCGCTCGCGGTTCTGCCTGTTGCTATGCGGTGGTCGCGTCAGCTGTCCCACTTCTCGGTGGAGAAACGTAACAGGCTGTACACGTTTATTTACACCTTTTTACAATTGGCGTATTTACACAAATGTCGTCGGATGCGACATCGAACGTAGAGGGCTAACTGCGACTGGTGTACGATCGGAGGTCAGAGGCTAGCAGAATCAGGCCTTGGCCTTATGCTACACTTTAGGCCGGAGTCTCTTGAGACCTCCGTCAGCCTAGCCTCCCTCCTCGGACAACCACTCTCCACGCAACCGGGCGTAAGCGAGATTCCGAAGGGGCGACCAAGGTCAAGGGGCAGTTTGACGCGGGCAGATTTATGACGGTCGCGCGGGCGACCGCTTCTCGGAAGTGAGCCCAGAACACATGGCAGCGGGCGACGCCGCCGGCTCTCTCCGTCCCGTGCCGCGAGGGAGGCAGAACAGTGCAGTTAGAGCGCACAGCATAAGCGCAGTGGTTTGCGGGTTCGGCGCTAACTGCAGTGTCTCCCGGGTCGAGTGGAGAGGGCGCGGAGACCATAAATCCCGAAACGCGGCGTAACACGGACCTGGGGAGAACGCGCTGTTGACATGTCTTCCCGAGAAGACGCCTGTGTGTCCCTTTGAATCCGCCGCCCGCGCGCTACCGACCAAGAGCAGGGATCGGAATGTTTGGGCCTGAGGTTTGCGTGTGTGTGTTTTTATGTATTTTCAGAAGTGTAACCGTCGACGCCGTTAGTCTTTGCGACTGTTTGGCGCCTCTTGCGTAGGAGGATTTTGGAGAGGGAAAAGTTGCAGATGTATGTGTTTGTGTGCGCAACCACTCGCCGCTTAGTGCGTGCTTTGTGTGTGTTTTATTTGACATGCGTAGGAGAGGGTATATGTGGCACAATGATTGGCCAGCCCATTTTAAAGGACTGCATGTTATTGGCCACAGAGTGGCGTACGTTGATTGGTCAACGGACTAAACTGGAATTTTGGGTAGCGCTAAGAAAGGGAGTGTTGGACAGTGGGGCTCGGAAGGGAGTTGGGCTCGGACGAGGGTCGAGGGCAGACGGGTTGTTCGAGAGGGAGGCTAGGCTGACGGAGGTCTCAAGGGACTCCGGCCTAAATTGTAGCAGGAGGCCAAGGCCTGATTCTGCTAGCCTCTGACCTCAGATCGTTCACCAGTCGCAGTTAGCCCTCTACGTTTGATGTCGCACCCGACGACATTACTGTAAATACTAAGTTGTAAAAAGGTGTAAATAAACGTGTACAGTCCGAGAAGAGAAGTCGTCATCTCCGCACCGCAATGTGTCACTGAGCCACGGACGCAGCGGTGGTCACCAACACCACTCGGTACGAGCGAAGGCAGCAGAAGAAACAGCAAGAACACCTGCCGTATTCGCCGCGAGGTCGACCTAGAGGTGGCGCCACCGTCGCTCCGGTAGTGTGGATCGGCAGCCGGCGGCGCTCGCAGAAGCACACGCGGCGTAGGTCTTCTCAGTTTACGGCGGGTTTGTTGGCGATGAAAACGTGTCTTCTGCAGTATTTCTGCAATGTTGCAGAAAAAAATCCAAGGATTTCGCCAATGCAGCAGAAGAAGCGCGGATTTTAGGAAAGCAAGTTATGCAACCACCAGTCTTCTAGATTTACTTTGCACGTTTCTTGCGCTGTACCACGCTCACCCGCCTAATACTTGGGCCGCCTAATGACAGCTTTGTTTTTCTTATCGACATTTAAACAGTGTGCGCTTGTCTCATGCGAGTGAGATAGGCGAATTTAGTGTCAAGCCCAAGCAGAGATAAGGTTCGTGCTCTGACCTGCAGTACTTTAGGATGAACCGAGAAAGCCTGGTTTATTATATCGTGCTTGAGTCGAGGACTGCGCAGGTAAATGTAGCACTGACAGCGTACTGTATGGCGAGTTGCTTTAGACTGAGTGCACATCAACTCTGGCTAGACAACCACGCACAAGTATTCCCTAAAAATGAGATTACGCCGACACGTTGTATAGGAAACCTCGCCGTACAGGAAAGCTGATTGTTCATATCTACAGCGCTGAGTGGATTGAATTTTCCGAGCTCACAAAGACGCGGATGCTTTTTGCGGCCACTGTCATAGAATGTGATAGTGTATTACTGCATGCGCCACTAACTAAATGATTTCCTGAAACCGAGCAAAAAATATAAGTGATTTCTGCTCTGTGTGATGTTGATATATAATAGTAAATTAGTAGTGTAATTATTTTGTTTTTCAATGCCAAAAATTTCACCGTGTGAGATAACTTTTACACACTTTACAAAATTGACGATAATCAGCAATTTTCAGTAACGTTATAGTGCAAGCTACGAATCACTCGCTTCAAAGACATCGTCATAAACTGCGCATGGGCACTGTCATGTTCTGGCAAGCAATTTTAAAGGCTGAAGATTTCTTTATCACTAATTATTGAGCAGTGACTAAATATTATGCAAAGTAAAATATTTGGGTTAATTCCAAAACAGGTGCCGGATATAAAACTTTTTAGAACGAAATGGAGGTCATCTTATCATGCGGCTGTAAAGATGTATTCCCGAACTAGACACTGATAATTAAGCCCGCATGAAGCTGTTTTACTTCCCTTGTCAGAAACGACGAGTTTGCTCTTAAGACAGCACTTAGACGAAAAGGGATTATAATGATTATAATAGGCTACCAGTAAAGTACATTGATCTGGGTGTATTTTCTAATATTTAGTGTAACAATTAGGTGCTGAGAAGATGTTTCCCAAACATTCGAGCATTCCTCTAAAGAAAAATGTGCTCACTAGCACTGTTACGGATGCGCAAAAGCCTTCAACAGCAAAAAAAAAAAAAAAAAGTATTATAGCACGGGGTTTAACGCATGAAAGCGCATCGGCTATGACGGATGATTGCAGAGGCTGGTTTCGGTGTCATTCTTTTTTTTTTATTACCGCCACATCCACCAGGTGAGATTGTTTAATGTGCAGTCAGATCCCACAGCAGAGGAGCGCTTTTCAAAACGATCGTGATTGAATCCCCCGTTCTCGAAATCAGCCGTCCAGCGCCCTTACCACTGAGATACCGCGACAGAGGCTCAAAAGAAAAAAAAAAAAAAAGGAAGTACTCACGCAACTCTATCATGCATACAGAAGGCATAGCAGGCATAGAGTGGCCTGTTCAAACTGCATTCTGCTATGAAGCAGTCTGTGGTGGCATATGTTTCAGTATCTGCGGTATTCCAAACAGAAACGGGAATATGCGATTTCTGAGCGTTTGCATTAACTTTTATTGACGGCAGCGACCTGTCTTGCTTTGATACGGCACTAACGAGTGACGACAGTACCACTTCGTTTGACACATTGCCTGTCAAAGGATCTCAAGCGCCGAAGACCGCGACGGATGATGTCCCTATCCAGCATGGCATACTCAATGCGGACAAGTATTTTTTTTTTATGGAGCGTGGGGTAATAGTCTTCATATTTATTTTGCAAGAGGCATATAGGTAAGCAAAAGCGCACAGGAACCATGAAACAAACAAAAACACTCCTGTACACGCCGCATGCGCGCGCGTAAATCGCTGCGGGCTGGCACGCGACGCGAAAACACATCCACACTGAGTAGGTTTCGCCGCTGAGCCGCAAGGGGGCGACTCTGCTCGATCTCGAGGCCAATAGGGAAGCCTATCTATCCCCCACGCCCTTCGCACCTGTTTTAGTTTAACTTATACCTCTGCTTTCCCTCCACAGTTACTTATATATACCCTCCATGCATCATGAATACCGCTGCTAAATATCCAGTTTCACGCTCACGTCATATTTACGTCACCGTTCCAAGGTCAAGCGTGGAAACGAGGACTTTCGCGCCAGAAACGACTCCTTCCCGAGGCTGGAGGAGACTACCGAAGGACGACAGCTGCGCGGCCGGTAGAGTTCCAGCTCCAGGGGGCGTTCTGGATCCAGACGCAGCTGGAGATCGAGTTCCAGGGACCCGGAGAACCCGTGGACTAAGAAGCGGAGCCTGAGCAGGGACCGTAAAAATGTAAGCTTTTGACTCACCCAGGCAAATGACAAGAAGGACGAGGAGATCTATAAATTAAGGAAAGAAGTTGGGGAGATTAAAGATATCCTTAATAAGCTCACTCAAGAGTTGCATAGACCAAAAGGGCAAGCGCGTACTGGGTCCCTCTCCCCCCATAGAGCGCCACCGAAATTGGTATCGAAACCAACTGCCCTGACCCCTAAGGCTGCGACTTCCACGCAGCCTGTGGCACCGGAGGAGGAAAAGACGATTGTAGAATCGGCTAGACCGCCCTCAATGAAACGCAAAGGTGAAGACGCTGATCCATTGGTGGCACTAGAAAGAAGATTAGAAGCCAAAATCGAAGCTAAATTTGAATCTTTCATGACCCAAATTATGGGAGCAATAAACCAAATTCAAAGCCAGATCCAAACCCTTACGGGCGAAGCACAACTTCAAAGGGCAGAATTAGGTGCCATCGGAGAATGGCAGCAAAAAGCTGAGGAAAAATTTGATCAGCTCCATAATGGCCAGAGGCGCACCAAGTGAGTCTTTAATCTGGCAGTGGAACTGTCGCGGCTTCCAACGCAAGCGTGCGTTAGTGCAACAGTACTTGACGCTATTAGATGAGAAACCACTAGCTATAGGCCTGCAAGAGACGGGTAAAGCAGCAAAACTCTCGGGATACCAATCTTTTTCAAGTGACAGAGGTGAGAAATCTCGCGTCACAACATTGGTTCAGAGCAACATTGCTGCAATCATGCACGAAATCAATTGAAAAGAAATTGAGGCAGTGCTATTGGAAATTCTTACGGGACGAAAAGAGCAACCAAGCCTGTTCCTCTTAAATTTATATAGTACGCCACAGCAGAGAAAGGTGAGATTCAGGGCCCTCTTTCGCAAAGCGATAATCACAGCCGGGAGTAACCCCTTGCTAATAGTCGGTGACTTCAATGCGGCGCACCCGGAATGGGGCTACGCTAAACAAGATCCTAAAGGCAGGTAGTTATGGGAAGACGCACACGAGCTGGGACTCACCTTGCACACGGACCCTAGTTTTCCATCCAGGGTGGGTAACAGCGTCTGCGTAGACACTTCCCCTGACTTGACCTTCTCCAAAAATGTGAAAGATCTGAACTGGCAAAATTCGGAGCGAAATTTTGGCAGCGACCATTTTATTCTGGCCTCGATCCTTAAAAAAGGAGTAAAGACGCGCCGTGTGTGTCAACCGAGGGTTACGCAATGGGAACTATTTAGGGAAAAGCGAGAGAAGGCTGCCGAAAGGAAGATTACAAACATAGAAAAATGGACGAAGACCTTCATGCGTCACATTGGAGAGGCAACAAAGAATCTTGAAGGGGACGATGCCCCGGAGGTAGCTGATAGCAAACGGCTTCACATGTGGGAGGCAAAACATGGTATGGAGCGCAGACTAGAAGCAAAAGTGGAACCGTAATCTTAGAAGGAGGATAGCTAGACATAATAACGAAATTGAAAATTATGCGGTTAAATTATGCGAACAGAATTGGTGTAGCAGATGCGACGAGATGGAAGGGGGCATGAGCCTTTCCAGAACGTGGGGTCTGCTGAGACACCTATTAGATCCGACCAACTCAAAATCCCAGTCAGGAATTAGATTATCAAAAGCCAGGCACGCGTTTAAGGGTACAGACGCGGAATTTATGGATGCACTAGTCAACATGTACATTGGCGATACTCATAGTGCCCCCCTTCCAGAGTATGACTGAGCTCCCAACGAGGAGCTGGACGCACCCATCACTGAGGCGGAGGTCAGGGCAGAAATATTGGGACTAAAAACAAAATAGGCCCCGGGCCCTGACGGGATAACTAACAAAATTTTAAGAAACCTGGATGATAATTCCATCAGCGCTCTAACTGAGTATATGCAAGAAATTTGGACTAAAGGGCACCTGCCTCGGCAGCGGAAGTCGGCAAACGTAATTCTAATCCCAAAACCGGGCAAACCCCCGAAACTAGAAAATCTAAGACCTATTTCTCTAACCTCATGCATGGGAAAATTGATGGAGCATGTAGTCCAGACACGACTGACGCGCTTTATGGAGAAACACGACCTGTGGCCGCACGAGATGGTCGGCTTTCGACCGGGTTTGAGCACGCAGGACGTGATGCCCCGACTCAAGTACGACATAATCGACTTGCGTTCTAGAAGTGATTCTCGGCCCGGACTTGACAAAGGCTTTTGACAAAGTTAAACATGAAGCGATCCTCCACGGTCTCCAAGAAATCGGAGTAGGTGAGCGAACATATGAGTACATCAAGGACTTCATGTCAAACAGAACTGCCTGCATAAAGTTTCAAGACATTCAGTCCCCCACAGTGAAGGTAGAGAGCAGGGGGACACCGCAGGGCTCGGTTCTCTCCCCGTTCCTTTTCAACGTGGCGATGAGGGGCCTCCCAGAAGCTCTGAGGAGCATAAATGGGCTAAATTTGAGTATTTATGCGGATGACATCAATCTCTGGGTTAACCAGGGTAGTGATGCGAGCATTGAGGAGCGCCTGCAGGCGGCGGCGGACACTGTCGTAGACTACGCTGCCAGTAGGGGTCTATCATGCTCGCCGCAAAAATCAGAATTGTTCGTCTATAACCCAAAGTCAATCCGATGCAAGCGCAGCTGGGAATTTGACATTAAAGTAGAAGAAATACCAGTTCCAAAGGTAGATCAAATCAGAATCTTAGGACTATTCATCCAGGAAAACGGATATAATGATGGAACAATCAGAAAGCTAGAGGGATTCGCCACACAAGCCATTGGAATATTTAGAAGAATCGCGTTGAAAGGACGAGGCCTGAAGGAAAGAAGCTTGCTTAAACTCATCCAAGTTTACCTAATAAGTCGCGTGAGCTATGCCACGCCGTTCTTAAATATCAGGTCGGAGGAGAAGAGGTTAGACTCTCTCATTCGACGGTGCATAAAGAGGGCCCTGGGCTTACCAATTACCACATCCACAGAGAAGCTCCTTTCTATGGGAGTGCACAATAGCTGGGACGAAATAGCGGAGGCTGTCAGAGTTTCGCAGCTGGAAAGATAAAGTCGAACGACCACGGGCAGAGCTATACTCGAAATGGTGGGCCTGCAGACATATAGGGGACTACGAGAAAAATCAAGTATCCCACAGGACTACCGAGAAAATCTAATCATTCCCCCCCCCCTCCCTCCCTCGTAACATGCATCCCATATTCAACACAGAGAGGAGGGAGAAGAGAGCAGAAGCACTTATCAGACGCTTCGATTCGATGGACAGCAAGTCGGTTGCGTACGTGGATGCGGCAAGTGGCAAAACGAGGGCGGCGGTCGCCTCGGTGGTCGACGGCCGAGGTGCCCCGGTATGAGCCGCCACCATTAGAGGCCGCAACGCCGAAACGGCTGAACAAGTTGCAATAGCGCTAGCTTGCGTCGGAACACAAGCCAATTTCATAATCAGCGATAGCAAAACGGCTATTTGGAATTTTGGATAGGGTAGGGTCTCGCCGGAAGCGGCAAGGATTCTGGCCAGTAGATGACTAAACAGGAAAATTCGCCTAGTTTGGACCCCTGCACACACGTCCGTTCCTGGCAACGAAGCGGCCCACGAGTTAGCCCGAGCTCTCTACTTCCGGGTAACTGTGGAGCCGCCCGATTGCCGGAACATGGACGAGCGTCTGCAAAATTATACGGAGATTCTTCAAAATTACAGGTTAAGCAGGAGACTGGTGCCACCACCGGATAAAAGTCTACCGCCTGCAAGCTGGGGACTTTGTAAACCCGGTCTGGGCATATTATGTCCAAATGGAAGATAGGAGAAACGATAAATGCAAGCACTGTGGGGAGAGAGGGACCCTCGACCATATAATCTGATAATGTACTAGCTCCCCAGGGGCTAAAACAAATATAAATTGTAGAGAAGCCTGGGAAGCCCTGCTGCGGCGCGAGGTCCCTGCTCCAGAGCTACAAACCATCCGCCTGGTGGAAGAAGCCGCGAAGAGCCAAGACCTCTTTGCCTGCTTCTGATCGCGGAGGTCTCTGCTCCCGTCCCTTAGGCCTGCGTGCCGGGGGCGGGAATTGGGCGCCTCCTAATCTGGTGCAAAATAAAGTTGTTATCATCATCATCATCCATTTCGACACACCGAAATTTCGCGCCACAAATTGAAACACGTGATTGTTCTGAGAACCAATCAGAGAAACAAAATGGAGCCGAACAGCGGCCAAGTGTGTCGAGACCACCGCTCGATGGGCCGTGGTCGAGACACGGCCGGTCTCGAGGGAGAGCGCGCTTCTCTTCTCTTACGGCTTCTCCAATGGGGTCTGTTTCCACCGCCCGCCGCGCCTCGGTGGGGTCGCCACCGCCCCACTGCTGCTCCTCCGCTACAGCCGTTACCGCGCAAGGGAAACACGCGCTCGCTTTTAGCTTCGCCCGCGTCAGTTGCAACCGGTAGGTCCTGACATTTCGCTCCTTATGGTTAATACAAAGGCCGCAATCAGCATCCAACATTTATCGTGTACGAGGAATAAGATACAGTCAACAATCTGCTCACGCGCGCGTGCCTTCGTCAGTGCGGCCGTGCACGGTCGAATGAAGCTTCGGGTACAGTTCAACATATTTACCCTTAAGTTTTGTACAAAAATAAATTTACCAGGCTATGCAATGTGCCTTTGAATGTTTTAAGCAGGGGTAGTGTGACCTGACGTGAGTGCATGGTGAACTGTTGGGTGGAGATTCTGTCAACCGCTACCGTTTTCGTTTAGATCAGAAGAGGCATCGGCAACAATTGATGGCGCGCCTCAGATTCAGAGTAAAGAACAAAAATTTACTCATATAGTAAAAATTAAACTTCTCTAGTGGAGTGGGCTGTTCTAGCTTGGTTCAGATCATATCAGTCGGCTGAAAGACCGAAGATGTATATGCAGTCTCACGACTACTTTTAATCAAAGAAATGGGCATAAACAGTTAAGTAGAATTGAAAAGAGCGGCAGACAATAAAAAAAATTGTTCTTCAAAGTTACACATTGCACTAGATATTCGTCAATTCATCAAAATGCGACCTGCGTCTAGGAAATTCAGTCTCAAAATCTTCCTGCACGGCTTTTGCACATAATGAGTTGGCGTCTCGGTCTTCTCCGTCACTTTCCTGGTATAATTAATTGAGAAGAAGAATTCTGTGAAATTGTTCAAATATCAAAGAAGCGGACCTAATAACATAGCTGTTGTCAATTCCTTTCGGGCAACTCAGTGTTTAATTCTGAAATGCTGACAATCAGGATCTTAAGTACTTTGAGAACATTTGTGTGTAGTAGGTGCACGGCAGCTTTTTCGAAAAAAAAAAAAAAAGGCTTGTCCAATAGGGCAACAAGCTCTGGTTTCGGATAATGCAGTCCACGAGAATATTGTCTTCGTAGAAGAGTGTACTACATGGGGCAGCTTCTTTTGCTAGTTTCAAGAAGAATAGCGCAAGCGTCACACCCAAAGTTGATTAACTAAACGATATATCCAGCGACGTAAGGTAAACCGGAATATGTGACAGGGGGAAATGGGATGGTAGGAGATGCCATCACTTCCTTCAGTGCCTTGATTTTGCTCTCAGATGAAACGTCAGTCTTGACAATGTAGTCATGTGCCGCTAGCTGTTACGGCCCTCGCGTCTAGCATATGTCATTCCCTTCCGCACATTAACCTTACTTTCCCGAAGAGAGCCTCAATGGAACGCTATATAGGGCTTGAAATTCGTCTTCAGTGAGTGTGTCCTTTAACGCTTTAGAAGTTTCTTGCATACTTTCGATATAGCAGGTGAACTCATGTGTAAGTCACTGCATCGAGTATCACCTTCATCATTTTTTAGCCTCTTTTTACCACTTCGAGCACAGGTGGTGTCAGAAATACCAAATCATGTTTGATTGTTTTCATAATAAGCTAAATATCATGTAAAAATTTTATTAAAACACTGTTTATTTGCAAAATTAAAATAATGTTTATAATGCCACACATTGGCTAATATATGAATTGTAATGTCATTTAAAACTCAACCCTACAACGTTTACTTTGACTGTTATACTAATACTTTATATCATACAAACATTGTACAATTTACATTACATTTTTATGAAATTATTTTCATCTTCGGTGCTACATGGATGGTTTCGCATCTAGCGCTGAAAGACGGTTTTGCTGTTGCAGACGAATTGCTGTCATGTTAGCCTTAAAGAAGCTTCGATGTCATCACTGCTCATTCAGTTTTTTTTTTTTTTTTGTTCCTATCTTGTACAGGCTTGGGAAAAATTCGGATTAAAATGAACAAAAGTAGCTACCATGCCGCAATGTATGTCATGCTTGTCGAACGTTTGCTGAACGACAGTGTTTTTTATATCCGTTCTCGTGTGTAGTACGTTGACGACATGCCGCTGCAGCATCTACCTTCTGTGCTCTTTAATTTCGGGGCTGCACTCACCACGAAACTTGCGAGCGACAGCGCGAAACCAGGCAAAAGCCACCCGCCGCCGCTGAAGCAGACGCGGAGCGAACAGTGAGCAGGTCGCGCCCCTTGCGGTGGCGGAGAGCGTAACTCAAGGAGAAACGTTCCTATTGTTCCCGAGGTGATTGAGAAGGCCGTAAGAAAGAGCGCGCGCCCTCCCTCGAGTACACTGGCGAGAATAGTATTCTAGCGACTGTACCTCGAGACCGGTCGTGGTCGAGAATAGGGCCCCCGGCTAATACCGGCGTTACTGTTCACTTCCCGGGTGATTATGAAATTGTGAGGCTTATATAGAACTACCTGAGACATTTTATGCAGTGAGTCATGATTTCAATATTTTATTTTCACCATCCAACGCACGTACGAGTGTTTTTGTAATACTGAGTGGGACATCACCATTTCGTCAACTGGGACGTCGTTTCTGGCCGTGAAAGCAGTTTCGGTTTCGATTTACTGGTTTTCTTTTTTAAAAATACTTGTAATTTGAATTTTGAAAAAAAAAAAAAAGACGTTTTTTTTTTTGTGTTGGAGTCAGGACATGCCGAGGAATGTAATTCAGCTAAAAACACAAAATGATGAAAAAACCACCGTCGTTGCCTGCCACAAAACATCACCAGATAAGAAACATGCATGTGCAGAAAACAAAGTTATGACAGCTGCAATTGAAATAAAAATATCATGAAAGTAGGTGCACCAAGGCACACGTGTAGCATAGAGCACAGGGATTACTCTTCACATTTAAATTCTTTGGCAGAAATAATACAGCAGATTTCAAGGCAATTTCAAGGTTACACCAGTCCGGACAACTTTAGCCTCAACAAACGTGCTTACCACAGAGCATACATTGAGTCTGTGTGCAACCCCCAGATCAGCTCACCTGTGAAAGTCGGCAGGGGAGCGGTGTATTCACAAGCAAAGCTATCAAAATGTCCATTCTTTTTATGTTGATTGATACTTTTTTATTTCTAGTAGTATAATTTCTTAATCTCAAAGATTGGCCCCCCGACCTGTGGCTATGCTGCGGTACCGCTAAACCGCTAAATCCAACCTTCACCACTCTGCTTCCGCCATGGCGTGTGTTGCAAACTTGAATGTGCAATAAGAAGCTTTAGATCAAATCAATGTAAGTATTTTGGATTTGGCGTGGTAGCTAGCGTCATTTATGCGCCACGTGACCTTACAGGCAGCGCGCGGAATTGTAACGGAGTGACAGGAACGGATGCGCAGCGCGAGATGTCATCACGAGCCCATAAAAAAAAAAAAAAAAAGAAACATATAAGACTGGATTGGAGAAACTTTATTGATCAAGCAGATCAATACGATGGGACTAGTGGCCCTCTAACAAAAGGCGACCTCTCCTTCCCAGTCCATAAGTTCGGCTTGTGTGTCCTTGTCCGGCTCCCTCAGTAGCCTGCCAGGCTCCCTGTGAGGGTACTGGTAGGAGGTCTTACAGTCCCATAGGAAGGGTTCTTCGACTGTTTTGTGACCGTAGAGTAAGGAGTTGCGATCGATGAGCTGTTTGGTAATTTTCGATCGAAGAATGGGGGTCATGACCGTCCCAGTTTGGGCTCTACGTAGGTTTCTGGCCTGTTTTCTGGTAAGGTCTGGATGAGGTGGAGAGCAAAGTTTCCACGCCTCACGAAGATGAGTAGTGTTTTCCTTGTATGTGTAAGTTTTTTTACAAACTGTATTTATTTTGTTTGCAGACTCCCCACAGAACAAACAAGATATTCACCCTGAGCATTTCTGAAAGGCTGTGGCTAATGTACGTTGGACGGACCCGATCAAAGATTTTAAAGATACTAACCGGTGCGTTTTTCTTCGGGATACGCCGGAAAAGCTGGACGGATCCGGGAAATATTTTTCAGGGATACGGCCAGAGGGGTAACGCTGAGACGAAAAAGAAGTTCCCTCATGTAGTGCCGCCACTGTAGTGCCGCTATTATCAAACTAATCACTGTAGCCAGCACAGTTTTTCCCTGCGATGTCAAAAAAGAGCGAAGTTTGGATTGGAGAGCTATCCAGTCGGGCTAACATAACCTTGGAAAAAATTGAACACTGGGCGTGTCAAAACAGTCTAAAACTCAATGTCAGTAAAACAAAAGCAGTTCTCTTCCATCCCAGAAATAAAGCATTCGAGGTGCCTTCTCTTGTACTCAGTGGCACGAAAATAGAAACTGCTCACTCTGTGAAAACGTTAGGCGTGTACTTCTCAGAGCACATGACATGGGACGTTCACATAGAATATTTAGTCAACAAATTATCGCGCACAATAGGTTCTCTACGCCGACATTTTCGCGTATTTCCACTTACTATTAACATTATGCTTTATAATTCACTGTTTTCGTCTATTCTGAACTACTCCTTGCTAGTATGGGCAACAACAACAGCAGAAAACATTACAAAGTTACTACTCCTTCAAAAACGTGCAATAAGAAATATTACTAAAGCTTCTTACCTCGAACATAAAGGACCAATATTTAAGCAGCTAAAAATAGTTAAAGTAACATCTTTGTATAACTACAGACTTTTGCGATTATATAAACAAGGCATCAGTAAAAAGGACAACACACTAACACTCATAGCAGCGCTTCAAGACAACATAAACACATACGACACCCGTAACCCGGAGCACTGGCACGTTACAGCGTGCCGGACGAACTATGGCAGGCAGATGATTCGCTTCAGGCTTCCTGCCATATTAAATCAATACTTTGCTAATAAGATTTCTCTCTTCTTCCCATTAAATTAATCCGCGAAATGTTTCTATAAATACATATTTTTAAGTCAGGTGTTCTGTCTTGCGGCATTTCTGTTTTATTTTCATGTATATTTCCTGATTTACCTAGTGCTTTTTTGTAGTCGAATTATTTCTCCATTGATTGTTTATTCACTGTGTGGGCGTGACTTTCTCTGCTGTGAAATGCCGTCATATGCAGGGGCAGCCGCCCCGTCAAGCTGCTCTTCGAAGCAGCTTTTTAGCGGCTGCTCCTTTCCTTTCCTTGTAGTAAAGGAAAAATAAAGTATTATTATTGTTATTATTATTAAAAACTGCGGTAGATAATGCATCTTTACAAAATATTCACGCGCTTTTTCAAGTTTTGGAACACTTTTCAGACAAAGTTTGGGGCTTAAGGAGTTGATATAGGACAACTGTGGATCATATTCCCGAAGAGACGCTCCGAGTTTCGGTTTGGTTTTCTGCTGCCTCTTCAGCTTCAAGTTGCAAGATCAAAGCATTCAAAATAAGAAGCTGTTCGTAACAAAGGGGCGCTTGCGCTCTCATGCATCTTGATAGAACTTTCATGCGTTGTATGGAAGGCCAAAGCTCTAAAAAGATTCGCCATATCGCCTCACGCTCTTGTAAGCAAACGCGCCGCATTGAACTTACATTTGGAAATTTCATGGCAAGTTTTTCTTTCCACTACGAGAGCTATACCAGAACTATGGATAGCAAGGCGTGTGAACGAAAACATTCCGAGAGAAATGACAGCAAGCGAAGTGAGCGTTTTATTTTTATTTGCCGATTTCCTTGCGAGAACCTCTGGACTGGTTCAACGCTACGGGTTTACCCCCGTCTCATTTAGACCAAAACACGCTGCTCTGCTCACAGCATTCTCAACCGTCATTTATAGAAGAACACAGGGCAGGTAAAGTGAATAGTAAACACACACACGCGATCACTCCGACGTTTGCTGTGCGGAGTGCTGGCCATCCAGAATAAGCCAGGAACAGGGTGAGATGCGTGTGTGCTCGACGGCCAAAATGCACGCTAAGCGCGTAGCAATCACAGAGCTAGCTGGCCTTAAGAAAGCAACACAGAACAATCTTGACTCCTATAAGACCTTACAATAGATACGCGACACAACATACTATCACAAAAGTTTCAGATGCGAAGATTTTGCCGTTGTTTACAGCAGCTACTTTCCTGCAGCCTTCGATTAGCTGCGCGCCGCCATCTTCCAACATTCTATGTTGCCAGGTTCAAACCTCGTTCATCGGCCAGGTTTAGCAAGCAAAAGTCATCTGGCAACCATCAAACAGTTTGATGATGGCGGCAATCACGCGGTCACCACTCGAATGCATTGGCTGAACGGGCAGCTTTCCCTCTAGAGTTTTTGTATTAGCTCTATTGGTGCGGCGGACGGACCCGATCGGCGGTGTTTGCGTTCGACGGACACGATGCGTTTTTTCTCCGGGATACGTGGGAAACCCCGTACGGATCCGAGATCCCCGGATGTGTGATTGTAGCAGCAGCCGTATGTAGCCTAGAATGGGTGATAGACTACGTGATAGCATGATGATAGGTTTACGTGAGTTGAACCGCGGCAGAGTGACAAGTACGGCCAAAGCGCAAGCGCATATGTAATCGGTGTCGATGACGGCCAGTTCGTGGCCTGCACGCCCGCTCATTTGGTCCGTTACTCTGTGAATTATCGTCTACGACGGTAGTTATGTAGTTTTGATTCTTCAAAGTTTCCCCGCTTCCATCTGCGATGAGATGCGTCACGTAACGCGTCGCTTTCTGCTGCTGCTTTGCGGTGCTGCAGCTCGTATACAAGCGGCGCTGAAAAAGCGCCTGCGTGTCTCTAGTTCACCGTCCTCTAGTCCAAGCATCGCGTCATTTTTGTTTGCTGTACGGCTGGAGGTTTGGTTTGGTTTGGTAAAACTTTATTTTCCACAGTAGGGGTCCTGGAGGACACTCGGCTAGGCGCCAGGTGTAGAGGGCAGCTCCCACGTCGGCACAGAGAGACCGAAGCTCGCCGCCGCTGCGCGGGACTCCTGGACAGCCCGAAGCTGATCATGTAGTGAAGCACTTTTTAACACTTTGTCCCAATGTTCCTTGTTCTTGGCGTAGGCGTCGCTCGATGCACAACCACACAGCATATGGTTTAAGTCCACACGGTCACTGCACCGTTCACACACATGTTGTCCATCGTAGTCTGGGTCGATGTGCTTCATGCGCCAGGGGTTGGGGTATGAGTTCGTTTGGAGCAAGCGTAACGTGACTAATTGGCTGCGGGTTAATTTCTTATCCGGAAGGGGAAATGCTCGTTTGCCTAGATAAAAGTGCTTAGTGAGCTCGTTGTACGTGAATAATTGATCTCTGTACTCGATATGTGGAGTATCAGGGGAAACCGGAGGGACGCGGTCGACGAGTCCTCGCGCCGCCTCGTGTGCGATCTCATTGAGGTTCCGCAGTCCGCCCCCTAAGCTGCCCATGTGTGCCGGGAACCATACGATGGAGTGATCGGTGATGTTACTTCCGCCTAAGATCCGTAGCGTCGTCTTGTCTATCCCGCCCTTGGCGAAAGCTCGAGTGGCTGCTCTAGAGTCGCTGCATACAGTTGTGAAGTTCGAGTCTTTTAGAGCTAGCAATACTGTCGCTGCTTGTTCAGCTACCTCTGGCTTCTTGGTGTAAAGTGTGAGTGAGTTGCGCGTACGCCCGTGTCCGTCGACTACTGCTACCGAGTAGGCATGCTTTCCCGGTATGTACGCTGCATCCACGAAAGCTGTCTGGTCGGGGAACTGTGCCGCGTCCGCAGCGAGGGCTTTGGCGCGGGCGAGCCTTCTTCCTTGATTGTGGATCGGGTGTACGTTTCTTGGGAAGGGGGACACTTTGATTGCTTCTCGCACGACTTTAGGTAACTGCAGGACGTTGTCCTTTTCTACTATGGTGTTCAGGCCGAGCTTAACGAGAATCTCTCTGCCCGCTTTGGTGCTTGATAGGCGTGCAATCTGTGCCGTGTGCTGTGCCTCGATGATTTCGGCAAGGGTATTGTGCACTCCTAGCTGTAAGAGTAGTTCAGTGGAGGCATTATCGGGGAGCCCCAACGCTGTCTTGAAAGCTCGGCGTATGTGTACCTCAAGCCTTCTCTGATGTTCCTTTTTTCAGTTGAGCATTGCAGCCACGTATGTGATGTGACAGAGTACAAAAAATCGTGGACCATATGAATGGCGTTGTCCTCGCTCAGTCCCTTGTGCCTATTTATGATGCGCCTATTCATGATCGAGTTTCATGCCCGTGTTCTGCGAGTTCTAACTGCTCTATGCTTGTGGCTCCGACTGGCGCTAACTTGTAACGTTCCTAATATTACTTGTCCTTGGTTCCATCTGCGGTTACTGTCTCGAGAAGGCTTCTTTTGGAAGTAACCAAGGTGACGATATTTTCATTTCATTTCATTTCGTTTATTTCATCCTTAAGGGCCCGAGGGCATTACATAAGGAGGGGCTACAGTTGGGGTAAATACAATCTTGATGAAGGCAGGCACAATCAACACAAACACTACAAATTGTAAAGGCAAAAAAACAAACGAATACTTTGAGGCTCTTTATATATATATATATATATATATATATATATATATATATATATATATATATATATAAAGAGCCTCAAAGTATTCGTGGGATCATGCAGAAAAGGCAACAAATGCTCGTGCGGCGGCAAGCAAAGTTGAATGTTCTCGATAATAATTTGGCAAAGGTAACGATTTGCAAATAATTATTGGGCATGTTAAGTTTTTTTATTGCAAATGTGTGTACGTTCAAAATACTATTCGCACTATATGCACACATGGCGGACGAAAACAAGCAGTGACAGCTTCTTCGGGCACCGATGCCTACCAGCCGATTGTGAGCAGGGATTGCTTTGCACTAATTAGAGCAGCCTAGCAGGCGAGGCTCCCTGCAGCAGCAGGAATTGAGGGCATATCTTGCCCTCGCTTGCCTTGTCATCTCTTGCGTCCAGTCGACGCTCGCCCGGTATTATTAAAAAATTCACAGGTTGTACGTTGGTCAGTGCTGGCTTTGTTCTAGTGATTGATGGCTGTTTGGTGTATGATAGGCCATGACGAGATAATAAAGTGTATATAATTATTTCATTAAAAATAAAAAAATGAAAAAAAAAAAACACCCGTTGTCAGTGCGCTTCTAGGAGTGTTTAGGAAGCATTCTGTGAATGTGGGGTTGTGATCCATAGCTCTAGTCACATCTGTGCCATAACTGGCACGTTTTAGAATGAAATGATTCTATAGGTTAAGGGGATAGATCACAGAGGGATAGTAGGGTGCTAGTTATTGTGCCCATAATGAAATCCACACCCTTCGCTCTTTCAGCACGTTTTTTTATTGTACGGTTTCCGCAAGTTTGAGATGACAGGCTGTCATGTGGTACAATAATTGGAATGGTACAATAGTGGAATGGTACAATAATTGTACATAGAAAAACAATACTCCGTTGGCTTTCAAACTATTGCGCAGGTCGTGCAACCTACCCAGTATACAAACACTAAAGGCTTATGAAACATACACAACTATCTCGCATTATATTTCCATTATAAAAATGGTCGCATTATTATGGATCTTTTTGTGAAAATCTGAATATAGTCATTTGTATTTCTATTTGTCCTACTATGTCAGAACCATTTATTTCATGCCTATCAATACACTGTTCTGACTGGATAAAAGTAAACCAGTGTGGTAATGCTTCACATGACTGTCTTCACATAAAATCACAAGGAACAGCAAGCTAGAAACTGAAAGTGCAATAAACCCGTGGGATGCGGAAGAAGCTCGACCAATGTTGTATTACTTTCCTAGATTAGATTATTGTACCATTGAACTATATATATGATAGCCTGTCAACACACGCGCTAGTAGAAACTTTTGTTTGAACGCTACTGAAGCATTTAATGCTTTTAGTCGAGCATGCAGTTATTCAGCGCCTTAAACACGTATGCAGTTGTACCATACATGTGGCATAAGCAGTGAAGCGACCTTTTGAGGAGCTCTGCCAGTGCACTGCACTATCGGGGACAAAATTATGTGAAACCAAAGCGCATAACTTCTGTATTGGCCAGTAGCCTCGGACAATACTTGTCGATGTGAAAGTTGGACTTTCGTTCTTTCATGTGTGCTAGAAAAATAAGGCGCTAATTCGTTTACATTGTGCTTCTAGTCTGAAATCGCCAGACGTACGGTCCATAGACTTTTGTCCCCGATAGTGTATTACCTACTTCATGGACTTTGCATGGGCACACATGGCTCGCAAAAATAGCTGTAGCAAATGTGTGCCTAAGTGCGAAATACGAACTGGCCAGGGCATGTAGATTTTTGTGCCTTAAGAAATATTAGACTTGAGGAGGATAGACGCCTAGAACATACTTTTTCTTTATGGAACTTCCCATCTTCAGACTTCAGATTTTTAGTTTCTTGTTTCTATGACAATGATTTCTTATTCTGCTGAACCTTCGACAGTATTTGTTAAGGAGGATTATCCGCATGCAGAGGTGTGCGCGCTGATATGCGTGGAATCTTAACACTCAATATTTATCTCATGTTTCCTGATTCTTCCTGCAGCCTCATGTCAGTACATGCAGCACGGTTGTACCACGATAGTATTGATCAGTGACAGGTCTCCGCTGTTCCCAAACAGCCGCATTCTGGACTGCTGCAGGCTGTGTACCAGCTGCGGTGAGGGGCGAGAGCTACCGCCACCATCGCTGGCCTCGATGGATGGTAAGAGGCGTCCGTATACGTGACGTCCGGACGTCCACTGAAGCGTTTCTCAAATTGACGAGCCCGATCGGCCCGTCTCTCGGCGTGGTGTTCCGGGTGCATCAGTTTGGGAATGGGGAGATTTAGGCGATATTCCGGTGTAAGTTCAGCGTAACTTGGGGCCGATCTCGGCGGGGAGATCCCAACTTGCTGCAGTACTGCTCGGCCAGCGTGTGTGAGTGAGAGCCGCTCATACTGGGCGGTGAGGGTTGCCTCGATCAGTTCGCTCACGGTATTGGAGATTCTGAGAGCCATGAGCTTATGGGTAGCTGTGGACATGGGAAGACCTAGGGCCGTCTTGTATGCTTTTCGAAGTGATGCCTCTAGCCGTTCGCTTTCGGCACGAGTGTGACGTAAGTAGGGTCCAGAGTAGGTGATGCGGGAGCAGATGAAAGCTTGAACGAGGCGCAGGAGGTTGGACTCTCGCATGCCATGATGTTTGTTGGTGATTCGCTTAAGGAGGCGTCCGATCTGTACAACCGACTGGTCGATGCGTTGGATCGTGATGTTGTTGCTACCGTTGGCCTGTAGATGCAAGCCCAAGATCCTGATGTTGTCTGTTCGAGGAATCGGGTTTCCTTGCACCTGGAGGTTGATGTCTGAAGTATATTTGAAGGGCGTCGTCCCGGGGATGGGATGATGATATACTCGGACTTTGTCGCCGAGCAAGTGAGGCCAACTGTACTTAGATAATCTCCAATCCGTTCGATCGCGGTCTGTAAAGTCTCTTCAATCTGGCCGTCACTGCCGCGCGTGATCCAAAGTGTGAGGTCGTCAGCATAAATGCTGTGATGCAGGTGGGGGATGTCGGCCAGTAGCTTCGGCAGGCCTATCAGTGCGACGTTAAAAAGCATCGGCGAAAGTACGGCGCCTTGCGGCGTGCCACGGTTTCCCGGAGAGATGATGGAAGGATCTCCAGTGCCGGCTTTAAGTTGCACTGTGCGGTCGGTGAGAAAGTTTCGTATGTACGCATACATGCGATGTCCAACACCGAGAGCTTGAAGTTGTTGAAGAATCGCTTCATGGAGGACGTTGTCGAATGCCTTGGCAACATCGAGGCCGACGATGACTTTCGTGTCTAGTGTACGTCTCATGACTACCTGATGATGGAGAAGAAGCATAATGTCCGGGGCCGCTAAATGAGGGCGGAAGCCGAACATTGTGTCTGGTAGAAGATGGTTGTCTTCAAGGTATCGTGAGAGTCTGGTCTGGATAACGTGTTCCATCAGCTTCCCAACGCAGGACGGGAGAGAGATGGGACGGAGGTTGGCCAAGGTTGGTGGTTTGCCCGGCTTGGGGATGAGGACTAGATTGGCGCATTTCCACTCTTGAGGGATGGTACAGCTGGCCCAACATTCTTGAAAATAGTCGGTAAGAGCATGAATGGATGCGTCGTCTAGATTCCTAAGCATTTTATTTGAAATGCGGTCAGGGCCGGCCGCCGAAGTCGTCTTGAGGCGATTGAGTTCTGCTCGGACCTCCGCAAAAGTGATTGGAGCGTCTAGACAGAGCTTGTCCGCGCCCTGATAGAAGGGGAGGTTGGTTGTTGGTTCAAGGCGGATGTAAGTGTTTATAAGCTCTTGTTTGAGCTCATCAGACGTGCCAGGATACTGGTGGAAGATTCGCTCGAGCTGTTGGCGTGTCTGGAGCTTGCCTCCTGCTGGGTCGAGTAAATGTCGAAGGAGGTTCCACGTCTTACGAGCGTTTGGAGTCTTGTTCATCTGGTCACATATGTTGTGCCAGCTCTGTCGAGTGAGTTCTATTGCATAGTTCTCGATATTCGTATGTGCGCGCGCCAGTCTACGCCGGACATTGCGGTCCCATTTTCGAGTGGCAAGTAGAGCTTCGAGCGACTTCTTGCGCTCCCACAGATGGGCGTAGTAGCGGTCGCAGTGTGGGATACTGTCCTCTAACTCGACGGTTTGAGTGGCGTCGGCCACTTGTTTGACAATTTCGGTTGTCCACGCCTTGATGTCAGTAATAGCGGGAGGTTTGTCCTGCTGTTTCCTGTGCGTCCGGAAGGAGTCCCAGTCAATCACCTGAGCCGGCCGCGTACATTGCCTGGTGGGCTCGTGTACTACGATTTCGAGTACGAAGTGATCACTCCCAAAGTTTTCGTGAGTGTGACACCAAGTCGCTTTAACTCCGGAGGTCGTAAAGGCAAGATCCGGCGTTGTATCACGCTGTAGGCCCGTACCGTGTCTAGTGGGGTAGGACACGTCCGTGATAAGGGTCAGCTGGTGTGTATGCCAGTCATTCCAAAGGCGTCGACCTTTAGCAGAGTCATAGTGGTAGCCCCAAGCGCGGTGATGCGCATTAAAGTCACCGAGAATGAGGAGAGGTTGCCCCTGCGCCAGCTGCTGGGCTTTGAGGAAAAGCGGACCGAAAATATCCTTATGAGCTCGGGGAGGGCTGTAGACATTATTTATAAACAGACTAGTGCAACGTTTACGCGAGGGTCGAGGTAATATTTCTAAGAAGACGTATTCGGGGAAAGTTGGATCTAAATTGTGCTGAAGGACAGTGAGATTACGTTTGACGAGAGTAGCTATTCGAGGTTTTACTCGTTCCGATAGGTATGTACTGTAACCGGCAAGTTTCGTGTTCTTTTCGCATTCCTGGAGAGATATTAGTTCGGGGCGATCACTTGCGGCGCAATGCAGAAACAGTCACCGCAGCTGAGGAGGTTGCCATTGCGCTAGCGCTAGCCGACCCTAATACCAAAGTCGTCATCAGTGACTCTCAACAGGCTATTCGCAATTACGATGCTGGCCGTATCTCTTGCCAGGTGTTACACATTCTACGTTCTGCAGCACCCTCTTCCACATCTCGCTTACTTCTTTGGGCTCCAGCCCACGAGTCGCTCAGCGGAAACGCCCAGGCAAACACTCTCGCTCGAGATCTCAGCTGCCGAGCCGAGAGTATGATCAGCCACCCTGCTTCCGCTGACACTAATATATCACGCGCTTCTCGACTCACCCCTTACACGGACATACTCCAGCACTACCGACTCCAAAGGTGCACATATCCTCCCGCACACCGCGATCTAACAAGACGCGAGGCCGTCCAATGGCGCAAATTACAAACTGGCAGCTTTCCACACCCCCTCTTATACAGCAGGATCTTTCCGGATCAGATAGCCCCCACGTGTAAACACTGCTCAACTCCGGCCACACTCATACACATGGTGTGGACTTGTACACATTACAACACAGACAACACAAACACCCCAGAGACGTGGGAGTCTCTCCTGTGTACTTCCGAGCCAGCAGACCAACGCTGGCTTATCCAACGCGCGGTGGAGGCCGCGGCATCCCAAAGGATCCCCACCGACCTCCTCTAAGTCAGCGCAACCGGCCCTTTGACTGGTCCCCTGTTTTTGGGCGCAATAAAAGAGTTCACCACCACCGCATTCTGGACCGCGCTGAGAGGGCTGCGAGCTCTCAAGAAATATCCATTGCTGGTCAGTGTTTGGTTTGTTTGAAGCTTCGGCACACTCACAGGTTTGAGGGCAGCGCCTGATATCATTTCACACATTGTAATAATGGAGGAAGAGGAAGGATAAACTTTATTATAATAAAGTGGAAGTTGACGGCAGGTTCCTGGGAGGACTGCTTGGTCCAAGAATCCTCTGGATGCTGCCTTGCGCCGGGTCTGGTCCATCAGCTTTAGCTGGTCGGCCGGTCGGACGACCAGTGTAGTACGTTTTTCCCGAAGGCGCGGAAAGGGGAGGGGAAGGAAAGTCTAAAAATGCTTTGGCAAGCTTTAGCTTCTTGTGATTTTTTGCATTATAAGAGTGCTTCCAGTGGCAAGCCACGAGCGGCAGCGCCATGTGCCAAAGCATTGCTCGCCAAGCTGTGGCACTCATCCGCATGCAGAGACAATGTCACAGAACAGGCGACATCCATTAATGTGCCCATGTTGCATTTATACATACGCGGAATTGTTGTTCTGTAAACTTCATATGTTCACGGGACCTGTATATGTGACCATCGGTCGGGCGCGCAAGAACGCTTACGTGCACGTTGCCTCGGAACAGTATAGCTTTCCCTGTGTTAGCTCCAACTCTCTCCATGCTCGAGCAGAAGGGTACGTGCTGCCTCTGTCGTAGGTACCTCACTCAAAGTCACCCCTACTATGTCCAAAGTATAGAGCTTCCTTTGTATAACCGTATATTCTTTTTTCCCTGGCAATGTGACCCCCAGAAGAACCGAAGCTGGGGGTGTACGTGACTGTTGTTTTTGTTGTGCGTTATGTTTTTCAAACCTAAGATGGCGGCCATGCAGTGCTAAAGTGTGGTGTGTCTACGCGCGCCTTCCTCTGTGAGTGAACTACTTTGTGCGCTCTAAGTTGTGTGTTTTGTTTCGGACTCCGATTCTGCGCACAAGGCATCGTCAACGAGGGTTTAAAAAAGAGCCGCCGAGGCACCAAAGTCAGTCCGCCCAGTTCGCTCCTGAAGAAGGAAACCCGAGCTGCCGCGTGCTCCCGGGGGGTACCCGAGTGCCGCCGCCGGCACCAGCATCCTCAGACCGCAAGCTGCACCGGAAGGACCGTCGCCTTCGAGTGCCGCCTGTCGGCGTCGCCCCAGTGATGGACTGCCGTCGCATTCCCCGGTCAATTGCATGTTCGAAACTGCTCTGAACTTTCTTTCCCTTGCTGTTACCTGAATTGTTACTTCCATCCCGGAAAAGCATGACCCTGTATACGTAATTCGAAGTATTTAATTAGATTGTTTCTTCACTCATGTCGTTGCCTTTTAGAATGTTAATTGCTGCTCTCTAAATGTTTTGTGTATTCCTCGTTCTGAGCCTATAAACGTCTTCTTATTGTTGTTTCAAGTCAACGCGTCTTCGTCTCATTCTCCACGTTTGCTTACCGGCTGCGCCGGGCATCGAACGACCCCCCCCCCCCCCCCCCTCTTCTGTCACGTCTCGGTGATGACCTCCGGTGATTACCGAGCGCGTGACAGAGAGGCACGCTCAAAACGCACTGTCTTCATTGCGAACATTTGATTCGCATTCCCTGTTTTATTTTTACTTTTATTCTTTTTTTTTTCTAGAGCGCCACTTCTGTCCATGAATCAAGGCCGTACTGCGAGACTTGTTGAGTGACAGGTCCTCGCTGCCCTCAAGCAGCCGCTTTTTTTAATCAGAAGAAAGGGCTGCAAGCTCTCAAGAAGGAGATTGTGCTCGTTAACGTTTGGTCTAAAGCTGCCAAGTACTCTTATAGGCATGCATTTTCTTTGCCACAGTGGCTGTTAATATTTTATTCATTCTAGTTATGGAAAGTTTGCGGTTCGACAAGTCATCATTTCTTGCGACATTTTCATTTACCGAGACTTTTATCATATTTCACTGCATGGAAGGCAAAGCGCAATGAGTGTTCTTACATTGATTTAAAAGTTGATTACATGCAGCTTGGCATGTTTAGGCAGCTCGGCCCTTATATTTTAAACTATACTCGGATCATAAGCAAAAAAAAAAAAAGCAGTTCTTGCATATCCTTTACCTCCCCACCCCATTGATTCCAGTGGCGTGGACCGATTAGCACTTCTTGGATAATTCACTTATGCCTGCAAGCGTGACAACGCAGGCCGTGCAAGTGAAAAATAACTGCGGCATCATGAAAACCAATTGACGCCTTTGGCTGAAAGGTCTCCTTTGAAGAGCACGTCGCTTTTTTTTTTAGTTGTATCCGGCGTACATATCGCTCCAAATTTTTTCTAGACTGTGACAGACATCGAGAAACTGTATGACACCTGAGGGCTTATTTTGTGTACCCTGTATAAAAAGAAATAAAAAAAATTACATTCTAATAATAGAATACGTCGCCAAGTAGGCCCACAGGAACTGCATTGCAAATATACTCACACTTGACTTAGTCCATCAAGCTTGGAAAATGAAGAAAAGTGAGACATAAAATGGTGGCCAGGCAACATTGCAATTTGTAGGGCAACAGTGATTTCCAGAAACATGACTGAACATTCCTTACATATGCATTGTAAACAAAAACACTTGAAAATATGTTCCACTTTCGGAACCACTGAGCCATGGAGGGGTAGAACAAACAAACAAACAAACAAACAAACAAACAAACAAACAAACAAACAAACAAACAAACAAACAAACAAACAAACAAACAAACAAACAAACAAACAAACAAACAAACAAACAAACAAACAAACAAACAAACAAACAAAACACACAGAAACACACAGAAACACACACACACACACACACACACACACACACACACACACACACACACACACACACACACACACACACACACACACACACACACACACACACACACACACACACACACACACACACACACACACACACACACACACACACACACACACACACACACACACACACACACACACACACACACACACACACACACACACACACACACACACACACACACACACACACACACACACACACACACACACACACACACACACACACACACACACACACACACACACACACACACACACACACACACACACACACACACACACACACACACACACACACACACACACACACACACACACACACACACACACACACACACACACACACACACACACACACACACACACACACACACACACACACACACACACACACACACACACACACACACACACACACACACACACACACACACACACACACACACACACACACACACACACACACACACACACACACACACACACACACACACACACACACACACACACACACACACACACACACACACACACACACACACACACACACACACACACACACACACACACACACACACACACACACACACACACACACACACACACACACACACACACACACACACACACACACACACACACACACACACACACACACACACACACACACACACACACACACACACACACACACACACACACACACACACACACACACACACACACACACACACACACACACACACACACACACACACACACACACACACACACACACACACACACACACACACACACACACACACACACACACACACACACACACACACACACACACACACACACACACACGAGCGCACGCGTGCGCGCATGTGCGCTCACGTACACATAATTAGAGTAAATGAAACAGCAAAAGCCACTTTTTGTAGAAACATCCTGTTTATTACTCCATTTACCAAGGGTTCAGCTATACATAAACGTGGAAAATGTCAACCACCTGGCTCTCAGGTGCATTTCAATGGCTTCTACTATGCGTCGCGTATGAATGTTTAAGGATCGTGCGTGCTACATCAGGGTTAACGAACCGCATACACGGGAAACGAACAACCGCGGGTTTTCAACCGTAAAGCCACGTACTTTTTTTTTGGTTATTTCTTGTATACACAATTTCAGGGGGAAAACAGCTATAAACAATACACGGAGCTACGTAGAATTTTCCGCGTCAAAGAGGCGACCACGATTTTGCAAATTGATAACAACCCCTCCCCCCCCCCCCAAAAAAAAAAAAAAAAGGATATATATATATATATATATAATATATATATATATATATATATACTGCGAAAAACAGCGGCTCCTCCGCTATGCAGAACAAAACGAGAAGTAACGTTGCACGCTATACAGCGACCTTCGCGATAGTGGCAAAGTCTATTGCTGCGAAATGTGGCGAAATTTATATACTGCGATGTCAGGTGCCCAGTTGAAATGACAATATTAGGTAAATCGAAATTCTTTTACTGGCCAGCAACAGCTGCAATACGACCTTTCTTCTAGTGCGAAAAAGTTAATTCGAAAAAGCCACACTGCTGTAACAAACATTGCATAGAGAAGTCCGTGCATCGCGTGTCAGCCAGCGTTAACGAAACAAAAAGAGAAGCCTACTATGGTTAAACTCGGATAATCGCCGGCTAATTTTATAATTCCATTATAGCTGTTTGCCGTGTCGCAGTTTGGCTGGATACAAACTGTTTTTTTTTTCCTTTTTTATACTTCTCGGTCAACACGTCGCTCCATGGAAAGGGTTACATCATGCGCTCCATTTACGGAGAAACAATGCGCTGGATTAGTCCGCTTTTGGGATATTCGTCTAAGCTGACCAGACACCCTGCTTTGCAACCCTCTAAGCAAGCCTTCAAGCTTGCGTACACTGTCGCATTTAGTATAACCTGCAGCACAATATTTTCTGGGAGCAAGCAGTACACGCTCCCTCGCGCGCTAAAGTCTTGCATCTATAGTAGCGAATCACGGAGAACATAGTTCCCGTAAAGTGACTTTTACTATTTGGATGTATTTTATTATATAGTATTCAATTGCTCTAATCTGCGAGCGGGCACCAAGTGCGCGTTGCAGGTTGCACTGAGTGCGACAGCTCCCGTGCTGGCTGCTGCGGAACGTGCGCGCGAGAGATGCGGGAGCAATGAAGGCGAAATCGGTTCGCATCTGGTTGGTATCCACGGAAAGTGCTCGTGTGCGAGAACAGCCGCACAAACACGGAAATCATACAATCGGCCGGCTCAGAATCCAGCGGATGCGCTCTGGTGTCGCCTTCTTTGCTCCGTAGGGCACTGCTCGGGCACTATCGACGCGCTTCGTCAGAAAAGACGGGACCACGAGCCAAAAGACGTTCCACCACAGTTATTCGAGTGCCTTTCGCATACGGTTCATTTTTGTAGCCCTTACTTGAAAGGCAACAGTTTAATTTTTTTTTTTACGTCTGTCAATTGGTAAAGCATATTTTACGCGCGCGTAGAACTAGCAAAAAGTCGTGCTATGAGAGTTTAAACCAGCGCCGCCGCCCAACAGCTGGCTCGCGTATACCGCGCAGGAAAAGCCTGACGTCTGTGTAAACTGACGGACCTCAGTGACAGACACAACGCAGAAAACTAGCACACAATACAGAACGCACATACAGCGTGAACGCCGAAGAAAAAAAAAATAACACTGTGATGGGTTTTTGTCGTAGGCTGATGGGGTCGTATATTCGCTACTGCTTTCATGAAGAAGCGAATCAATCGATGAGAGACTAAAGAATATAATTTACAATGTTTGTAGGCTATAAGCGACCACCTTGCATTTCACTGTGCCGGCTGTTGCGTGCCACTGCTGGAATTTGTGACATCATAAACGTCACTAGGACCAGTTCTTCAGGAAAAAAAAAAAAAAAAAATCTATTGAGCCTGCTGAAATGCCGTTTTTGAGGCAGCATACTTAAGCGCCTCTTTTGTCGGTATAAAAAAAAAACAAACAAACAAAAGAAAATCAATTTTACAACGTTACTAAGTCTTACGAAGACACAAAGTACTGTTTTATGTAGTGCTTCAGCCAGGTCAATTAAAAAAACCGACATGTTCACTCTCATTGTATCCCGGACGTGCTAGCTCGCTGCTTAGTGCTGCCAGTTATAGAAAGAAATACGCGTTGTAAATAGACCTAGACCATAGAAATTCTAGCTTTTGCGTTGACCGTTCAAGCCTACTTTCAAACGAATTCAAAGCGTTCAATTTTAACGAGAAACTAGAGCCATTACATTGACGGAAAACGGACGTAACATTACATCATTTGTTTTCGCTATAAACGAGGCATGCGCTAGCTCCCGCTGCTGTGCACATAGGGCGCCACGCTTCCGTGCTGCGTAGGCTCTCTACGTAGGATGCCGCAATGCACGGCACATGCCAGCTGCACGACCAAAATAAGAAAAGATGCGTGTGATACAGGATTCTACTCTCGTGGCCATCACAGGTGAGCTCCGTAGAACAGCATTTTGCCGTAAAAAATAAAAAAAAAAGAACACGAAATATTTGAGGCAAAGAAGCGGATGTACCCGACTTTAAGCTCAGTGCTCTGTGAAATGCTGTCGTCTTGTGCGTCAGATTTCTGCGCTATTTTTGTAACCTAATTACACCGGTGTCCATGCGGTTCGGAAGGTTGGCAGTAAAGGCACACACATTAGTGTTGTGGTGCATGCACAAGTGCTACCAGATACCCACCTCTTCAGCTACATCGGACCTCACCAAGCTGGCAGATTTGTTGGGGTGGTTTGCACAGGTGAACATGTTGTTTCTTTGAGCGATTGCGGCGCGCAGCCTCAAGCAGCTGAGAAGGTAAAAAGAAACACTTATGGTAGAATTAAGCCACGTATTGAATGAGCCTCATGAGTGATGCTGTCGTAAACTTGACCACGCTGAGGGTATTACCTCGTCCTTGCGGACCGCTGAAGTCATTACAGTGGCGTGGTGAATGTCCTTGTAAACCACGGGGCCACTTTAGCGACGTGATATCATGGCGTGGTCCAAATACTGTGTTACTGCAAATCGTCTAAATGCGTGTTCATCAGTGGTTGCGCATGTGCGTGACGCAGCAGTGATTTGTGCACGGACTGATTAGGAAGAATCTAAATAGTGTCTTGTAAGCAATTCAAGATGCTAGTCCTACTTCGCAGGTGGTCCCAAGGCGTTTTAGAAATTTAGCGCGTGATTATAAGCTTTCCGGCGGCTTTTGAGCATTTTAAAAACCAGCAAAACGCAGCCGCTTGTTCTTTTCTTGTTTTTGCTTGCTCATTCCTATGTACGAAAACACGACAGAGAAAACGGGAAGGTGGGGAAACAATTATGTTCATTTAAGTGGCGTGCGCGAACAACATGCGGCCTTTCGCGTGGTACACAGTGACCGTGTACTGGCTAATCGCCGCTTCCTTCCCCATGGTGCGGCCGCTGAGAGAGAGAGAGACAGACAGAGAGAAAGTAGAAGGACAACTCTAAGGCGCGATCACAGGTTGTCAGGGCTTACTGGTCTAAGTGGCTTTTCGGCATTGTGTGGGAGAACGGTTCATGACGGGATGCGTGGCTGTAGCGTCTCGATTACGAGGAAGCTGCGTGCCGTGCCTCCGAGAAGCAAAGAGGGCGGTGACAGAACGATAGGTCTGGCAAACTAGAATCTGCGAGTCTGCGGAAATCCTCGCAGGTACGCTATTGGGCCCGCAGGCTACGGAACACGGCACATGGCACCCGACAGCAGACATCTGACCACCACTGGGAGCATAGTGGCACGATGTGGAAGGGGTACCATCCTGCGCGTAGATTTGGGCATTTTGCCTGTCACAGTCGTGGCACCCACGGGAAGATGCTTGTGTGACGAAGAGATACGTATGCACAGGGCCTACAATCGCCGGCGGGCACCTGGGCGACTGAAGGGCACAAACGCACACATGAACACGCACTTGAAGAAAATCAGATGATGTTGATGATCTCCAGTAATTAGGGGCAAACGTTGACTGAAGTGGCAAAGGAAAGAAGAAAAAAAGAAAAAAAAAGGAAAGGAAGAGATAAATACACTTAGAAAGAAGGTGCAATAAAAAGGAAGGCTGGAAGAAAACCTGAGGACGCGTCTAGTTGAAGGCGCCGTTCCTCAGGCTGTGCACGGGGCACTCAGGTAGAGGAAGCCTGCTCGTGCGGCGTCGGCGACGTGGCATCGCTAATGGGTTTGTCCCGTATCCAACAACGGGCCGGGAGCCTCTTAGCACGAATATCCTGCCCGCATCGAAACACTCGTATCGAAACACACGCATTAATGGAAGAGAAAAACGTCAGGTACTGTCAGGGGAAACAACCAAATGCAAACGACTACTGCAATGGTTCCCAAAGCAGGACATGGAAGGTTCGTGCTGCGGCTAGGGTAGCTCCATGCACAGGGCCGCAGTACAACACGCTCAGCGAACAGGCTGTTCAGGTTAACTCCAAAAACAAAGCCCGAAACAAAAGGGACAAATTTGTCCACAAGGGGGAAAGCACGCTAGCTGAGAACAAGCACTTGCGGAGAAATGCGCTACGTACACTGCAACACAACGTACGACGCTCGTTGCTCCGCATATGCGCTTTCCTTTATCTTCGGAAATGGAACATCTCCAACGCACCTTTGTGAATCACAGGCGACCAATTCACACCACACACAGCCCTAAAAATTCACATAGCATGATCAGTTGTACCACTTGACACAGATACGTCACAAAATTGCACAATAAGTATGATATGCCACATGGATTAACATATGCAAGCATTTAGTTAAACATAAAATGGACACGTATACATTTTAAGGCGAGGGCATGTAATACTCTCTTCTTTTGCGCGTTGTGCACAAAGAATGGAAAGCGAGAGAGAGGTAAAACACTGGCCTCCGGCCCCTAGTTAGAATCACGGTGCTCCGACCTCTAATCCGATTAGGACTCTCGCGTGTAATAACGCAAAAAAGAAACAGTGGACCGAAGCTCATACGTATTTATGTGAAACATAACTATTTATTGTCTACGCAAAGAGCGAAGGAGTGTAAAAATTACGTTTAGTACTTGCTGGAAAGGTTCGCTTTCAGTGGAGCTCAGCGCCCGACAAACATTGAGCAAATGTTTGACTAGTGGTCAAAGAGGTGGGGCGAGGAGAACACAACCACCGTGGAAATCAAATAACCTTCGGGAAACAACTTGGCCACCATCTGTCTACAGGCATTGACATATGAAGCTGAAATTATAAAATTGCATCACTTGTTTGTGTCAGTGTGTGTGGTTTCTTCTTTACAGTGTGACAATGTCTATCTTCAGGAACGTGGAAGGCATCCGAGTACAAAGGTTTCACTTGTCTATAATACATTACACTGCTGTCAAAGCTCGCAGCATGGGTTACTGTTGGATAGCAAGTACCCCTCCCCCCTTTCTTTTAACATGCAGGACACTGTCTTGACAACAATTTGTGCTTAGGCTGTTGAAGGAACGTACAGCGTGCAGTGGTGAACAGAGTGTGCATAGTGAAAATGTGCTCGAGCCGGAGCATTTGCTGTGCAAGGTCAGGTGCTCACACCGAAATATAGTTATCACACTCCAACAACGTGTCAGATGGGATTCACTGGAGAGTTCTGGATACACTCCGATAAGCGGCGACTGGAACACTTGACACCTGGCATTCACACGGAGGCTGCGGCTACTTGCTAAAGCTCATTGCTTCAGATCTTATAACTAAATAAAAAAGAAACTAAGCACAAGAAGTACTAAAATGATTTCCGAAAGGTTTCATTAAATTCAGATCTGCTTGAGAATACTGTCAAGTCTGTTCTGAAGGCTCTGGAATTGGACACAAGGGCGTGGTTTTCTTTAGGCGGGTACAGGAGAGGCCAACTTTGAGGTTAGGTCAATGAAGCTAGCTGCAATCGCACTGTCACAAAATACCCTCCTGATTATTAGCGAAATGCGCACTCGATAAGCAAAATGCCCGAGAAGAGAGTGCCTTGCTGTTATTTTGAGAGAACTGCTTTCGGAACAGTGACCTCAGCCCGCCCCTGTTGATTAGTGCCTGGCTCGAATTGCTCTCAGTTGCTGCTTCTTTTGCCTAAAAAAATACATTTAAGGTAGGATCTATAGCAGCGTGACATCTGCGCACGGCAGGCGCTATTCTCAACAGCTCTTGGCAGTGGCTCCTAACAGAAATGCGAGCGAGAGCCCAAGTGCCCAGCTGCCTGTCGGCATTGCGGGAGGAATGAGGCGGACGCTCCCACTGCTCGTCCTCGGGGAACTCTATTGCTTATGTTCTACGCCGGCCAGACAGACAGCTTGATTTCCGGCAGCCGGCGTGTGACGACGAAGCACTGTGCTGCGCAGTAGAAGGTGGGCGAGTAGTACAATTCAGAGCGGGCCGAGCTCACTCCCATCGAAAGGCGCAGCCTTCACGGCTGCTGCACACCAATTTGTTTCGTTCACGAGGCGTCCGGGCCAAGAACAAGGTACGCCAAGGGGGCGTTCACATGAGCGCGCAGACGGCCGAATCTGTCACCGTGTTCTCGGGGCCTGGGTCCCGAGCGGCCGGCTCAGGCGCTTCCTCGACGCTGTTAGTGCGAGGCAGGAGCACGGCTGTGGCGCGGCCCGTCTTGGCGAGCTCCTTCTTCTCGACCAGCTCCTTGGGCGCCACGGGTGACAGTAGCGTGGGCGGAGTCTGCTGCGTGAACTCGGGGAAGCAAGCGAACATGCTCTGCTGCTTCTTTAGGATCTTGTGCTTGGGCAGCTTGGGCTTGGGCTGTAGGCCGAGGTCGCCTGCGCCACCGGCATGCGGCGGGGCGGCGCTACGCGGTCCCCGGCCCAGGCCGCCATTCCACACGGCTGCGCCACCCGTCAGCTGGAGGTGTTCGCGGGAGCCGAACGGAGACAGCGGCTTGCCGGCGGCCCGGAAGTCGTCTGCGGCTGTTTCGTGCTTGGGCGACTGGGCGCGCAGGTCCCAGTAGAAGGAGTCGAACGACTGCTCCCGCTTCAGGTTTCCCCTCAGCAGCACCCGCTTGGGGACCACTCCGCGAAGGGGATGCCCTCCTGCGACCACGTCAGCGCGCTCTTTCTACTTGCCCACAGAAAAGGGAAGGGCACATGGCACAGCCGAACGCAAAACAAGGGGTCCCCAGCAGAATGTCGAGTGTCCACGGTCGCAGCGATTTCTCTGCGCGCAATCGTTGGAGCGCTGGCTGAGCGAGGTTGACGCGCCGCGGAGTCCTCTCTAGAGACTCTTCCAAAATATCACCCCATCAGGGTTTGCGACTATATGTGAATATGAGCGTGACGTGTCTACGTGTTGTTTCGGTGCTTTTATAATCAGTGTAGTGTCCAGAAACGCTATGATCTACATGAACTGCGAACCTGCTTGCTTGCCATTGCCGAATGAAAGTAAATAAACATGCAACCAAGAGTCAAACGCACGTGATATTCGAGTAGCAATCTTTTCATTTCATTTTCCTCACTCGGAGCGTAATAACCACCAGCCGAATATAGCCAGCATATGGGATAAAAACGAAAAAAAAAATAAATAAATTAAATATATATTAGAAGTAAGCAAAGAAGAGGATGATTATTTCAAAGAGGAGGAACGTCCACGCTTCTTTTCTAGCCCTGCTTCATTGCGCGATAGCGAGGCTCAGTGTGCCATGGCGAAGTTAAATAAAAAAAGAGAAAGAAATCGTAGCTTGATCTACCACGCGTAATCACCGACACGCACTGTTAATTTGAAGTCTCTGGTTTTGGACCGCCAAATGTGCACCCGCAGAAGCGAAATGTGCAAGAAGGTTTATGGCTTCAGCAGTTTCATTGAAGAAGAAAAAAGAAAAGCAAGTGTCGGGAGCGAAAAATCGCTGAAAGCCTTACACAGGAGGTCATGTAACCCTCATATGCGGTAACAATTTGCTTTCAATAGTTTCGCTTCGGTATACTCCCCTTCTCTGACGACGTCTGTGTAATCTTACCGTAAATATTTACTAGCAGCGGTACGAAAATTCTTCAGCCCAAACTAAACTTCACATACTATTAATGCAGTTATTTTCTTTTCGGTTAAAAGTTTGATCAGAATCATGTGGAGCGAGGTGTATCTCCTGGATATTGTCATGGCCATTTACGTGCTATTTTAACAACTCATCGCAAACTATTCTGATAAATATTTGAGCCATCAACCCCGTGCATAATTTAACTTGGTTTGTTCATGTTAGCAATAAAATAACAGTGCTCTGTGTGTGCTCTGACACCTCTGCCGTGAACTTACTGTTCGTCCATGCTTTTGAAACTACCACTGCATAAAACAGCTTTTAGAAATGACAGTGGTTTGAGGTCCTAGCACTGAGAAGTAATCACTTACATAATACATCCAGGTGTGCTGTCTCTTCATTTGATGGTTACTCTGCATAACGTCTGTGAAACGAAACCATTGGCATCGACCTTTAGCATTCTGCTGTTGAACTTTTCACTGAAGCAACTTCCACAGCCTACCATCATGACTGTCGTCATAGGTAGCAGCGGCCAGGACAAAGTCCTCACTTACTGATCTCCCGACTTGCGCCAACCCGGCCACCAGTTTCGTCAATTCGAATGACAATATTCGCATTGATGATATGAACGAATAAAAAAAACTTGAGTGCCATGCGCTTTCTCTGTTGTAATCAAGTATGATGCTCGCTTTATAGATGCTTGCGTTGAGCAGTAAGGAGCTTCTGTGCGTTAATATGGTTTTTTGAGTGAGCCAAATTTTCCTAACGTTTATTGTTGACGGTTTTTCCGTTTGTAGCGACTCAACAATCAGCGTAAAGAAAATACGAATGAAAATAGTAGAGACGGGCAATCCAGAAGGCACCTATCGAATGCTTAGTGGGTTACAGGTATATGGACACCATTCTAATTTTTGCACTCATCAGGTCCTTGATGCTCCGGCAACTAATGTGGCTGCCCCTTATTTCCTTTGCAGTAATTCTCCGCTTTCTATATTTAGGCAGCTGGCTTTGTGGCGGCGAGCATGAGTATCACTGTCTCTACAGCAGCGCCTAAAATACAGACAGTAATAACGTTCGCTTAGGAAGCATTAGTAAATCCTTTTGTGTCCTCTGGAGTATTAAAGTTTTTGGTGATCGGTGGCCCTTGCTTGCGAGAGATTATAAGCACAGAATGGGGATAGAGGAAGTATGGCACTGGGGAAAAGATTACGGAAGCATGATCATTGCAAAGACATCTGCTAATTATTCCGATGCGTGAGCAAGTCTGAGGCATATGACCATTTTCTGAGCCAGATTTTGAGAGCTGGTTGCACCTCTTCGCACGCAGTCGGTCTAACTTACGAATGTACACGTGCGCGCATAAGTAAACTGACCACGTTACGTGATATAAACTGGGACATGGTCTGCACGGGCTGTTAGCATTGCTGTTAGCGTGGCTGCTAACCCGCCGTGATTCGTGATTTCTGCTAGGACAGTCATGTTTTGGCTTAGAACAGAGTGCTCCGTTTTCTTATGTCCGCCCTTGTACGTAGCCGGCATAGGGGTTAGCCGCAATGCACGCCTCACTCGTCGTCCTCTCCCCGACTCTAATTACTGAACGTATTGGTGGCACCCAGTTGCGGACTGTTCGTAGGAGAAAGTTACCAGGACGAAGCAGGCAGAAAAAGCGAGAACTTCTTGGGCACGACTGAAACACGACGCTAATCTTCGTCGCGCTCGTGTGTTTCTACCGATCTTGCGTTCTTTGTGCGCTGTAATTTTAATTCGTCTCTTGGCCCGTTGCAGGTAATGGTCTTTACCATAGCAACTAATGCCCATACTGGACACTGGAAGCTTCATCCTTTTGGGTAAAAACAAGGCATACCAGAGGTGACAGCTCAGCGCAAGTATGAGGGTAGGGTTTTACACGAAAGGCCCACATTCATTAACGCTTCATCTTGTGTTACTGATGTGGCACGGGACTTCGCTAACGTCACTGGTGCAGTGAATCTCAGCATATGTCGCATACACCGTGCCAGTGTGAGGGACACCTTAACCTCTAAAGATGCGATTGACAAAACACTGTGAGGTGCACTCTCACGGCGAATTGCGAGGCTGGCGTGGCTAGACGGACATAAGAAAAATGCATTTCTGCTTGCAAACAGTCTTGAACCAACTAATTTCACTTCAGACTTTTGATTTCAGCCTGAATGCTGTGACAAAAAGACTCCACTGCGTGTCTTTTTTTTTTTTTTTGTATCCCCGTTTTAAGCAGGATCTGCGTGTGGACTCCATCAGGAAGTTTTAGCGGAGACTACGGTGCGTCTTGCACATCTTTCGATAACACTCCGTAAGAGATCCATGGGAGCACCGGCAACACGCCGCTTCATGTAAAGCGTGAAAGGCTCATGAGCTCGTTCACTGCCACTGTCGGGCTAGAGGAAGACCAGGAAATGGATAAAATGCAGCACTGGAGCTCTAACAGATGCGATCATTGCGTTACTATGAAGCTTGAGCGATGAAGACGGTGCTGAGTTGGAAGTTTGGTTGTCTCTTTGGGCAGTCAGTTATTGGTCGAGTTAAGTAGTTTTTTGTCAGTCCGTCTACTCACGCCACGCTTAACATACGACACAACATGCATGAAAGGCATGCAGCGTACAACACAATGAAGACGTTGTGGCCTCTGAGTGATGCGAGCTAAGAGCAAGTCCGCTAGGACTCGTGCAACTGTTTTTCCCCCACAGAGACCATGCAACTCGACCACCAAAATTTCTGTGTTGCACATTCAGAAAAGGTGATTTTTTTCTTCATACAGCGCTAAGTATTAAGTTTAGTGAATGCAACAGTAATCACATGAAGTGAATATTCTTTTATAGGTTGTCCTCTTTCTGGACGAACGATAATATACGTACTATCATTAGCGTAAGCTCTAACAACACTTGTTGTAAGTAATGAGATAACTTTGGCTCAGTTATCAGTGTGTGGAGCAAAAATGGAAGCCCTTTTAAGCATCCACGTGGGAGCGGAAGAACCCAGACAGATGCGTTGCGCGTTAGTGGGAAGCACGTTTTTACATTCGCAAGTAGGCGGGACAAACGTTTTCTCGCTATGTAGTCCAGAGTTGCGGAGTGGGATCAATACTGTTGCCGGGAATGGGCAACCTCTGTAGCTTCCTCGTGTTCTGTATACCATGTGATTCAGGGAAGTCTGCCACTACGCCTTTTAATATAAAAATGTGTCCTATACAGCGTAGCAATACAAGTGCTGGCGGACGCCAGGAAAGACGTGGGTGTTGTCAACCACTAATTAAGCCGGTTAAGTAAATTTTAATAGTTACTGTTTAAGTATTACAGATGAGAACTTGGCTGCAATTACACATATACAGCCAGCCGCCAGCGGTAGCCATATCAGTTTTTATAATTTCGGAAACACAATTGCCCTAGGTTCTGTGGCTGCACGTATTTCGGCCACTAGTCGCAAGACTCGAAAGCCGCGCCCCCGCGTTGGGCGCAAAGCAATGCCCATGGTCGAAACTTCACTCCACGCCATACGTGCCACAATGTGACGCAGATTTATGGACATTGCTGTGTGCACAGAGCAGGCGTGCGATTTTTCTTCTTGCGCGATAAATTATCAAACTTTTTGGGTTAGAGCGCCAAGTGCCATCGCGTTTTCCCAATTCTAAAAGTGGATGTGGTCACCCGAAAATCTGTAATTGCAGCCAGACACTTATCGATAATAGCTAAAAGGCAACTATTATAATTTAGTTACTAGCTTACAAGTTAACATGAATAAGCTGTTTTCTGACGTCCACATATCTTGAAAAAAAAAAAAAAAAGAAAGGCTACCTGTGTAGCGCCAAATGCCTAATTTAAAAAATTAGTGGCGGACGTCTCTGAAACACTCGGTATAACGTGATACGAATTCCTGTAACGTAGGCTCGTGTATTCCATATATCCTAGCACGTTTCTGCGTGCTGTGAAATGTCTTATCCTTTCGTCAAAAAAATTATAAAGTATTGTATAATGTTGAGGTGAAGAGATTAGATTAAGGGCGGTACTAACAGCGCATTACCATGAAAGTCCCACGTAACTTGAGCCAAAATTTCAGAAATGAAATCTACTTCGGGCACGAATTGAATCGGCTCATGATGTTGAACATACCCCAGGTCTTTTTATTCCTCTTAATTAATTGATTAATTATGTTAACTTCCTCAATTCCTTACCGTATTGGCTGCAGATACATAGTGGGGCACACAACGCTCACGGCCTTCTCGACCATTCCAGAGTTTATTGTTGTGCCGACAGCCAGGCCTGGTTTTCAGCCGAACGGCATCCTTAATGCTGCCGCCTTGGAACAGAGTAGTCGGTGCAAGTTTCAGAAATTTATTCGCCGAATCTCCTCTTTTAGCAGCTGGTCAGCGCGCTAGCTGTTTCATTTCTTTTTTGTTCTTGCATGCATGTCCTGTCGTTGGGCTGTTCACAAAGGTATACAGGTTGTCCTACGTAACGACCACGACTTCAAAAATTAAAGGGACTTTGGATACGAATTAAACTGGATGCATAATGCTGGCACAGGTCTAAAATAACTCAGAAGATTTTTTTTTTCATTTTTCATTTTCCTCCTTAGGTAAATACATAATTTTCTTTACTTACCCGTCTCCTGAAATACTGGAGGAAAGCCCGAAAAGTGATAAGGAAAGCTGCAGATCACCTGCGAGGTTTCTTCACCACGTCTGCATCATTTTAATTGCTTCATTTTCAACTAGACGTTCAATAACATATTATTGAAAAAATCAAAAAGGAAGTCACAATAACTTCCCCCCTGCCCCCCCTTGCGTTAGACTATTCCGTTAGCGGTGCTGTGACCGCTTCATTTCTGTAATACACGTCAGATGTTTTCAACAACTAGTTAATACGTCATCTGCGCTCCAAGCCTACAAGGCACTTCCTCGCTTTTCAAGAGAGACTAGTCTGATTGACAGACTGTGACTTTCGCACCTCCTCTCCTCTTCTACCCTCCCCCTTTAATTCCCCATTCCCCTTCCCCAGTGCAGAGTAGCCAACCGGAATGCATTCTTCCTGGTTACCATCCCTGCCTTCCGCCCTCCTTTTCTCCTCCTAGCTCATACTACGTGGATGCCGCTCTATTCAACAGCATTGTTGTCATTTGTAACCTATAACTTAAACCATTACTAAATAGCGTTGTTCTTAAGATGACTCGTCATGTGCACGTTTGGCATATTCGTCCTGGAAACTTTCCGAGACATCAGAGTAAACTATTTGTAATTGATGATGTTTCGTTACATACGATTTCATACAAGATGGTGACTGATCCTATTTATGGCATCCATGAAGCTGGCTTTGCTGAACGGACTAAAAGGCCTTTCTCCTAAGTCTTTCTATTCCCGTTCGCGAAGGGAGGCCTGAGTACTCGCTGATTATATATGGACAAGTGCTCGAAAAGGGTACTACTATCAACCAAACAAAATTAATAGATAAACGGAATGCGTACAATTTATGAGGTGGTCAAAAATGTAAAAAAAACAACAACAAAACAAACAAAAATAAACAGAACAAATTGCTATATTGTCGCACAGAAATTTCGAATCGTTGTCTACGAACTTCTTAGGCATTAAAGTAGTATCTTTTAATTAAGAACATTTCTTTACTGTGATAACAGCATGCCTAAAGATCATGCTGCATCTATTATCAACATGACATTCGGTAAGGTGCGCGCTCGGTGCTCATGGGAGGTTAGTCCAGGGAGAAAGGCGTGTGCAAAGCTACCGATTTAATCGCGGAGCCCCATTCTATTTCCATTATAATCCCGATATCAGAAAACCGGAATACTTCCTCAATAATTCCAGCTCTGCAACTAACGGCCACTCTGCAACTCTGGCAATACCTCTCATGTTTGAATGCGCCTATGCACCTTGCGGCTGTCTGGTAAATAAAGGCTAGTTAATCCAAATCACCATTAACTGTAATCTAAAACATTCGTACCGGGTTTGCGTGGAAGTAGATGCGTTTGTTGATAAGCAGTCTGTGTACTGAGCTATCGTGAACTTAGAGAGCCGTGCTGACTTTAAATATTGTGAACGGCAACTACTTTTGATGCTCAGTGATAAAACGTGAGCTAAGACATTTTGCAAATCTCTTCATTGTCGAAGGGACACCGAATGTGACGATGGCTGCCCTGTCAACGTTATCTAGATTTTAACGCGAGCATAGCCTTCTGTGCGCCCCCAAAGGCGAGCCTCGGTCAGTGGCTCTTGGCGCGGGCCACGTTCTCAAGCGGCGGCCGCGCGCGGCGGGCGCGGCGCGCGCTCTGCTGCTGAAGACGGCGCTCACCGAGCGTCTTGGGCTCGTCGCCAACGGGCGTGCCTGGCGGCAGGTCGAGCATGAGTCCCTTGCCCGGGTTGTTGAGCAGCCGCAGCATGGGTACCAGCGTGGAGCTGGCCAGCTGTACCACCAGGTGGCCCGTGTTGAGTGACGTCGTGACGGCCAGCACGGTGGCGTGCAGGTCGAAACTGGCCACTCGGTGACCGTTCTGCGTGTTCCACAGCTGCAACGTGTTGTCGTCCGAGCTGGACACGGCCACCGAGCCGTCCAACGTCAGCTTGGCCGCGCGGATCGCCTCGGTGTGTCCGCGCAGCACGAAGCGGTCGCTGCCCGTCGTCACGTCCCACACGATCAGGTTGCAGTCCTGGGAGCCGGACACGGCCAGCGAGCAGCGGAACGGTGCCACCGCCACGCAGGTCACCGGGCCCTCGTGGCCTACCAGCACCTGTTGGCATCAACCAAGGGCGTGTACACTTTGAGTGGAGAACCCGAGCTGACGGCTCACAACAGGAAGGCTTCCTATCAGGGAGATATTTAGCCTATACATTTAGGGTAGTAAATAGCAATGGTTTGATTCACTCTATGATTTAGTGTATGAGGCCGCCTTGTCTACAAGGAAGCAAAGCTTCACTCAGCGTATTACCTTAGGGGTAAGCACTATTCATCCTGCATTTGTTGTGTATTCTGAGCAGCATTCCGGGGCAGGACAGAAAAGGCGGAATTACAACAGAAGGGTGTCGTCACACCAACCAGGATATTGTCGGTGTTGTACCCACTAGCCTCAGCGCCTTAAATCGTTGTACTGCCCCTGCCAAAGTAACCAGGTGGCGTAGTTTGCGTATCAGCCATGTATTGAAGCCCTTGAGGGAAAATACCTAATGGCAAAAAATATCTTTAAAAAGCTATGGATGAGGATTCTCCTTACCGTAAAAGTAATTTATAGGTCTTAGCTAGCAGGTGCTTTAAGGGCTCTAACGACATGGCTGAGGATTAAACCGTGTACCCTGATTTGATTATTTTTGACAGAGACGGTGTAAAAACTGTACCTACCCTCATAAGATGCACTTTTCCGTGCTTTATATGACCGGACCTTTTAGAGACATGACTTAAGAGCCACAGGCGGCTCAAAACATGGAAGTATATGCGAAAAACCAACCAGCAGCTCAGTTTGAAAAGGTGTTAGTATTTACTTCGGCGATCGTTTCTGACATTGCCCAGCTTCCACCCATTAGCCACGTTATGGTATTAAAAACGCTGAATGCCTGCTAGTTAATTGACAACAAGACACGCGATCTGCGTGCGCAACCTCCCCATTCCGCCCTAGTGCATAGTATTTAGTAAAAAATAAGATAGGTTTAATTTTATTAACGGGAAGCAGTCTCATTAAAGGAGCTTGGCTCCTTTCGCGCCCAAAGTGCTGCGTAAAACATTTTGTTCTTTAATTCCGTAAATTTCCAAGATTGATAAAATATGTTCTCCTCTGAAAGCAAGCGCCTTGACATCATTGGACACTCATTGCTTTTACGGATGCTGCTCAGGTTGGTGGTTGAGGTTAGCCGGCTCTACACCATGATTGGCATGCTCATCACTATTATCGCTTCAGTCTTCAGAAGACAGCGGTGAAAAATCGCTTTCATGGCTACGCTCATTACCATTCTCCCTTTGAAGGGCAATGTCTGTAATTTATTCAGTAGAATATGACCGCATTATTTTCTGGCCGCGGCTGTAAGCTTGTACATCTGGAAGCAGCCAACTAATATATTAAGAAATTTGAACAATATTTGAAAAAAAAAAATGCAACTACTGCTTCTATCTATCTAGAAGTCAAGTATTCAACATCCAACCAACAATCTATCATAGCGCGTCATGCCGGAGTGGCAAAAAAAAAAGAAAAATCGGATCAACCCGCAGGTTTTCGTTTCGACGGCTTTGGAAACATGCCCTGCCTTGAGTGAGCGTCAGTACGGCGGCTTCGGAAGCCGATCGGTTAAGCTCAACGAACCAAGCGACAGATCACGCCTCTTGATGTGGTGAGGAGGGCTGCATGGTTCATTTCTCGGTTTAGAGAGGCCGCGGCGTCTCCAGAGGCGACCAGTGCGGGTATTGACATCGTGTCACTTTTTTTTTTATTTTTTTTTTTTTACTTTTCGAACCGCAAAAAGAGAAGAATACAAAACGTACCACCTCCATGAAGAACAGAAAGAAAAAAAAAAAACCGGCTGAATATTCGGTGAGTAACTGTTGACTTACTTGAGTTAGCTTAGCCGTAGCGACTTCCCACACCTTCAGTGACATGTCTTGAGAGCCGGTGACGATGGTTTGGCAGTCGTAGGTGACGGTGTAGCAGAGTATGGCTTCGCTGTGGCTTACTGTCTTTTCGCTGTCGGTCTCAAACACGGGCCAGTATTTCACGCTGCGAAAACGATTCTGATATTAGCTGCATGGATGAGTCAATTTAGGACATTGACGAAAAGCTGTCTGTATGACTAGTTGCTAATCTGCCCGGCATACACACTCACAAGGTTGTTTTCGGTAAGCGCCCCTAGTGGAACTTATAACTTAACTCAAACCTGATGACGTGTGGCCCCGCTCATAATAGGAAGACAAAAAAAAAAAAGGAACAATGCTGGCTAAACTTGTGAAGTACTTTGGTTTCGACCAGATGGTGAATGAGTGCAGTTCATTTTTAATGACGGCGGGATAAAGATACAGGGACAAAGCAAGCGCCGGGATCTTTGCTTCTTTGTGCCTTCTCTGCTCCTGTCTCGTTTGACGCCGTCCTTAGAATCATGTTCAGTCACAAAGTCTGTGGCTTATTTTGGTGAGAGCAGATGGTGAATCGGACAGCCGCCTATGAGACGGCCAACCACGTAGGCAGTCATCTGTGAGACGGCATTGGCGAACTGACCGGCGATACGCCCGGTAAAGCAATACAGAGGCGGCTTTGCCCTCATGGTATTGGAAATGCGAAAAGGTGCACATAAATCGTGTCTCTGTATTGTGCCAGTTTCCATGGAAACAGTGACAAAACAGGTTCTGGGAAGGTAACTCCACAAAAAGTCTTAGTCAGTTATTCGCATTTTTATGAACAAGCAACGCAAAAACAAAACCGCCAGTTGTACGCCGGCGGTTCTGTATTTCAGTTTGCGCTCAATTCACTTACGTGAACTTATATTGTGTGGCCGGTCGCGAGTTTTAAATAGTAATGAGGGATTTTTGACAGTGAAGTTGTGCGTATCTGTGCGGAACAGAGTGCAAAAATATAGTGTACAGCACCTCGGCTGCCGCCGCTTCACTTTGTAGTATACGGCAAGGAACCCGGAACCCGACCTTCGCGCTGGCACCCTAAACTGTCTTAATTCGCTCCAGTACGAGCCTGGAATTTAAGGATTGTTTTCGGTATTTCGTTTTTTTTGCGCTGCCAAGTTATAGAAGCTAGCCTCCTTGGCAGTTGTATCACACTCTCGCCTCCACTTCTCAGAATCCATCTTAAAATTGGCTGCCACTATTAAGCTTATTTTGTAAGATCGGTTTAATAAGTAAGTAAACGTCAATATACCATGGTGGCAAAATTTAAAATTCTTCGCAAAAAAAAAAAAAAATTCAAGTTGAGCAGTAGTTGGTATTTTTCCTTTCATATTTTCAGATTTATTCGTTTTCTACATTGCTGCAACTGTCGGGAAGAACCACAGCCATTAATCACTGTCACTGTTCTAGAAAAAAAAAAAACTAGAGCAAGAGAGATCAATTTTATCTGCTTCAGGTTCGGAGTCTTCGCTGTTGCGAAGCCAAATTCTAGCGCATTTTAAAGCTTCCTACCCACAGAGGGCACAGCACGGTCGCTGCTGTAGGTGCTCAGAGCAAGTGATCCATGAGCTCCGAAATTTCGGACGGGAGTTAGGCAAGCTGAAAGAGTACATATACGGCAATTGCTATACTTCGAATCCTTGAATGCTTGACTTCATTTGCAGCTACCAAACACTCTTTAGCTGCCCTCGATTTTTGTTTGGGCACATTTTCTTTTCAAAAGAGAACAGTACAGTTCAGAAAGGCAAGGTGGTCGTTTAATTTGAACAGATAGGGAATAATTACAATCATCATTCGCCTGAATGAGGTCATTCCAAATTTACAGCACACTCTCGTAGCCTTCAAACACATTGCACAGAAACCTCTCCGCAGTGGTTCTGTGGTTATGGCGCTCGACTACTGAGGCTGAGGGTGCCAGTTCGATTCTGGTCACGGTGGCGGCGTTTTGATCGGGACGAAACGTCATGCGCCCATGTATACAGGCACCCACAGACTTCACACGAATGACGGAAAGCGAGGCACCCTAGGCACAGAGTAAGATATACAGAGAGGACACTCCCATAGGGCTCCAGCGGCCCGCTGTGCCCACAGCGGCACACAGCGGAGTCGGCGAAGTGTGCCAGCTTCAGAGCGGAGCGCTTCAAAATACCAAGTCTCGAAGACCGCCATGCTACTTTCGGTTTCGGTTTTTCGCATGTGTCTCGTTGTTAGATAGACAGGCGCTTGCGCCACTTGCTCGAAGTAGTTACCGGCATTGTTTAAAATACCGGAGGCAGTACCTGAAGCAATACATAACGATGTTGCTCGTCATTAACCCACTCTCGTGGCCCTTTTATAGGGCATGACAGGGACGCAGAGAGTGTTCGCATGGGCATATGGGGCTATAGATAAAGCAGAACCCTTTGAATCGGCAGGTTGCGGCACATGCCACCTAGCCGTAACAATTCATACTATTTGCACTTAATCTTGCCTTACTTTTAGCAACCAAATAATCAATATTCCGCTATTTTGACCTGTCTACAGTCTATTTTTAATTACACACAGTTCTGAAGCTAAAACGTTTTTTTTTTTTTTTTTGTAGGTGCAACGCCGTCTGGCGGAGTCGTGGAATCTCGAGCTGGGCCGCAAATGGCGCCGCGTGTCCTCTCTTTATATATATGCTACTCGATGCCCTAGGAAGCGTAGCTTGGGCTGCCACCAGTCGTGAAGCGATAGTCATCAAATGCGAGTTAATGCTCTCGGTACCGTTTACGACGGCTGACGAGAGCTGAGACGCAGCTCGTTTTGACTGCTTTTTCGACTGTGCCCGGTAGCCGTATAGCAGTTGGCTCGTTACGTAGGCATTTCTCCACGTTTTGCTTAGGGATGCGGCTTCATATACATGTGTAACGCGTTAAAGGTTTCCACTGATTTCCTGATTAATTACTGCTCATAGCATTTGTTTTGTTAGACACCGCGCCTTTGGATGAAACTCGCGAGGCGCGCGAGCTGCGGCAGCTCAGCGCGCAGTTTCACGCTCCCGCAATAAGAAAACTGCAACGCGTTGTCCGGGGGTGCTAAGCTGCTCCTTTTAGCAAAACGCACAGAGACACCTACGCAACGCAGTCTATGCTGCTATCGGGCACCGTCGAAAAGGCAGACAAAGCGAGCTGCGCACCAGATATAGTCAGCCACGTACCGAGCGCGTTACTTCGCGCCCGAAAACTAGCGGTTCGCGACACTTGCGACAGTTCAAGTCCAGAGCCGATCCATATGGATTGGCTCTTGGTTTCTACTATGGATCGGCTCTGTCCAAGCCAGGCTTGCCGTCATTCGTGCAAGTCTGTCCGAGAAGTAGCCTTTTACAACAAGGCATTACCACGAGGTGATTTTACAGTATTTTGGAGACACTGTCGTTGTACGATATATGTCT